>NC_090934.1:923406590-924031590 GCF_040938575.1 Ambystoma mexicanum | reverse complement strand
GAGTTTGGGGGTTTCCCTTCACTCTTATTGGGACCTGACTTTGAATAGGGTTGGGTTGGCCATTTGTCCCTCCCAACCTTGTTAACTTTTTTCTCCGCCGATTTCTCTTCCGGTCTGGGTGTGCTTGCTTGAGCCTTTTTCTGGACTCAAGTACTCACAAACCTGCCGGCAGCCTTTGCAAGCTCCCTAGGAACTGTGATAGTATGCCCACTAGATGCTGGTGTAGGTCAACCGAACAATTGTTCGATACATGCTCACACGCAATCAAATTGTACATCCATTTAAATGTGTCAACTTTGTTACCAGTCACCCACCCGCTCAGATATTTCAACGACATGTGTATGAATGCTTCAAATGTATGCCCACTTTTCTTTCTGAGCTCTCTGAAGCTCATAAGATACTGTTCTGGGGTTTTACAGAACTTCCTGAGGAGAGCTACCTTCAAGCTTTCATAAATGGGCCTTTCCTCAGGAGTTCACTGAAGAATTGCATCAGTACCTGGTGTCGGTAAGCGACTCATCAGGGCTGCACCCCACAGTACCTCATCCACTTTCCTGCAGCTGGAATACCAGCTCGAGCGCCTCAAACCAGTCGAAAATATCCTTCCCCACCTCATAAGCCTGTACTAGATCTTTGGGGATGTGCCATCCGGGCTCATCCTGGGCACTCTGGTTTGAGCCATTACTGCTGTTCTCGATAGAGGCGGACCTGTTGGCCTCTTTCTGTTCGTCAAGCTCCAGCTTGCATAGCTCTATGGGGACCTTGTCCTGCTGTTTCTGTTCCTCTAGTGCTAGTCTCCTCTCCTCGAGCAGGATTTTCCTAGCCGCTACCTAATTTACAGCCAGAACAAATACTGGGCAACTTAGAGACTGTGCTAAGGCCTGGAACCTGTGGGATGCCGCACTAGCCCCTGTCCTCACTGACACTCTCGAGTGTTGAGAAACCACGCTTGCCCCCCGGTGGGATGATTGATCAGAAACACTGCTCATGTGGTCGTCCTCATCATTTGCCCCATCTGGAAGGTCTTATCCATTCGGGTACACAGGGCCTAGCCCGTCCCCTGGGGTCTTCTCCCCAATCGCTCTCGCTTTTGGCCAAGCTTGGAGGTTAGTCAGCAACTCACTTTTATTAACCTTAGTGCTGTGGAGAAGGCTCCTCTCTTGACATAAGATGCGAAGGACATCCTTGGTCATGCCTTTTATAGTCTCCATGTCAAGCTCCATGACTATTACTATTACCTAGCAGGGTCTAAACTTTGCCTGCAACAGTACTTTTATCGTTGGGTGACTAACCTGTGCGGAAGGCTCCAACTGATCCAACCTATTGCCACCAATGTGAAGAATCAACTTCCAGGGCACCAGAGGTCCAGGGATGAATATCGGTTTCTAAACCATCAATCAACCCCACACCTCTAGTACTCCAGAAGGGATCCGAACAGATTGGAATACAAGTAAATTATAAGACCTCCTAGTCCAATTTTGGTAACGTGGATGGAACGGCAGGCTTATCCCTGCAAGGTCGTGGATCGTTGGTTAGTTGAAACACAGCCAAAATACAATTATTACCCAATGATGAAAGGGACTGCCCAGTCAAGGTTGTATACAAATATCTACTTTATTATTACTGCAGCAGACAGTTCTAGCACACTACAATTAAACCCCCCACTGTAAAGGAACACAGAGGACAGACAGTTTCACAAAGGAAAGGGATGCACTCTAGATACTGACAGGAGGGTAGTTGGTAAAGGAATCAGTCTTATAGTTCAAGATTATTTCATTCCGGCACCAAAGGGGCAAAGGGTCCTAACTGTCTCTAGGGGCCTTTGGAGAAGGACCAGGGGGGCAGAACCACAATGTACCTGGTGCTGAAGAAGTTCTTGGTGCTCGACAGTGTTGAGGCAGTTCCAGGGTGCATCGCAGCCTGTGAGACAGAGTTAGTGGTGGTAGACAGCTGTGGGTACCAGGCGGCAGGCAGTTCGGCAAGCAAGGGTGGACGAGGTCTCTTAATGTCCTTAAAAAGATGGACGCTGGATGATGCTTGTGTGGCACTCCTCCTAGCTTCTTCGCAGGGCTCGTATCCTTTCAAGGCAGACTGCCCAAACCTCAGTAGGGTGGTTAGCAGGCAACAGCATTGTCCTTTGTCCAGAGACTCTCAGGCACTTCCCACCTAGGAAGCTTGCTGTCAGAACCCAGCAGGGGATTTTGTGTGCTGGCTGGGTACCAGTTCTGGAGCTGCTGGACGGGTCCTATGAGTCCGATATCTCCCACTGTTCTCTGGGCGATGTTTATGGGAGGGATCTTGCTTCCCTCTTGGAACTCCTGGCATTCTTTCACTGGTGGACGATGTAAGGTAGACTGTACCTTCAGCTCGGGTCCAAATGAGTCCTTCTTCTTACTCCTTGCAAAGCCTTCAGATAATCTGATCAATGAGGAGTTCAGCCCTCTTTTAAAGCCAAACGGGCCCCAGTGATTTGTGCAGGCTAAGCCCATCCTAATGAACCAATCCTGGGTCCCCACCAACAGTCGTCAGTGATGCCTTAGATCAGAGCGCTTGGCAACAGACAGGGGAAGGAGGACAACATATACTTCTAAGTCCCACCTATCTTCCTTTCTGCAGTACATCAAAGCGTCTCCCTAATTAACTGACCCCTATGCGGCTCTTGATTACAACATGGGTCTCCTTTGAAGTAGGGGGTTGCAGGCCGGCTTTCGTCTCCTACAATTCACATACCTCCCTGCTCTGAAATGAGTGGTTCCAGGCAGGACATTCACTGGCCTCTCATACTAAGGAGGGGTTTTAGTACCAAGTTGACACATTGCATTACAAAGAGGTGTTGGTCTCCGGTCTGCATTGTCACTTTCTACACCCAGGTCTTCCCTGAGGCCTGCTAATTAACATTCTTCAGTGTTTGCTGCCACCAGCAAGGTGTAACAATGGAGATGCAAATCCATGGGGCCTTGAAATGCTATTCAGGCTTTTGATGTACCCACAGCTGTCAGGTGTCAGCTAAACATGACAGGGGAGGGGGAGGGTGGCGCTGGTAAGCTGAGTCCTCACAGAGTACATGACTATATTTCTGCTGTGAGGTGAGTGTGGAAAATATGTGTGGGAAAGGCCCAGATATTTTCCATAGTTTGATCTCCCATCATTAATTCTTTTAAATAAAAATCAAAAAGCCCAGGCGAGTGCACTCTCCCTGTGCGGATGGTCGAAATCATCACACTCTGTAATGGATTATTTTTAAAGCACTGAGTAGGCTCTTTAAGGAAGAGATTTTCACTTTCATGTCCTTTCATGTCGGAGTATCTAAGTATGGCTAGGGTGTCAGTCAGGGGGGCCTGATGAAAGGGAAGAACAGGAGTGATTTTGTTATGTAATTTTTCATTAGTTGTTTGAAAGCTAGAGCAATCAATGATGATAACGTGTTCAATGAAAAGCACACAGGAAAACACTCGTAAGAGTAAATGCTTTTGGAAATTAATTATTTAGGGGCTTTTTCAAATGTTGAACATGAGTTAACTTTTTAGGGTGTATATTAACTTGATTTAAACATTGTATTATCTTTACCCTACTCTGAATTTGTCTGTTGTTACCTTTTCTAACCAGTTTAGTGAAATATATGTTTCCTTAAACCAGTTTGACCTGTTGACCCTTATTTCATGTTCCCTCCCACCCCCGTCGCCCTAAGATTCATTTCTAGAGACACCACTGCATCTGAGGCTGGTGTAGCCTTCAGGGTTAGGGGCAGCCCTTAGGTAAACGTGAGTGTCATGTGCGTACAACATACAGTTAAGCTGGAGGGAGGCGTGGACGTCAACAAAGGGCACAAGCGAGCTAATTAAAGGGTGTACAGTGGGTCCTCTTAGAAGAGGAGTGCATTTGCTGGGAAGAAAGGCGTGGCTTTGAAGAAAAGACTGGAATCATGGGTCAAGTACCAACTGAATGTGGCATTGAATGCGGCATCACCAGAAATTAGCATATCAAAGTGTCCGCTAAAAAAAAGTGGGGGGGCTCCTGAAAAAAGTGGGGGACTCCGTCCATCCGCGTGTACCCTCAACTTGAGACCTGACTGGAATCCCTGTGACGCAAGCAGTGCCACTGTGGCCCAGAAGAGTAGATGGTGCAGCAGTGTGCAGTGATCCACAGTGTCAAGGGCAGCTGAAAGAGGCAATAAAACAAGAACCACTTTGCAGCTAAAATTCATGATAGATGGGAATTTGGGTGACAGTGCCGGGAGAGCCATCTCTACCCCATAATTAGGCCTGCACGCTGCACCCCTATAGAACTGATGGCGACTGGTGGCTAATGTCCAGATGCTGGTGGAGTTGCTATAATGCTATCGACTCAATAGCTTTGCAGGGGATTCCCAGATTGTTTTTGGATAGTAATTGGATGGCACTTTTGGGTCTAAGAAAAGAAGGGGGATTAACAATAATTTGCTGCCTGTAGGGTTACCAGATTTTCAAAATAAAAACAGGGACAGGCAACTGACATAAAAAGAGGCCTACCATTTGGCAATCACTACTATGGAAAATGGAACTGGGAGAGGTGGGGGATTCTAGACATTGCACTGCATATATATCATGCGCTTTGTCTGCGAATGCAAGCATATCAGTGTTAAAATCAAAGGAGCTATTGCTCGGATTACTATGTGAGATAACTATGAACCCATTTCTAAGGCAGGCTCTGCGGCACAATTGTTAATGCATGTGGCGGCAAACTGTATGGTTGTGGGCTCCAGCCTACTCAAGGGAGATCTGGCATTGGAGTTGTTGTGAAATTACCAAATGATAACGCTTGTTTGGTTTATAACTAAAGTTACATTTTTGGAAAATTAGCATTGGGCATGCGTCAAGAAGTCTACCCTCCATCCACAGTGGGATTCTGCCACTCATCAGTGGGGTGTTGTACTTTTTTTTAAAATTCGGTAAGTGGACAGAGGGCCCAATTCTGGGAAGAGTACGGGCAAAACATGTACAGAGTCCAGGACTGAGTCTCTGGGTATTGATTGAGATAGCAACCCAACATGGTTTCTGGAGTCTGAGAGGAAGATGGTAAGAATGCTGCCCACGCCCTGAGTTGGAGTTTTAGTGACATCCGCTGTGCTCAGCATTGAGTCTAACAAATTGAGCAAGTGTTCAAGCTCTGGACCAGTTTATGGTACGGTCTAGCTGAGCTTTAAAAGGGTCTCCCGTGCTTAGAATATAACGTTTTTCTAAGTCGTGCTACAGTAGCGTCCCCGCTGCATGTATTTGCTCCTCTGAGGGTGTCTAACATTTCTTACATTTGGCTTGAAACCGCCGTACATTGCATTTCAACGTTTTGACATGGAGAGTGCACTAGGGTGAATAATGTGTCTAGAAAGGGCGGAGTTTGGCTGGAGTAAGGCCAGTCATTGCCTGTGTAGAGGCAATGGAGAATGCCTCCTTCGCCCAGCTAAACAAAAGAGGTGATGGCTGGAAGGTTTAGAATGAATCTTAACCTCTGGCATCGCTCTGGGCAACCCTCCAGACCATCGTTCTTCGCCTGCCAAGCCATTACAAAAGGGGAAAGACCATATGCAAATCAGGCTTGGTCCCACCCCGAACGGGGTAGTCCAGCCCGAACTGCTGGGTCACATCCCTTCTGCACGAGACCGCAAGCATCCCCAGACATGTTTCAGCCTTGTTGGGCGTCATCAGTGAGGAGTAGCTTGGGTCTCTAGGCCCAGCAGGCACGGGACCCACGTCTGGGCATACCCGTCCCACTCGGGGTGACAATAGCAAAACAAAAGAGGTGATGGCTGGAAGGTTTAGAATGAATCTTAACCTCTGGCATCGCTCTGGGCAACCCAGCTGGCAGCAGGATAGCCTTTGCTTGTGTAGAGGCAATGGAGAAGGCCTTCTTCACCCAGCTAGCAGCAGCATAGCCTTTGCCTGTGTAGAGGCAACAGAGAAGGCCTTCTTCGCCCAGCTGGCAGCAGGATAGTCATTGCCTGAGTAGAGGCAGTGGAGAAGGCCTCATTCACCCAGCTGGCAGCAGCTGTAGAGGCAATGGAGAACCTGCACCCAGCTGGCAGCAGCATAGCCCTTGCCTGTGTAGAGGCAGTGGAGAAGGCATCGTTCGCCCAGCCAGCAGCAGCATGCCTGTGTAGAGGCAACGGAGAAGGCCTCCTTTGCCCAGCTGGCAGCAGGAAAGCCTTTGCTTGTGTAGAGGCAATGGAGAAGGCATCCTTCGGCCAGCTGGCAGCAGCATAGCCTTTGCCCTGTGTAGAAGCAATGGAGAAGGCCTTGTTCGCCCAGCTGGCAGCAGGATAGCCTTTGCCTGTGTAGAGGCAACGGAGAAGGCCTCCTTTGCCCAGCTGGCAGCAGGATAGCCTTTGCTTGTGTAGAGGCAACAGAGAAGGCATCCTTCGGCCAGCTGGCAGCAGCATAGCCTTTGCCTGTGTAGAAGCAATGGAGAAGGCCTTGTTCGCCCAGCTGGCAGCAGGATAGCCACTGCCTAAGTAGAGGCAACGGAGAAGGCCTTCTTCACCCAGCTAGCAGCAGCATAGCCTTTGCCTGTGTAGAGGCAACAGAGAAGGCCTTCTTCGCCCAGCTGGCAGTAGGATAGCCTTTGCCTGTGTAGAGGCAGTGGAGAAGGCCTCGTTCACCCAGCCGGCAGCAGCTGTAGAGGCAATGGAGAACCTTCACCCAGCCAGCAGCAGCATAGCCTTTCACTGTGTAGAGGCAGTGGAGAAGGCCTCGTTCGCCCAGTCAGCAGCAGCATAGCTGTTTACCAGTGTAGAGGCAGTAGAGAAGGCCTCCTTTGCACAGACAGCAGCAGCATAGCCTTTAACCGTGTAGAGGCAAAAGAGAAGACCACATTCGCCCAGATAGCAGCAGGATAGCCATTGCCTGAGTAGAGGCAACGGAGAAGGCCTCCTTAACCCAGCTAGCAGCAGGATAGCCTTTGCCTGTGTAGAGGCAACGGAGAAGGCCTCCTTTGCCCAGCTGGCAGCAGGATAGCCTTTGCTTGTGTAGAGGCAATGGAGAAGGCATCCTTCGGCCAGCTGGCAGCAGCATAGCCTTTGCCTGTGTAGAAGCAATGGAGAAGGCCTTGTTCGCCCAGCTGGCAGCAGGATAGCCACTGCCTAAGTAGAGGCAACGGAGAAGGCCTTCTTCACCCAGCTAGCAGCAGCATAGCCTTTGCCTGTGTAGAGGCAACAGAGAAGGCCTTCTTCGCCCAGCTGGCAGTAGGATAGCCTTTGCCTGTGTAGAGGCAGTGGAGAAGGCCTCGTTCACCCAGCCGGCAGCAGCTGTAGAGGCAATGGAGAACCTTCACCCAGCCAGCAGCAGCATAGCCTTTGCCTGTTAGAGGCAGTGGAGAAGGCCTCGTTCGCCCAGTCAGCAGCAGCATAGCTGTTTACCAGTGTAGAGGCAGTGGAGAAGGCCTCCTTCGCACAGACAGCAGCAGCATAGCCTTTAACCGTGTAGAGGCAACGGAGAAGGCCTCCTTCACCCAGCTAGCAGCAGGATAGCCTTTGCCTGTGTAGAGGCAACGGAGAAGGCCTAATTTGCCCAGCTGGCAGCAGGATAGCCTTTGCTTGTGTAGAGGCAACGGAGAAGGCATCCTTCGGCCAGCTGGCAGCAGCATAGCCTTTGCCTGTGTAGAAGCAATGGAGAAGGCCTTGTTCGCCCAGCTGGCAGCAGGATAGCCACTGCCTAAGTAGAGGCAACGGAGAAGGCCTTCTTCACCCAGCTAGCAGCAGCATAGCCTTTGCCTGTGTAGAGGCAACAGAGAAGGCCTTCTTCGCCCAGCTGGCAGTAGGATAGCCTTTGCCTGTGTAGAGGCAGTGGAGAAGGCCTCGTTCACCCAGCCGGCAGCAGCTGTAGAGGCAATGGAGAACCTTCACCCAGCCAACAGCAGCATAGCCTTTCACTGTGTAGAGGCAGTGGAGAAGGCCTCGTTCGCCCAGTCAGCAGCAGCATAGCTGTTTACCAGTGTAGAGGCAGTGGAGAAGGCCTCCTTTGCACAGACAGCAGCAGCATAGCCTTTAACCGTGTAGAGGCAAAAGAGAAGACCACATTCGCCCAGATAGCAGCAGGATAGCCATTGCCTGAGTAGAGGCAACGGAGAAGGCCTCCTTAACCCAGCTAGCAGCAGGATAGCCTTTGCCTGTGTAGAGGCAACGTAGAAGGCCTCCTTTGCCCAGCTGGCAGCAGGATAGCCTTTGCTTGTGTAGAGGCAATGGAGAAGGCATCCTTCGGCCAGCTGGCAGCAGCATAGCCTTTGCCTGTGTAGAAGCAATGGAGAAGGCCTTGTTCGCCCAGCTGGCAGCAGGATAGCCACTGCCTAAGTAGAGGCAACGGAGAAGGCCTTCTTCACCCAGCTAGCAGCAGCATAGCCTTTGCCTGTGTAGAGGCAACAGAGAAGGCCTTCTTCGCCCAGCTGGCAGTAGGATAGCCTTTGCCTGTGTAGAGGCAGTGGAGAAGGCCTCGTTCACCCAGCCGGCAGCAGCTGTAGAGGCAATGGAGAACCTTCACCCAGGCAGCAGCAGCATAGCCTTTGCCTGTTAGAGGCAGTGGAGAAGGCCTCGTTCGCCCAGTCAGCAGCAGCATAGCTGTTTACCAGTGTAGAGGCAGTGGAGAAGGCCTCCTTCGCACAGACAGCAGCAGCATAGCCTTTAACCGTGTAGAGGCAACAGAGAAGACCAGATTCGCCCAGATAGCAGCAGGATAGCCATTGCCTGAGTAGAGGCAACGGAGAAGGCCTCCTTCACCCAGGTAGCAGCAGGATAGCCTTTGCCTGTGTAGAGGCAACGGAGAAGGCTTATTTTGCCCAGCTGGCAGCAGGATAGCCTTTGCTTGTGTAGAGGCAACGGAGAAGGCATCCTTCGGCCAGCTGGCAGCAGCATAGCCTTTGCCTGTGTAGAAGCAATGGAGAAGGCCTTGTTCGCCCAGCTGGCAGCAGGATAGCCACTGCCTAAGTAGAGGCAACGGAGAAGGCCTTCTTCACCCAGCTAGCAGCAGCATAGCCTTTGCATGTGTAGAGGCAACAGAGAAGGCCTTCTTCGCCCAGCTGGCAGTAGGATAGCCTTTGCCTGTGTAGAGGCAGTGGAGAAGGCCTCGTTCACCCAGCCGGCAGCAGCTGTAGAGGCAATGGAGAACCTTCACCCAGCCAGCAGCAGCATAGCCTTTGCCTGTGTAGAGGCAGTGGAGAAGGCCTTGTTCGCCCAGTCAGCAGCAGCATAGCTTTTGCCTGTGTAGAGGCAATGGAGAAGGCCTCTTTCGCACAGCCAGCAGCATCATACCCTTTAACCATGTAGAGGCAATGGAGAAGACCTAATTCGCCCAACTAGCACCAGGATAGCCATTGCCTGAGTAGAGGCAACAGAGAAGGCCTCCTTCACCCAGCTAGCAGCAGGATAGGCTTTGCTTGTGTAACGGAGAAGGCCTCCTTCGTCCAGCTGGCAGCAGCATAGCCTTTGCCTGTGTAGAAGCAATGGAGAAGGCCTCCTTCGCCCAGCTGGCAGCAGCATAGCCTTTTCCCTTGTAGAAGCAATGGAGAATGCCTTGTTTTCCCAGCTGGCAGCAGGATAGCCTTTGCCTGTGTAACAGAGAAAGCCACCTTTGCCCATCTGGCAGCAGCATGGCCTTTGCCTGTGTAGAAGCAATGGAGAAGGCCTCCTTCGCCCAGCTGGCAGCAGCATAGCCTTTGCCTGTGTAGAAGCAATGGAGAAGGCCTTGTTCGTCCAGCTGGCAGCAGGATAGCCTTTGCCTGTGTAACGGAGAAAACCTCCTTCGCCCAGCTGGCAGCAGCATAGCCTTTGCCTGTGTAGAAGCAATGGAGAAGGCCTCCTTCGCCCAACTGGCAGCAGCATAGCCTTTGCCTGTGTAGAAGCAATGGAGGAGCCCTCATTCGCTCAGCCGGCAGCAGCATAGCTTTTACCTGTGTAGAGGCAACAGAAAAGGCCTTGTAGGCCAGGCTGGCAACAGCATAGCTTCTTTTGCCTGTGTAGAGGCAGCGGAGAAGGCCTCCTTCACCCAGCTGGCAGCAGGATAGCCATTGCCTAAGTAGAGGCAACGGAGAAGGCCTCCTTCACCCAGAATGCAGAAGCATAGCCTTTGCCTGTGTAGAGGCAACGGAGAAGGCCTCGTTCACCCAGCCGGCAGCAGCTGTAGAGGCAATGGAGAACCTTCACCCAGCCAGCAGCAGCATAGCCTTTGCCTGTGTTGAGGCAGTGGAGAAGGCCTCCTTTGCCCAGCCAGCAGCAGCATAGCCTTTTCCTGTGTAGAGGCAATGGAGAAGGTCTTTTTCGCCCTGCCAGCAGCAGCATAGCTTTTGCCTGCTGATGGTTTCCTCTGGGTGATTAGCACCCTGTTGCTTTGTGGAAGGGTGAGGTGTTGTTCACACCTCACCCTTCCTGCGCTTTGTAGTGAGGAGAGACTGCGTGTCTCTGTGTTGTGGCAGAGAGGGGAGCAGGCTTGGGGGGAAAGTCAGCTGCCCCTCTCCCATGCTTGCCAGATGGTACCAGTAGTTACCCTGCCTTGCTTTGGGTGGCCCTGCAGCATTGCCCACGATTGCCATTGTCTGAGTAGAGGCAACGGAGAAGGCCTTGTTTGCCCAGCTAGCAGCAGGATAGCCTTTGCCTGTGCAACGGAGAAGGCCTCCTTCGCACAGCCAGCAGCAGAATAGCCTTTGCCTGTGTAGAAGCAATGGAAAAGGCCTTGTCTGCCCAGCTGGCAGCAGGATAGCCTTTGCCTGTGTAACAGAGAAGGCCTCCTTCGCCCAGCTGGCAGCTGCATGGCCTTTGCCTGTGTAGAAACAATGGAGAAGGCCTCCTGCACCCAGCTGACAGCAGCATAGCGTTTGCCTGTGTAGAAGCAATGGAGAAGGCCTTGTTCATCCAGCTGGCAGCAGGATAGCCTTTGCCTGTGTAACGGAGAAGGCCTCCTTCACCCAGCTGGCAGCAGCATAGCCTTTGTCTGTGTAGAAGCAATGGAGAAGGCCTCCTTCGCCCAACTGGCAGCAGCATAGCCTTTGCCTGTGTAGAAGCAATGGAGGAGCCCTCATTCGCCCAGCCGGCAGCAGCATAGCTTTTGCCTGTGTAGAGGCAACAGAAAAGGCCTTGTAGGCCAAGCTGGCAACAGCCTAGCTGCTTTTGCCTCTGTAGAGGCAGTGGAGAAGGCCTCATTCGCCCAGCCGGCAGCAGCAGAGCTTTTGCCTGTGTAGAGGCAATGGAGAAAGCCTCGTTCACCCAGCTGGCAGCAGGATAGCCATTGCCTAAGTAGAGGCAACGGAGAAGGCCTCCTACACCCAGCTGGCAGCAGCATAGCCTTTGCCTGTGTAGAGGCAACGGAGAAGGTCTCCTTCGCCCAGCTGGCAGTAGGATAGCCTTTGCCTGTGTAGAGGCCGTGGAGAAGGCCTCGTTCACCCAGCCGGCAGCAGCTGTAGAGGCAATGGAGAACCTTCACCCAGCCAGCAGCAGCATAGCCTTTGCCTGTGTTGAGGCAGTGGAGAAGGCCTCCTTTGCCCAGCCAGCAGCAGCATAGCCTTTGCCTGTGTAGAGGCAATGGAGAAGGTCTTTTTCGCCCTGCCAGCAGCAGCATAGCTTTTGCCTGCTGTTGGTTTCCTCTGGGTGATTAGCACCCTGTTGCTTTGTGGAAGGGTGAGGTGTTGTTCACACCTCACCCTTCCTGCGCTTTGTAGTGAGGAGAGACTGCTTGTCTCTGTGTTGTGGCAGAGAGGGGAGCAGGCTTGGGGGAAGGCAGCTGCCCCTCTCCCATGCTTGCCAGATGGTACCAGTAGTTACCCTGCCCTGCTTTGGGTGGCCCTGCAGCATTGCCCACGATTGCCATTGTCTGAGTAGAGGCAACAGAGAAGGCCTTGTTTGCCCAGCTGGCAGCAGGATAGCCTTTGCCTGTGTAGAAGCAATGGAGAAGGCCTTGTTTGCCCAGCTGGGAGCAGGATAGCCTTTGCCTGTGTAACAGAGAAGGCCTCCTTCGCACAGCTGCTAGCAGCATGGCCTTTGCCTGTGTAGAAGCAATGGAGAAGGCCTCCTTCGGCCAGCTGACAGCAGCACAGCCTTTGCCTGTGTAGAAGCAATGGAGAAGGCCTTGTTCGCCCAGCTGGCAGCAGAATAGCATTTGACTGTGTAACGGAGAAGGCCTCCTTCGCCCAGCTAGCAGCAGCATAGCCTTTACCTGTGTAGAAGCAATGGAGAAGGCCTTGTTCGCCCAGCTGGCAGCAGGATAGCCTTTGCCTGTGTAACGGAGAAGGCCTCCTTCGCCAAGCTGGCCGCAGCATAGCCTTTGCCTGTGTAGAAGCAATGGAGAAGGCCTCCTTCGCCCAACTGGTAGCAGCATAGCCTTTGCCTGTGTAGAAGCAATGGAGAAGGCCTTGTTCGCCCAGCTGGCAGCAGGATAGCATTTGCCTGTGTAACAGAGAAGGCCTCCTTCACCCAGCTGGCAGCAGCATAGCCTTTGCCTGTGTAGAGGCAACGGAGAAGGCCTTGTTCGCCCAGCTGGCAGTAGGATAGCCTTTGCCTGTGTAACGGAGAAGGCCTCCTTCGCCCAGCTGGCAGCAGCATAGCCTTTACCTGTGTAGAAGCAATGGAGAAGGCCTTGTTCGCCCAGCTGGCAGCAGGATAGCCTTTGCCTGTGTAACGGAGAAGGCCTCCTTCGCCGAGCTGGCAGCAGCATAGCCTTTGCCTGTGTAGAAGCAATGGAGAAGGCCTCCTTCGCCCAGCTGGCAGCAACATAGCCTTTGCCTGTGTAGAAGCAATGGAGAAGGCCTCCTTCGCCCAGCTGGCAGCAACATAGCCTTTGCCTGTGTAGAAGCAATGGAGAAGGCCTTGTTCACCCAGCTGGCAGCAGGATAGCCTTTGCTTGTGTAGAGGCAACGGAGACGGCATCCTTCGGCCAGCTGGCAGCAGCATAGCCTTTGCCTGTGTAGAAGCAATGGAGGAGGCCTCATTTGCCCAGCCGGCAGCAGCATAGCTTTTGCCTGTGTAGAGGCAATAGAAAAGGCTCGTAGGGCAAGCTGGCAACAGCAGAGTTGGTTTTGCCTGTGTAGAGGCAGTGGAGAAGGCCTCATTCGCCCAGCCGGTAGCAGCAGAGCTTTTGCCTGTGTAGAGGCAATGGAGAAGGCCTTGTTCACCCAGCTGGCAGCAGGATAGCCATTGCCTAAGTAGAGGCAATGGAGAAGGCCTCCTTCACCCAGCTGGCAGCAGCATAGCCTTTGGCTGAGTAGAGGCAATGGAGAAGGCCTCCTTCGCCCAGCTGGCAGTAGGATAGCCTTTGCCTGTGTAGAGGCAGTGGAGAAGGCCTGGTTTACCCAGCCGGCAGCAGCTGTAGAGGCAATGGAGAACCTTCACCCAGCCAGCAGCAGCATAGCCTTTGCCTGTGTTGAGGCAGTGGAGAAGGCCTCCTTTGCCCAGCCAGCAGCAGCATAGACTTTGCCTGTGTAGAGGCAATGGAGAAGGTCTTGTTCGCCCTGCCAGCAGCAGCATAGCCTTTGCCTGTGTAGAAGCAATGGAGGAGGCCTCATTCGCCCAGCCGGCAGCAGCATAGCTTTTGCCTGTGTAGAGGCAATAGAAAAGGCTTGTAGGCCAAGCTGGCAACAGCAGAGCTGCTTTTGCCTGTGTAGAGGCAGTGGAGAAGGCCTCATTTACCCAGCCGGTAGCAGCAGAGCTGCCTTCTCCACTGTTGAGGCAGTGGAGAAGGCCTCCTTTGCCCAGCTAGCAGCAGCATAGCCTTTGTTTGTTTAGAGGCAATGGAGAAGGTCTCGTTCGCCCTGCCAGCAGCAGTATAGCTTTTGCCTGCTGTTGGTTTCCTCTGGGTGATTAGCACCCTGTTGCTTTGTGGAAGGGTGAGGTGTTGTTCAAACCTCACCCTTCCTGCGCTTTGTAGTGAGGTGATACTGTGTGCCTTTGTGTTGTGGCGGAGAGGGGAGCAGGCTTGTGGGGGAGACAGCTGCCCCTCTCCCATGGTATGGGAGGAGCAAGGAGTTTAAATTTTACCAGGCAACTTCAGA
Source organism: Ambystoma mexicanum (assembly GCF_040938575.1). NCBI lineage: Eukaryota > Metazoa > Chordata > Amphibia > Caudata > Ambystomatidae > Ambystoma > Ambystoma mexicanum. Next base: position 924,017,595 of record NC_090934.1, on the reverse strand, counting down.
AGAGGCTGGGTGACAGTGTCATGATGCCTACCCCCGGGGAACCAAACCGGGTCCAGCAACCCCGGAAGCAGGCATCAAGTTGTTTTGAGCAAGCCCAAAAGCCCCTGCTACGGGCTGTTTGGGTGCGGTGCTGGCGCCTATGGTGCCAGGCTCATGTGGAGAGTCAGTCCTGGCGCCTATGGCGCCAGGCTCATAGAGTAGAACTTACCTGATGCAGACCATGCTGCAAGTTTACCTGGTGCAGACCATGCTGCAGAGCTCCAAGCCAAATGAGGCTTGGAAGGGACTATTTTACCTAGGGACTATTTTTTTACTCGGGTGGGGCTGGGGAAGAATACTTACCTGGGACTACTTTGGAGGCTATTTAAACCACGCCCGAAGACCAGCACACGCTTCGCGTTATTCTGCATCCAGCAGCGTAACGCTCACCGTGTCTGCAAGCCTGCATCCAGTCTTCTGCCACGCCCACCTCGAGTCTGCAGCTCCTAGAAAAAGGGAGGAACAGAAGGAGAAAGGTTAGAGTAAGAGCAAACCTTCGATCCTTACCTGAATTCCGGATCCACCGCACCTTCGAGCTGGAAGAAAGAAGCATTTACGTGCGCTGCCTCGCCTGCTGCAGCGCCGCGCTGAACTCACCGGCCTTCACAGCATCCTCACGATCCACCGCATCCTTCTGCACGTTCCCGCCGCAGGCAATAGTAACTACCCCTATAGACTTACCTGATTACCGCCGGGGGTACTATTCCTCTTCACGGGTCGGTGCAGTCTCCATTGCATCCTCGCCGCACCCCGTCCCCTAAAGGGAACAAAAGGACGACAAGGTGAGACAACAGGACAAATAAGGGGAACTCTTCTCACCGCAATAGACTTACCTAATTTTACCGCCGGAGGCATAATTCCCCGAACTTCATATTTTCTCGCCACACCTGAATAAGGGAACAAGGAGCTTACATTCTGGCCTTATTTTATTGAACTGTGTAGGATAAGCCAAATCCTTACCTGAACTTCACCAGCTACCACGAGGAACTCTTCGCTGGGGTCAAGCTTCAAACTGCAAGGAATCGGACAGGAGTGAAAGTCAGACATGTGAACTCTTACGAACTACATATTTTTCGGAGTCAATATTGTTCTGGAACTCACCAATTCCTTCGAGCCAGTGAAGCAACTGGTTACCAACGCGCCCCTGCGCTCAGTGCAGGATGGAGAGCTCATCTTTTCAAACCATCAGGTGAGACTATAAGAGGGGACATCAAAGGTGATCTGTGGGGAGAACAGCGGGGGTGGGGGGAATTTACGCTCAACTCCACGGGTGGTTAATTCCCTTTCTCCATTTGCAGAAGAATATTCCTACGGGCCAAGCAAACGAAGCTAGGTGTGCCAGTCCAGTCCATCATCTCGGCCCTACGCGTCACATTGGTGGAGACTGCAGCTGTCCAGTTCAGATCGACGCCTCTGTGGGAGCCAGGTGAGCGTAACAGACAGCTGTGCGAAACATGGCCAGTATGTGCTTGGTCAAGTGGCAGACTAATGGCACAGGTGGACTGCCCTGTGAAATCAACGGATTGCATGCCTAGCAGTAAGAAAGTACGAACCCGCACTTCAACATAAGCTCAATGAGAGGTTGTTTTGCCCCCAAAAATGTGTTACGGGCAGGGACGTCATTTAGGGGTACCCAGCGGTCACACCTGCGATCCCTGAGGTCTCCCTTGCTCCTCCTATGGTCTCTCTTGCTACCCCTAAAAAAAAAAAAGTTTCTTTTCTTTTTTTAAATGGATGCTCCTGGGCTGGGGCCAGCGCCATGTGGCTCTTTGTTTCGGGAGTGGCTGGCTTTCTTGTTCAAACCTCTTTAAAAATACAGGGGGTTCCACAAGTGACCCTAAATATGAAAAAATAGGAATAACAAGTAATTTGTCTTTCTGGAATTCTATGCAATAATTGCTAGACTCATTAAAGGTTTATTTCAGGCACACTTTAGGGGGCGAATCACTGATTTAGTCTGTTCTTAAACACCTCAAATTCACAATGCAGACAAACACTTCCAAAAAGCATTTAGAGTAGAATAAGCATCCATTTCAGACTATGTATTTTGCTTTTTGCAAGTTGCAGTTATAGCATGTTTTTTCTGCTGTTTTCTCTGTTATGATCATCACAAGACAATCCATTTTGGTGTCCTCAGTCACTTGACAAAATCCTTGTGCCTAAAAGCTTGTGTAAAGTGTACAAATGTTTGACCATAGCACATGAAGTGGCCCCTGATTTCATTGTGCCACAATGAATGCCTTGTTGTAGTGTGTCGATCTTTTCAATCTCCATGGAATTCTGTTTAGGATGTGTGTTTGCATGTATGAAGATGTGAGGCAAACCTCTGAAGCCTGAAAAGTAGATCCACGCAGGCTTGACATGTGGCCATCTTTGCACCAGACCTGCAGATGAACTGGCCTGCAGTTAAATCTATTACCAGTTTAATTGTATCCACTACAGAGTGCAATTTGCTTTCTGACTTTGAGAACATTCAGGCATGTAATTGCTCATTTAACTATAGCCGGTAAGATAGCTATAGCCAGTAAGAAAGCTCAGTGGGTTGATCGCTCGCTGCAGCGATGTGTGTGTGATCGGAAGGTTGTAGGTTTGAATCCCGACAAGGCCAACTCAGCCTTTCATCCTTCTGAGGTTGAGAAATGAGTACCAACACGGGTTGGGTGATATTGTATGTATGTTTGTTCTATACAAAATGTGTAAGGGTAAGTGCTATATAATAACACACCATTATTATTTGGCCTTGGACGTCTGTTTGCATTCACAGTAATTTGGTAAAATGGGCCTATGCACACTGATATTAATGTTACACATGGTGATTCATTGTTGTATGAAATATATATTACATTACAGTGATATCGTAACCTTATTTTTCGTGTGTACTTAGGAACAATGCTATGTGATGCCACTTCCTGTTTTGGCTAGGGGTGAAGGGTCATGTTCCATCACTTCCTGTGATGTCACATCAGGTGGGGTCAAATGACATCACTTCCTGTGATGTCATCAGAGGTCAAGGGTTGTGCGATGTCACTTCCGCTACCCCTGGCATTTCAGTGAAATGATGTCCCTGGTTAAGGGGAGGCTTTTGCCTAAAGGCCAAGGTAACATTATCTGGAATAGGCGCAAAACGGCCTTTCTGTTACACCCGGATCCCTGCCCTGTTCCATTCACAGTGGTAGTCATAAGGGTCGGACTGGTGCATATAATTGTTTCGGCTGCCAATTAAAAAGTGGCCCACAGTGGCAAATGGCCGTTCATTCCTTTTGTAACAGATTGTTTGAATAGTACCCAAGGGGGAGCTTTTTGATAAAATGTGATGCAAATTATGAAATTTGAAGAATACCTATTCAGCAACAATAGTCCAAACTAATAGCTGCACGGTGAAGTAACTCATCAAACTGGCCCACATTGGGCCAAAAAATGGCCCACTTTGTCCCAAAAAACTGCCCCACACTAGCATTTTGGGTTTTGGTTCAGTCATTGCCCTATAGGCCAGTCCGTGCCTCGTAGTCGTAGTGATGGACCTCACTATGAAGCATACCCAAGTTGCTGTGGTGCAGTGGCTGCTCATAACAGTTCACCGGGTAAAGGCCGCTGCCATCAGAGTACTGTCGCAATAATGGCACCTGGATGAGGAATGCAGAAGGAGCAGGAGTAGAGCCAGTCTCAAACCTTTTGTGGGTGGAGGGACAGGCTGGCAGTTTTGAAAAAGCTAGTCATGAGTGGGGCCATTAACCCATTAGGCTGTCAACCTCCTCCCCCTTTCCTCTGAGCCCAGTAGGCTGAATAGCTATTACGTCTTTATTTGTCCCCTTAGATGCATCTTTCATTACACGAAGAGATGGTAATAATTGTAGGCGTGGCCCATCGACAGGCGAGGCTTCATCCCAAAGGGTGTATTGATATTGCCTGGGCAGGCTTTTGTCCTCTGCCACTGTACGTTTGCTGCTGCTGCCACTTTAATACTTGTTTAAGCATAAATGCTCAGCTCTCGCAGGTGACACATTTGGCATCCTCCTGAAGCATCACCCTTTTCCCATCAGCATTCCAATCCCCAGGCTGGGCATCACTGCCTTCTACCTGCAACCTTCTGCCTGCAACCTCCCCATTTAGGAGGGCTTAAGCCAGGGCCTGGCGATGCTCCTGAGAATGAGAGACCAAAGTGGTGTGGTCAGACGTGGATCCAGATTTGAGTCTTTCTCGGGGGGAGGTGTAGACACAGTTAAGCCTCTGGTGTGTAATAAATATGGGGGTTAGTCACTGCTTCAAAGTGGTGCGAAATAGCGCGAGCTCATGAATAATGAAAGGAAGCCACAATGCGCGCTGGTGGTGCCCTGCCTCCAGGAGACTTGATGGGTACAGCAGCTGTAGTCGTGCAGTGGCAGCTGGGTGGTGACCTCAGGGGCCTGTAGCACACCTGTATGTAGCCTGAACCGAGCATGATGGAGGCAGGCAAAAGCTGCACGAGCTGCGTGCTGATTACCTGCCTTGCCTCTCACCTCTTTTACAGTAGGATGTTAGTCCATTGTGGCATTCGTCTAGGCACTGACGCTGAGATGGAGGATGCTTTTCCCTTTCTTGCAAGAAACTCAACCCTGGTAACTAATAATAGACCTTTTCACAGTCCAGGCCTGATTGACGGTTCAGACCTTGGGAAGAGGCGGAGGGACAAGGACTGGTCCTTGTTTGGGAGCTTATTAAATAGGTTGTGACTTGTTGGAAACCCCAGCTGTGCTCAAGGTGCAGCACTTCCGCGAGCCTCAGCATTGCTGTGCAGGGGTACAATCCAGGCAAGGTTGAAATGGTTCAGTGGCAGCTCATCCATATTATATCATATGATATGATATGACATTTATTACCCGCCTATGCACAAGTGTTTCAAAGCGCGACGAGGCAAGAGAGAAGGAACAGAGGGAAGACAAAGACAACAATCTTACTAGGCCAGGTGACATTGAGATCCCGCAAGTGCAGGGGAGGGGGAACAGGTTAGGGGGCAGTGCAGTACATAGGATCAACAGAAAAAAAAAACAGATAATAGGTGCGGCCAGCTAGTGCCAAGTGCAGGGGTAAGTGCAGAAATCAAGTGTCAAGAGCTGGTGGGGACTGTAGGGATACAGAAACAGCTCCCAAGTGCAGGGGTTGCCCGGGAGGCACTGCAGGAATGCAGCTGGCGGGGAGGGGAGCTGGGTCTGAGATTAGAGGGTAGCCAGGTGATCAGTGCAGTTTCAGTCAGGAGTTCAGCAGGGTAGAGGAGGAGAGAAAGCAGAAGCAAAGAGGAAGGTCTTGAGGTGCTTCTAGAACCAGAGATGGTTTACCTCAAGTTTCAGGGAGGCAGGAAGGCTGTCGAAGAAAGAGATCTACCACCAACTCGTTGCTTGGAGAAATGACTGACCCTGAGGGAGTTGGAGGCGGATGAGCGAAGAGCTCGATAGGGAAGATATTTAGGAAGCGAGAGTTGGAAGTAATGAGGCCCCAGGCCCCAGAAAGCCTTGTGGTCAATGCAGAGGGTTTTGACCTTAATCCTCAGAGCCACTGGGAGTCAGTGCAGAGTTTTCAGTCCTGGAGAGACACGCTCCCTGGGCTTGAGGCCAAGGACAAGTCTCGCAATCCTGTTCTGGATGATTTGCTTAGGGCGGAGAGTAGAAGCAGGCAGATTTAGAAAGAGGCTGTTGCAGTAGTCCAGCCTAGAAAGAACTAGAGCTCTGGAGACAGTGAGCTTCTGGGGGAAAGAGAGGAAAGGAATACCTCTGGGGAGGTGCAGCTGGTAGTGTGACTTCTTAGAGACACCAGAGATGTGAGGAGAGAAGGAGAGAGTGGAGTCGAAGATGACCCCAATGCTTTTAGCCTCAGAGGTGGGAGAAGGAAGAGGGCCAAGAGAGGCCAGCCAGAGAGTGACAGGAGAGGAGGGAGAAGGTGTGCCGATGAGGAGAATCTCTGTTTTACTTGCATTAAGGCAGAGGTCGTTGGCAACACACCACTCCTGGATAGCGGACAGACAGTTAGAGATGAGAGAAGGAGAAGAGGTGGCGGAAGGGAGCCTGAGAATGAGCTGAGTGTCGTCCACATAGCACTGAAAGTTGGGGCAGAGATCCATAATGAGGGACTGGACACTGGCCCTTCATGTCACCCACCGTCGTCCATCATGGAAAAGCCAAAGACAGCCCATTGAAAAGACTGAGCACTTTCTAGCACTCTTTAGCTGTCTTTAACTGTCAAAGGGAAACATGGTGACCCTTTGACAGTGTGAAGTTCCCCTGTGTGCATGCCCAATGTACCATGCAAGGTCGGGGGCATTTTATTTCCACAGCCTTGCACAGCTCTTGGAAAATGTAGAGAAACCACTCAACGCTCACACCAGAAAAAATGCAACCCACTTGGGAAAAAGGCCCAGCACACCTCTTGCAAGGAGAACAAGATTTATTTCCACAAAAATAGAGGCACACTAGCAAAGTACTGTGCTGCTGCTGAACGTTCTGGCAAAATGAGTACAAGCAACGCATTAAAAAGGAACACAGCGTCATCAGTGACCTAAGTTACATAAGGTACAAATCCGAGTGGCTGGTTGGCACGACCCTATACATAGGCTACCTGCTTCATAAGGGATGCCAGGCCATTGGTCCCAGCCCCGTCTGTCCACCTTCTTCCATGTGGGCTTCTCCTTGGACGTCATCAAGCATGAGGCTACAGGTAATTGCTCGTTATGTGAATAAAAAAACAATACCGTCTTTTTCTCTAACCTAGTGTGCACCTGGTACTGCAGACAAGAGCTAAGCAGATACTTTGAGGTCATTGTAACTGACAAACCCTTACTCAATTCAAGACACGTTGGTGCCCTTCCAAAGCTCTTCACCCTCATTTTTGGTCTGTTGTTTTGCTCCTCCTGGCACCTCGCAGCACAAATCATGTAACCCATGGTGAAGGCAGCCCGTCTCTGCTTTCTGGCATTTTCTGATCGATTGGGGGGTATAATAGGTTTATGGTCGGTTGTCCAGGATTGACTGGTGCCTTAGAATGCTGGGGTCTTGGGACGGGGCAGCTGGGTGCTGTTACTTAGAGCTGGGACGGGAGACGGTCGGAGGCTCGTGTCCATCTTCTCAATGGATCGTGTTTCGCAGGGAGCTCTCAACCCCCTTGTGGACTTGCAGAGTGCATTCTTCCTAGCATATGAAATGCTGGCAACATGAGACAATGAAAGGCCTATGAATCTTGGCCTTTTTCAACAGTGCCAATGACACCACCTACACTCGCATGAATACACTTATTTCCATGTTGGTGGCCTAGGCCTGCGGTCCCAGCTGCACTGCAATATTACTCCTCTATTTCAATATGGCTGCTATTACCTAAAATGGCATCTGATTCCCAGTGTGTTCTAAACACACAACATGCACTTCCCTCCCTGCTACTCCGTGCAGTACCTGACAACTATAATATCCTAAGAGCAGACAGAGCTGACTGTAGAGGCAGAGGTATTGCACTCATTGCCAAATCTACCTTAGCTATGAGAATAGCCCCTTCCCCAGTTGTCAATTCTTGTGATCTACTCACAATTACATTTCCTATTTCCAGCTCTGGTACTCTAACAGTCCACCTTATCTACAGACCTCCTGAATCGATTGGTACATTCGAAGAAGACATGACTTTAACTTGGGCTTCAACCATCCCAATGACCAACATGTTCTAGCAAATTCCAACACGCTTACCGAACTTGGATTCGCCCAAAGAGTGACCCAGGCTCCCCATCTCAAAGGTAGAACATTAGATTGTATGGCAGATTTCAACTGTGAAGTATCTATCACCTCTATTACTCCCCAATCATGGACAGATCACTTCCTCCTTTCCTTTACCCTCTTAGCTATCATCCCCACTAGTAAGGTCAACCCAATAGCACCTCCACTCCTCACAAGGAACACAATAAATATCACAGTGGACACGATAATACCACTCATAACCCCTACCCTTAACTCACTGCTAGACTCATCTGACCCAGAAATCTTAGTCGATGCTTACAACATCACCATGACCAAAGTACTAGATGTAATTGCCCCCCTTAAAATGCGGAAAAGTAAATCTAGAGCTCACCTGAATTCATGGTTCACTCCCCAACTAAAATCTATGAGAGCGGAAAAAATGAAACTAGAAGTCACCTGGAGACACCTACATAATGAGGAAAATAAAATAAACTTGATCAATATAACGACCACCTATAAAAAAGAAATGATACGCACCAAACAGGAAACCTAGAATGACGGGATCAATAAAGCCAGCTCGAGTACTAAGGAACTTTTTACAATTTTAAGAGAAATGGAAGCATGCATACCTCAGACAGATGACTGTGCGAAGGACAAACTCTGGTGTACTAACATCCTGAATGCCTTAACAAACAAAATTGCCCTCCTCCAGAATAAGATAGCAGACAAAAGAGCTAACCTTCCTAACAATGACACTACCTTGGTGCCAACCCCTCATCACTTCAGTTTTTCACAAGTCTTCATCCATGAGGTCGAAAAAATCATCTCCTCCCTCAAACCATGAAGGTGTAAAGGAGATAGCTGCCCAGGGCAGATAATCAAAGATGTTGATAGAGACATGGCGCCATTTATAACTAAATTAATTAATGCTTCGTTCTCTTCTGGGACTGTCCCTAACTTTCTAATGGAGTCTTGGGTATTACCCCTCCTAAAAAACAATCACTGGACTCCCCCATTCCTACCAATTACAGGCCAAATACCTCTGTACCCTTCCTACTCAAGATACTCGACAAAGGGGCCTACACTCAGATACAGGACTACCTAGAGACTAATCACCTCTTAGGAGTATGTCAATCCAGCTTCAGACCACAACACGCCACTGAAACGGTACTTATAAATCTAAAGACTGAGATCGAGGAGCTCAAAGATAAAGGAAAAATTACCTTGTTACTTCTCCTTGATCTATCCGCCGCATTCGACTTGGTGAATCACAATGTACTTTGTAAACACCTTACCTTGGCGGCTCACTTCTCTCAAGACCCCATCACCTGGATCAAATCCTTCTTAAACAATAGGACTAGGAAAATTCTTCTCTCCATTAGCTGCTGCTGACCCTATACCAATAACCTGTGGTGTGCCACAAGGTTCTTTTGTCTCACCAACAATGTATAATATATTTACAAAGCCACTGTTTGACGATCTGGACCATCTGGGTGTCACCTATACAAATTATGCAGATGACACACAGATCCTCATGCCTCTTACTAGAGAGTATGACAAGGACATGGCGATAGTGAACAAAATGTACTTAATTATCCAGGCTTGGATGGCCGCACATGGCTTATGCTTGAATGACGATAAAACCGAGCTCTTGATACTTGGTTCTACCACCAAACTCAACAAACTTAAATCAAAGTACACGTCCTTCAATATTGATGGAAACATTACTAAAGTAGCAAAGGAAGTAAAAACTCTAGGTTTCTACCTCGATTCAACCCTTACACTAAGTAAGCAAGTCAATACCATGTTCTCCTCTACAGCATACACATGTAAGCTGATCAGGGCCTGTAAACCATTTCTCTCCATTAAAAGCTGCACTATCCTAGCTAGAGCCCTCATCCTTATTGCAATGTACTATACCTGGGCACGAGTAAGTATATTGCTAACAAAGTCCAAATTCTGCAAAACAATGCACTTAGAACAGCCCTCGGCATCGCAAGGAGAGATCATATCTCAGAGCTGAGGAGACTGAACAAATGGCTTTCCACTAAAGACAAAATTATGCTTAATACTGTCTCCCTGACCTACAAATGCCTTAATCAAGCGTCTCCACTCTGCCTCTCTGAGAGAATCATTAAAAAATCTACTTCACGACCCACAAGGACAGCCAACTCATGCTGCCTGGTCATCCTGAGATTCCAATGAAAAAAAGCAGGGGAGAGCAACTGTCCGGTCATGGCGGCGCAAGCCTGGAATGCCCTTCCGCCTTCCCTGAGAGCTGACCAACCCTTCCGTAACTTTAGGTGAAACACCGTCAAATAGCTCATAGCTCAGTACCTTTGACACTACAGGAGAGTCCTTGCGTGCTCTTACTAGAAACTGTGTTTACAGACCACCCCCTGGCACTGTAACTATTGCCACTGATTGCCAATTTATCTTCTCTTTACCTACATTGTGTGTATATACTCTTTATCCTAAATTGCTCAAATTATATGTAATGATTGTAACTTATGCCTACACACTATTCCCTGGCACTGTATCCATTGCCACTGTTTGCCTATGTATTTGTCTTTACTTATTTTGCTTGTATATACTCTTTATCTTAAATTGTTGAAATGATATGTAATGATTGCAACCCATGCTTAAAGTATACTTGTAACTCTGCATAAAGGCGGCCAGATACCTCTGGGTTTGATGCGCCATACAAATCAATAAACAAACAAACAAACAAACTATAGCCCCTGCTGAGGTCCCCCTCCCTCTTTGCCCTCCCGGACCCCCTATTGTACACTTCCAGGCCTTTGCCTCGTGTGAAACAGCTTGGGGGTCTGGGAGAATTGTCCCCCCTTCCCAACACTCCACCCTTTGTTAATACTACATTAACAAACTCCCATGAAATGTTTTGGACCTCCTGCTTTCTTATTTCCTGTTCCAATCTTTCTGCTTCCAGTATGGTGGTGGCCCTTCCTTTGGTACCCATGCTCTGCATACGGTCCGTAAACCTTCCCCAGCTTGTGCACATTGCTCAGGGGTACATGTCATATATACATTCCCTTAATACCCAGCTAAATCTACCCAGTGTTCTACATCATTTTGAGGATCTGTTGGGGGAATTGTGGTGGTGCCTGGAGGGTGGAGACGTTGCTCTATTGCAACCATGCATGGCTTGTTTGGGTAATCAATTTCAACTGCACTATCTTTTGTATCACAAGGTGCACACTGTACCCCAATTGAGACCATCATCATTGTGCTGCTAGGCACTGCTTTGGCACAGTATCGGAGCCCCAGCTGGCAGGTACAGAAGATCACCAACACAAACACAGCCACTGGAAGTTTGTCAAACCAGTCACTCCTATGTATGCCAGCTTTTGTTTGCATGGGTGTGCCGAGGATGTGGAGGGCCCCTGTTATATTGGCTAGGGACCCATTGTCTGCATCACTAGGAGGTAGGTACGTGCAACAGGAATCGCCAATTTTTCACCAGACCCCTCCTTCCATGGCCATGTGGAGATCCAGCACAGAACAGTTCTGCAACTTCATCAGCCAGATTGCGCGCATCTCCATCTTGATCGCCGTTAGGGCTTGTTCACTATCATTGGCCAACTGGATCACTTCCCAATGCACAATCTGAAGCCATTTAGCGTTTGCAGTGGTTTGCACTCCTGGTAACAGTAATGATGCAAACACATTTCTTCCTTGCTGTATAGTCAGTAATTGTGAGGACTCTTGAGATAGATAATTGGACCTTCTCCTCTGCAATTTTTCTTTTTTATCCTTTTCTGGAAGGATGCGGAATACAGACCTCTGAGGCAGCACTCTGGTGGGGACATAAAACACTGGTGTTGGTGTTGGGGCCGACAAGCCACCTAATCCCACTATCAAGTGTTCTTCAGGGACCTCCAGAAGTGCTAATTGCAACAAGGCCAGCAAGGACATGCCCCTCCATGATGGTGGGAGGTGCAGAAATGCCTGCTGACTGCACACCCAATAGTTATCCATCACGGCTGCTGTCCCTTTCTTGAGGTCTGGGATGATAATGTCTTATTGCAGATGCTGTTGGTCCCCGCAAAGACGCTCCTTTCATTATAAAAACACAGTTCATATTCTTCCTACTTTTGCACATTCACTGGTTTCTCCACTGCCTTGACTCATTTGAGTTTTGACACATGCTCATTCCAGTACCTAATGCATACCGTACTCACTTTTTGGATCACTTTGTCTCTAAATCCTGCAAGTTCTCCTGCCATACAGCTCATTGTAGTTTCTTGCCATCTGCTTGCTATGAACTTCATGCCTTCTAGCATTAGGTATGGTCTTTGCAATCACTGCCCATTTTTGGGGTTTTGGGCACATTGCAGTGGATCAGGATCCATTGTTTCCACTTGCACGCTTCGTGCCTGTAAAGTGTTTCACAATCTGCACAAGGTCAGATGGAGTTAATATAGAGCCTCCAAAATGGGAGTTTCTGTGGCATTAATACCTTGGGGGCTCCTGACGTGTGTGATATCAAGAAACAAACATAAAGGTTTCCATTAATCTTCTTTTTCCCCACTAAGCTCATGTCTGCGTGACAACTATTACTTAACTCCGGATGGTGCACATCGTCTACTGTATCCAACCCAAGTCCTTGATACTGATCGTACTTGGCCCTTCTAACTTGTCTTTTAAATCATTTCAAACCAGTAACATTTGGGCCACTAGGAGAGAAACTAACATTTGGAATTATATCGGAAAACACATTGGGAAATAATGACATTAATACATTTGCAAGCTTTCCCATGTGTTTCTGGGCGACAGATGTGTCATTAGCAGTTGCATTGGGCTTTGTATCAAGGACAGCTGCCACGGTATTATTAATTTCAGTCACTTTGTTAAAGATATATTTACAGCATCGTTATATGTTACCGAACCATTAGTTAAGGAACCAGTAGTAATGTTTGCATGTCTTATTCCCCCCTTTAATATGACCACCAAATATAAAATGACACTGTAAATATATAACTAATCCAGAAATAGAAATAGCGAATAGACCAGCTACAAAATGCTTAACACAGGTATATATGGAGGAAAACACTGTTACAATAGATTATTCTCGAAAAAGCGAGAAAAGTGTTTGATATAAATGGAATGGCTGGAACCTTGTACATCCATGGCAAAGTAGATGAGAGAGAGAGAGAGAGAGAGAGAGAGAGAGAGAGAGAGAGAGAGAGAGAGAGAGAGAGAGAGAGAGAGAGAGAGAGAGAGAGAGAAGCTTTTGCACGGTTGTATACGAATTGTTCGTTTTACAATTGCTCGAATTACAATTGACCTTTTCACAATTGACCGAATTGTGAAGGTCAATTGTAACATAAATGCGGGGAGAAACCCCCATATATATATGCGGTCAATTGTGAAAAGGTCAATTGTGACACTTTAAAATCGGTCAATTGTTCATTCGAACAATTGTAAACGAACAATTTGGGTAAAACCTTTCGCAGAAATAATGCATATCAGCTTCTTTATGTATCGTAGAGGTAGATTAGTTGCAGAATATCTGAAGAATAAGAGGGGACCAGTGTTCGAGGTGCAGTTGCGCATGTTTGTTCATTAACGTAACTATGGTGAGGGGATTAGGGCATAGGACTGGCTTTACACTTGGTTTGCTGAACTATGGCGGGGTGTGGGCTGGGGTGCTTAGGAACATCAGACAGATGCACTTATGTTGCAGCTCTCACACTTTCAACGCAAGCGGAGTAGCACAGATGACCTCAAATGGCCCATTATATCTAGGCTCACTCCACCGGCGGATAAAGTTCCTTATGTGCACAAGGATTATAGAAACTTTGCAGATGACTCCATATGGCAACTGATGCATGGTGGTCCACATATAACATTGATTTTAGCGGTTGGAAGATTTTTATGGTCAATTCATATTTTAGAGAATGTAATCTTTTTTTAAAAAGGACAGCAGGATGTGATCAGATTAATGTTATTTGTGTTTTTGGCTATTTCTTTTTTTATCCCTTTATGATTATATTGTTGTATAATAATGGAATGAAATAATAGTGTTGTTTTGTCAATATTGAAAGGTTTGAATGCTCAGCCAAACAATAAATGCAAAAAAAAAATAAAGATTATGGGCCTCATTGTAAGTTTGCCAGTCTGGTAACAACGGTACCGGTCAGCTTGCCGGTACCGTTGTTACCGGACCGACAAACTACGAGTTCTGCTCATGAGTGACTTCCCACCTGCCACCTCTGACCTGGAGGGCGTACCGGCACCCGCGAGCAGAGCATGTCGGATGCACCGGCCCCATTCTGAATGGTGCCGGTGCATTCGACCTCCCCAATGGGGCTCAATGGGAATGGGGAGCATTTCTTTCCGGCGCCCGCGAATGGGCAATTACCGGTCCGACGGGGCCGTAATGACCCGGTAATTGGACATTCGCGGGCATCGGAAAAGAAATGATACCGGCAGCAGCCGTGCCTGTTATACCTGCACGGCTACCGCCGGTAGTGTAAGGAGCCCTCTGTACTTTGAATGGATTTCATGAAATTGATTCTATGACAAGACAGGAGGCTCATATTATGCATTACAATCTTTACTGTGAAACCACAGCAGCAAAGAAAAAAACTTTCACAAACAAAAAAGTTGTAAAGAACAGAACTAAATAAGAGTTCAATGGCAATGTATGGGAGCTCCCCAATCCATCATGGAGGACAGGTCATGCCCTGCAGTCGACCAATGAGCAGGGACCCTTCCTCATATAAGTCCATTACTCCAATCCCAACCCCTCTTTCTTTGCTGCTGACACCATACTTAAGTACACTCCTTTCAGTTTGTGTCTTACATGTTGTCAGTAGAAGTTAAACCTTAATTGGTTATATTATGGGAAAAATATTGTATGCTTGTAGCATTTCTTTGTGATACATTTAAGATATATATTAGTCCTTTATATTTTAAAGTACTGTTTGTTTAACTTTACAATGCTCGCAGCGCTGGTTTGCCTCTGGGCATTATGTTTAAGTGTGTACTGTTTTCACTGGTCTGAATGGAAGCTTTGTTTATGTAAAGATTTATTGGCTAACAGAAGCTAATGCTTTGTGCAGGTGTGCGCGAGCATTCTTGTGTTTATTTATGGTTTACGGCCGGACTGGAGCTGATAAGCTTCAAGGCCAGTGCATGCAAGCCTCTCTTTTGTTTGTTTAAGCCCTCCGTGTTTGTTACATTAGCTTATTCAGGGCCTGCACTGCTGGCGACCTGTGTACGAAGCCCTTTGGTGGGCTGCAGTGTTCCTTTGGATAACACAGCCTCCAGTGGCTCAACAGCTAAGTGCTTGGTGTTGGGAGGCTGGGTGCCAGGGTTCTAATACAATGGGCCTCATTACGACCCAGGCGGTAAGTTACCGCCTGGGCCGTGACTTTACCACCATGGCGTAAACTACGTTTACACCATGGTGGTTGGCGGATTTACTGCCCCATTCCAACCTTGGTGGGGCGGTAAATCCCCATTTACCCTTCCCCATTCCCATTTTGCCCCATAGGGCATAATGGGAGTGGGGAAGGCGTTAATTACGCCACCGTAAATTACGGTGGCGTAATTAATTCCATGGTCCCTTAGCGCCATGGATTTTAACACCTGCTAAAAGCAGGTGTTAAAACCTCCATGGCGCTAAGGGACCTCGTACTCAGGCGGTAAGGATCGGTGCTGTTTACGCCGCCGTAAAACCCTTACCGCCTGAGTCGTAATGAGGCCCAATGTCCGGAACATCATGGATATTTTAAAAAATGTATGTATGGTTAATTTGTGCCTCTTTTTTTCTTTCAATTACACCTGGGACTGCCAGGTGCTGCGGACATGTTTGGTCCTATATATTTCCTATGTTTCCTTCTTTTCTATTATTTTGAAGCCAGTCTTTGTAGCACAGGCAGTAGGGGTTGTCAGTGGTACGAACCAATCCTCCAACTTTTAAATTCGGAACGTGTTGGGGTAAATAATTACAATTTTATTTTCCATACCGCCCAACCCTGCAAATCCCAGAGGGGTTTCTCAAATGGAATCCGGGTTGCCTGTTCACGCTAGTTATGCGAGACCACTTGAGACAGCCCAGTCCGCATTTTTCCACTTTAACAAGATTATATGTAATTTTAATTACTTTGAATATGAATGTTTATGTATATATATATTTAAAAATTGATATTTTATTTTGTGTTTATATTGATATTTCAACTTATATTAACACTGGTTCGCCTACTGCAGAGCCTCATACACTGCCAATTCTGCAGTTTTTATTTTATTGTTTATTTATTTACTTATTTCTTATATTAGGTGATTTTCCTTCACTGAGGTGCCATCTGTTCGGTTTCAGGTTCAGCCTGAATTCTATTGCGAGGTTACCCCCTTGTGTACTGCAGATTATCACTCCCTGCTCGGGCGAGCAGTTGGAGGTGCACTTGCTCAGTGTTTCCTACCTTAAACTTGACAGTTTTCTTTTGTTTGGGGGCTGCTGGTGGCAGATGTCATTATCTTCCCTGGAAAGGTGCAGTCACCTGCTCGGTGGCAAGGTTGTCTGTGTTTTCTGCGAGGGGTCCCCTCGTATACTGCTGGGTCCACGCCCTGCTAGGGTGAGCAGTTTGAGGTACACTTGCTCAGTGTTTCCTCCCTTAAAGTCGGCAACTTGGGTAATTACCTGTAACGCTCACCTGATTCCCGTAGAGGCGCCGGTCTTGATTGGGCGTATACCGTATCTTCAAAGGTGATGTGTAACACACGGCTGTCTCTTTGGGCTGGACCTCTGTGCACTGTATGTCTGACTCGAAGGGTAAGATGTCTGCAGATAGAAAATATGGGATTAATGAACTGGGTTATTGAATGTCTCTCTCTTCTTCCCTTTCTCTTCTCCTGTAGAACCCCGAAGGTTAACGCTCTCACCTTAGGTAAGTGAACGCCGTGCTCTCCATCTGCCTCGGGGCAGAGTGCTGTAACCAGTTTCTTCACTGGATAAGGGGAGCAGGCCTCTTGACTTCAGAGGACTGCTGTCCATCGTTTACTGCACGAACGGTAAGTTTCGAGTAATTCTAATGTCTTTAAAGTCTTTAGTAATGATGTCTCTTGTTTTGCAGGGTTCCGGCGATGGTGGATGACGGGCTGAAGTGAGTTGAAGATGGAGCCCGTGTGATGAATAGAAGCGCCTGGAAGCACGTAAGTAAGCGCTTGTTGCCTGCTTCACGATGCGCTCTAACTGTCTTTTTATTTTGCAGGTACAAGTTCGGAGCGGCTGCAGGGTGCCGGAATACCCACTGGGTTAGATGTGGAAAGGAGTAATGGCACGTGAGTATTAAAGTTCCCCAATGTCTTTAAACGCACCTTGTTTTGTCTTTCAGATGCGGGATGCAGCGCCGAAGGCCTCCGGAGCGTGCGAAGAGTTGGTAAGCTTTTGTCTTTCAGATGCCGGAATGCAGTGTGAAGACCTCCGGAGCGCACGAAGAGTAGGTAAGCCTTTGTCTTTCAGATGTCGGAATGCAGCGCGAGGCGTTGGTGACAGCCGATGGACCAGGTAAGTGAAGAGCTGTCACTGAAGACCGTAATGCTAACCTGTTCTTTCTTGTCTTTATAGGTGTTGCTGAAGACTGGATTCAGGATGGTAAGCCTTTTTCCTTAGGCCCAGGATCAGATGCAGAAGACACGATGAGCGTTCTGCTGCAGAGGATGCAGAATAACGCAAAGCAAGATTCATCCATCGGGTGTGGTTTAAATAGCCTCCTGTAGTGCTTAGGTGTCTCCTTCCACAGCCACGCCTAGGTAAGAAAAGAGTTCCTGCTTTCCAGAAGAGTTCCAGTGTTCTGAACCTAGGGAGTGGCTCCTGCCCCACCCAACAGGAAAAGTAGTTCCAAACAGAAGAGGATCAGAGGCTCAACTGGCAGGCAAGTAAGCAGCATGGTCTGCTGCAGGTAAGTCCACCTAAGCATTATGAGCCCGGCGCTTCCAGCGCTGGGACTGGGCATATTTATGAGCCTGGTGCCACTGGCGCCAGGACTGGGTCCAAAAGGTCCCAATTGGGACTGGTTGGCACTCGGAACCTGGGTTATGGATCTGCTTCCAAGGGAGTTGGGAAAACCCTGACCTTTTGGAAGCAGAGATCATGACATTACCTTAACTGGCATGCACCATAACCTGCTCGGTTTCAGGCTATGCCTGAGTTCTAATGCGAGGTTACCCCCTCGTATACTGCTGATTATCACGCCCTGCTCGGGCGAGCAGTTGGAGATGCACTTGCTCAGTGTATTACTCCCTTAAGGTCGGCAGCTTTGTTTAAGTGCTGCATATGGCTGACGCCATTGTTTGTTCTGGTAGGCGTGCAGTAACCGTCGGTTTCAGGCTTCGCCTGGTTTATACTGCGAGGTGCTCCCTCGTGTACTATTAGTTGCCACACCCTGCTGGGGTGAGCAGTTGAGGTGCACTTGCTCAGTGTACGCTTTTGATAAACAATATGTTTAAGTGTTGACTGGAGCACATTTGCGTTTTTCAGAATTGTCAGTGGCCCGGATAGCTCAGTGAGTATCAGCTTATATAAGGGCCTGGGGTTCGGACCACTCTGAGGGCGTAACCCCTCTTCGTTGGATATATTATATATATTATATATTATTTATTTATTAAGTACTTTGAAGAAAAGAGTGTGGAAGTGGTTGTAAACCGACCCATATGGAGGGGTTGTACCTTCCTCTCTAACCATCTCTCTGGTATTATCCTTCGTCTTTTAGTTAAAAATTCTGTCGCCCTTTACCTTAGTTAGTTCAGGACAACTCAGTCCTTTCCTTAGGTTTGCTTCCCCAACCTCAATTGCTCCACCCAATACCCGTGCTGATTAAGCTACAGTATTTTCTCTCAACATGAGGAGAAAAAAAGAGTGGGCCTCATTCCGAGTCCGGCGCTAATGGAAAAACGATGGCGGTAAAGTAATACCCCCATCCTTTTCCGCCGTGGACTATTCCGACCCATCACACCGTAATTACCGCCGCCGTAAGGTACGACGGCGTAAATAGCGGACCAGTGATGCGCGCCCGAGACACCACGTCGGAAATAACGCTAAGGCGTTAACCAGTGCTGATCCCAAGTAAAGCGGACACGGTAAAAACGGGCTCCACAAGGGCGCAAAGTACCTTAACGCAATGGCGTAATTACTGGCATCGCAGAGAAGGTGTTAACAACCCTGAACAGTGCCAGAAAGAGGAACAGGTGCACCCAATCAGCACAGGTGGAGTCCATAGAGTCAGGCACAGCACAAAAGGAGCACGCCCACACACCACACCCCCTTCCACACCAAGATGATACCAATTCTCGCAGCATTCATGGAGCTGGAGGCCCTGCTTGCAAGGCAGCAACTACGACAACATCAACAACAGCAACCACAGCAACCACAGCCCCCACCACAGAGGATACACAGGAGGAGAGGGAGGCAGAGACAGGCCCAGCATGCCCTACCAGTGCAGCCACCATTACCACGCCGTCAGCCCCCAATTCCACGCATCAGACCCACCCCCTTCAACCTCACACCAGAGCAGATACACACCCTGTACCGGCTTGACCGGGACACCATAACCACCATAGTGGCCCTGATACATAACGACATAGTGAGCCTAATAGAAATCAGCACTGCCATCCCCCCTCTACTAAAGGTAGTGTCTGTGCTCCACTTCCTTGCCACAGGGACCTACCAGCATACAGTGGGGCACATGCATGGCATTTCACAGCCCATATTTTCCCAGATACTCAACCAAGTGCTCGATGCCCTCCTCAAGCACAGAAGGGACTACATATGCCTCCCCTGGACTCCCCAGGAGACATATGATACCAAAGCTGCCTTCCATGCACTTGCAGGCATGCCAAATTGCATAGGTGCCATCGACTGCACCCGCGTAGAATTGGTGGTTCCCCCTGCCATGGAGGTGCCGTATCGCAACCGCAAGCAATATCACTCCATCAACGTCCAGATGGTGTGTAATGCCAGTAAAGCCATCACACAATGCAATTCCCGATACCCCGGATCAACTCATGACTCCTTGGTCCTGCGCAACTCTACACTACCACGCTACATGGAGCGACATGCTGAACGACGTACCTGGCTGCTTGGTGAGTAACCGGAATGGGCCATGGCAGTCCATTGGGGCTGTGAGTAGGCTGTCAGCATACTCCACCCGGGTGGTAAAGGGTGGGGTAGAGAGATGCATAAGGGTGGGACAGTCAACGCCATTGTACGATGTAATGGGGTGACTATATCCTGGGACATGTGTGCATGGCCAGTGAACACCTGCTGCAATGTCAGATTAGCACAGTTCTCCACCATGATTGCACGAACACTTACCTTCATTCCACTCTCATGCAGGTGATGCTGGCTACCCATTGAAGCCGTGGCTCATGACCCCGGTCCGCAACCCACAAAACAGGCACCAGGAGGACTACAATAGATCTCATACCTGTACACGGGTGGTGATAGAGCAGACCTTCGGCCTTTTGAAGGCATGATTTTGTTGCCTCAGCCAGTCAGGTGGGGCCCTCATCTACAGCCACGAGAAGGTGGCCAAGATCACCATGGCATGTGCAATGCTGCACAACATGTGCATCCATCGGAACGTGCCACTGCCCCCTGACGTGGGTCTGCTACCACCAGATGAGGAGGAGGAGGAGGAGGAGGAGGAAGGAATGGCAGGACAGCATCACGGGGCCGATGCACAGGAGGGACGTCACGTGCGACAAGCATTGATTGAGCAATATTTCTGAGTCACAAGTCAGCTGAGGGGGTGAGGATGACAGGACATTGGGCACTGGGTGTGGGGATACATGTACTACATGCACTGTGAGACATTAAAAGACACATGCACAATGATCAATGTCCACTCTGTTTTCCAGGATACACCAAACTGTGTATTGTATAATCATGTGAAAACGTGTACAAATAATCATCCACCCTCACCCCCCTCCCCCCCAACTCCCACGCACACCCACACCCCCCTCCCCCCCAACTCCCACGCACACCCTCACTCGCCTCCCCCCCAACTCCCACGCACACCCTCACCCCCCTCCCCCCCAACTCCCACGCACACCCTCTCCCCCCTCACCCTCCCCCCACAACAGCCCCACAATGGTCCCATCAATACTACATAGGCCACATGTGTGTGGCTTCATAGTCAATGGGCACTCCCCGAGCCTGGGGAATCATTTTCGCATTGTGCGTTGTGACCTGCGGACCGGGCTGGTCTGCGTGGAGGAGCACTGGGAGGGTGGTTCCTCCTGCTGGGGCTGAGGTCTGGGGGTTGCTGCCTCCAGGGCATCAGCAATCCTGCCGAGCACCTCACAGAGCCAGTTTGTGGATGTAGTGATGACCTCGCCCAGAGCCTGCAGGTCATTGTGATGCACCAACCCTGATTCCCGGTTGTCCCGGAGAAGCTCATCAATCATGGCCGTGAGGTTCTGGGAGTGCACAGCTTCTGCGGCCGATGGATGTGGGGGATGTGGTTGGCAGGCTCGGTATTGGGCCTGCAGGCCTCTCAGGTGTTTCGGCAGGGGAAGTGGGCTGATGTGAGACAGGTGTGACCCCTTCGCCTGTGAGACCTGGGCCATCACTCGACCCGGAGTAGCTCTGTGCAACCTGGCTGTACGATGGTGACTCAGTGCTGTAGACATTGGTCTCCTCCACGTTGACCACGGAATAGGATGTGGGGCTGTCTAGCACACTAAGGAGGCACATGGCAGCATTCTCCCCTGACATGCTGGATTCCTCAGGGTGCAGCGTAGGGTATTTTTCCGGCGGAACTGCAGCCATGTCCAGGTGCGCGGGTGGGGGTTGTGTACCCTCCATGGGGGTTGCTGGAGAAGGTGGTGTAGTATGGGCCTTATGTCTGGCAGCAGGTATGCGCTGTACCCTGCCCCTGTCCCGGGAGGTACTTGGCCAGGAGCCTTCCTGCTCCTCACTTTCATGACCGCTACCTGTGGGGGGCAAGAGAGAGACAGCATGATCAATGATTTGGGGGTCATCATGACTTCAAGCCTATGGTAACACATTGGGAGAGCAGCGTCTTGGTGATATTTTGGTCGGTGAGTGAACTTGGCTTGGATGGTAAAAGCATACTGTTGGCGGGGTCAATCATGTTGGCGGAGTACTGTGGTGAGTGACATTGACCAGCTTTCTGTGTGGCATGGCCAATATGGGTGTCAGCCTTGCACCTGACATCATCCTGGGTCCCACTTGTTACGACATGGTTGCAGGGGAGGGGGGGGCTACGAAGCAAACATGATGTGACTCTTTGGCCGGCCCTTTGCGGTGAATTACATTAGGGATGCATGTACTGTTTGGACTCATGACACTCACCTGCATCAGCGGATGAGGGATCACCGCAATCCATTTCGCCCACACCTTTGATGGCTTCTGTGCCCATCATCTCCCCACATGTTTCCTCCCAGGGCATCATTTTAATGGGTGAGCCTGGGCCTCCTCCTGTCTTCAGGGCCTGCTGACGGTTTGCTGACATGATGGCCCGCACCCTGAGACGGAGGTCATCCCAGCGTTTGCGGCAATGCGTTGTGCTGCGGGGGGTGTTCCCAACGGCGCTCACCCTCTGTGCGACCAACTCCCATATCTCCTTCTTTCTGAGGATGGTGGGCCTACGCATGTCGCTGCAGAATACGATATCTGCATGTTCATGCAGAGTGTCGACCAGGACCTGTAACTCATCCTGGGTGAATTTTTCTTTTCGGATGCGCGCAGCGCCCTTTTTCAGAGCTTTAGGCATGATGATGTTCTCTGTTGTATATTTGGTCGATCTGAGTCCTGTATGGAGTCCTGTATGTCCTGTATGGAGAGGATTGCAATGGATTGTGATTTTAAATATGGCCGCCGTGATGCTTCCCGTTCCTGTGCGATGACGTTATTTCCGTTTCCGGTATTTAACGGTGGCCGTAATTTACGGTTAGCCTAAATTACGGTCTCCGCTAATTACGGATTCCATCGAAGGCGATGGTGTTAAATACGTCTAGGTTTATAGCGGTAAGGGGTTTGACGGGACCTTTTGCGCTATGCCGCAAGGGAGTTTACCGCCATGGCGGAATACTCGTGCACGCGAAGTTGGATTATGGTGGAAATAGCGCCTTCCAACCACATCGTACATGGTATTTACGCCATGGCGGTAATTACTGTTACTTACCGCCGGACTCGGAATGAGGCCCAGTGTCTCTAGTGAGGTCTGCAGGGCTTAAGGCTCTTTAGTGGGGACATGTTTTTCCCCCCTACTTTTGTTCCATTGGACATTCATTATTCTATTGGATTTTGGTGGAGACAGGGTCAGCTCGAGGGTAACTGTTCAGTTTTTTGTTGCATGACAAGTTGAACAACCATGTTTTACTTGGATGGAATGTTTGGAAACACTTGATGGAAACACTTGATGGTATCTAATAGATGAGTTGCCAAGTAATAACTTTATGGTGCCTGCCCCATGGTTTTCCTCCCAAAGCTTGGCCTATGGTTCAGCTTGCTGTCTAATAGTATATTGCAACTTCTCCTCTGCTCGAGGAGTACAAGTAGGCTTCTGTACCCTCATGAGCGTTGCTTAACCTCTTTATACATATATATTTTTCTATAGTGCACCAAATAGAGTGCTGTTTTCATATCTGTGCTGACCCTCCTGATGCAGGTTCCTAAATTTGGAAAGGTCTAAATATGTCTTTTATCCTGCTGAGATCGATAAGTAAGCACCTCTCGTATACCTGAGGGTTCGTCGTACTGTATAAGTACTGGTTTGCTATGGACAATGTGCTTAGTTTTTCATTCCCTGATTCCTTTAGTGGCCAGTCAGCCTCACATGAATACAGTGATTCAGTCCTGAGGGTTTGAGGGGACAGTGGTCCCAGTTTCTTTCTCAACCTTACATTTACGGGGCATTGATAATTATCCAGCGTCCTTTCCCCCTCATTCCCTTCCCGCCATCCCTGGGGGAGATTGCATCATATTATTACACCTCTGGGGGTAACACCCGATGGTTTTCCGTTTTCCTTTTTTACAGGAGTTCGGACGCGTGACCAGTGCAGACTCGCACTGAGCATTTCCCTCCCGTCAGTTCCTTTCCTTTCTGCTAATATCTGGTATTTCAAGAAGTTAAGCTGATCCTGTCCACGGTCAGGAGTTGGTTAGAGGTGCTATAGTGTATTTATTTCTCTTAAGGGCGTAAAGCGGTGCTTTTATGGGGTCCTCAGGGTAGCTTTCTTCTGGGTTGCAAGGTTTCCCTTGGATAAGTGGGGGAGGTTTCTCCTCTTTTGGGAGGACTCAATATCCTTTGGTGGGATGGAGGGGTCTGGGAGTGATACTAATTCCCCATCCCCGTTCTCATGAACCTCTATTGATGTGTTCTAGTGTCTATACATTCACTATCAGAAGGTGTCTGCCGCTACGATTCCCAGAGGGCTGGGATATTTATATTTAGTTACTGACGTGGTTCTCATAGTCGCCTGCATGGCAGGTGGTCCTTTGGGTTCTTTCACAAGAGTTCGTTTTTACAGTAAGGTGCCAGCTCAAGGTGCTGTAAGCTTCAAGGATCTGCAAGTTGGCTGAAATATTTGCTGGACCTATTCTGGTGTGCAACTTCAGTTTAACTGTTTAGTGATTAGTTCTTTGCAGTTTAGAGTCTTGCTAAGACTTTGGAATTTTGGTGTCCTCCTTCAGTTAGTTTTGATCCTCTAGGGGGTTTATCTCCAGGGAGTAGGGATCAAGGTTCAAACACCGGGCATATCTACAAGGGGGTTTACATATCACTATAATGGTGGCGATTGGATGTCAGAGACATTTTTTCTCCTTACCAAGTTTGCCCTCTTAAGGATCAGGTTTGTTAATATCTGCCTTTTGTCATGTAGCAGAGTCCTTCTGCAAGAGTTAGGGAGGTCTGAAGGTCTCCGTGTTGGCGGTTTGATGGGTTTAGCTTCTCAGGTGGGGCTCCTCTCTTCCATTGTGTTTCTGCCTCCAGAAGACATCCCTCCTTAGTATACATATATGTCTGAAGACAATTGTGGGTTATTTCTATTGCTTTTCCGCTCTGCTCAGGATGGGTTGTCCTATTACAAAATGTACTCCCATTTTACCTTTTGAAGATTTGTCTTTCCCTCTTGGTTCCCAGTGTAGTTCTGCGACATGCCCTATTTCTAATGTGATATCTTCCTTTAATGCATGGGATGGAACCTACAAGACTTTCACCACTATGGGGTACTTTTCTTTTCTTTATCTCCAGGAGAGCTAGGTGCTTATTTTCTTTGGTTTGCTTTCTAGGTTCCCAAAAAGGGTATGAATTTAAGTGTTTTAAATGTTTGATTGGACAACAGAGGTGTTTATTTCAGATGAGTTTTGTCCTAACCTATTAGTATAGGAGAACTTTGTTCAATGTTTTCCCCTCTTTTAACCAGTTGGTTTTGGTGGCTGGTAAGGAATACAGGAATTGACACATTTTCCTGTTTTCTTGCAGTGGATTTGTCTATGACTTATAAGACAGTTTTTCGGGCATCCTAGTCTTGGGCAATTGTCTTGCGGTCAGCTGATTATTTAATGAAAACATTTAAGGTTTCCTTTCCTATTATTTTATTATTCATTATATTGGCTCTATTATGGATCATGTTGTACTAATGAGATGCAAGGGCTTTGAACTTGCATAATATGAGCCTCCTGTCTTGTCATAGAATGACTAATCCCCCACACTAACGTGAGATGGGGGTTTAGATTCTATTAAAGACAAGGAGGTGATTATTATCCCACCCTCCCACCCTGGATATGATATGATGTCAATTGTGATATGCATGTACATAGGTGGGTCAAGTGAAAACATTCTTTGGTTTGTTGTTCTGCCCAACCACCCACCCTTCTTGCTTGTTGTTTTTTACAGCTATGGTTTAATGTCCTGATC
The DNA here is from genome assembly GCF_040938575.1 of Ambystoma mexicanum. Lineage (NCBI taxonomy): Eukaryota > Metazoa > Chordata > Amphibia > Caudata > Ambystomatidae > Ambystoma > Ambystoma mexicanum. Next base: position 923,991,959 of record NC_090934.1, on the reverse strand, counting down.
AGGAGTGTGGCTCGCAGTTACAAGTTATCGAGTGCGTGGTACGAGAGCTTCACTTGATTGGCCTTCATCGTTTATCGTCTGATCTGTGCAGTGGACGTCTGGTTCCAGACAGCTACAGAAAGAGGGGTTGGGATTGGAGTAATGGACTTATATGAGGAAGGTTCCCTGCTCATTGGTCGAATGCAGGGCATGACCTGTCCTCCATGATGGATTGGGGAGCTCCCATACATTGCCATTGAACTCTTATTTAGTTCTGTTCTTTACAACTTTTTTGTTTGCAAAAGTTTTTTTCTTTGCTGCTGTGGTTTCACAGTAAAGATTGTAATGCATAATAATCACCTCCTTGTCTTTAATAGAATCTAAACCCCCATCTCACGTTAGTGTGGGGGATTAGTCATTGTTGCATATGTCATGTGAGAAGGTTTTATTATAGGAGATGACGGATTTGACACTATTGAACATGTATTCATGTATTCATTCTTATGTACAGTATTGCTTTTAGATAGGTGAAAAGTGTCTTGTTGAACTAGTTAACTTAAAAACAAATATTTGTTTGCTTGAAAATGATATTATTATCTAGAGTATTCGCTTGCGATCCTTAAAACGTGTTTTTCCTATAAATACTGTGCACACCCACTGCACTTACAATGATTCTTGAGTGAAATCAATTGATACGACGTGTTCCTTCAACTGAACATTACAATAGGACTCTCCCGTTTTATAGTAAATGCCCAAATCTGAAAGCGATCAGAGAAATGTTTTCGGGAGCGAGTGAGGTCGTGGGTGAAGAATAGTGTTGGCACGTGCAGTGTGAATACATACCAATTCCGTCTATTTTGAATTCACTTACTGAAAACTTTAAACGCACTGAATCTGCCCACCCTAAGAACCGCCTCCACCAGCCAGGATGGTCCCCTGTCATTCTTGATCCTGGCGCCCTTAAATGTGCCATCAGCCAAAAGCAGAGAAGGTCCGAGACTTCCTGGAGCAAAAGCAGGCGCAGCTTTGGCCACACCTGACAGATCTCAGCCCACAGAGCACAACCGAGTCGAAACTGCCCAGCCCCCACACAAGAACGCAAATGCATCAGGAGAGCCACAGCGGGTAGCGGGCAGGTACACCACGTCGGAAGCACCTTGTGTCTCGAGAAGAAATCCTGCCCATCGTGTATTATCCATCTCCCCCAAACAGATGACAAGGAATGGTCAATTAGCCAATGTACTGAAATTAGTTGCCGTTACCAAAGAAGGTGACAGTAGCAGAGACCAGGGGAAAAGAGCACAGAGAGAAAGAAGGGACAAGGAAACAAAACGATCCTGAGAGTAGAGGGGAGAGGTGAGAAAAGAAAAGAGGACTGAAGGGAAGAGAGAGAAAGGATATAGAAGACGACCAGGGCGACAAAAACCATCGAGAATTAGCTTGGGCAGCTATAACAATCATGGGCAGAGAAAGAGGGATCCCGATGTGACCATTCACCTGGCAAACCATGCTGCTAGAAAATGTTCACTGATATTTGGGTATGTCTGACGTTTTGAAATTGGGCCATGCAAGACTTTACATCATTACCAGTGCATGGTCCTAGCACAGCGCAGGCCAAGGGCTTGATTGCCCACTCCAGCCCATGGATCATAATGACACCTATTGTTCAAGGGCACCAGGTTGGCCCGAAGCCTATCTGTGCCTGGGCAGTGGCAATACGCCATATGTCTCAGAGACACCCTGACATTTATAGTTTGGGTTTTTTGTGGCGTGCCACATATAAGCCAAAATGATTACATTAAAGTACACCCAGGGAGAAATGGCATATGAGGCAGACCCACATTTTCCAGGGGTTGTTTGGCTACGTACCCCCACATTGACTGACCATGACCATGCTAATCCCTATGGCCAGTCCCACCCGCTTCCTGCACCTCACCACCCAAAGCACAACCTCCTGGGATTTTATGAGCTAGCTTTTTCAACCCTTACTATGAAACATTGAGCTCAAAGTGCCCGCCAGTGTTTTTTCAAAACAGTCATCTGATTGGCTGATCTAGCTTTAAACACACTACTAGTGTAATAAAAATGTCTTAACCAGATCTTCTTTCAGCCACTTGATTTATTTGCAGTATGCGTGTCCTTCACTGAAGTCCAGTTAAAAACAAGTATTGGCAAAGCCACATGTTTTGGTCTCTGTATAAGTATCAGGCATTTGCCAGGCACTGCCACAATGGCAGTGCCTTTTCCCATGCCTACACAGACGTCAAAACTGTTGGCATTGCCAATGCTTGTTTCTTATGCCACTGCCCAAGATGAATGTTTGTCAAAGGAACTCCACTCGGTATCTCCCGCGGGTGACTATCCCCATCCGTGAGGTTGTGGCCTGTGCTGCTTGCTATGGGCTGTTTATTGAGCTGGTTTGAGATACGCCCTCCCATAGGTAAAAGAGCGAGCACACAAGCTAACAAAATAGATGTTTCACAGTGATTTAAAGAGGGGGCATGACAGTCAGAAAATACAAATACCTTTAACACCACCCAGCAACATGATGCCTCTTCTCCAGTGCAAAGCCCTAGCACCCACATTCCTTCTCCAAGGGCAATGTTGGCGCCAGCCACCATTACACGCGCCTGCACCAGCCACCATTGCACGCCCCTGCACCAGCCAACAATCCCAAAAGAGCATCCGACCATTTCCCAAAACCAGCTCACGTGTGTTCTAAGAATAATAGTATCACGATGTGTCCCTGCACCCGGGCTAATGATCCCAGACAGACAACATTCCAGCATGTCCCTGCACCAGCACATGTGATCGCCAAGCACCATCTCAGCATGTCCCTGCACAGCTCACCTGATCCCAGGCAGCACCCCCACATGTCCCTGCACAGCACATCTGATCCCAGACAGACAGCATTCCAGCATGCCCCTGCACCAGCTCATGTGATCGCCAAGCAGCATCTCAGCATGTCCCTGCACAGCTCAATTGACCCTCAAACAGCATCGCATCAAGTCCCTGCACAGCTCAGCTGATCCCGGGCAGCATCGCATCACGTCCCTGCACAGCTCAGCTGATCCCGGGCAGCATCGCATCAAGTCCCTGCACAGCTCAGCTGATCCCGGGCAGCATCGCATCAAGTCCCTGCACAGCTCTTCTGATCCCAGACAGACAACATTCCAGCATGTCCCTGCACCAGCTCATGTGATCGCCAGGCAGCATCATGTCAAGTTCCTTCACAGCTCACCTGATCCCAGATAGCAACCCAGCATGTCCCTGCACAACTCATCTGATCCCAGGCAGCACCCCCACATGTCCCTGCACACCGCATCTGATCCGAGACAGACAGCATTCCAGCATGCCCCTGCACCAGCTCATGTGATCGCCAGCCAGCAACTCAGCATGTCCCTGCAAAGCTCATCTAATCCCAGGCAGCGTCCCAGCATGTCCCTGCACCCCCTCAATTGGTCCAAAGACAGCATCACATCATGTCCCTGCACAGCTCATCTGATCCCGGGCAGCATGGCATCACGTCCCTGCACAGCTCTTCTGGTCCCAGACAGACAACATTCCAGCATGTCCCTGCACCAGCTCATGTGATCGCCAGGCAGCATCATGTCAAGTTCCTTCACAGCTCACCTGATCCCAGATAGCAACCCAGCATGTCCCTGCACAACTCATCTGATCCCAGGCAGCACCCCCACATGTCCCTGCACACCGCATCTGATCCGAGACAGACAGCATTCCAGCATGCCCCTGCACCAGCTCATGTGATCGCCAGCCAGCAACTCAGCATGTCCCTGCAAAGCTCATCTAATCCCAGGCAGCGTCCCAGCATGTCCCTGCACCCCCTCAATTGGTCCAAAGACAGCATCACATCATGTCCCTGCACAGCTCATCTGATCCCAGAAAGCATCTCGGCATGTCCCTCCACCCCCCCTCCCCCCTCATTTGGTCCCCAGACAGCATCAGATCATGTCCCTGCACAGCTCATCTAATCCCAGGCAGCACCTCCGCATGTCCCTGCACAGCACATCTGATCCCAGACAGACAGCATTCCAGCATGCCCCTGCACCAGCTCATGTGATTGCTAACCAGCATCTCAGCATGTCCCTTCACAGCTCATTTGACCCACAGACAGCATCGCATCAAGTCCCTGCACAGCTCATCTGATCCCAGAAAGCATCTCGGCATGTCCCTGCACCCCCTCATTTGATCCCCAGACAGCATCACATATTGTCCCTCCCCACCTCCTGTGATCCCCAGACAGCATCTCGGCATGTCCCTGCACCCCCTCATTTGATCCCCAGACAGCATCACATAATGTCCCTCCGCCACCTCCTGTGATCCCCAGACAGCATCACAGCATGTCCCTGCACCATCTCTTATGATCCCAGACAGCCTGCCCCGTGCATCCGCTCATTTGATCCGCGGACAGCATCCCCGCATCACCCTGCGCCCCCTCATTGGATCCCCAGACACTATCACACCGTGTTCAGGCACCAGCAGCAATGTCTTAGGCACTACTTGCGTCACATCACGGCCTTGCAGTCTCTCACGCATCCTCTAAGGCAACGCCCACGTGACTGCACATTCCGGGACCAGCTTACCTGCCCGACAAACAGCACTCTGGCTTATTACGTGTCCCCCAAATACTGTCAGCACCATGACCTCGCCTGGACCAGCTCACGTGTCCCTCAGCCAGTCCCTTAATCATGGCCCTGGATCAGAGCACATCTCCCATCATGATGGCACATGGTCGCCCCTTTGCCTCCACGAATCTTCTATTAAATGATACCTAGAGGAAGACTCGCCCCTTCGAGCCTTCACACCATGCACACAAATACCAGGTGTGTTAAACAACTTGCAATTCAAGAAAGGTGTTGCTCACGTCACGTGGATCTGCAGAGTTAATATTGTAACATTCAAAGGGAATACAATCAGGAATGCTTTCCCTGAATGTCTTCAAGCAACTGGAAACATAACCCCTGGAATGTCTCAGTATTGTTCCATTCCAAGCATATGTTAGTTACTCTCTGAGTCCACTCTCATTTATACTAAAGCACCAGAATGTGACTTTCAGTAACCATAGTTACCTTGATATTGCTTGCCAAGGATTGTGTTTATTTAGCCATTCCTCTTCACTCCGCTTATTTTAAGAAGTTTCCCCTATTGACAACGATTGTTAACCCTAGCAATCCAGATAACGTATGAAATACACACTGCATACAAAAAAAATATTAGCACATAGAATTCATTATTGACTTCTCAACCAATCAGGATGGCTGGAATGCAGTCACTAACTACTGATAATGGCTGTTTTCCAAACATCCAGACTTCAAAATCACGCAAAGCAAAAAGAAAGTACTTGAGCAACTCCCCCCACATTGTTCCCGCCTTTTCTATGTCAATCCCCCACCAGACCCCAAAGGTGGCAAACCATATGTCCCCACATTCTGGTATTTAAACATTACAAAATAAAACCACGTTTAATTAGTAACACATTTTGTCAAGTGTCTTCGCTATTCAGCAACTGCTGTTACATCACCCCGCAACTCCCACAGCGTTATTACTATTATTGCTATGTGCTGATAGCATTATTGCTTGGACACAGCTCGTGGCAGGTTAGTAGCCCTCCTGCAAATAAAAATCCTGCAAGAAAGAGACCGGGTAAACCTCGAATGCTTTGTGTTGCAATCACTGTCCTTTTCAATGGGCGTCTGATTCTCCATTACAAAATTGAACAATTGTATCAATTTCTTGTAAGAAAACAGGCTTTCATTTCACGAGGATCCGATGCATTTCAGACATTGGCCCTCTTTCCCTGTGAATGCTGCTAACATTGTCTTTGACTGGTATAACGCGGAGACTGGCAGTATCACTCGGCGCTCTAACCGAGGGACCTGGTTGGTCCTACAACAAAGACGAAGCACTTTTTCAAGAAATTGAAGACAACATTGGTTAGTAAAGAGAGCGATGGCAACGAGCTCGCATCTTCGCGTCTAGCATTATAAGAGTGAAGGACTATTTCAGCAGCAATTACAGGCAGGTACTTGAAGAAGAACTAATGTACGAAATGCATCGGATCTTCGTGAAGTAAAAGCCTGTGTTCTGACAAATAATGGATAGAATTGTTCATTTTGTGTAATGGAGAAATAGAAGCACATTGAAAAGGACAGCAACTGCTACAAGTATTACAAGGCAGTGCCATGGGACGTTCACCAGGTCTCTGAAAAGTATCTTGTTAGAATTGTTCTTTACATGTTTCATAACCTCGGTTGCATGGGGCTTTCCGGTGTGGACCAAATATGTTTGTTATAAATAACTAAGATTGGCTGAACGTATTTAACAAGGTGCTGCCCACTCAATACAGTCTTCAGGTAATTATCCCTCAATCAGTCGATAAGGCTATGCTGACATTCTTTTAGCTTCATAAGAGATTGGTTCTACCCTAGCGTGACATGTTCTACTGTAGCTGCCAACATCTAAACCGCCAAAGTGCTACCTACAACAGAATATCTTTCTTTGATCTCTTGCTCTGTGTACATGCCTGAAAATATTATCCCGTTGTGACTTCTAACGTTGTTACGAATCAACTTCCGGGGCACTAGTGGTCCAGAGATGAATATCGGAATCTAAACCATCCATCAGCCCCACACCTCTAGTACACCAGAAGGGATCCGAGCAGATTGGAATATAAGTATATTATAAACCTCCTTGCCCAATTTTGGTAACATGGACGGAACGGCATGCTTATCTCTCCAATGTCGTGTATCGTTGGTAAGTTGCAACACAGCGAAAATACAATTATTACCCAATGATAATAGGGAATGTCCAGTCAAGGTTGTATAAAAATATCTACTTTATTATTATCACAACAGACAGTTCCACCACAATACGAAATACAACCCATCCTTTAAAAGAATGCAGAGGACAGAAAGTTTCAAAGAAGGCCGAAGAATACCCTCTGAATACTGAAAGGAGGATAGTCTGTAAAGGTATTAATCACAATAGTTCAAGCATACTTGGTTTCAACACAAAGGGAGCAATGGGTTGTAAAATTTCACTAAGGGCCTTCGGAGAATGACCAAGGGGACAGAACCACAGTGCACCTTATGCTTGTAGAAGTTCTTGGTGCTCGACCATGTTAAGTCTGTTTCAGAGTGTTTTGCAGCTTCTGTAACAGAGTTCAAAATGGGGGACAGCTGCAGGTACCAGGCGGCAGGCAGTTCGGCAAGCGAGGCTGGACATGTGATGCTGGAAATGCAGCAGAGGGACAGGGCCTCCGTATCCTTGTCCTTTACTGCTTTTTATCATGTATTTTGTCATGTTTTCTGTGCAGGAGTTCATGTGGGACTCCTGGCGGTGCAGCTCTCTCTTTTGGTTTGGTGTGCAGGCCCATGGGATACCATTATGGCAACCATGGGTGGGGGGTAAAACCCTGTGCCCCTAGTGTATGTTTTTGGGCACCTGTGTGTGGCCCACAGAGCAGGGTATGGGCTGGTGGCAGCTCCATGCTGAATTTGACAGGTGCTCTGAGTATCCTCCATTTTGGGATAACCAGGTCCTGCCATTGGAATCAGTTGATTCCTGATAGGAAACAAGATGGCCCCTGTGGCCTCTTGCTTTCTATTACCTGTTACCTTGTTTTCCCAAAGTCCTGGGAAGCCCTGAATCTGTCCCTTCCCCTGACCGGCTGTTGGATGGAAGTTCCATATATGGTGTTGTTGTGAAGTCCAGTCCAGACTGGCTGGAGCCTTGCCAGTGACTGGATGTTATGGCTGAATGGAGAATGGTGACGAATACGCATTCTGTTTTGTGGATGTCTAGTATTGGTGTTTGACACAATGATCGAGACAGCCCTGCCTGAAACTGGTATGAATGCAGTTTGGAGTATTGTATGGATGGGTACTTGTCCAAATACACATAACCTGTTGTGAGTGTATGGAGAGAAGTGAATGGCCTGAATGCACTATGCACCTGATTGGCTGCCTGCCTGCATGAATGCCCTTCTGACCAATTGGTTGACTGAGTGTGACCCAGCAGAATGAAAGGGAGATCAACTAGAATATCTCGGGGCCTCTCACTGCTAGAATTTGTGTTCAGAAGCTGAAGAGAAACTGGAGTTGAAACTGAAGCTTAACCTTGAAGCCCTGCTGGAAGAGAAGTCTTACTGTTGCTCTACTTCATCAATCTGAAAGCGGCTGTGTCTCCAAGGACTGACCCAGAGAGCACCTGGTAAGGCGCCCTCTTCCCGAGCTACGATGGACCATTGTGCACCAGCTCATATTTGCCAAAGCTCCCTGGTAGACAGACCTACGACAAGCTGCTGACCGGAGACGGGGACTGCCGCGGAATCCCAAAGAGAAGCGCCCGGACTGTTGTCCACCACCATCGACGACCGCCGTCGCCGACCGGAGCCTCTGTGCTCCCATTGCCTAAGAACTTTCGATTCACGGACGCGCTCATCCGCACCGCCGCCCGCCTTATCCCGCCAGAGAAGGCCAAGATGTCGACACGCTGAGGAGCATCCGCCGGTGGGTTTCCCGCCACCCAAAGACCACAGTGACGCTGACGACTCAACACCTTTGCTGGGCCACAGTTCTTCAAACTCTTTGCGGTCCAGAACTATCGACATCGAGGTGCCCTGCACGCCTCTTCCTAGGAATGAAGCTGCCTCTTCACCACCGTAGTTCACCGTGTTCATCGCCGGGCGTTCAACGACCTGTCGCTCTTGCCTTAAAGGGAATTCACTCTAGAAAGGCTCTCGATTTACCGACGAGGAACTCTACAACACCAGGTACATTGGAGTTGCTGAACTATTGGAAAGATGCTTTTGGACTGGGCTTGTGATATATCTTTATTTTACAGGTTGCCCAGGTGTGGGGATTGCCACACAGAACTGTGTCTAGGTAAATGGGGACAGTATTCTGCCTATTGTTCTAACCAACTGCTCTCCTCTTATATCTATTGTTGGTTTCCTTTACAAACTGATTTGTTTGACATTTAACTGTACAGTTGATGCACTTTAATGAGATATAATAGTAATAGTGGTACCACATAGAACTGTTCATTTGCCATTATAGAAAAACGAGTACAAAGTGAGTTGTTGTGATATTGTATATAACCTTGAATATTAATTATATAAAGACTGTGTTTTAACTAATACAGTGTGTGGACATTCCTTTGTGGGGGCTTGGGGACTACACTGTACTTAAGAACCAGCCTGCATCACCTCGTGAGAAGCTAGGCCTTGATAGCTCGAACACGTACCAATAATAGAGAATCTTGTCTGGGGTCATCTGTGCCTCTCCTCTACCATATAGAGAGTAGAAGTACAAACCCCCCCTCCGGTCTTTACAGGTGTCGTGGTTCACTAGGGATGATACGGCAGAATACCCCCAGTAAGAGGTTGCAGCAACAGAATAATTGCAACCTATTCCGCAGTAGACCGTAGATAAAGAAACCTTCCCCCAAGAGCACGGCCTGCAGCATATAAAAACCTGACAGTCCGAGGGCTTGGGTGAAAAGTCAGGAGCAGAGCTAGGAAACAGACAAGAGTCATGGATTACCGTACATGTCATGAAGGGATCAAAACAACTCCTCGCCACACCTCCTCTGTAACCCCACTCTTACCTGCCATGTCCTGTGAAGGAGAGGGTAAACCTACTTGAAGAAGAAGAAAATGCAGATAGTTCTGGAAGGCGTCAAAGATAGGAAATTCAGTGAAACACAGCAAAGCGTGTAATACGGCAAAACGTCCCGCAAATAAATCCTTTAGTGCAGCAGAGCATCCAAAAAATGAGCAAAACCCAGAAAGCACAGCACAGCGTCCTAAAGCAAATTCCCAAGAAGAGGTTCCTGGATTTGTAATGCCGTAGGCGCACAAGGAAAAATGCAAAAACAAACAAGTAGGCAAAAATAAAGGTGAGAGGCTGAAATGCAAAGGGCGAAAAACCAGAAGCGCCAAAAAACCAAGTCAGGGCAAGACAGAATGCAAGGTCGAGTGGATGCCAGAGTCTAAACACCAGAGAGCAACTGAACAGGGATCCAAGCGTCGGGAATAAGATGAGGGCAAACCGGAGATCAATGTCCAAAACACAGTCCAAGGTTGGAGTACCAAAAGAACACACAGAAGTATAGCGACTTAACTAGAAGGCAGAACAACAGTTAAGGAGCGTTGAACCTGCTTACTTCCCCATATTTGTAACAGCACTTCTGGTCAAACGGGAGACACGTTGCGTGCAAGTCACGTGACAATCCCATAGCGGGAATGCTGGGAAAACGTAGTTTTTTTCATTGTCGGCGCTGCATTAGGCGCCAAGGCAGTCCCCCAAACCTGCCAAAGGCGACACCCTGCAAGAAATGGAGACGCTGGGTCATGACAAGAGGACAGAGGGCTGCAGGCTGGCCTACACAGCATCTTAGGGTTCAGAAACTGTTGTTTCTGTGCTGGTTAGCAGATCTGAAGCACTGGTCGAGGCATCTCAGACGACATGAGAGACTGTGATGAAACAACAGTCAGCAGTTCAGTTGGTTGTTGCTCGAGGGAGTCAACTGGCTCAAATAAGTCCTTTAAGGCAGATGTCAGTAGATGCTTGTCAATGCACTCCTTCTAGCTTCTTCACTGGCCTTGTGTCATCCTGTAAGGTGGATGGCCCATAGCCGAGGAGAGTGTTGCATGCAGCTGCCTTGTCCTTAGTTTCATTCAGTGACTCTCTGGCACTTCTCACGAAGGGGACTCTGTTTGCTGGCTGGGTACTGGTTCTGGAGCTGCTGGAGGGTCCTCTGGATTCAGTATCTCCCTCTGTTCCCTGGGAGATGTTTAGGGGAGGGATCTTGCTTCCTTCTTGGAGGTCCTGGCCTTCCTTCACTGGGGAAAGATGTAAGGCAGACTGTACCTTCAGCCAGGGTCCAATGCTGAGTTCTTCTTGCTACTCCTTGCAAAGTCTCCAGATGACCTTCCCAAATTGGCCACAGTGATTAGAGTAAGCTAAGCCGACTTTATTGAAACAATCCTGGGTCCCCACCAATAATCTCCTGTATGCATAAGTCACAACCAGAGTGCTTTGCGACAGGAAAGATAAAGGGGTGAAAACATGTACTACTACGGCCCACCCTTCTTCCTGTCTGTTGTGGATCAAAGGGTCTCTATGGTTAATGGCGCTGTCTCTGGTTCCTGATTAAAGCGGCAAGTCGCCTTTGAAGCTACAGCAAGAATAGACTTTCTGTCTTCTGCAAATCACATTCTCGTACCTTCGGAATGGGGGCCCCCTGCAGGAGTTGTCTACTGTAAACACATAGTCCAAGACATGATAGCTCACTTTCATTGATACTTTAGGGCTAGAGCTGGCTTCAGGTTGGCACAGTGTATATGAAAAGCGTGTCAGCGTTTCCTGTCTCCTTTGTTTGGCCTCTGTGCCAGACACCATGTGGGCCTGTTTGAATTAAACTTTGATTAGAATGTGAAGCTGCCACCAGCAGCAGAACTTAAAAAGAGGGAAAGGGTGAATCCGTTGAGCCTTTGTTAGTTAATTGGGCTGGCCATGGCAGGGGGAAGGTTTTGCCCTCCCCCTTCTGAGATGCCTTCATGTTCTCTTGGTTGTCATATCCCAACTAAATATGGCAGGGGGCAGCGTCTATGTGTATGTCGTGCAGTGAACATAGGAAAATGTGTGCAGATTAGCCCCACACATTTTCCGGATGTTCATCTACCATCATTCAATTTCTTTTAAAAGTTCAAAAAAGCCAAGACGAGCACACACCCACCATCCAGATGGTCGACTTCCTCACAAACATACAAATGTATGCATTGTTAATTTATAAGGCGGTCATTATTCGCTTGTATCAACATTCAAAGTCATTCGGTAGTGAATTGCACTCTTTTACTTAAATGGGAAAGTAAACCCCAAAATTACTTTTTTGTACTAATTTTGTTAGTTAATTCAAAGGAAGCACCAAGGAAATATAGATAGTTTAGTGGGGTGAAGACAGCAAAAATATTACTATTTGACAATATATGAATGAGTGATGCCGCCGAATTAATGTTGAATGTAGCAAGTTCCACATTTCTTTTCTTCCTCATCTAGCCAAGCTAAATCTCGGAGGTTTTGCGGTTGCCAGAAAAGTCATTTATTGTTTTTGAAACGTATATGCTCTAGAGTTCCCACTGAGAAACATCTTTCTCCATGATCTAGCACTAAAACTGTACCTACCTGTTGTACGTATGTTGAATTTTCTTATGACTTGAAGTGTCTCTAATAAATGTAGTGACTGTAATACCAGCGGCAGCCTGTCAATAATGGACGACAGGACATTGCCCCGCCACCCATTATGGAGAGAAGAGGGATGGAAAAGCCTAGTCCTTCCACAAATCCATCCATTGGCCTCAGAGCTTAGCAGCTCTTCGACAAACCTAGCGGAGCGCTCTGCAGGAAGCACCAGTATAGTTTAGCAGCTCCTAGGCTAATCTAGCGCAGCACTCTGCAGGAAGCACCAGTCTAGTTTAGCAGCTCCTAGGCTAATCTAGCGGAGCGCTCTGCATGAAGCACCAGCGGAGCGCTCTACAGGAACCACCCGTCTAGTTTAGCTGCTCCTATGGTAATCTAGCGGAGCGCTCTGCAGGAAGCACCAGCAGAGCGCTCTACTGGAACCACCAGTCTAGTTTAGCTGCTCCTATGGTAATCTAGCAAAGCGCTCTGCAGGAAGCACCAGTCTAGTTTAGCAACTGCTAGGCTAATCTAGTGGGGTGTTCTGCAGGAATCACCAGCGCAGCGCTCTGCAGCAAGCACCAGTCTAGTTTAGCTTCTCCTAGGCTAATCTAGCCGAGCGCTCTGCAGAAAGCACCAGTCTAGTTTATCAGCTCCAAGGCTAATCTGGCGGCGCGCTCTGCAGAAAGCACCAGTCTAGTTTAGCAGCTCCTACGCTAATCTAGTGGAGTGCTCTGCAGGAAGCACCAGCGGAGCTCTCTGCAGGAAGCACCAGTCTATTTTAGCAGCTCCTAGCCTAATCTAGCAGATCGCACTGCAGGAAGCACCAGTCTAGTTTAGCAGCTCCTAGGCTAATCTGGCGGAGCATATTGCAGGAAACACCAGTCTGGTTTAGCAGTTCTTCGACTAACCTATCACAGAGCTCTGCTGGAAGCACTCGTCTGGGTCCACAGGCATAATTAGGCATGCCCATATGGCTCCCATGTGTGGCAGAGAACAAAGATCATTCTCTCACATATGGAGTCTGCTGGGCTAATTTTGTTGCAGGCACAGGATTTCACTGGAGAACACCGCCCCATAGGACGTCGTTAGGTGCCTGACATTCGGTACCCCTGCATGCAGTGCCAGTTGAGCAGGGCATACAATCCAGTATCATAACAGGCACAGAACAACTCTATTACCCTCTGACCCTCTAAATACTTCCTATGGTACGAGGGGGGGCCTAAGCAGCGCTCATGTGGCTCACGCCGGATCCGAGATTGCAACACCAGATGTGTAGCCAGCCAGAGTCAGCGCTGGGGAAAAGAAAAAGTGCCCGTGCGCAAACTGTAACTTCCTCTGGTGACCCCGTGCAAAGGGTAACCAGAGGAAGTTACAGTCCTCAGCCACGGACCAGGTTTATTTATTTATGTATGCAATGTTTGTCGGATACCTGTACCTGTATCCGACAAACATTGCATTAATAAATAAATATACAGGTATCCGACAAACATTGCATGAATAAATAAATAGCCCTATTAACATTGAAACTAACACACATGATGCAGCCACCCAACTGCTTTCAGAGGGGAGCTGCAGGAGCTGTGCCGGATGTGGTTCAAGTAAAAGAAAAGGTTACTTATGGCGAACAGAAATCAGCCTGTTTGAATAGTACCTAAGGGGGGAGTTGTGTGCATTTTAAAGAATATTTAGTGCGTTAAGAAGTGTGTCTGTGCCTGCCGTTCTTCGTGGCCCTGTGGACTACATGCTGGATTTTATTCTCCTGGATTTATCTGGTGCCTTTCCAGAAGTACTGCGGGACTCTAATGTGGACTGCCACTAAATAAGTGTAAATTCGCAGTTTTAAATCAGCACAAAGACATTAATTGCGAGATTTTTATCATTTTATTTTTAGGCTCCGCCCACTTACAACGTAACTTCCTTAAAAAGGGGCGAGCACGTGCACTAGCGTGGGCGCACTGCAGGAGTGCACTAAGAAGTGTGTCTGTGTCCGTGCCCATGCGTCGCGCGTTGTGCACCTGGTCCTTTAACATTTGCTTAAAGTATTAATGGTCTCTCTTACCGCTCCAGCACTTATCTTTACCGATATAGTGCTGACCATTATTGCCATGATGATCCAGTCTAGCGTGATCCCAAGCTTTGCGGTTTCCATTTTATTGTCTGACATGTGTTTTGCCTTGTGGGCTCTCATTTAACACGTCGCGCGTTACTTGGAGGCACGGCGCGGTGTAGCATTTAAGCCGCTGTAGCGGGGAGTTAAAGTAAACAAGGTGAAACAAGGCAAAATAGCGCAGTCGACATTCATTGTAAGATATAAGATATATGTAATGTGTAATGTGAAATGTGATTATTCTTTGTTCATTTCTGTTTAAGTCTGCTAACTGTTAATATGGACTGGATTTTATGTATATAGTTTTATTACCTGTTGCGTGGTTGAAGTTGGTTACAAAAATGAGCATCTGAGCGCACAATATAAAACACATGCCCGCGGTGTTGACATTGCCACTGTTAACGAGATTGTTGCTGTTATTCCTTTTATCCCATAGCTTTTTCAAATTGTCTCTGTGTAAAAACAGTGAAACAGTGTGACGGTGTGTGTCGGTGAATATAACACGTAAAAAGCATATTACCATATTAGTTGAGTGATTTTGAATGTATTCCCAGACCAATTTGTAAAGTGTGCAGCCGCTTGACACGATTGGTGAAACCGCGGCACCATTAGGGGTTGTCAGAGGTAGTCATAGGGGTTGCTCTCTGCATTTTTCTTCTTTTCATCTGCCTATCCATATACCTCACGACCGCGTAAACCTCTCTGGTGCGTGCCTTCGTGTCAGGTATGGATGACTACGAGAGAGAAATTGTTCTTCACAAAAACCTTTGTAATAGAAAGATATGTATCCCGAAAATCATATCTAATCCTAAGAAATTGCTGCCTATGTGTAAACAAATTACTGAATATTATAGTAAAAAGCCAATTGTATCAATGAATGCTACTTCCTTAGACTCTGTAAAAGAAACCCTTGTCACTGAACTGACATCTGATCTGGTTTGTGTGAGTTCTAAATTGCTAAGTGATATGCTATGTTGTCCAGTTGACTTTAAACCTATTTTGAATAAGGTTGCTTTTATTGGGCCTACTGATATCGTGCAATTACCTAGTGAGGTGATTGGAGATAATAGGACAAGTATTCTTGACCCTACAGCTCACATTTTTATGCCAACTCGGGGTGTTAATGCCAATACCGTCTTTGAGCATGATTCCAGTCATGTAAAAGCCCTAGTTCATGACCCTTCATCAATGGGGGTGAATCCTCTCATTGGCTTAGCTGCTTCAGCTATGGATGACTCAGAGGTGGAATACATGGGTCTTGTCCCTGACCAATCGCTAATGGAGGCTGTATCCACTCCCATGTATTTTACACCGCCTAATAAACCATGTGTCTCCCAGGGCGTTGCTAACCCTTCGACCTCTCTTGGTTTAATTGTAGCACCTGTAAAGGTTGAATGTCCAGTGCAAGTGGTCTCCTTTTTTCCTAACCATCCCACAGATATTAAGTCGAACTCTCTCTTCCATTTTCCCACCACGAAGGCTATTCATGATCCAAGTGAGACCCAGTTGAAAAGCGCAAATGATATAAGTATGAACTCTGACAACATGTTCTATGCTTTTGAAAATCTATTGACACAGTTAATCTCTGAATGTGAAAATCTGGAAAAGAAGATCAATATCCAGTCTTTGATAATACATAAGGACATGCGTGGGTGTTGTCATGTGGCATGTAGTGAAGTGTCAAGCATTTCACCAAGTAAAGCAAGTGTGTCACTGCACCCGGTGACAAAGAATTATAAGAAAAAATCTAGAGCACAATCAATTGCTCCTGTCCATCATGCATTTATGTACAGCAATAGAAAACTAAGCAGACAACAGAAAACTAGTAAATTATTGAATGAACAGGCAAATCTAAGAAGAGTGAATGGTGTTAGCCCAGTTGTTGATCCT
The DNA here is from genome assembly GCF_040938575.1 of Ambystoma mexicanum. Taxonomy (NCBI): domain Eukaryota; kingdom Metazoa; phylum Chordata; class Amphibia; order Caudata; family Ambystomatidae; genus Ambystoma; species Ambystoma mexicanum. Next base: position 923,975,777 of record NC_090934.1, on the reverse strand, counting down.
TCCCATTCTAGTGTAGTGGTAATCAGCTCATTACCGGTTGTGTCATTGGTTGTTGGTGATGATGAAATAATGCCGGGTTAAGTTGCGTCTGGTAATTTAGCTAACCACAAATAAACTTACCAAAAACGCAATAGACAAAGGTCCCCAAAGCAAAATTGCCCAAACAAATACCATGTGCTAATAAGAACATTAACACACAACCTACCCTTCCGGTCGTCTGGGCACATCCTAAGAGTATGCCGGTAGAAAAAGAGAGCTTGCAGATAGGAATTAGATCTGACTGGCCAAGAAAGATGGTACTTGCCCTCCAGTTAGTGAAATTGTACAAAGAATCCTTTCCTACACCTTTGAATTGATCAGCTGTATTGTGCATTTTCAAGTCCATTGTGCCATTAAGAGTCATCACATCCGGTGACATACGTATAGTTGGGCTATAATATCTACCGTGTTGAAATTCTGCTGCACAAATCTGATACTGTAGCGTTATTAAGTGAGACAAATAGCGCCCTGCAAAGGTCTCAAATTTCTGTATTACCTGATTTACCCTCTACATCAGGTATGCCACATGACATAGTCGACAAAGAGATCATTAGGACACTGAATCCCACGGGACCACCTGCCACCTCTCAAGCCAATAATACTTTTGATGGCTATTGGCAGTGGTTACCCGTGGCATTTAAGCCTCATTTTACTGTTGAGCGTCAGTGATATAACATGGTGGATATGCTCTACTCTTGGAACACTAGAGGGCATACCCATTTGTTTGAGAATGACGACCTAGTGAGTAAGATGGACATCTTCGGTGTGGTTGCATTGCAAGAAACATGGTTGATGGCTGAAGTGCAATTAGATGGTCGAAGTACAGTTCACCAGAAGGCCACCAAAGGTCTTTTGGGTCGACCAAAAGGTGGGCTTCTTGTATCTGTTCTACCACCATGGCAGAAAGTAAAACTAAAACAGTCTTCCCAGTACATTTTAGTCACTCGAATATCATTGTCAACAGTAGATATCATATTGATAAATGTTTACGATCTGCCAAATATCGCCATGTCACTTGAGAACATTAGGATTGTTGACACATTGCTACAGACATACAACCAGGTCCTACCTGTGTGGATAGTTGGGGACTCCAATGGGATTATTGAGAATCTCTCTTTAGTGGAGGATATCACTCTTAATTTTACATCTTCAGCCCTGCCCTTGCTGAAGACCAACAGGCAGGGAGCAAAGTGACATTGCATGCTAGCTGCCCATGAGGTCGTGAAATTGAATGGTATAACCCCTGGTGATTCCTTTATGGCTTTCAACAGAGTTGAGGGTCGATCGGCATCTACAATAGATTATGCACTCTCCAATAGAAGTGGGCTAACTTATATAAGGGACATGAGCACAGTTGCTAGATATGAAAGGGACCACGTTCCTCTGTGTTGGCTTCTCACGATGCCCAGGTTAACGAATATCGTAACTGATCATGATGAAAATGGGCAAATATCTCTTAACGAGGGGGGAATCGCATTCACTGGCATCCACGAAATGCTGACAAAGCCAATAATGTTGTATCTGTATTACTATCTCGTTTCATACAGACAGAGTCTGATGGGAACAATGTAGCCGAGGATATGCTGTCTAATGTCTCTAATATCATGTTGGCAATTAAAGAGAAGGTAACGTCTTTATACTAGCATTCCGGAACAATCGAATATACCGACCAAGCGACGTGTTGGCTTTGATGAAGTAATCAGCGAAGCAAAAAAAAATTTGAATTGAAATACAAACAATTTTTGCAGAGAATGCCACTTGCATTACATCATTGGGGGTACCCTCCCTAATTAAAACAGTTAAAAGGAATTATAAAAAATGGTTAGCACAACACAAATTAGAATGTGGAGCTCGACTATTGCAGCAGATTGCCGAGAAGGCCCGAACCGGTGATTCTGTTGGCATATGGCAATTGCTTCAACATTCTAAACCACGTTCATTGTCTATTAACTGTATAACTGAAGCTCAATGGTGCAGTCACATTAGCAGTACTTTGGGACGTGTTACCCTGAATGAGGATATTCTCCAAATTCCATCTGACCCGTGGGTTTGTCAAGCCACCATATTAGATATAATAGTGATTATCTCTATTCTAAAAAAGTCAAGAGCCACAGGGGCCTGACGGAGTGTGCAATCTATTAGTAAAAAAGCGACCTGAACTTTGGGTGGCAGCTTTGTACCGATTGTTTGTCCAAATAGGTACGTCTGGTTCCATCACCAAATCGTGGCAGTACTCTCCCATAATAACCGTTCACAAAAAATGTGCTTGGGATTGCCCAGGCAACTTCCAGATGCTGGCAATGCTTGACACCTCATCAAAGATTTTCGCACGCATCTTATTGCAGGAACTGAATGCGTGGATCAAAGAGAAAAAGATATTACCACCAAACCAAATCGGTTTCCGAGAAAAATCGGGAACTGTGCATGGTTTGTTGCTATTGTCCACTGCGGTCGAACACTCCTGGACAAGGCAAAATCTTGATGTGTACTGCGCATGTATCAATTTCTCCGCAGCGTTTGATACAGTGCAGATAAATCGTTTATGGAAGAAGTTGTCTAATTTGGGCATTCCAATGGGTCTCCTTAGGATGTTGATGTTGCTGCACACTGACACCACAGTGCGGATTCGTTTAAATGCAGTGGGTAAACTGTCAGCCTCTATGATGACATCTAGTGGTGTGAAACAGGGGTGCATGGTTGCTGCTGTACTTTGGTGGATATGCAAATGGCTTTCCGCCTTGATGTAGCAAACCCTGTGAAGATCACTGATGTAATCATTGGATGGCTGGCGTATGCCGATGATCTTATTCTGCTAGATCATATGCCTGCAGGTCTCCAACAAATGCTGGATGCCCTTAGCAAATATTGCGCTGACAATAGACTGTTGATTAACATCGATAAGAGCAAAGTGATGGTCTTTACAAAAAAACACAGTGCAAACAAATATGTGTGGACATTGAATGGGACGATGGTAGAACAAGTAACGTCCTGCAAATACCTGGGTATCGTTGTAGATGACGGACTAACAGGGAATGCTCATTGTACCGCCCTTCAGGCCCAGTTTATGGTCTCGACTAATGCCTTGAGCATATTTATCGGAAGAAATAGTGGCTACTCGGTATCAGGGGTACTGGCCATATATATTGCAAAAATACGAGCAATATTATTGTACGCTATCATCATATGGGGGCACAATCTAATCAAATTGGTGGAGCGATTAGAAGCTCACTTGCTACATAAATTGCTCTGCTTACCTACTAATGTAAACGTGGAATATTTGTACCTGGAATTCGACTTAGTCGGAATGTCACATGTATTCATTAATCATTGTGTGTCAAACTTTGAGAAGTTGAAAAGACTGGACATAGATACGATTACAGGTTCCTACGTGGCAGCATTCTTGAGAGTTGAAGGTAGGGCTTTGTTCGGCATCATGGGCAAATTGAAAATGTTACACAGTAAGTGGGCTGGTACATTCTTAATACATGACCAAACGAGTATATATACCATGAAGTCTATGTTAAAAAAAGCACAGAAAGAAATTAGCTACGAACAACAGCTAACTAATCTCGCTACTAAATCTAATAATGGTATCTACTGTCAAGAACGTATATCTAGATGTTCCCCTCCGGGTTACATCAATGCCTACCCAAGTCCACAAACCGTCCGGGGCCTTATTAGGGATACCACGTGCCAGGCCAGTCTGTCGCTTATGCGGCAATGAAGTCATCGAGATGTTGCACCAGCTGTTGATTATATGTGATAGCTTGCACGCTTTGCGTCGTAAGCATATGAAGTCATACAATAACCTTATCGAGCTCAATGAAATAAAGGCACTATGGTCGCAATTTATGAGTGGCAACGATATAAACCTGATATACTTTAAGGTTGCATTTTATAAAAGGATTGTATTGATTTTGCGCTGTATTGATTGATTCTGTGAAGTATTGATTGATGGCAAATATTTATTTGAAATGTAAATAAGTTGAGAGATGTGATTGTTCTTAATCTGGTTTTAACATTGTAATGTAATTGTGTAATTATGTAAACTGTGTTATATAAAGCATTTGGTTTGCTATATGTATACCAATAAACTGAAACTTAAATAATATTTACTCACCAACACTGGTGAAAACTATTATCCGCATGGTGAAGTAACTCATCACCAGTGCCATGGAAGTGGTTAAAAGTGGAATTGATATATAGTTTGGAAAGAAGCAGCATGAAAGAAATAGCGCCATTTCAAACTATTATTTTGGACATTTCCTTTGATTGGAGGTCAACTGCCAGCTCCGCCCCCCTAAACCCTGCCTTCGAGAGAGAGCGAGAGAGAAAGAAAGAGAGAGAGAGAGAGAGAGAGAGAGAGAGAGAGAGAGAGAGAGAGAGAGAGACGGCGCACTCTTGAATGTGGGGAGCAAGGTGGCATGGGTCACTTCTGAGGGAAAGAAGAGAAGAGTAACATGTGGAAGTTCTGGGGGAATTGAAAGTGTCGTCGGGCACAGCTGGGAGGAATAAGTGGCAGTGGCAAAGGAGCAGTTTGGCATGAATTGAATGTCATAGGGCACAATCGGGAGAAATATGGATGTTCCATAGCAAACAAGAATGCCATGTGGCAAAGTCAGTGCAGAGGGTGACACCCAGCAATGGGGCCGTTCTGGGGCAAACATGAGTGTCATGGGGCGCAACGTGGGTCAATGGAGAAGGTTTGGGGGCATATATGAGAGCCCTGGTGCACAACAGAAAGGCAGTGAGTTGGGGGGAAACTGTGACCAATAGAGCAGTTCTGAGGCACCCGAGCATGGCACTGCAATTAGAGGAAAACAAGAGTTACATGGGGCACAAGTGGACATAAATCAGGTGGCAATCAGGCATCTCTGGGGTCAACAGGAGTGACATGGGGCTAATAAGGGAGCTGTGGGGCCAAGTATCTGAAGTGTTGGACTCTTTTATGGGTTCTCCTACAGAACAGCTTGTAAGTCCTATGAATTTTAAACTTTAAAGCCTAATTCCATCCCAAAAATAAGCCGCTAAATGCACGATGCGTACCCATTTTCAAACGTTTTTGGAGGATGTAGAACAGAACCCCCACCCCAAAACTGCTCTCAATGAGTTCTGGCTCACTCGCTATGCTGGCTCACCTATGCTAAATCCAATCAAATATTTACGCCACACCATTTTAGAAAATCACCAGCCACCACTAACAAACCAACTTTGTACTGGGACCAGACCGCTGAACTGGCCTGTTCTGTCTTAAAACAGAGATATACTACCTTCCAAGAGAGTCTGGTTCAATATGATGAGTTGGTGCAAAATGTTGACTCTGTGCTTGCCAAACACAGTGCTGTGGGAAAGGCCACGCTTTCTGGCCACACTGCAGGCACTGAAACTGCACACATGGTGAACGGGGCTTAAAGGTCTGGGCATTCCACAGGAGTCCGACCTGAGACCCATGACAGACGAATTGTGATTTCAACGCTGGAGATTCAACAGGGTAATTGAGAAAACCCTAATGTAAGCCTTTGATTCCAAGGTTGGAACCCTTATTCATTGTGTGACAATGAGGTACTTGCCGGGGGTGAATTGATTACTTTACCTGCAATTAAGAATTCACAAAATGCCGCCCCTTTTCTATGGCAGTGAGTGCCCCGCCCCCTTTTACTTGGTTTCCTTTGACCAGTCCCTGACTAAACTTTAGTATTCGAGACCCCGGGAGTGAAGCGGATACCTCTGGTATGATTTTGCTAAATTGAGCAATAGGCAATAGTCATTCCTTGTTAAAAGGGGTTTGGAAGGCCTCATGACCCACTGACCACTTCCCCTGTAAAATTTGCTGGTTAAATTGTAAGGGAACAATTGTGTGGGATTATTGCTGCGGTGTGGGTTCAGAATGGGAGGCACGGACAGATCTATTGGTGGCTTAGGGCACTGATAGCTGCTTTGGAAAAGGCTCCTGCTCACACAAAATAATTTCTATATATGCTCCATTGACACCTGGAGACCTATATTTTCCATTAATGGATTCCTGCAGTGTTTTAATTAATCAGCAGACGCATAGCGGTGTCAGCCCCCATTGGCACCCCCCCCTGTCGTGTGAGGATGACATACCTTGGTAACCAAAACCTGAGCAGTCAGTGAATAATAGTCAGACAACAGTTTACATTTTTGGAAACACAGATCTCAGTTTATTGGAGCATATAATACAAGGGGGCAGTCCCAGCCCTAAAGCACCATGGTTCATAACAATCTATACCACGAAACGCGCAGCCCCCAAAAAGTGGGGCAAAACTTCTAACTGTTCCGGTGTCCCCTTGCCACCTCCATGCATGTCGCAAGGCATCGGACATCTGCGCCAGATTGCACAAAGTGCTTCTCCCTCGGGCCACTGCACATAAAGGTGAGGAGTCTCCAGTGTCCAGAGGGATCCAATGCCCGTCATTCCGACTTTGGCTCAGGTACGGCCATCGGGAAACCACCCACGGTTCAAGCCACGGCATACTCCTCCCCGGCTAGGATGCCCATAACTCCGCCTGTGACAGAAATGGAACAATTAGTACAAAATGAAAGCCAGGAATTTCACACAATTCCCTTCACACCCACTTACACCTCGATCTCTGCTGAAAAAGTAAAAATTAATACAAATTGAAACATGCACGCATTTTTCAACCTTTTCCCCAAGCACACCCCTGTTTATGCTACAAATTGGAACAACTATACCCCATGAAACCCGAAGCATAGAACACTGTCCTTTGCACGTACTTACACCTCGATGTCTGCTGAAAATGAAAAAGTAATACAAATTAAAGGCAGAAAATACTTTTAAACCTTTTCCTTATTCACACCCAACACTTCGCTGAAGAATTGAAATTTGTACGGCATGAAGCAAGCAATTTAACCCACTTTCCTTCGCTCTTACTTGCCCTCGATCTCTTCTGAAAATGTAAAATTAATACGAATTGATGTAAGCAATCACTTGAAACCCTTTCCCTTTACACCCATTGACACATCGCTCTCTGGTTAACAATTGACCAATTACTGTCCAACGGAGCAAGCCAACCCTTGAAACTATTTACAACACTGCCACTTACCCCTTGATCCTCTGTTCAACCTATATTCCACCCTCACCTTCTTTTTCTACCTAGATACTCACACCCTAGTTCAACCACACTGTGCTCCCCAACCTACCATTGGGTGCGGGTGGGTGGGTAATTCGACGGAGGAGGACTGAAAGAGGCCGCGCTTCACTTCTCCTCTGTATTTTTAGGCAGTCCCCAGGGCTGGCCGGAAATGGCCGCCCTTGGGACGCCCGCCCCCCCACGTGACATAGCTAAAGGGGAAATTACCTGCCTGGCCACAAGGGGAGGGGGGGCTGCCAGAGGGGCACCCACGCGTGGGACGTCCCTTGAGCACCCCCCTTCAGGGGCTGGAACATCCCCTTAGCGGTGTCAGCCCCCATTGGCGCACACCCCCTGTCGTGTGAGGTTGACATACCTTGGTAACCAAAACCTGAGAAGTCAGTGAATAATAGTCAGACAACAGTTTACATTTTTGAAAACACAGATCACAGTTTATTGGAGCATACAATACAAGGGGGCAGTCCCAGCCCTAAAGCACCATGGTTCATGACCATCTATACCACAAAACGCCTAGACCCAAAAAGTGGGGCAAAACCTCGGACTGTTCCGGTGTCCCCTTGCCGCCTCCATGCATGTCGCAAGGCACCGGACATACGTGCCAGATTGGTGCACAGAGTGCTTCTCCCTCAGGCCACTTCACATGAAGGTGAGGAGTCTCCAGTGTCCAGAGGGATCCAATGCCTGTCATTCCGACTTTGGCTCGGGTACGGCCATCGGGAAACCACCGATGGCCGTACCCGAGCCCAAGCCACGGCATACTCCTCCCCGGCTAGGACTGCCCCTAACACCGCCACGCTTTGGGGGTGGCCCCCCGCTTCCCCAATGCACCCATGCTCCAACAATTTACCATCACACTTATTTGTGTTGTAGTGCCAACGGGCGATTTCTCGCCATCCTTCAAGTCAAGGACCTTCACCAGTAATCCTGAATCCCTGAGAGAGCCCTCCCCAGAGTAATTGCCTATCCCCAGTACTCAGGCATTCCTGCAGAAATTCGAGGGGCACCCCTCTGTCCACCGGGTGTGGCCCCATAAATGAAGCCACCTCATTGCCCCCCTTTTTGTCCTCCTTCAGCCCTGAGTGCCTCCTCAGTTTTGTAGCAGGAAATGACTGGCTGGCTGCCTCTACATGTAAAACATTGATGAGGGAAATGGCACTTGCTCCCCCAGGTGCAGGACCCTTTATTGAATAACCTACATTTTTTTGCCTCCCACAATTCCCTGTTTGCTTGGTCCCTCCTGTCTGGTCTCCTATTTCCTTGCATGGATACCCTGTTGGCCTGGTCCTCCCCTCCCTGTCTTGGAGGGGGTGGCTGAAATGGCTGCCACTCCTTCTTTTGGTCCTCCTTATTGACCCATGTCCGCCTTGCTCCCTTGCTCCCTACATCATTAGGCAGGCTGGTCCTATCCTTACCTCCCATAAACTTAGTCCATCCCTCCTCATCCTTGTCCTCCCACCTCATGTCCGGATCCTGGGGCATCCTCCTTCTAACGGCTCTATCATAGTCTATCCAACCCGTAGTCCTATATTTTCCGTACTCTGTCGTGATTCCCTTCTTATATGTCATTAAAGCCTGACCATCTTTTGGGAATTTCTCTAACCAGACCGCTGCCAAAAGATGAAATGCCAATTTCCAATTCTGTATGTTCTCCTCTGGTCTTACCCTCTCACCCCCCTTTCTGTCCTCGCCCCCGCTAATGTCAAGATCTGGTCCTGCGTTTTTGGTCTCAAGACTGCACCTTGTGCCACATTGCTCCCCTTCCCAGATTCTTGGTTTAAATCCTTATGCATGTGCCAAGTCATCCCACCCGTGGAAGTTAATAAGGGTGTGTTTGCAACCAGCCGGACTGTGGACTACCCTTCCCTAATGGCCGAAGTGACAGTTTTGGGTGCACTTGCTGTCCCAACTGGTTGGTGGGCAGCTGCCGGTGTGGGTGTGGTCGTTGAGGGTGCTGGGACGACCGCACCTACCACTAGTGTCGGGCTACTTGCCGTGCCACTGCTTATAATTCCCCTAACTGCCCAAAAATAGCAGACCCAGAGGCAACATTACCCTTACATGTTGCCCTTACATTACCCGTCGGGGAGGTAAGGCACCCGTTGGTGTGAGTCCTCGAGTGCAGGACACTGGTCCTGATGGTGGTTGTAGAGGGCTGACAACGGGTTGTGCCTCCCTGCACTTCCCAACCGCCCGTTTCTTTTGGGTTGTATATTTTGGACCCCCCAACCCTGTTCCCACCAGCGCACTTACCGGCGCAAAAACAGCCGACCAAACAGCTTGGTCCTGTAAGCCCTCTTCGGAGTTGGGCCATTGACTAGTGGTACATCCCCCAGTAGGGGGATGTCCGGAACTGCACGCACTTGTGCTACCACGGTCTGCTGATTGGGTAGCAGCCTTTGTCCTTCGCTCAGCATTTCCTCTGCCCAGTCCTATCCTCTCGCCCGCATTTGTTCCTGGAATCGTGTGAACAACCTGGCTTCTTCATCAAATTCATTGGCCGATGTGTCCAAGACTCTCTCTACCCCTGAAAACAGGTCCGGTGATCCTATCTGAGACATTGCTACCCAAACCTAGACGTGGATGAAAAATTAAGACAAATTAATTACCATACATGACCTTCCTCACTTCTAGCATATTAACCTGATTATTTCCTGCCCCTTAGTTATTTATGCACTAACCAACCTGGGATAAAGTTATTAATTGCAACTTAACCTCCCACCTCCTTGGTTCCGACCCCCTGCTTCCCCTCTCGAGGCACCCGCAACTGATCCTTTAATCAAAACTTTTGTGCTGCCGTTTATTTCCGCATGTATTTCAATTACAAAAAACACCCTACCGATACGTGAGCGCTGTCCACTGTACCTCTTGCACCCTAAAAAACAAAATGGTCCTTTGCAGCTGGCCTATAAACCTCCACACCACGTGAAATTCTTCCTACACCCGGACAGTTCAAGCAATTCGACGGAGGAGGACTGAAAGAGTCCGTGCCTCAGTCCTCCTCCGTATTTGGAGGCAGTCCCCAGGGCTGGCCGGAAATGCCTGCCCTGGGGATGCCCACCCCCCGTGACGTATCTAAAGGGGAAGTGACCTGCCTGGCCATGAGGGAAAGGGGGCTGCCAGAGGGGCACCCACGCTATGTGGGACGTCCCTCGAGCGCCCCCTGCAGGGGATGGAACACCCCCTTAGTTCCATCTAACCTTTCTTAGCAACTTCGGAGCTTTCTGATTGTGGCCTTTCAGACTCTGTGACTGGAAGATGTAATCTCAACCATTCAAACACAGGTCTTTCCTTTGGGAAGAGCTGTCTACTAAAATGGTGTGCCTGAACAATGACATTGCTTACATTGTTTATTTTTCATATATCTCAATTAAAAGTTATCTGCTGACTTTCACTTGTACCTTTTCATAGTCTCACAATCAAGGTACTGCAATCATGCTCTACATGGAAGATATAGATTTCAGTGGTTGTACAGAGAGCGTGCTCTATGCATTGCTAAGGGTCCCACAGGTATATGTGCTCTATGCATTGCTACATGTTCCGTGGCTATATGCACTGTACATGTTGCTACATGTCCAGTGGCTATATGCACTGTACACGTTGCTACATGTCCCGTGGCTATATGCACTCTACGCATTGCTACATGTCCCGTGGCTATATGCACTGTATGCTTTGCCACATGTCCCTTGGCTATATGCACTGTATGCGTTGCCACATGTCCCGTGGCTATATGCACTGTATGCATTGCTACATGTCCCGTGGCTATATGCACTGTATGCATTGCCACATGTTCCGTGGCTATATGCACTGTACACGTTGCTACATGTCCCGTGGCTATATGCACTCTACGCATTGCTACATGTCCCGTGGCTATATGCACTGTACACGTTGCTACATGTCCCGTGGCTATATGTACTGTACGTGTTGCTACATGTCCTGTGGCTACATGCACTCTATGCATTGCTACATGTCCCGTGGCTATATGCACTGTATGCTTTGCCACATGTCCTGTGGCTATATCCACTGTACACATTGCCACATGTCCCGTGGCTATATGCACTCTATGCGTTGCCACATGTCCCGTGGCTATATGTACTGTACGCGTTGCTACATGTCCCGTGGCTATATGCACTGTACGCATTGCTACACGTCCCGTGGCTATAGGCACTCTACGCATTGCTACATGTCCGGTGCCTATATGCACTCTAGGCATTGCTACATGTCCCGTGGCTATATGCACTGTATGCTTTGCCACATGTCCCTTGGCTATATGCACTGTATGCGTTGCCACATGTCCCGTGGCTATATGCACTGTATGCATTGCTACATGTCCCGTGGCTATATGCACTGTATGCATTGCCACATGTTCCGTGGCTATATGCACTGTACACGTTGCTACATGTCCCGTGGCTATATGCACTCTACGCATTGCTACATGTCCCGTGGCTATATGCACTGTACACGTTGCTACATGTCCCGTGGCTATATGTACTGTACGTGTTGCTACATGTCCTGTGGCTACATGCACTCTATGCATTGCTACATGTCCCGTGGCTATATGCACTGTATGCTTTGCCACATGTCCTGTGGCTATATCCACTGTACACATTGCCACATGTCCCGTGGCTATATGCACTCTATGCGTTGCCACATGTCCCGTGGCTATATGTACTGTACGCGTTGCTACATGTCCCGTGGCTATATGCACTGTACGCATTGCTACACGTCCCGTGGCTATAGGCACTCTACGCATTGCTACATGTCCGGTGCCTATATGCACTCTAGGCATTGCTACATGTCCCACGGGTATAAAATGCACTAGAGTGACATAGTGATCAACGTAAAAAGAGAGAAAGTTCTAGGTCCTTGGCAAGAGCAAAGCAACTAAAAGAGCTTCAGACTTGACAGCATCTCCATCCAGCAGCTGCTCCATTTCGATGATCTTGGCATATGATCCACAGGGACTGGGGCGCATGCCCAGAATCTGAACATGAACCAGGTCAAGAGAAGTTCATTTCCGTGCACTGGCAAACCTTTGCAATCTGTTATTGAACCGGTATGCCTCCCCATTCACTATGGAGCCGAGTGTCCTTGAAAAGCACAGAGTCCATTCTACAAGTGCTTGGTGGCAGACAAGGATCCACCTCACATGTGTTAAGTGGGAGGAGCCGGAATCCGCTCTAGTGATGTGACTGGCTCTTTAAGGAGACCTCTATTGTGTTGGTTACGGTCTTGTGAAGGAGTCTTGTTAGATAGATTTATCTAGACTATGTCCGGACTTGGCCTGGTGTAATGAGCTGCGCCCGGAGGTCAAACCCAGCAGCACATTGTGTGCAGTCATTCCGGGTCAATATAGGCCGCTTTGATGTCTTGGTGCAAAGGGCATCTAGTAGTTTTGACCCATGGTACTAGCCCAATGTTTTTTTTAAATGTGCCATTTACCAAACATGTCCACCCAAAATACATCCCTGGGTAAGATTCAAAGGTTTTTCTTGAACAAAATTAAGCTTCGATAACGAGGGCCACTCTTCTTTGGTGTACAGGCCAATGTTCCCTCCCACCCTGACCCTGATGATTTTATGGCATTGAATCCTTGGATTTAATTAAATATGTGCTCAGCACACCTATCTGACCCACGGTTTGACCTTTCCGCTAGTTTCCATGGGACAGAGATATTGCATAAGATAAACATTGGCTCAGGAGAAAGAGAGGCGCATTGAAGGTTGCTAAAGCGCTACATTGGCAAAGCATGCGGGCACCAGCATTTCAATCACAGCGTGACATGATGATGACGCCATCTGATCATATTAAATCAGTTCCATGTGAATTTAACGAACCAAACAATAAAGAATGCCATTTTACGAACCCAAAATAACGGAAAAATACCATGTTTTACTTTTGGGGGAGGGGCGTTTAAATGTTAGGCTTGCTTCCATTTGGGCCAATCGACCATATGGCAGAAGGGATGCACCGTGAAAGCCAAATGAATTGCAGACCGGTGTGCCCTTGTCTGTCCTCTCTAACAACGCTTTGCAACCTACCTCGCAGGCCTTGGTTCATGTGCTTTGGTTTACGTGCTGTGAAATTTGAATCATAAAACATAGCCTTACAATTGGCTAAGGTTCAGATGCTATAAGAACACAATCACAGTTATCTGTGTTTATCTGGAGGGCAGCAGCTGGGACTGGCAATACTGAGCAATTCAATTAACCGACCCATTGTGCTGTAACGTTAATCAGTAGGTAATGAAATCACATTTTCCTCATGTCTTTTTGTTTTGTTAATCTGAGTTCAGTATGTGGGCACTGCTTTTTCAAACGGGGAAGCGAATATGTGTGTCTGGATATAACATTACAAGTGTGGGCTACATTTTCCAGAGTTTAAGGCTGATATTAAGACATTGATGAATTTTAATCTCAGTGTTTTTATTCCTTTGCGTGATTGTCTTGGAAGTCTGTTCCATTGTATAAAGATGATGTAATTATCAGGGTGCATACTAATGTATAGTGCTACTAAAAATCCTTTATGAAGGCGTTATTGCTCGAGGTGGTCTGACCTACGAGTAGTACTGCATTAACTAGTTGTGGGATAACTTCACCATTCAAATTTAAGGAGTTTCAGTTCATGCACTTGGAACTTTTCTGAAGATTTGTTCAGAAAAGTTTGAGGTTCAACAAGGGCCAGTCAATGATGGGTCAGGCCTTATAATTAATTATAATTGTTATTTTATAACTCGCTTAATACCTGGAGACCAGTTTCTAATCGTGAGCCTGGACTATGCGTTGTCTTGCTTCCAAGACAAAATCGTTGCCCCTGAGCTATCCTCCGAGCCTTATGGGACATTAGGAGAATTCCTAACAGGTTGGTGCTTGTTAAAATCCTGTAGAGCTTGGGTAGAGCCAGTGCCATGCCACTCACATCCTTTGAGCAGATCTCACTGCATAATATTCATAAGCTCCCTAATAAAGAGGACGGCGTGTGCCATTTATAAATGAAATAATCCCATGATGCGCTGCAGCGATGGGCCGCATGTTTGATTCAATTGTTATGCCCCCGAGTGCACTGATGGTCTGAAATGTGCTTCTAACATCTAACCTGTTTGAAACCATTATCTCTCTTGTTAGTATTTGTGTCCTTCAATAACTCATTCCACTTTTATTGATTTTTCTGGCTGAAATATTTATGCCAATCCATCTTGGTCCCTCTCCGCCAGCTCCCTTGAAGAATAAGCTTATTAGGCTCTTTCAATCTTTCTTTCCCTCCTAACCGCTTCAGCAGTTTTCTTATGGATTTGTGTCAGGTTCATCAATGTCTATATTGTATTACAGTGAGCATAACTCTAGGAACTATGGCCAGTGTGGCCTGCACCAATGAAGGGCATATGTGCAAACACTAGCCTTCGCATCACAGCACTGCACTAGCCTTGTCTGCCCAGCACTGGATGTCCACACACAGCGCTAGTTAACAAGACCCTCTGAAGACTTTAGTATCCGATATACCTCATGATAATCATGAGCTCGATCAGGGGGTGTGGGGCATATATTTATGTTGTATTTTATCATTTATAATGCAAACCTGGCTCGAGAGTAGCGGAGTGCTTTGCAACGTTTGGGAGCCATCATTGGGCATGGTGACTTTGGGCAGAAGCACAGCACCGTTGGCGGAAGAGACGCCTTTTTAGTGTTTTGTGGCAATGGGGGATGGGTTATCGCCCTCGCACAGGGGCATGTGTATGACACCAGTTGTCTGTCTCTGGAAAACGCTATTTCAATATGGACTATAATGTGACTATTTTTTTTATAAAATTAGGACAGAGGTGACTATGGCTCAATGGGCCTTCATGTTGCTGCTAGGATCAGTGGAGCAACGAGCGGGATCAGGTTGATAGGGAGCACCAACTGGTCCCGGGTGACTGTGACTTCTCCTGTGCTCCCACAAGCAGGATTCCTTCTGTCATGGATTGCTTCTGTGGTCCGAAAGGTTTGAGACCAACAGCAAGACAATGGATATGGGGGAAGGCTAAAGTTGCTCATGCTTTACATGCAGAGAGTGCCAAACTCTGCGTTCCATCTGGGTCAAAGCCTCAAAAAGGTTTCCCATCTGCGTGTACTGGCAGCCACAGTTTGGTTCACTTTGAGCACTGATGTTCAAAGGCTAGAAGACTTTTAAGTTTTCATAAACTAAAATTGGAATAGGGGATTTTGATAAACTGACTTCTGCTGCTGGCGGAATGGAATTGAACAATTCCGGCCAGCCCTAGGCCTAACTAGTCTCTATGCTCAAAAGCTGGACCAAGGGGGCGGTTAATAGTCAATAATATCTTCTTGTGGTTCTTGGCAGTTTAACAGCATCAAATGCGGCTTCGAGCAGTGGTGCGAGCCGATTAAGCTCAGTTTGGGTCCGTTGGATTATGTAGGCCCAAGCAGCAAGCGCGTGTCGAGCAGGTTTGAATGGGGTAGCTCTTTGCTGTTCGAGGATGAGTTCAGAGATGCAGGTTGGGGAACTTACCAGGATCTGTTTGAGGTCCAGCTGGATGAAGTCGGGTTTTATCCCCTGGGAAGGGTCAATGAGTGACACTCCAGCAATTCGAGTCGGCAGGCGGTGATGGTTCAAAGCAGTGATCCTGTTACTCCGGTTTGTGGTTCGGCAAAGCAGCAGTTTGAAAGAGAGTTGGGACGAGTTGTGTTATAACCCCTGGTTCATATCAGTGAGTGACACTCCAGTGGTTCGATTCGGGTCCGGGTGATAAGCAGTTGGCTCAAACCTAGCAGGCGTTGGACTCAGCGAGGGCACAATGCAGTGTTGAGCTGGTTTGGGATGGAGGCACTATAGTTCAAATGTTTTGAGGAGTGCCAAAAAGCAGCACCTGTCAAATCTCTCTGGTTCAATGGTGGAAAACACGGCTCAAAGGCAGTGCAACCGGTTCAATTCTGCAGAACAGGGAACCTTACCTGATCTGGTCCTCCAGACACAGTAAGATCCACTCCACTGGTTCTTGTACAGGATAGGTCCTTCCTGGGTGTGCTCTTCCATTCCGGAGAATGTATGGTGCAGAGTGGCAAGAGTCATCCCCAATGTGTCCTGGGAGAAGGTAGGGCGCAGAGCTTTCGTCTGCCTTGGACTGCCACTTCTTCACATCATTGGTTGTGGGCTTTGGGAAGTACAACTCTTCCAAAAGAGGTCTAAATGAATCTTTCTCTAGAGTGAATCAAAGAAGGAGCTGGTGACCCTTTTTTGTAAAGGCAAAAGCCCACAGGCTGTAGGACTAAAGCTAGCCTGCTTTACGGATCCATTCACTGTTCTTAGAAACAGAAACACTGTTCTTCCTTGTGTGAGGAATTCAACCATTCGCATGATGGGCATGCGCTTGCCGGGACTTTTTGAAATGTTTGATTCAATGGAATGATGGTAGACCAACCTCAGTAAAATGTGTGGAGCTAATATACAGACATTTTCCTATGCTCACACCATGACAAACATATAGACCTCAGTACTCTGGGTGGAAACAGCCTACAGGCACAGTCCGCCCTGTCATACTTAGCTGGAATGTGAAATCCATGAGTGCACCGTGTCATCTCCAGGAAGGGGGAGGGCCAACCTTTCCCCTGCCATGGCCAGCCTGATTAACTAATAAAGGCTTCATGGATCGGCCCTGCTCTTTTGTTAGGGTCTGCAGCTGGTGGCAGCGATTAATATACCAATAGAGGGTACTTCAAAGAAGCCCACATGGGGTCTGGCTGCAGGGGTTAACAAAGGAGACAGGAAACAACAACCTATCATATGTAACTGTGTCAACCTGAAGCCAGTTCCCGCTCTCAGTATCAGTGACAGTGTGCTCTCATGTCTGGGACACTGAGTTTACAGTAGGCCAGCCCGCTAGGGTAACCCCATTCATAAGGTACGAGAATGTGGTTTGCAGGAGCCAGAGAGACCGGTCTTGCTTCAGCTTCATGGGAGACCTGTGGCTTTAACAGGGACCACATCGAGTGGACCAACAGACAGGGAGCTGGGTGGGACTTAGTAACACAAGGAAGTGAGCCCAGAGCGGTTTCTGTTGAGAGAAGGTTTCTGCCATATTGGTTTTGGGACACCTCTTGTTCCTGTTTTCAACCCTTTACCTTTTCCTGTTGCAAAGCGCTCTGTTTATGACCTCACACATATAAAACATTGTTGGTAGGGACCCCATGATTGGTTCACTAAGGTGGGCTTAGCCTACGCAAATCACTGTGGCCCACTTGGCTTTAAATGAGGACTGAGCCCCTCTTTTGGCAGATCATCTATAGGCTTCAGGAGAAGCAGAAAGAAGAACTCTTCCTTGGACCCTGGCTGAAGGTACAGTCTGCCTTACATCTTCCGGCAGTGAAGGAAGGCCAGAATAGCCAAAGAGGGAAGCAAGATCCCTCCCCTAAACATCTTCCAGGGAACATAAGGAGATACAGAACTCAGAGGATGCTCCAGCCACTCCAGAACCAGTACGCAGCCAGTACACAGCGTCGCCTGCAAGGTTCTGCAGCAGGTCTCCTGGATAGGAAGCACCAGAAGGTCTCAGAACCTACAACCAAGGACAGGACAGCTGCCTGCAACACACTCCTCAGCTTTGAGCCATCTGCCTTAAAGGACGACACAAGCCCATTGAAGAAACTGGGAGAAGTGCCTCGATGAATATCTACCCACATCCACCTTAAAGGATATTTTCGAGCCAGTCGAGTTCCTCGAGCTGCAACGCTGACCGCTGTGAAGCCGAATTTACGCAAAGCCATCCGAGAGGTCTCGACCAGGGCTACAGATCCGCTGAACAGCACGTAGACAATGATTCCTGCCACCTGAGCCACCATGTTGACCAGCCTGCAGCCGTTCATCCAGCTTTGCACGTCAAACCGTCTTGCTGCCTGATACCCGTAGCTGACTCCCTCTCGAACTCTGTCACAGAAGCCTACAAAGGGCCCTGGAGCCGACTTGACCCTGTCACACACCAAGCACGAGGTACATTGTGGTTATTTCCCCCTGGTGCTTCCCGGAAGGGCCCTATACACATATTGAGACCCATTGCTCCCTTTGCACTGAAGCCAAGTAACCTGAAACTGTTGTGATTCTTAACCATACCGATTACCCTTCTGTTAGTATGCTGAGTGCATCCCTTTTCCTTCTTTGAAACTGTCTGTCCTCTACATTCCTTACAGGGTGGGTTGTATTTCATAGTGTTGATAGAACTATCTGTTGTGATATAAATTAAGCAGGTATTTTTGATACAAACTTGACTGGACAGTCCCTTTTATTATTGGATAAGAATTGTATTTTTGCGTGTTGCAACTAGCCAATGATCCACAAACTTTCAGAGATAAGCCTGCAGTTCCGTCCTCG
Organism: Ambystoma mexicanum; assembly: GCF_040938575.1. NCBI lineage: Eukaryota > Metazoa > Chordata > Amphibia > Caudata > Ambystomatidae > Ambystoma > Ambystoma mexicanum. The sequence continues at coordinate 923,957,247 of NC_090934.1, read as the reverse complement.
TTACCAAAAGTGGACAAGGAGTTTTATAATGTGCGTGTTATTCCAATCTGTTCAGATCCCTTCTGGTGAATTGGAGGTGTGGGGCTGATTGACAGTTTAGAAACCGATATTCAACCCTGGACCACCGGTACCCCGGAAGCTGATTCATCACATTTGTGGCATAGGGTTGGATCTATTTTTAGCCTTCTACACAGCTTAGCCACCCAGCGATACAGGTAGTGTTTAGACACTGATAGGTATCTGTTAATAATCATGGATATTGACAGAAAAACTGTAAAAGGCATGAGCATGGATGTCCTGCACATCGTATGTCAAGATAAGGGACTTCCGCACAGCACCAGGATGAATAAACCTGAGTTTCTGACCAGCATCCAAACTTGGATAGAAGCAAGGGCAGCTGGGGAAGAGACTGCAGGGGACAGCCTTGGCCCTGTGTGCCCAAATGAAGAAGACCTTCTGTGAGGGGTGGTAGAAGATGACGAGGAAGACAGCAGGAGAAGTGTTTCTCACCAACCATCCCTCCAGGGGACAAGTGTGGTTTCTCAATGCTGCAGAGTGTCAGGGTGTTCAGGGCCTAGAGCATCCTTCAGGTCCCATGCCTCGCCACAGACTTTAAGTGGCCCATTAACTTTCACTGCTGTCAACGATGTAGCAGGTAGAAAGCTCCCGTTGGAGGAGAAGAGACTAGCACTGGTGGAACAAATACAGTGGGACATGGTCACCATAGAGCAGGACAAGGCCGTCATAGAACGGGACAGGGCCTCCATAGAGCTGCGCAGGCTGACACTCAAAGAGAGGAAGGAGACCAATATATCCACCTCTAGCGAGGGCAGCAGCAGTGGCTGAAACCCAGGTGTCCCGGATAAGCCCCAGAACCACAACCCCAAAGATTTAGTGCAGGACTATTTTTGATTGGTTTGAAGCACTCGAGCTGGCTTTTCACTGGCAGGAAGTGAAGGAGATACTGTGGGGTGCAGCCCTGATGAGTCGCTTAACAACCCAGGGGACTGATGCAATTCTTCAGTTGACTCCTGAGGAAGGGCCCATTTATGAGAGCATGAAGATGGCCCTTCTCAGGAATTTCTGTAAGACTTTGGAACAGTCTCTCAAGAAAAGTGGGAAGACATTTGAAGCTTTCAGTCACTTGACGTTTAAATATCTGAGCAGGTGGGTGTCTGGTAACAAATTTGACACTTTTTAAAGGGATGTTCAAGTTGATTGCATGTGAGCATGTCTTGAAGAATTGTGAGGTTGACCTACAGCGGCATCTTGTGGACAAGACTATTACAGACTTGCGAAGGATGCCAACAGGTTAGTCAGTACTCGAGTCCTGAAAAAGGCTCAGGCGAGCACACCTAAACCAGAAGAGAAATCTTCTGACAAAAAGATGGGAAGGACAAAGGTCCATCCCACTCCTCTTTGAAGTGAGGTCCCCACAAGCAGGATGGGAAATCCCACAACTCTAGTTCAGCCGTGCATTCCGAAAAGCAGAGAGCAGGAACCCCTAACACTACCTAAATGTTGTTTTGTGTGTAAGCACCTGGGCCATAGGAAATGGGATCCTGCTTGTAAGCGCTTACCTAAGCAAACCATAGTGAAGGTTGGACTCATGGAGGAAGCCATCATTAGTGTGGGCCTCATAGAGGAGGACTTCCCACTAGGCCAAGGAGTGGCTGAATGTGAGTCCGAATGGTACTGAGTCTTCAGAAGAGATCCCTGTTCCCAATAATATTCAACAGTTTTTATGTATTTTTTTTTTTAATGTACATTTGTATAGCGCCTAGACACCCAAGGTGTTTCCAGGCACAACAAGGCAGGGGTGGGGGGACAAGGAGAAAAACAATAACGGTCCAACTAGGCCTTGTGACATTCAGATTATGCAAGTGAAGCAAAGGAAGTGCAAAAGGAGGGGGGAGGGAGGATGGATGAGGGAGAGGGAAGGGGGAGGTTCAGGGAGGAGGGGGCCCCAGAAGCTAGGCAAGTGCTAAGGGAACCAGGAGGCAAGTGCCAGGGGAGCATGGGGAAGGGGTAGACTAGTGTGAGAGGTGTTGACCAGGCTCAGTAGGCTAGTCAGGGAAGGGTGCCTGAGGGTAAGTGCTAGTTAGGAGGGTTTGGTGGGACACTGTTCAAGGGTGGCCTGGCCCCAGTAAGACTCATAAGGGACCAGGAACCAGTCGCAAATGCAGGGGGCATTAGCATGGGAGGGAGATAGGGATGGAGGAGGAGGAACAAGGGAAGGTCTTGAGGAGCATCTGGAACTTAAGGAGATCCCGCTCATATCTGAGAGAGGCTTGGAGGCCATTCCAAAGGGAGGCCTCTCCCGAAAAAAGAGATCTACCCCTACTCTCTGCTTGGTGAAATGTCTGATCTGCAGAGCGTTGGAACTGGAGGACCGATGGACTCTAGCAGGGAGGTATTTAGGCAGAGAAGGTTGGATGTAGCGGGGTCCGCGGCCTCTGAAAGCCTTGTGGATGATGCAGAGGGTCTTGAATTTGATCCCTGCTGCCACCGGGAGACAGTGGAGAGAAGTTAGGGCTGCAGATATGCGTTTTGAAGGCTTGAGGTCAAGGATAAGTCTTGCAGTCCTATTCTGGATTAGTTGGAGAGGGCGTAGGGTGGAAAGAGGCAGTTTGAGGAAGAGGCTGTTGCACTAGTCCAGACTGGAGAGAACCAGAGCTCTGAAGACATTGAGTTTCTGGGGGAAGGTGAGGACAGGGGGAATGCCTCTAAGAAGGTAGATCTGATAGTGGGTCTTCTTGGCAACGTCAGCGATATGTGGAGACAAGGAGAGAGAGGAGTCGAAGATGATGCCCAGGTTTTTTGCCTCACATGAGGGTGAGGGGAGAGGGCCCAAGGAGGACAGCCAGAGGAAAGGAGGGGACAGGAGTCCCAAATGAGAAGGATCTCAGTCTTAATGACATTAAGGCAGAGATCATTAGCAGCACGCCATGCCTGAATAGCAGTCACACAGTCGGGAATGAGGGAGGAAGGAGAAGAGGAAGATGTGGCGAGCTTGAAGGAGAGCTGTGCGTCATCTGCATAACATTGAAAAAAAGGAGAGAAGGTGGAGATCAAGAGGGCGAGAGAGGCAAGGTAGATATTGAAATCCAGGGCGAGAGGATAGAACCCTGAGGGACATCATAGGTAGAGAGTGAGGTGGAGAAGAGAAAGGGGTCCATTTGGACCTGGGAGGGGCGATCAGAGAGGAAAGAGGTCAACCAGTCCAGTGCCCAGTCCATGATTCCAATGGTATCACACAGCCGATTTATGAGGATGGCATGATAAACTGTGTCAAAGGCAGATGACAGGTCGAGGAGGATGAGAGCAGAGGGAGAGTTGGCATTGAGGTCTTCACGGGTGTTCAGTAGAGCAGTTTCAATGCCTCTGGCTGCTCTAAAGCCAGACTGATGGTCATGGAGACAGCAACCAACAAGTTCAGTGTGAAGTATTAGTTGGAAGATGACCAATTTCTCCAAGAGTTTGTCCAGGAAAGGGGTAGTGGAAATAAGGTGGTAGTTGGCTGGGGTAGGAAGTGTCCGCAGATGACTTCTTTAGGAGGGGGTGCACATGGGAGTGCTTGAGGGGTGGTGGGAAGGAGCCATTCGAAAAGGAGTGGTTGCAGAGCTCAGCCAAAGAGGGAGCGAGGGCGGCAATGTTCTCCTTGAAAGTTCTGAATTAGCACGCAAGCACCTGTTTCGACAAGTATTTCATAGTGCAGACTGTCTTGGTAACCTTGTCGGGTGAAAGGGATGAGAAGGTGGAGAAAAGGGGGGAAGGAGGGAGGGGGGCCAAGAGAAGCCTCAGAGTAGGCGGGGGAGGAGGGAGGTGGGTGGAGGAGAGTGAGTTTTAGATATGAAATGGGAGGCCAGGGCTGTACAGAGGGTCTGGGAAGGAACATGAGAGGTGGATGCTGCAGAAGGACTGGCAAGTTCCTTGTAGATTTTAAAGAGTTCAGCAATGTTGCTGATGGCCCCAGAGATGCAGGCTTGGATGTGGGCCCGCTTCTTGGAACGGATGGAGAATCTATATTGCCTTTGGAGCAGGTGACATGCCTGTTTGTCAGAAGATATGCTAGAAGCCAGCCACTTCCATTCCATGACTGTGCACATGCTTTTCAGTGAGGCACAGTTGGAATCGTACCAATTATTGCATTTGGAAGCAGGCTTCATACAGGTCCTCATGGCAGCGCAAGGGTGTTGAGGGTGTTGGAAATAGAGAGATGAAGGTTAGCAAGGACTGAATCAGTGGGCGTGTCAGTAGCAGGAGTGGGGGGAATGAACGAGGCAGCAAAAGTAGTACTGATACTCGCTTCATCGGTCGAATGACAAAGGAGACTGGCAGTGCGGGAAGAGGCTTAGCCGGGGAGAGAAAGAGCTCTAGGTGAGAGGAGAGGAGAGCATGGTCAGACAAGGCGAGAGGTGTAGTAAGAGGTATAGAGAAAGGGAAAGGGATATCTGCTACAATTAGTGCATCCAGGGTGGGCCCGGCTGAGTGGGTCAGACCGGAGCGAGGGAAAGAGAGTCACAAAAGTTGCAGAAGAGTAAGGAGGCCATATAAAGAGAGTCAAGATGAATACTGAAGTCTCGGAGGAGGAGAAGTTTAGAGGAAGAGGTCAGGAGAGAGGAAGTAAGGTTGGCCCACTCTGACAGGAAGAGGGAGATCGGCCCAGGGGCCTGTAGATAGTGGCGAGAGTGAGTGAGATGGTAGGAGAGGCACAGAGCTTGCAGACAAAGCATTCAAAGGAGGAGTAGGGTTGAGTGGGTATGATGGAAGCAGGGACCCATTCAGGGAAGATAAAGGCCACTCCACCGTAGACTGTTTAGGCCTGTGCATGGAGAGGATCTTATATCGGTCAGGGAGAAGAGTGTCAAAAGCAGTGACAGAGCTGGCATTGAACCACGTCTTGGAGAGGGCGAGGACATCTAGGTCAAAGTCTTCTAGGAGAAGACAGATATAAGAGTAGTGTTTAACAGCAGAGCGAGAATTGAGCGTAGATAAGTGAAGCTGGTTGCCCCCTTTAGAGGTATTCCAAAGGGGTGTACAGGAACAGGGTACATCCTTCGGTGGAGGCAAAAAGGCTAGAGGGGTAGTAGGTGGAAGAGTGGCAGGAGAAGGGTGGAAATTAATGAGAGAAGGGAGATGCCTGTCAAGAAGGAGGAGGTTGGGTTGAGAGCCCTGTGCCATGATAGTGCCATTTTGATACACATTAATGATGCACCTGGAGGATGAGACGTGAGCAAAGAGCACTTCCCATCTGATCCCTCCATTAATGAGCAAAAGAAGAGAAAGGAATGAGGAGTGAGACCGTATAGGGAGTCGATTGGTCTGGCGAAAGAACAACAATGAGGATGTCACTAATAGTATGCCTGGAGGATGCATTAACATAGATATCAGCAATAGACAGGCCTGGGTTAGAGGCCAGGAGACGCTTCTTAAACCTTTTCCTACCTGGCTTCGAAATAGGGAAAAGATAGGTAATAGAGTGGCAATTAGAGTAGATAGGGTAGATAGAGAGCAGCATAGGGTGATGGAGGGACAGGCAGGTGCCCGGTGGGGTGGCCTAGCAGCCAAAGGGCACAGAGAAAGCTGGAATTTTAAACAATATTCAAGCAGCGCAGCAGATTATAAATTACCCTAGAATTGAGGTTCCAAAAAGCAGGGGAAATGCAAAGTTCAACAAGGGCAGCAGAAATAAGTACACCTAGAATTGCAGTTTACACATACATGAAGATTTAACAATTTTAGCAAGGAAGCAGAATTTAGAATCACCTAATTTAACAATTGATTATCCCAACTTGTACCACTAGCATGGCCAGGTAATCCGATGAGATACTTGTCCAAGCTTGGTACCCCCTATGGTTACATTCAGAGCTTTGCATTTAGAATTTCGTGGGATAAAGATCATAGACTTGGTCTTACTGCTGATCATCTCCAGTCTCAAGTCATCACATTTCTTTAAAAAGCAAGATACGGCCAAACGCGGCCCTGAATGGGTCATAGTAGACAACAGAACGCCATCCGCAAAGAAAAGGGTGGGAATTCGATGCTTCCCTAATGGTGGGGGCAGGGTCATGTTAAGCACTTGGAGCCCTGGTCACGGACATCTTTGGAACCCCCTCCACCAAACCAAAGGAACTAAGGGATCAAGAATACTGGTTGTGCCCCCCAGGGCCCACCTGTCGCACTCACAACCTATTGGTTGATATGCTGTCTCGCAGCATAATAAGCACGTTTACTCCCTTTAAGTCCCCTTGACCTCTTAATTCTTACTCTAACCAGAATGATAAACAAGTAGCATTTGACGACCAACATTACCAGTCTACAAAGGGGTTATTGTTCTAGGTCATACCGGATACTTTTTATCAATAACTTCCAGAAAGGTAGATGTAGTATTAATGCAGGACCGTATGTAAAAGTTACATGTAACCCATAATAGACAGAGTACTCACATTAGCTGCCACACAGAATGCAAAAGTGCTCATGCGTAGATAGAGAACACCAATTGGAAGGAAAGAAAACGTTACACATACCGTAGCATGGATAATGGAGGCAGATTAGAAGCTACCAGGAAGGTGTCTTTATCCAGACAGACTGAGATTAGTGAGATATGAGATATGATATTCAAATAGTGTTGCCATTAGATATCAAAGTAACAAATGCCTGTGGTGTGCGATATAAATATGCTCACTATTAACATAGTGAAACCATGAATAAGGCTTTTATGAAGATCATACCATGAGAAGGAAATCACTCGGAAGAACTGACAATTTTGAAAGGTTTAGGGACTGGTAATATTGAGAGGTTAAGCAATACAAGATTAAATTAGATGCCCAGGATCACACATTGGTTAAGGGATGAAGCTGGGATTTGTGCCAACTCTGCAATTTCTGCATTTCAACACTTTCTTTTCCAGTTCTTACTATGAACTAAAACATTCTCATTTTATTAAAAAACTGACTTTGAAAGTACACAAATCACATGACCAAACATGACAATTTTTAATAAAACATTATAGAAGGGTGTTATGCAAAATGGGATTGATTCTAGCTTCATTCTCTCCATCATCAAGGGAAGTACATAAGAACCAGCATATCAATCGATGTGATTTAAAACATTTAAACTGGATTTGTCTTTTGTATTTTAAAGCTTTAAATACTTCCAAAACAATGGCTTGTGATATTTTCATTTATAAATGTGCCTAAAAACCTTTGACTTTTACCAAAAGCAAACCATTGTTTTGTGTCAAACAAGCAGACCTTAAAATATGCTCACCTGAGGCCTGCAACATCTGGTCCGCTCTCTTCTGTCTACCAACCCTTCCACCCAAATGGCCTACATAAGAAGAAAGATCGCGTAATGGGCTAAACGGTACCAGCAGCATGCAAGATGGCAAACCTCACAGGAGACGGCACAGTAATGTAAGATATATTAGATGATTTGACCAGGATCACTGTATTGTCTTCTGGAAAATCGAGGATACAAACATGAATGTGGTCGTTCCATAGTCTTGAATTTGGATACATATTCACCTCTTGGACTAACAGTTTATGCCATTGTTGGAGGCGATTGCCTAGGTTTTACAAAACCCCATCTGAACAAACCAATTTCTAGACCTTCACCATACGGATGATATGTTAGTTTTTATAGCAACCCCTATCTGGTACAGGTACATTGCTGATAATATCAAATGTTGTTCTGCAAAACCAAGTACATATGCAGGCAGGTTTATAAACTTCAGACATAGGAAGGGCTGAGCCAGCCTTACTGGAATTTGATATTCTAATTTTGCATATGAACACATATCTCTGCAACGGGTGCTTCACACAATCAGATACATTCTAAACCATTGTGGCACTCAATTTATCACCATTGCCTATTGCACATGATCAACATAATTCCCACAGGAAGGAAAGAATGCTGCAGAGTTGTGCCATAAGGAACACACAAACTATGTATACCACAGTGAACACAGAGGCAATACATGATGAATTGATCAAGGCAGAAAGCACTTGCCAAAACAGAAAGGCAATGGGTTTAGCGCCTTAGCAGCACCCCATAAAATATCCTGACGTGTGCTATTTAAGACTGGTGAACAATGGAATCTTACATCTTCAGATCAGCTAGCCTTGTGGGGCCCTCTCCAAGGTGGGGTCCCTGGGCAAGTGCCCCTTTTGCACTTCAATAAAAACATCTCTGCGTGGGGGACCTGAGCCAGTCGTGAGAAGTTGCTCCATAACCAAATTTATATATAAGCAGAATAGCAAGGGGGCCAGGAGACAAACTTGCCGGACCTCCCTGCTACTGTCAATGGCTTTGTGATGTCCCCCGCCAGACTCCAGAGGAACACCGCAGTGTTGCTGGTATGGAGGAGTTGTATCGGACTTAGGAGATTTTCAGGGATGTTTTGTGCCAGAAGGGCCTCCCACAGTAGGCCTCTTTGGACACTGTTGAAAGATGTCTTCAGGTCAATGAACACCACGCACACACCTTAGTCTTCATTACTTTTAGATGCTTTTGTATAATCAAATACAGCCGAAAGCTTTCATCTATGGTGCACATGCCTGCCTGGAAGCCTTGGTCTCACCCCAAGTCTGAAGGAGTTTGAGGACCACCTTGACAAATATTTTGCTTGGCGCGTCCAAAAGGGATATCGGGCAATAGTTGGAAGGATTAGCCCCATCTCCCCTTTTAAAGATTGGTGCTATCTCTGCACTCTTCCACGTTTCGGGAAAAGATCAACTGGTATTTTATCCGGGCCTGCAGCATGTCCTTCTACCTGCGATCTAATCGCCTCATCCGCCTCCCTCAGAGGGAGTTCTAGATGTGGGCTCCCCCAGGTGTCATGAGAACCTAGCATAAGGATGGGTACTGATTTATCCATCCCAGTGCCACGCAAGGGTTGGCACAGGGGCTCAAAATACTTGTGGCACATACCAGGGGTAATACAAGCTTGAAGGATCACATCCCTTTTCTGTGACAAATTCTAGAATTTAGCTGAATCGCCTATATATTGCGCTTGGACTCTTCAGGGGGCATTCAGGATCCAGCAGTGATTCCTAAAATAGGTGCTTCAAAACATAAAATGAGGAGAATCCATCTGAGCAGGCGATGAACAACCTTTGTTCGGGGGACACATATAAGCACCAAGCTCACTATACTCTGCAGTAAAATACCTCATTAGGTTTTAGCTGCTTCTGCAAAAGCCTTCCTCAGGATGAATGCCTGACTGCCAGGAGAAACCACTGGCACATTTCTGAAGTGGCAAATGTGAGTAACATTGATCTCGAGCATAATAACATTTTACCACAGGTCAGTGCTTGTGAAAGGTTGACTGAGCGGGGGAGATTTAATTGCTTACTGGACATGCCTGATTCAGCCTTCTACCACACCTACTTAAAAGAAATTGCTAACATTTAGGTGAGTAACAGAGAGATGTTCTTAGAGATTTCATGTACAAACAAGGGGGGTCCTGGGAGTCCCTCTCTACCGGCCTATATATCCGGCAGAGTCTCAACCAGATTCTTTAGTTCACTATCCCTTTCAAAGAAGAGAAATGTCCACTACATATCAGTCTTTGTCCTGCCCAAGGGCAGTCCAGCACCGATATGCCAGGCAATTCTCTTCTGAACAAGAATACCAAAAGCAACCCCAGACCTAAGTTACGTGGGTAATCTAGACGTGGAACCCTTGCTCGCTGTTCTTAGAGAGGCACAGCTCCACCTCACTGACGAGGCCCATCCAGGCCGAAACATGGGTCAGGAAATGCTGTTGGTACTCTTGTCCAGAAGAGAATTGCCTGGCATTTTGGTACTGGACTGCCCTTAGGCGCGACAAAGCCTGATATGTTGTGGACATTTCTCATCTGTGAAAGAATGGAAAGCTAAAGACGCTGGTTGAGACTCTAACCCAGGATATAGCCCGGTAATAGAGAAACTCCCAGAACCCCCCTTGTTTGTGCTTAGAGATTTCATTACAGCCCAGTGTCTCGGCAACGTGGATAGGATTGAAGGAGTCGGCCAGATGCTTTCATACTTCTGTTAGACTACTGATAGGATGAGCCCTGCTGAGGTGGGTAATATCAAAACAGGGAGATGGCAACGCGTTCCATTGCATATGCAGGCTGGCAGAAAAGTAATTATCAACTCCAGTTTATTTAAGGATAACCGAATCCCATGAAAGTAAACTGCACACATTACATCAACACCATAACAACAGAATATTGATTTCACGTACGTTAAGATTACAATACAAACTAATGTAAATCCCATCTAAAATGTGATAAGATTTACATAAAGAGCAGTACTATTATTGGTAGATAATGCATTCCAATCAATATGAAAACTACTCTGCTAACTGTCCAATCAGTGCATTCATGGTGATACTCAGTACAGCAATGGCCATGATTCCTGTTTATTTTTGCCACAATATGCATGAAGGCAGCACAACACTGCCGAATATTAATTACTTGTAAAATATCAGGACACCGTTTTTTTATGTCTTTGTACTTTGGGCGTATACTGTAGCAAAATAGTCAATAAGCCATGTGTCGACAACAATACGTTTTCAAGTTATATTTAAAAAAAATGCATTACAAAGAAAATAGGCTGCTGGGACTTGCAGTATAGTGTTGGTCCCTGTACACCTTTCCCTGAACCTTGTCCAGTCTCCCTACCTTAAAAGTCGCAGTGTTGCAGTGCATACCACTATAGCCAGAGAACCGCTAATGTCTAGCGTGTCTCTATCCTAGGGAGGGCCTGAGGGCGCTAGCATTCTCCCTGTAACTCCCTAAGGGACTTCCTAAGTAAACTGAGTGGGGTAATATGATAGACAAAGAGTGTCTCTTCTGCACATGATCAAATTCCAACCTTTTACCTCACTCTTCCGTCCCTATCCCTGTCTTCACTCTTCACTAGTCTCCTCTCTGCCCCCCCCCTCTCTCTCTCTCTGGCTCTCTCTCTCTCTCTCTCTGTCTTTCTCTCTCTATCTCCTTTCTCTCATGTCTACACTCTGTCTCCTGGTCTTATTTCTCTATCTCCCTTCCCCTAGCCCTGCTTTCCAATTCTAGATAGTGTCCACTTCCCTCTGGATCTCATACCGCCCCACACTATTCCTGCCTCTCCTCTCCTCCACCCTCCTACCTCTCACTTCTCTCTCTCTCTCTGTCTCTCTCTCTCCTCTGCCTCTCTCTCTTTCTCTCTCTCTCTCGTTCTTTGTCTCTCTCCCCTCAGTATATTGTACTCTCCCATCCTAGTCTACCATCGCACCCCTCCTATCTCCAATCCCCCTTAACTATCCTGATCTATCCTCTCTCTGCCTTTATTTTTCTCCTCTCTTCCTCTGCCTCTTTCTTCCTCTCTCACACTCTCTCTTTCATGCTCTCTCTCAATCTCTCTCCCATTCACTCACATGCAAAAGCCAAATTGAATCCCCCCTCAATCCCAACACCTTACCTTCACTCTCTCCAAAAAAGCCCAAGGTAGTTCTCCTCCGTTTGCTAAAGCCTCCTCTGTGGTCTGTTGGTCCTCGTCCCTCTCCTCTGACCTCACCCGAACACCTCTCACTGCCACCTGACTCAGCTGGACTTGTATATCCTTCCTATTCCTATGTAGCTGTTTCTCTCTGCTCCACTAGTTTCACTGGTCAGCTGCTTCCCTGGGCCAATCTCTCTCTCTATGCTAATCCCAACTTCTCCCATCTCCTCTCCTTCTGGACTGGAAACTTCGCCTGAAAGTATTCGTAGGGGCCTTTTCGCCTGATCTTTTTTCAGACTCCCTTTCCTGCAGCCATGCCGTCTCTGGCATTGTTTGTCCTCTGTTCTCCTCTTAGAGCATGTAAGTCACTGCATATGAGTTTTTGAGAGTGTTCCATGGTTCTGGGCAGCTTCCTGCTGGTACCAGCTTGCCACCACAGCTCCACTGTTCCCCTGTAGCCAGTCTTGGGCTTTTGTGGAAGGTGATGAGTCTTCCATTTGGATCCTAAATGGAAAGGATAGTCCATATCTATTAGGGTAACCAGTTTGTTCCTCCTTTTGCTGCGTGGGGGTCTTACCCATTGGACATATGCTAATTGTAGTACTTGTAGTTTTTTGGGTCGGGACTGTGCTGCCTCCCAGGTTCCATTATCTATCCCAAAGGTCCGAGGATTCTGGTGCATTCTGGTAGCTGTAGTGTCTTGGAAACTAACTGAAAGAGCAGAAAAAGTAACCTGGCCAGGATGGAGGCTGATAGACATTTGTTCAGAGAAAGAGGTACCAAGTTACGTACATGACTCCATGCATCCTGGGTGAAAGGGCGCGCTCTATCTTGATTCCCACACACCCCCTCTAGAGTAGGCCTGGCTCTTGCATTGCCCTGGTGGACCACCTACTACAGGTTGAGAGGGGTCCTTGTCTCCACCCCCCTTGATAGGGTTATAGCCATGACCCTGTCACATATATAAATAGGCCACAGGCAATCCGGATCATCCTTTACCCTCCAACGTCCTATGGCAGAATTAATGTGAATACAATGGAAATGTAATCTAGGGATGCCTGCTCTTTATTTTAGAACAAAAGACCATTCAAGATAAGGTTCAATCCTACAAGGCGCTGTAACCATCTAGAGCATCCTATGTGCTGGTCACTATGGCGATCATAGTTTGCCAGCAGCCCCATCTTTATTTTCTTAGAGTTTTGATCCAAGCTTGAGTGACCTTGAAATAGTCTGGGGCACTTCGCCTCAGAAGCTTTGTGCCAGTGTACACGAAGCCTGGGAATGCATTCGTTCTTTCAGTTTGCCAGAATTCAGGTATTATTTTCTGGGTCAAAGTATCTTTTGAATTAGTTCTGTCATTCAGCAAGAGATACACAGACTCGATTTCACTGAATCTTTGAGGTACCCAAACCAAGATCTGTGTGTGAAGGACAGGTGAGGACTAGGGTCGGGAGGCCTAACAGTGCAGAAATGTTTTTTGGATCCTTTGCCATAGCTCCCTATACCTCGTGGCCCATTTGCAGCAGGCATATGGGGCAACTGATTTGGCATAAGCGTCAGAGGCATTCCGCAGGAGGGCAAGGCCGCAAGTGATTGAATTGTGAAGCTCTTGGCAAATTTGAATATCCCCCTATGGCTTTCATCAGTAATCCTGCTTACTGCTCTAAATTCCTTTGCCTGTTAGTTAGGAATACGATCTCATGCCCAAATAGTTATCACAATCAACTCTTCCTATCAATGTATGGTTCGTGCTAAAGCTATTTGAGAGGGGAGTACAGTTTGTTGAAAAATCAGTGGAAGCTGATTTGGCAGCTTTTATTTTTAGTCACAAATTATCCATTTATTTAGTGTAAGCTTCTAATTTCGTCTACCAGGAACACAGGTTAAGAGCTCACAGAGTGCTGTCATCAGCATAAACTAATAGTGGGATCCCATGTGTGTAACGTCCATATTTAAGGGCCATGGAGTGCAGGCAGTTGGTGAACATATTAAACAGGAGTGGGGCACCCATACACCCTTGCCACGCTTAAGTTCAACACTAATAGATGGTATCACTTGCCTCCTTCTGCTGTACCACTGCTCTGTCGAATTACTCAGTGATAATTATTCTTAAGAGTCCCCTGGTTACATAGTGTATCCCACAGTTTAGCTCGGATAACCGAACTAAAGGCCATTGTTAAGTCCATGTAAACCACGTACAATGTTACTTGCTAATTAAATATGGACTTAGCCGCAACTAGATAAAGCTTTAGTCTCTAGTGGGAGGCATCCAATCCCTCCTGGAAGCCCAATTGGGTGCTTGCCAGTATATTAGGATGTTAAACCCACTCACAGTCTAGCAAGGATAAACTTGCTGAACTGTTTGAATGAAATTTGAAACAAGGATCTTGGCCTATAATGGGTAGGCAATGACCTTGATCTCTTTTGAATATTGAAAAAAGGCATGTGTCAGTGAGTCTGGGTAATTATTAAGTTTGATCATTGTGCTGAAAGCATTTCAAATAACTAATAACCATATCTACACATTATGTTTGTAGGAATTCGAAGGAACACTAGTTAGTTCTGGACTTTATTGTATCTGAGGGCAGAAAGGGGTACTTTAACCCCCTGCTGAGTAACACAATTGGCTTCATTAAACGTATGGCGGTAGCCATACCGCTTTTAGCGGCATGGCTACCCCATACCGGGTACCAGGTCCGGGTTCCTTGAATGGGGAAATACCGGGCCATTCCGACCTTGGAGGGCCCGGTATTTCCCCATTCAAGAAGCCTGGACCCGGTACATCCCTATTCCCATTTTAGCCACCATAGGGCTCAATGGGAATGGGGAGGATGCTAACAACGGGCCCTTTAATGACGGACCCGTTGTTAGCATCCTGGTCCGCTCGCGGGTGCCGCTAAGGACGCCTGGTTTTACCAGGCGTCCTTTTCAGGTCCCGCAAGCAGACCTCGTAATGAGGCGGTAGAGGGTTAACGGGGCCAGCAGCTCTACCGGCGCCGATAACCCTCTACCGCCTTCCTCGTAATGAGGCCCAATGTCCTGCTTCACCAGGGTCAGAACAGGCAGGAGCAGCCACCACTGCTCACTGATCCTGTTCTGTGCCTAACCACTGTACATTGCCGAACCATGGCGCACACAACATTCTACAGGGACATCAGCTTCTATGCCTACATCTATTTTACTCTTTGGGCTATGAGCTACTAGGTCCCAAAAATAGGAGAATCCCTAGACCTGCTGATGCACTTACTATTTGTTCCCAAGGAAATTCTGTTAATTCCTTTTTGCCAAGCTAACCACAATTTACAATATTTTCTTATTTTTCAAATAGAAGCATGTGCGTTTGGGGTCTTCAATGCCCTTAGAAGCTTCCTCTTAATGGATTTGCGTAGATGATTAAGCCAGCTACTAGAATCACTAATATTCAATGTCTTTGGCACTATTGGTATGTGTGCTTTACTGTCAAGCGTTATTTTTGGGAATTCCTCCATAATCTTACCCGGATCAGCCTGCCATGACAAACAATACTCAATAGCTGATTTGTTTGTCGAAAAGACCCAGCAAAGCTATCTTGCAAAATTCTATCCCATTTGATCATTCTTTGATTAGCACTCACGTTACCCTCTAATACTCTTGTGGTCTCACAAGGACTACTCTGGGGTGAAATGGCATTGAGCGTAAGTGAAAAGCCATAATTGTTGCTGGCAGATATCATAACCGAATGTCAACAAGGAGATGTAAATGAGTGGCAGTGATGAAAACAATAATCAATGGTTGAGCTTCCACAATGACGGCTAAAGGTTAACTTACCAAGTACATCCTGGTAACTCTTCCACTGGTTGACTTCATCTCCCAGCCATACACATAGTTATGAAGTATTAGGCCTGAATGGTAAACTAGCCCATCTATCATGTTCAGTGGTTGGGCTCATAAGGAAAGATCTTCCTGGTGATCCAAAAATACCTCCGGGACCATTGTCCAATTTTAGGTTGAAATCCCCAGTGATTATTAGGAAAGGCAAGCAGTACACCTGGGCGTCCATGAAAACAATAAAGCAGATATCTAAAACGGTAGCATATGTACAAATGTTTTTATCAAATATTGGAGATAATAGCAATTTATCAGATAGTTCATCCTTGTCAGTGATCTAAGGGTGGCTATTTGGATCTAGTCTGAGTTTAAAATACAATTAAACAAAAATGTCAAATTAAGAGCTATGATCATGTAAACATGAATTATTTTTCCTCCCCTATTTCCTGATCTTAGATATCCTTAAATAGTTGCCATGGGGAGATAATAGCCCATGTTTCTTGAAGAAAAATATTATTAAAGTTTAAAAAATAAATAAATCAGGGTCCACTAATGTGTCCCTATGCCTGCAATGCTCCACGATAAAATGTGGAACAAAGTGGGTGCCCGGTTATCAGCCCTTGAATCCGACCTCTCTTCACCCGCACCCGTGAAGAAGGAAGGTGTTGTCCCAAACTTCAAAATTAAAACAACTCCTTTCTACTAACTGGTTCCTGATCAAGGTAACAGATCCCTTAGTCAATCAACTTCTTCAAGGTGTATGTGCTGTAGTTTTTCTGCCATTGGTGCAAAGTCCTCTCTCGCTTTAAACATCTATTAATACGGGTGATAGAAATAATGAAAAGGAAGAGCTGCCTCCCGTTGACACTTGAAAAGGGCACCAAGATATAATTCCACAGATAAGCATCCACCATAGGATTATTTAACAATACTTCCATATAGTCTCTCCTCAGAGCTTTGCTAGTGCACCCAATCCATCCCACTATTCTCTCCTTAAGTTGGTGTTGAGCCATGGAGTTGTTTTATTGATCAGAGATTGTGCTTTAACTTGAGGAATTTGGTAGTTCAAGTACCTGTGACAAAACCAATACTAACAGTCCAGGCTCTAGGGTAAGATCAAGATAGATGGTCCCAGAGAGCTTAGTTTGCCAGAGAAGCATAGGTAATAAGAGTGTTAGGCTCTGTAATAATCAAGGTTCCCCACTAGCTGGCATACCTTTAGGCTACTGAGGTTAAGGTCTGAAGGAAGACTTACAGACCCATTTTCAATGCATCAGAGTGTTAAGTCGGGCCATGAAGGTAAGACATAATGCTTTAATACTTTTATATACCTCTCGGCTCCATTTTGATGTATTAAAAAGATGGAGGAGGAGCACGGAGTGGAGATAAGATCTCTGCCACGCATTCCTCCTCCATCTTGTGAGTGTGCATTGTTTTACGACTGTATGACATTTCCACCATATAAAGATGCCGGATGAAAAGGTCTGAGGAATCCCCTCATTATCTAACGTGAAGAGGCTCATTAAAATAGATTTGAAAATCTGTTAGGGGAATCCCTAACCAGGAATAAAATGCAAAACCCCAAAACAACCCCAATGTGGCAGCAGCCAATCCCAAGAGCCAAGACAACTGCTAATGGAAAGGAGCAGGTTGATACTTCATCCCTAGCTCCTGCCTCCTCACCTCCATCATATTGGAACAGCAGGTATTATCCAATACCTCATTGAGTGTATGAGAGATGATATGAACTCAGACAACAGTGTTGAATGTGGCCCCGTACTGAAAAGGTGGAAGGATGTCTGCACACACCATCACACATCAAAGTACTATAAGTGAAATCTGACGACAGCAGAGTGACATCATGAGAGAAAGACACGAAGATGCACTGAAATGATATGCAAATACTTAAGGGATCAAGATGTAATTGGAGTGATAAGAGAAACATGTAATCGAAGACGAAGAAATCATATGCACCAAAGAAATCAGTGACTAAAGACAAAGTGAATGTTTATATGCAGAAACGCAAGGTAGAGGAGATACATAGAAGCTTGCTGCAGAAGAAAATGTAACATGACTAAAGTAGCCATGAGAAAAAGACGGTCGCCGGACTTGTGTTGAAACCAATCAAGCTACCTCAGAGATAGACCAGGACTGCAGAGTTAGGAGACGCTGGAACACAGCTTTGTGTGAGGAATAAAGAGGAGTCTATTGGCGAGGATCAAGGATGCAACATCAAGGAATAATTGCAGGGCACAAAGGGAGTCACTAGGATGAGCCATGTAGGGAAGACATATTTCTCATAGATTAAGCAAAGAAGAAAACATCTGTAAGAGCCAAATATTTGACAAAGATGTGAAAAGTTTATGCATGTTGGAGTGAGCAAGTCTACAGTGGCCAAGAGGAGTAATGACACCAAGCTTAATTAAATCAAATAGCAGTAAATAAAAGGTCGCAATTGACAAAATCGGGGTCTCCTCAAATGTGATTCAGAAGTCTAAAACAAGGACTATTTATTAAGCTCCAGATGAAGATAATGGTGTACCTACACCCCCTTAAAAGTCCCAAAACAGAGAACAGGCTGCAAGATCAACTATAAAGAAGAAGCCTTGGCTTGGGCCTGACTGATGGGAGATGGTGAACTTATTGGGAAAGTGGGTAGTAATCTGACGTTGTTCTCTGCACCTGAGTTTCACTTTTCTTATGTGCTGCTAATGAGCCGAAAGTCCAAGGTTGGGAGAGAATGCTAACCAATCCGAGGGCTTATGTAGTAACATGCTATACTACGTTGCACAGGCAAACCTGCTGCTGTTATCTTGCTATAATCTGTATTATGCATATATGGAGGTGGTTCAAGGAGGGCATATTAGATAAGGGACATCCAGTTATATTACTAATACGTATATGATATATAGGCACATATGCTCCCTTAACAATCACTCCCTTCAATAGGATTTACAGTTTGTCACATATGATGACGTCATAGATGATGCATATGGAGGTATAAAGCCTTTGTGTAATCAAAACTGAAGTGTGAGTGCATGGACTACAGTTTGTTGCTTGCCAGATTGCCCTACTTTATTCTAAAGCTGATAATAGATTAGTACTTTGCCATATTCTTTGAGTCTGTCTGGTTATTTGGATCTGAGATCATTATTGGTAATTTGATCTAGCACATGAGGTGCTTCAAGGTGCTAGAGCACACTAAGATAAAGCAGGGGCTGGGACGGAAGCTGAAGAACTTCCCGTTGGTCGATGGATACATGAGGACACCACTAACCAGCAAGAGGTATTACCAACTGTGCAGCAGTTACTCTGGAGAAAGATACACCAGAGCATCAACCTACAAGAGTGTATGCTGAATGAAGGTGCAGACGGAGAGAAGGGTCCCTGGGCCAAAAGGAAGCCCGAAGGTGAAGGAATTCCCGAAGGCTTGCAGGAAGAAAGATCCCTGGGAAGACAGTAAAATATTGTCTCTCTAAAAAGGACCCTGAATCAGGGAAGGAGAAATATCTATTGTTCTTAAAGTGAATGCTGAGAAACCCAAGGCCTGGAGGGACCTAAAGTGAATGTGGAGAAACAGAAGGTCTGGTAGAGTCCTTCAATGGAAAGCTATGAGGCTGAGATGGAGCCTGAGGAAAGACGCCTGTGGAGCCTGAGACCTTCAAGAGGTTTTGAGAGGTATCGTGTAAGCAGGGAGACCGAAGAAAAGTCCACACTGTGAGTAACTCCTGGAAGAGCCTAAATAGGTGACTGTTTCTGTTTTGTTGTGTTAGGCTAGGGTTGGATAATTGAGAGCAGAACATGTGAACTCTTTTGTTATGACCATTCCTTGAAACACTTTGTGATATAGTTTAGGGCAGCCAGCAGGTTAAGGACTCATTTGGTTTAGGATGTGGCACTTTCTCTTGACCCCTTCTTTGGACATTGTTTTGTATATTAGACTAGGGTGTCTCAGGAGGGATAGGGACTCTTAAGGCTTGCTTAATCACTTCATGATTTGGTCCCTCATCCTTGCAGGTGTTACACACCAGGAGAAAGCCCCACCTTGTGTTGTCTCATCTCTGACACTCTTTGCTTTCGGAACATCTTTATTATTTGTAGATATTCCTCTAGTTCATCTAGTCTTTAGGATCAACCATAAGCATTCTTTGAACCAAGCTTTTCTGGAGTCATGTGTACCATTGCTCGCTTCACCACAACCTCTGCCAGTGCTTTCCTGATTTCACGCCCCAATTGCGACATGCGGTCATTCACATGCGAGATGGTCCTGACTCTGCATTTCACTTGTAATGTGCCCGTTATTACCTCCCTCTGCATTCCCATTGAGCCCTATGGGGGCTCAAATGGGAATGAGGAATGGTTCCTGCAAGGAGGAATTACCCGGCAAGTCCCCATTGGAGGAACCTGGTAATGGAGCCCGGTTTGGAGGCAGCCATGGAGCTAATAGCACCATGGCTACCTCCAAACTCGTAATGAGGCCCCATGTGTTTAAAGCAGGCCTGCCCTTTGGAGTTTGGTGAAGGGACTGTCCCTGCACCTTACTACTAGGATATTTGCATTTTAATACCTTTGATGACATATGTGGACTGCCACAGTTCAATTGTTGACTAAGCCTACCTATGAGGCAGTCCTCGCCTGAGCATGTTTAGTGCCTTTGACAATAACAGTATGCTCGATATTGAAACAGTCAATAAGGAAGGACTGGGCCCCACAGTTGAGAGCACAGGAGGGATTCCAGTTTCTGGGCCGTAAATCCTGAGAGAGGACCATTTTCTTAAAGCTTTGCTGCCTAACCTATGCTGCCTGCGGCTTTGGAGAGGATGGACTGTCCATACGCATGTTGCTGAACATTTTGTGAGAGAGTAGGGCCATCCTGGGATCTGGCGAGGAGACTGTCGCTGTGCACCACTATTACAGGATGATGTTGTTTAATACTTGTGATGAAGTCTGCAGACTGGCGGCGTTAGTTTATTTGTTGACTACGCTGTGCTGCTTGAGAGAATTTGTGGTGCCCATTTGCAAGTTGCTGAACATTTTGAGAAAGAGTGGAGCTACCCTGGGCTTTATTTATATTTGTATTTATTTATTTGGTGTTTATAATGCGCCTATACAGCAAATGGTGTTTCAAGGCGCTTCAGGATAAAAAGAGAAAGGGTGTGACAGGTATGAATAACAACAAGGGTCCTACTAGGTCTTGAGACATTTGAATCGGGCAAGTGCAGTAACAGGAAGTGCAAGGCAGTGGAGGATGCTATTTATTTAGCAGCAGCTAAGACCCTGTGTTATCACGGTGCTGGTTACAATAAGTGCAGTTGACAAGTTAAAGGAAGCATGCTTTGGCAGAGCCGCGCCTCATGGTATGGAGAAGGGGCTACAGCAAATATGCATGTACAAATAGGTCAAATGCATCATTGGGATGGGTGCACAAAATGGGAAAGCCTCTCCTCATGGAACAAGGGGATACATTAACAACATTAGGATGGGTGCACAAAATGGGAAAGCCTCTCCTCATGGAACAAGGGGATACATTAACAAAAATGGGAAAGCCTCTCCTCATGGAACAAGGGGATACATTAACAACATTAGGATGGTTGCACAAAATGGGAAAGCCTCTCCTCATGGAACAAGGGGATACATTAACAACATTAGGATGGTTGCACAAAATGGGAAAGCCTCTCCTCATGGAACAAGGGGATACATTAACAACATTAGGATGGGTGCACAAAATGGGAAAGCCTCTCCTCATGGAACAAGGGGATACATTAACAACATTAGGATGGGTGCACAAAATGGGAAAGCCTCTCCTCGTGGAACAAGGGGATACATTAACAACATTAGGATGGTTGCACAAAATGGGAAAGCCTCTCCTCGTGGAACAAGGGGATACATTAACATCATTAGGATGGGTGCACAAAACGGGAAATCCTCTCCTCATGGAACAAGGGGATACATTAACAACATTAGGATGGTTGCACAAAATGGGAAAGGGCAAGGAGCCGTAGGGAACAGCAAAGCAGCAAGGGCTGGAAGAAAGAGTGGGGGTGGCAGGCACTCCGGCTGTGCCCAGACAGGCCATGCAGGATGGAAGATCCTAAGAGTGGGCCATAGGAGGGGGCCTGCCCGCCAGACAGGACCAGAAGTATGGTGATCCAGGGGGCTAGGGGTAACAGGAATGCCCGGTAGGTGCAGTTAAGGTGTGAAAAGGAGGTAGGCAGCCAGGGCTATCCATAGTGAACGCTAAGGTTAGCCGGCATGAACAACAGAAAGTAGGGCGTTTGCCGCTGGCGACAGATGATGCGACTAGTTAGAAGTATGTAGGCAGAGGGGCCTGGAGATAGAAGCATAATGTAGGGCATTCAAGTACAGTGCAAGTGTGTCAGATAAATTCAACACTTTACCTTTCTATTAGATGGTTGGTAAGAAGATGTCAGTGTCTGTGGCCGGGGAAGTGATTTCAGGAATCATATTATGCAGGAAACAGTACAAGGCAAAAGAGGTTTGCAAATTGATGCGCCGTACGGCCTGGACAGGCCCGAACAGGGGTCATAGGCTTTCGATGTCGGACAATGCAGGTTCGCTCCAGCTTCAGCAGATTAAGTCATCCTCAGCCAATGGCATGGCTCGACAGGGGCAGGCTGGGGAAGCGAGGCTCCTGGCAAAGTGGGTGTAGGGGAACCACCCATTTTGGTGTAGAGCTCCTGCTCATGCACACCAATGTAGTGAATTGTGGGCAGTGCAGACAATGGGCCTCATTACGACCCTGGCACTCCCTTAATGAAGGGGGCCAGTATGGGACTGGCCCCCTTCATTACGGGGGCGCCGATTACGAGGTTCCCTTTGCGGGACCCGGATCAGACGTCTGGTAAAACCAGACATCTTTTCCGGGTCCCGCGAGGGGAAGAGGGAGGTAATAACGGGCCACTTGTAATGTGCCCGTTATTACCTCCCTCTGCATTCCCATTGAGCCCTATGGGGGCTCAAATGGGAATGGGGAATGGTTCCTGCAAGGAGGAATTACCGGGTCCTCCAATGTCGGAATGACCCGGCAAGTCCCCATTGGAGGAACCTGGTAATGGAGCCCGGTTTGGAGGCAGCCATGGAGCTAATAGCACCATGGCTACCTCCAAACTCGTAATGAGGCCCCATGTGTTTAAAGCAGGCCTGCCCTTTGGAGTGTGGTGAGGGGACTGTCCCTGCACCTTACTACTAGGATATTTGCATTTTAATACCTTTGATGACATATGTGGACTGCCACAGTTCAATTGTTGACTAAGCCTACCTATGAGGCAGTCCTCGCCTGAGCATGTTTAGTGCCTTTGACAATAACAGTATGCTCGATATTGAAACAGTCAATAAGGAAGTACTTCCAGGTTATGGACTATGACAGATGGCATCCTCGCGTTCTACTTTATGCTCTGCAATGTGAACATCTTCTACTTCACTCACTGCTAAGCTGACACACGATCCGATTATAAAATCTGCAAAATTAGTTGCATGTTTAGTAAGAGATAGGCAATAAATATCTCTCTGCAGTTACACTTCCCAAAAAACGACAGCATATTGTTTTTGAAAAGCAATTCAATGAAAACGCCAACATGTCTTGTGTCACAACCTAGATATTAAAAAATGCATTATCTTGTGAAAATCGTGCATTACTCTTTAACAAACTGCAGACAATAACTACAATAAAAATATGAGTCACGGCACTCAGGCTACAGAGAGTCATTCTGTTACGAATGAACACTACATATTAGAACTGTCTCTGAAACTGGCAACTGGAAATCAAAATATTTTTGTCGTAGAATTTATGGCTTGATGACACTGGTAAGATAAACTCCACCAAAAACACGAGGAAAATGAGCTCAGATGCCAACAGGGACCCATGTTAATAGCAGAATAAGATGAATTGTGAAAAACAATAATTCTGTGATCTTAAACAGCACCCGCATCACTGGGAATCCAGTTGTTTCAAAGCGCTAGATAGCCAATGCTACTTATTACCGTGATTATTACTCTGAATGTGCTACTCAATTGATTACATTGTGTGCTGGGTGGGTTGGAGGTCTGAGTCAATAGGATTGATGTGTGGCATGGCATCACCCTGTCTGCAAGCTAATCATGTTCAACTTGAGCTACTCTCACAGGTAATTCTTGGGTGATGTTCCACGTGGGGGGCCTTTTCATGTCCTAATCATATGGGAGGTGACAGATTACCTTGCAACCTGAACAGAATGCCCCACTCGGGTATAAGACTGTACGGGATTCCGCCTAAGAATGGAATATTGAGGCCTAGATTTTGTAGGGAACCTGTGCTGCAAGAAACAAACATAGGCAAAAGCCTGCAGAGAATGTACCTTGATTAAGAGCTATGACCAAGCAAGACATAGTACCTGCAGGTTATTAGAAAGCTGCCATGTAACTACTCTGGAGCCACACAGATAGCAGCAGAGACATAGATGCATTTATCACTGCACTGGAGCCTCGCAGTTAGAAGCAGAGACATAGATACATGAAGTAGAAAAAGAAGGTCAGGCGCGCACTCTAGTTCCCATTCATTTAGTCCTGATGTGAGTAATAACAGGGTTAAATCCCAACAAAGCTAAAAAAATAACAGGGTTGAATCCCAGATGCAAATTGTCCCAACAATGTTCAAAAGTTACCAGGGTTAAATCCCAACTTCTGCAGTTCAAATGCACAATAGTTCTACTCCTCCAAGTACTTTCAAGTCTCAAACTCTCATCAGGGAGGCTGTGTTGGCTGTGTTCCTTTTCAGGTGTTGTTAATTACTTTTTCAATTTCAGTCTCAGGGGATTCTGGTTATTGTAGTGATGGCACAAGAGTTTCATTCAGGAGACCAGGAACCAACTCCCCTCCAAACACACAAATTTTACCCAAAATTGGGGGAGGGGGAAAACCATGACTATGGCTCTCCAAAGTGGGGGCATAATAGCCCCGGTGCTGCTGCCTCTGGAGCCCGGGTCTCCTGCAACATTAAGTAGAATAAGAAGGTCAGGCACGCACTCTAGTTCCCAGTCACTTAATCCTGATGTGAGTAATAACAGGGTTAAATCCCAATAAAGTTAAAAAAATAACAGGGTTGAATCCCAGATGCAAATAGTCCCAACAATGTTCAAAAATTACCAGGGTTAAATCCCAACTTCTGCAGTTCAAATGCACAATAGTTCTACTCCTCCAAGTACTTTCAAGTCTCAAACTCTCATCAGGGAGGCTGTGTTGGCTCTGTTCCTTTTCAGGTGTTGCTAATTACTTTTTCAATTTCAGTCTCAGGGGATTCTGGTTATTGTAGTGATGGCACAAGAGTTTCATTCAGGAGACCAGGAGTGCGCGCCTGGCCACCTTTTTCAACATAGATACATGCATCACTGACACAGATAAATGTATCACTATGCAGGAGGCACACAGCTAGAAGCAGAGACATAGATACATTGATCACTGCACTGGAGCCTCGCAGCTAGAAGCAGAGACATAGATACATTCGACACTGCACTGGAGCCTCACAGCTAGAAGCAGAGACACAGATATATTCATAACTGCACCGAAGCCTCGCAGCTACAAGCAGAGACATAGATACAGTCATCACTGTACTGGAGCCGCACAGCTAGAAGCAGAGACATAGATACATTCATTACTGCACTGGAGACTGGCAGCTAGAAGCAGGGACACAGATATATTCATAACTGCACTGGAGCCACACAGCTAGAAACAGAGAGACATATACATTCATGATTATACTGGAGCAGAGACATAGATACATTCATCACTGCACTGGTGCCTCACAGCTAGAAGCAGAGACATAGAAAGTTTCATAACTGCACTGCAGCATCGTAGCTAGAAGCAGATATATAGATGCATCCATTACTATGCTGGAGCCTTGCAGCTAGAAGCAAAGATGGATACATGCATCACTGCACAGGAGCCTTGCAGCTGGAAGCAGAAACAAAGATACATTCATCACTGCACCGGAGCCTCACAGCTAGAAGCAGAGACGTAGATATATACATCTCTAAACTGCAGCCTTACCGCTAGAAGCTGAGACATATGTACATCCATCACTACTGTGGAGCCTTGGTGGGATGTATACAGCTGAGAGTTCTCCTCAGTCAGTAACGCATATCTGTCTGAATATCCGTGGATACCTGTGACAAAATTACTATTGCCCAGCAATAGTCCAAGGGAGAATGGTGGTTTTCAAATAGTATGCTCCACCCAGCACTGTTAACTAGTGCAGCAATGATCCGGCCATAAAGGTGAAAACAGCACCCAAATGAATGGTATAGCTCTTTCATCTCTTAAGGTAATATGGGTCGAGGGCATGTTAAACTCTATGGGCATATGTGAACCAGTATGAAAACATGAAAACAACAATACCATTGTGTACCAACATACATTGTTTACTCAAACATAAATAAGTGGTCAAAACAATGAACAGTCACACCCCTATAAAGCAAATACAAAAATGAAGTCAAACATACATGTATGTACTGATAACTCTAGTTATACATGACAGGAGGGATAAAAAACATGTAGAAGTTCAAAGTGATTACTTTAAAAATGTGTTTAATATGGGATATGGTATCCTAACTGTCTTTAGGGCCCAAGTAATAAAGGCTAAGGGGGCAGCACCTAGGAAAGCCTTATTATGTGCATCTAGTCAATTTATAACTTTAGCCTTTTGTAGTGACTTAACAGCACTTTTCAATAGCATGAATCGTGGTTCGATAAAAAAGCTAGTGATTTAGTCTTGATATTATATGATATGATGTGGCACTCATAAAGCGCCAGTACACAAGTGTTTCTAGGCGCGGTTCTTCATGAATCAAGGCAGTGAGTTGGTCTGGAAGGTACCGGATCAGTGGCAAGTGATTTCCACTTCACGGCTGGACTGGATTCTCAGGCCGGCTTGATGCAGTGAAACGTAGCTTGAAGCACAAGTGATGGGCAAATCAGTTTATTCCAACAGCTCAGCTGCATATCAATGTTGGGTCAATGTAGCTTTCGGAAATGCTGGGTTCTGCAAACGGAAAGCCAAAGGCATCCTCTTAGGGCTTGCAGCACTGTGGGTCATGTCACCAGGGCCCTTGAATGAAAATGAGGCTTTCCCTACTTTTCTCAGTCCAGGAACATAATTGAGGTGCTTGCCACGACAGCCACGGTCCCTGTGTACTAGCTCCATGCGTACTAGCAGTCTTGGCTGATAAGCAAGCTTCCCTACCAGCGGTCCCTTCACTTGTCCCCCTGAAGTGGTTCATGAAAAGGGAATCTTGTTTTTTACCTTTGCAGAAGACTTTGAGTAGCTGTAGCTCCAACAAGAGTTTCATCTTGATCCTTTTGCTTTAAAGATAATGCTAAAATATGGTTAATCAAATGGGAGGTTTTGTCCCCATATAGAGCCAAATCAAGATAGGGGACTGGTTCTTTTTAAAGCCTCCTGCTGAAGGGAAATCTGTGTCAGATTTTTCCTCCTCTGTTTTGTCATACCTGTAATCCTTGATCTGCAAGAAGTTTAAGGGGGGTTAAAAAGGAGGTGATGACCAGTAAGAACCAAGATGGACAAAGTCATCTTCGTTTAGAGTTCTGGAATTTTGGATTCCCTGGATTTTCCTTCACCCATGTCTATCCCATTGACATGCATGTTGTCACCACTACCTCACTGAGACTTCCCTCCATCCCCAGGGGAGACTCCAAGATCCCCCAGCAGGGGCTCTGGTAGGAACAGAGGCACTGAAAAGCATATACCTGTCACTGTGCATCAGTAAAGAAAGCAGGCAATCTACCCCCTATAGTGTGTGGCCGCTTCTCATTCCTCTGCACAGGAGTGCCTTTCTAATGTCACATATGCCCACTGCTTAAACCTTCCAGTAACCCTTTGTATATGTATTAAAGACATGCACAATGTATACATTATCAATACATAGCATTTCAAATATATGCCCCAGAAATAATGTTCATGTTTAAATGCGTCTGACCAAATTCTCAGTAATGAACACTCAATGAATGCTTCTTACACTCTCATATATAATGTACATTTTTTAATTATGAGAAATAAGTAATAAAGGAACATTGCTACCATTATTGTCACTATACACAGCACTCTTAATATGCAAACGGGTATTAATGAATATGCAGCAGTCATTGTCATTGCCTCTAAGTCTACTTAAGCCTAATCATCATTCTCAGGGAGATCACAACCACCTTAAAAGTAACTGTTTGCCTCCCATCGCCTGCTCCACGCACTGCCTGTTGCTGCCATTGCTGTTTGTCTCTGTCTGTGCTCTGCGGTTGCCTGCTGCACCCTCTGTTTATGCCCCCACCGTTCCTGAATCCTCTCCTTGTGCACCTTGTGTGGCATAGGTCTGTGCAGTGTTTCTTTCTTTTTCTCCTCTTGTTGCCCTTCCCCTCCCTCTCTCACACCCGCTATAGTGCTTTCAATTTCCTCTAACTGCTTTTATATCTCCTATCCTACTCTTCTCACTAAGTCTGGAAAGAAGAATCTGAAGAAGGACACCCTGGGATCCAACCCAGGCCTTCCCATTGTTGACACCTATGTCAGTGTCTCTTCCAGACAAACTCTTACCGACATCCTCTTTGTCATTCCTTTGCCGGACCTATGGACCCTTCATATGGTCGCATTTCTCTTTCCTTCCTCCTCCTCTCCCATTAATGGTAGGACCCAGTGGGAGGTCCTAATGGCCCCCTTCTAGTCTTCCAGAGTCATCATTAATGTATATCTAAATGGCACAGTCAGGGCACTCAGCCCAATTGGCTACTATATGATAGGTGCTCCCCCACCCCCTGTCTCATCAACTTACTTCCTTCTCCTGCTATTCCCTCTACTGCTTCTCAGCCTCCTCTGCCTCCTCCTTCTTCTACTGCCCTGGCTCCCTTGCCATCCACTACATCCCTGGCTCCTTGGCCACCTCACTCCTCTACCTCTCTGGCTTCCTTGCCTTTTACTACCTCTCTGGCTCCTTGGCCACCCCTGTCCTTCACCTTTCTGGCTCCTTTGCCTTCCACTACCTCTCGGGCCCCATTGCCACCTCCTCCCTCCACCTCTCTTGCTCCTCTGCCACTTCCGTTGGGGACTCCTCTCTCCTGCACTCCCAGCAGAATTCTTTCAAAAGTGACAACCTGTTCCACGTGGCTACTATCAACTCTCACTCTGCTGTCAAATACTCCTCTGACATCTGCCACCTCCTTGAACTCCTGGACCTGGATGTTCTTACCAAGACATGGATCAAGGCCAGCTCTGTCACAGGTTTTGACACACTCCTCCCTGAGGGCTACAAGATCCTCTCTGAGCCCATACCCGATAGGCCCAGAAGCGAAGTGACCCTGATATTTTCTGAGTGGATCCCTGCTATCATCACCCTGGCTCAGACCTTTTCTGCCTTTGAATGCTGGGTCTGAAGTCTCTCTATCTCTCTTGGCCTCTCTCTGACCTTGGCCGTCATCTAAGGGCGACCTGGCCTGGTCACCCTCTTCCTCTCTGAATGGGCTGACCTCGCCTGCTCTCTCCTTTCCTCTACCTCCCAGCTTCTCCTCCTTGGGGATCTCAACATCCACCTGGACTCCCCAGAATCCTTTGGGCTCTTTTGCAACCTATGCAACTCTCTCTTCCTATCCATTCTACCCTCTGTTTGACTCACTCTGCCGGCCACACCTTGGATGCTCTCATCTCCTCAGGCATCGCCCTCTCTAATCCACTCACTACTGCTCTCCCCTGGACCAACCACTTTCTTCTCTCTTCTCTCTTGAAGCTTCCAGTCCCTTTGTCAAAGGCCCACCCAGCACGGCAACCTTCCTTTGGGGTGATTCCACCTATGAAACGAGTGTCAGTGGCTGCCTTTGCCTCCACTTTCTCCCCTCCACCTATTCCTGCAGCTGACTCCCATCCTGGCACAGCCCTTTCCAACCTTCATCGCTACATCTCAAACACTCTGGATATCCTTGCCCTTGTTATGAGGATCTGCCTGAAGCCTGCCACCAAGTTCAACTCTTAGTACGACTCAAATTTGGCTGCTCTGAAACACAAGTGCAGAGTAGCTGAGTGGAAGTGGGGAGCTGTGTGCGCACCCTCTGACAAACTGGCCTGCATCCTGCTTGAAAGGCAATACAGACTCTCCGTCTTCTCTAATAAGAGGGTCCACATTCAAGCCTGCATCTGTGCGGCCTCTCAAAATCTGCAAGGAGCTGGCCAATCCTACTGCAGTATCCTCTTCCTCTACACCCACCCAGGCACTCTGCAAGGCTATCGCCTCTCATTTCACCACTAAAACCCAGGAAATCCTGGCCGCACTCTCTACCATTTCTCCTCTCTCTCCCATTGCCCTTCTCAGGCCCACCTTGGCCACCCCCCTCCTCTCCATCTTGCCCCCTTGCCCCCCTTCTCTCCATTAACACCTTAAGATGTTTCCAGAAAAGTATGGTCTATGAAAGTCTCATTAAAATGGGGACCCCACTGCTCCTCCAGAACCATTATGCACAACATTGGATTTCTCACTCCATACTTGGCCAATTTCTGCAATCACTCCTTCACTGGCTCCTTCCCCTCTCTTCTCAAGCACTCCCTTGTGCACCCGCTACTAAAAAAACCTTCTGCTGACCACTCCATTCCTGCAAACTATTACCCCACCTCTATCACTCCTTTCCATGGGCACTCTCCAGGAGAAGTTGGCTATCTCCCAGCTAACCCTCCAAACTGAATCTTTTGGTTGTCTCCATGACTATCAGTCTGGCTTCAGAGCAGCCAGAGGCATGGAAACTGCACTTCTGAGCACCCACAAAGCTCTGCTCTCCAATCTCCACTCTAGTTCTGCCTCTGACCTCATTCTCCTTGACCTTCTCTCTGCTTTTGTCACGGTCAACCACAACATCCTGATTACTCGCCTCTGCGAGATGCTTGGCATCACGGATCAGGCTCTGGCTTGGCTGACCTCCTTCCTCCTGGACGGGCCCTCCTAGGTTCAGCTTGGTTCCTTTCTCCCCACCACCTCTTTCTCCACTTGTGGTGTTCCCTAGGGCTCTATCACTCTCCCCTGGCTCTTCAATGTCTATCTGGCCCCTTTGGGGAGTTCACCTCTAACTTTCAGTGTTATGTGGATGACACACAGCTCTCTTTCAGGCTACCCTCGGCCTGCTCCTCCTCCATGCTCATTCCTGACTGTTTATCCGCTATTCAGTCATGGTGCTTCTCTAAGGAGTTCTGCATTAACGCCAGAAAGACTGAGATCCTTCTAATTGGGACCCCTGCTCCCACTTTCCCTCTCTCGCTCTGGCTGCCCTCCTTGGGCCCCCTGCCCTCACCCTCTTCTGAGTCAAAAAACCTTGGGGTAATCTTTGACTCCACAATCTCCTTTTGTCCACATATCACTGACCTTGCCAAGAAGGCCCACTTCCAGTTGTGCCTCCTCAAAGGTAATCTCTCTTTTCTCACCTTCCCATAGAAGCTCTCTGTCTACAGACCCCTGGTTCTCTCTAAGCTGGACTACTTCAACAGCCTCTTTCTCAATCAGCCTATCCCTACTCGTCGCCCTCTGAAACTCATCCAGAACAGGACCGCAAGACTTATCCTTGGCCTCAAACCCAGGGACCGCATCTCTCCGGCCCTGAAATAAATCCACTGGGCCATGGTGGCTGCAAGGATCACCTGTAAAACCCTATGCATTGTCCACAAGGCTTTTTGGGTCAGTGGCCCTCACTACCTTCAATTCCCTCTGCCTAAGTACCTTCCTCCTAGAGCCCTTCGCTCGTGTACCTCGAACTCTCTGTGGGTGAGTTGCTTCTCCAAGCAGAGACTGTGGGGAGGGGGTAGAACTCTCTCCTCTGCAGGTGCCGCCCTCTGGAATGGCTTCCCTGCCTCTCTCCGCCTTGAACGGGACCTCCTTACTTTCCGAAATCTCATCAAGACTTACCTTTTCTCCTCTTCTTTCTCTCTCCCTCTACCCTGCTAACCTTCCCTAGCTCCTGCTTTGTCTGCTGACTGGCTGCCTGGTTGTCCTACTTGCACTGCCTCCTGGCTAACCTTGAACTACCGGGCTGTGATTGCCCCTTGTAGCCCCACTCCTACCTGCACCTAACTCAGTTCCCTACTGCTCTGGGTGCACTTTCCCCTGTACCGTCTCCCCTGCACTTCGTGTTCACACTTGCACAATCTCAATGAAATGAGGCCTAGTAAGATTGTTTTTCTTGCCCTCCTTCTGTTCCCTCTCACTTGCCTTGTTGCACATTGAAACACTTGTGTATAGTTGCATAATAAATAACATATGAATCAACCAATAAATCAACCAGATCTCACTAGGCAATCTCATCAGATCTCACTATGCAATCTCATCAGATCTCGCTATGCAATCTTCATAAAAACACCTCCCTTTTCAATACCTCAGTACCTTTCTCAATGTGATATCAGTGATGGTTAAAACCTCTCATACTCACTATCTGTAGATGGTAGGGAGATTAGGGCTGGAGAGGACTGGATGTTTGGAACAATCTGCACAATACAAATACAATTCCAAAAATACCAAACATACCTATCTAAATCACTATGGTATTTTATCAAAAAAGCAGATAAATAAGCAAACATGCTTCAGAAAGAGGCAATGTCAATTGGGATCAACCATGGTGCCTGCATCAGCCAATTACGACTACAATCTGTTCATAGGTCCTGGGCTGATATGCAATGGACAGAAATGAAAATTACTCCCCATACAGCTCAGTCCACATTATTAGTTCATCACAAAAGCAAAGAGAAAACAGTATTCTTGCTACTCAAAAAGCCATAATATCCAATTTCAGAAGTTTTAAAAAGTCATGCAGAAAAAAGAGGGAGTTCACCCCTCCTCACTTCATAGGGTCTGTATGAAGAGAGTGCTCCTAGTGGTCCTCTGTCCTCCAGCTCCTGTCTGCCTCCTACGTTCTTCTGCCAGCTCCAGATCCGCACACAGCTAATCTCCTGCTCCATCTTCGGAAGTCAAACATGTTATAGTATCTGAGAATAAGCTGTCAACTCCACCTATTGGCATGATATCTAACCAAAGCAAAACAATGTTTAGATCAATGCCCCATTATCAGTGCTCATCATCTTTCACAGAAGCAGAAAGGTGGTTTATGTTGAAGCAAGCTCTCCAATAAGTTGTCTTGGCCTTTCCGCCAGTTTTGAGCTGCATTCTCACACTGTGGCTGATGCTGTGCCGGAAGCATTGAATTTTACAGTAGTGCCTTACTTATTGTTTTTTATTTGCTAGAACATTTAGTGTTTTTTATCATAACAAACAGGACCACTTGGATCACTTCCCAGACTGTTAGAATACAGACTAGGGCCTGACGTGAATCCCGGAAATCCAAACCCAATGTTAGTTTCTGCATTTCATTGTGAATCCTACTTATTGCCTGAATATATCAAATGCATTACCATAGGTGTCCATGTAAAAGATTACATGGCTGCAAATTACGCTCAGACATCTCATACCCTAAATATGGTTTAAATAAAAATACATAACACTAGACAAAGGTTCTCCATACTAATTTTCATTTCAATACAGATCTTGACTTTTTATACACGTATCAAAAATAGACAACATCATGTATACAAAACAACACTAAATTATTTAAATTATTAAACAATAAACAAATCAATTCATAATAAATGAAACATACATAATAATTCCAAAAACAAAATTAAACTCTTTTCCCAAGTGAACCAAAGGGTTTCAAATCAGAGGACTATTTACCTCGCCTCTTTTCACCAATTACACACTTCAAACCTCTGATGAAATTCCACTCCTGTTGGTAAGTTTTAAAATCCTCAAGATGTTCACAACTTCGGTTGTTAAAAACAGTTCATTACCTGAGATAAGTCTTTCCCAGAACATGGGGGTTGACAGAGAATCAATACTATGGACAAATCTTTCCAGGCTGAGGACCCTTAGGGCCAATGTCCCTGGGCAGCTAATTAGAATATGTTGGATTGAGTGCTTTGATTCGATATCACATTCCTGACAGAGATCATTAGGGAAAGCTTCCCTACCTCTCACGTGTAGGATTTCTATGGTTGGGAGGATGTTCAATCTAAATTTGAGGTTGTCAGCCCTCACACTAGACCTCCTCAGATAAGTCGGCAATGAGGATCTGGGCTTGTCAAACTCAGAGAGAGAGGATGACAATGTTAGTGTTCACATTCTCTCAATCATTCTGATCCAATCTCCCTTTTTTAAACGCTCTTTAGATTTTAATGGATTATGAACGAGGGTATCTTCATCAGAATCTACTTTTACTAGTACCACTGTAGATCTGTCCCTTAGTATATTTAGGAATCCATTGTCTCCCTTCTGGAGCTGTGTTGCCACATCTTTGTAGAGAGTTAGAGGGGGAGGCTCAAGGACCAGTCTATATGCGGGGATCCATCTCCATTCCATCCATGCCAAGAGCGATGTCGAGCCCAATTCATATCGGACGGGAACTATAGTAACCAAATTAGGGAGGTTAAGAGTTCTCTTCCACAATTTTGATTCCAATTTATCCCAGTCGATGTCAAAACTATGGGGATCGCATTCCATGCCAAATAATAGGGAAGGTACTATTTTACCTACGTAGTATTTTATTAAGGGGACAATTGAGAACTTACAAAATTTATCATGTAATTTAATCATCTAGGAGCCTAGGTGCAAAATCCTTATGTCCAAATTATCAAGAAAGGATCTTTTAGTTGGAAATGCACTAATCCTTGAGCCCAGATACATAATCTCATTCACTATCTGCAGAACATGGTTATTCATCTGCCAGATAAAGGATTTGATTTTCTTTTGAGGTCTTTTAAATATGACAATACTGGATTTGTGTGGCTTTATTGTTAGTTGCTTTAGTTTTGCAAAATCTGCAAGAGCGTTAAGGAAGTGCAGTAAACCAGTTTGCGTATAATCCAGGATGGTAATATCATCGGCATAGGCTAACCACAATATATTTGTCATTCCCAATTTCGGGCAGCCAAGAGTAAATTTTTGAGCCAATAGAAAAGATCGGCCAGGAACAAATCAAAGAGAAAAGGGGCGACTAGGCAACCCAGACAAACTCCTCTATTTATCTCAATTTTTTAGATAAATCGCCATCTTTAGATAGTCTCACATGAAGAGTTGAATTACGGTGGAGTTCAATTAGGATTGCCAGCAAATTTTCAGGCAAACCCCAACTCTTCAACTTGCCGCGGAGCAGATCTCTATTTGTGGTGTCAAAATCTGAGATAGGTCCACCCAGGTACCGAACAAGGGATTCCCATCCTTCACAAAGTAGTCCGAGATGACACAACTCAGGACCATACCTTTGATAGAGGTAGATATTCCTTTCCTAAATCCTGTTTGGAATTTTGAGATGATCCCTTTTGCTTTGGCCCAATCTTCTAGGTCTCTCAAGACAAGACCAGCACATATTTTGCTGTCCGCATCTAATAAGGACATTGGCCCGTAATTTGAGGCAGCTAAGCAATCACCTCAATTATATATAGGCACGATGATGAAACCTTTACAAGAATCTGGGAATCTTCTAGTCTTAACTATTTGGTCTAAATGGCCCTTCAGCATTCTCCCCCAGATTATGGGATTTGACTTTAATAATGCATTAGTCAGACCATTGGGTCCTGCGGCTCGTGATACAGATGATTTAATAATTAAATTCATGACCTCATCCATAGAGAAACACAAAGCCCAGGGTATTTCAATCTTATTCCTAGGTTCTATGTATTCAGGGCGGGCATACTCTTTGGCAAAATGATCAACCGAGGCCTGTTCTTCAATTATCGCATCCTGCGGTTGGTTGATCTTAGGGTTTATCAATGACCAAAAATGTAGTGAATTTTTAAGGCATACAGCCTTTAGCATTTCCTCCCATCTTTCTGAAACCCTAGAGCCGTATGAGATCTAATCCAGTTCCTATATGAGTTGTTAATCACTTTGGCCTCATGCCTTTGTTAGATTCCATTGATCTTACAGTTTCTTTTAAACAGCCTCAGCCTTTTCCCCCTCTCTCTCTTTCTTCTGAAGGCAAGCACTGGGGGGGGGGGGGATTAAGTTTCCAAAGTAATTCCACAAAATGTTCAGGAACACATTGATTGTGAATACAGCTCTTGGGCAGAGCGATTTTTAGCATAATTCACTAAGTTCTCATTCAAGGTTTGTCCCCCTTTACTAAATCCTACCAGCCTATTTCCTGCTGAATTCAGAACTAACCCCTTAGACGACCGTCGCACCCCATGCTTGCCTACAACCCCAAATGATGCTTCAAACATACCATGATCACTTAGTTCACCATCCTTAATTTGCAACTTAGTACAGATTTCAAACAGACCCCTGGAAACAAAAGTGTAATCAATAATTGAGTGGTGTACTCCCCTCCTCCAAGTTGGAGCCGCTGGGGATGTCACCATATACATTTCCGTTTAATGCCCAGAGGTCCCACTCCTTCATGAACTGATACCAGACCTTACTATCCAACATCTTTTGGTTGCTCCTACTTCCTACCATGTGGGAGGTTCCCAAACAGTAAGAATTAAAGTCACCCATGATGATCATGTCATCCATTGGGGGGCGAGCTGTACCCATAATAAGTAAGTCCCACACATTTTGTACAAAGGCGGTAAGCGACATAAGGGCAGGATTCCAGTAAATGTTTACTAGTAACCATTCCTTGAGTGCCAGATCCACGCTTCATCATGGCTCTAACAATCAAGATGCCTGGAACATCCTCGGCGATGAGAGCTGAGGCATCAAAAATCACATTTCTGCATAGAATATAAAGGCTACCTGCGGGCCGCCTCACATCTGATCAAATGGCCAACTGATGGTAAGAAGAGAAACCATCTATATCAAAAGCAACTCTCAACTAAGATTCCTGGAAGAAAATTAAATCAAAAGATGCAAACACATGACATTTCATAGGTTCATTACAAAAGGAATTGAAGCCTCTCGAGTTCCAGGACAGAGTTCTTGTAATCAAGTTGGTTAGAGATTCTTCTCAGACAGCCCGAGTTTAAGAAAGATCTGGGACAATATCTCTGGCACCAGTTCAAGTACTCTTGGAAATGCTGGCGGTGCTTTAGCTTGCACTTGAGACTGAGATCGCAGAGGTACATTGAAATGGGGAGTGGGGATTAGTTCTTTAAAATCTTGCAAATCTTTTGTTATTATGAAGGCCCTCTGGTACCATTCTCACTTTGCTCACATATGGACTCCGGCCCCAATGTAGATCTCATCACCAGCTCTGCAATATCAGTATTCGGGATGTGCGGGAGGCCAACCCGCTCAATATCTGCAGTAGTGATATATTTTAGACTGGGGATTGCTTTCAACTCAGAGAGAATTACAGACCGATTCAGGGGACGTTTGCTTTCATTATTCAGAGTGGCACGAGACGGGAAAAGGATTAGACCTTGGGATAACTCTTTCGGTTTATCAAGGATCCGAGTCATCGTTTGACTCCTATCGATGGATTCAATAGATCAAACCTCCCTTCTCGGTTCACTGCTTGGATTGTCTCCAGGGTTCATACATCGCTCACCAACTGAGTGAGTGGGAGTACAGAGAGTTAGAGCCGCAGCAGGACCACTTAGTTGTTGATCATGGACCGCAAAAGAAACTTTATGGGCCCCAAGCAGGCTGGGGCCACTTATGTTGCTACCGGACTCTCTAATTTTTGGTTTTAAGAAATCGGCGCAATCTTTAGTGGAAGTCTATTTGATGGAAATGTGCTCCCTTTTAAAAAGATGGGGGCAATCTTTAAGGGCAGTTTCTGTGGCTCTATTTGACTACCCACTGTTATTTTCATGATTTTTGGGTCTCTTTTATTTTGCTGTCAGGAGAGCTGGGAGCAGACCAAGCTTTTTTGATAAAGACTTCCTCCTCAGTTGACCCTTTCCTTTTACTTTTGACAGAGTTTTGCATCTCAAGACCTTTGAGGTTGCGAAGAAAGCTATTTGTGCTTCCTAAAGGGTTAGACTTCTTGGCCTTGGGACCACGTTTGGCATTCTCTTTGGAAGCCTCTACAAGCTTGAGGTCATTTTGAGAAAGTAGAAGTTGTTTTCTCAGTTTCTTTTTTTTCTTTTTGAATTCCCGTTGGACTTCTTACTTGGATTAAGTTCTTGTTGATCTTTCGGGTGGTTCACAACCTGATCCAAAATAACCTCAGGGACCTCTAGCGAACCCTGAGTGGCCGTTTCTTTCTCTACCATTAGGGCAAGTCGCATACATTCGTCCAATGTGGAAGCAGACAAAGGGGTGCCATCCATGCCCTCGATTCCGGGCACGTTCATAGGCACATGTGGACATTCACAGCAATGCCCATGAACATGTTCACTTCGAACTTCCGAGAGCTTTGAATGCAAGGTGGCAAGTGCCACTTTTGCTCCTTCCCACTGTGCAGCCAACTGGTCCATTTTCTGTGCTTGATTTTTTGACAGTAGATGGAATTCCGTCAAAGTTTCATGTATTGAATCATTGATCGCAGATTTAAGGGCCACCAGCGAGATTTCGTTCAGTTCCAGATCTTTAGAAATTTCCAGCAGAGAGCCTGAACGGATATGAACTTCAGCTTTTAGGTTCTCAAAAACTTTAACTAATGAACTAAAAACATAGTTTAAAGCCACAATTGAAGCAGAGTTTAGCACGTGATCCCGCGACTCCACACCCCTTGTCTCATCAAATGTAGATTTAGGGGGCGTCAGTGAAATACTTTGCTGTGAATCCTCTGCGGCTCTAGATACTTCCAATAAGGCAGAAATTGCGTTCTACTCGAAAAAAGGCATCATAATTAGGGAGGATATTGGTGTTATTATTGACCTCCTCTATCAAATCGGTGTTCACATCTTCTTGCACACTTTGCTGCGCCAGGGATTTTGGTGGGGCACGGTTGGATAGGTCCATTCCCATCCTACTCCCCATCCTCTGGGAGGCTGATGTATTGGCCCTACCTTCCACTGGGAAGTCATTTAGGATAGTATTTTTAATGGACGATGCAGTTAGAAGATAATCCAAATTTGAGATCAAAGAGTCCTTTATTAGAGTGTCATTCAGCGTGGATACACCAGAGTCTCTATGCCCAGCTGTTAGTGTAAGAGTTAAACCAGAAACAGATGCCTGTTGACCATCCTTCGAAAAGATACTTTGTTTTTCATAGAAGCGGCCCTTTGTCGCAGGAAGAGATTAAAAAATGGATCCATCCACTTGCAAGGGATTCGGGTCCGACCCAGTGGTTTCTCCAGTTGTGGTGCATAGTTTTAAACCCCAGCAGATGCACTGCAGAGATTGTAGGTTTTCACTTTGCTCATATCAGAGTTTTCTTTGGGTCGTACTGATCTTACAAATGGCATACACACTGAGCCTCTGACTTGGGTCATGTTTTAAGAGCGCTCTTCGGGTCAAATGCAAAATGCCCACAGACCCCGAAATGGCGCGATGGCCCATAAAGAGCTAAGCGTAATTCAAAGTTCATTAGCCGTGCCACCCAAACTTGCCGAGGTATACGCCAATCCACCGACCCATTCCCAGACATATTGGGAACAATAATTCCTACAAGACGGCAGAGGTCGGAGGCGTGTAGGAGTCAGCACTGGATTGCGTGTTCAATGGTTCAAACGTTGATTCTGGGGAGGGGGAGTTCAGGGACAGGAGAGCTGATAAGGGACGGCAGTATTTGCAAACGCGCTAAAATGCGCTACAATGTTAGCAATGTTACAATTGTTCCAATGCCGGACTTGATTGTAGAAACCCTCTCCGCCCAGAGACACTGTATTTACCTTTTCTTTTTTCTTTTCGGGAGCTGCTACTTTTCCACCACTTCTCCCAGTGGAGAGACTGGAGGCTCAGAGCCCAAGGAGCCGTAATGGGCTGCGCCAGACTGCACCTAACACTCTGCAGCCTTCACTCCGCGGCCTGCTCTGCGGCCGCTATGCTGTTTTACAGAATGCTCCTCCTCCAGTCAACAACGTAGAAAGACTCAGGACTCAGAAGTCAGACAGACTGCACCTGACACTCCACAGCCTTCACTCCATGGCCCGCTCCACGGCCGCTATGCTGTTTTACAGAATGCTCCTCCTCCAGTCAACAACGTAGAAAGACTCAGGACTCAGAAGTCAGACAGACTGCACCTGACACTCCACAGCCTTCACTCCATGGCCCGCTCCATGGCCGCTATGCTGTTTTACAGAATGCTCCTCCTCCAGTCAACAACGTAGAAAGACTTAGGGCTCAGAAGTCAGACAGACTGCACCTGGCATTCTTCAGCCTTCACTCAATACTAATTATCCATTTTCAAGTATTCCACTACTGTTTTGCAGCTCCCCGTGAATTGCCTGTTCCCAGCCCTAGCCCCCTGTGGAAGCCAGTCGTAATACCTCAGAGAGATGTCTGTTATTTTACCAGGAGAATAATATATTTCATGGATGTTGCTGGGTCAATGGGCCGTATGGGGCATCTTCAAAGGCAAAAGCCGCCAGTAGATGTCTCTTTCATCTGTACGCCAAATGGAAAGTCAGCGTGGGGATGAGGGTATTTTCAGCCAATTTGGTTTTGCTCTTTAATGTAATCCCTTCATGAATCACTATATGTATCTTTTAATAAGGTATAGTTTTGTCTTTACTTTAGCACTTCCCCGTGGTTTATAAAGGGACAGCTGCTCAGCCACCATATACATGAAGACATTTAACTGTTTAAGACTATTTATTATCCCCAAATGTATTCCTAATTGTATTCCAAAAAAGGCCCATCCGAAATGTAATGTACCTTAATTTCTAGACATGCAAGCAATACATCCTTTGGGGGT
Source organism: Ambystoma mexicanum (assembly GCF_040938575.1). NCBI lineage: Eukaryota > Metazoa > Chordata > Amphibia > Caudata > Ambystomatidae > Ambystoma > Ambystoma mexicanum. The sequence continues at coordinate 923,917,150 of NC_090934.1, read as the reverse complement.
ACCTACCTGGTATGATGGTCCCTGCAATTTGTAGACTACTACCGCTTTTTTTTGCAATTTCAATTTTATTAAGATATTTTCCACAATGTACCACCAGCATTGATCACATTTGTTTAAGATGCCATAGAAAATGATCCAGTGCCTTATCTTCTCTCAGGGCATGGCCAAAACCTCCAGAGCTTCGCTGGTACAATGCAACAATCGAGAAATGGACCTGCGAAACAGCTTTAACATAATCAAAACACAAATGAAACTATAAAACAACATATATCCCAGTTTAGCCATAGTGAATATGCAATCAGGTGCAAAACACATTTTGTAGTGCATAAGATGATTCCAATACTGAGACCCACATCACAGATCATAATAGCGAAAAAAGACGACATCGCATGAGGCTTTTGGTGAATGTTAGGATGGTCATGGTCATTCACATAAGTTATGAGTGGACCCCAATCAGCCAAGAACTGTGCCATTTCCCTCCGCATTGCACCATCTATCATGGACATAGCGGCCACATACGACACTCGTGCCCACCACTCCTTCATGTTAGGCGCAACCTGAAATCTCCACTGCTTTACAATAACTAGTCTCACCACCACCAAGAAGTGAGTAATTAACCCAGAGCTTCTGGCATTCAGCGTGTAAGGACCCTGAGAATTCTTGTTTCCCAAAAGCAAAACTAAAGGGTCCATTTCCAGTTTGAGTCCCGCTATATCTTTGATCTGAGAAACCACTGGTTGCCAAAATTCCTGAATTTGGGGACGGCCCCACCACGTGAAAATAGGAGCCCGGGGATGCACCACACCTCCAGCACTGAGGGGAGAGCTCAGGTGAAATTCCATGCAAGCGCTCTGGGGTGAGATAGCAGTGGTATAGTTTTCCCTACACTGCCTGGAAAGTCTTGTTCACCCTCGTTCAAATGTTGTACCCGTCCCGTTTGTCAAGGGGTCTCCCTATGTCCTCCCTCCATCTACCCATATAGACATGTGGGGGTTTAAACCTAACCACATTCAGTAACGTGTAAAGCGACGATACTCTGGCTGCTGGAGGGTCCTCAATAGGATATTACTTTCGCTTGGGACATCCAGTGTAGGAGCTGCAGATACCCAAATCTATCCCTTTCTTCAACCATGTAGGCCTGCCTACATTCTACAAATGTAAGGGACTAATTATTGCTGAACAGTTGGCCCAACCTATTCAATCCCACTTCCTTCCAGCGAACAAACCTTCCCAGATCCCTCCCCAGAGGAGACTCAGAGTTGTCCCAGAGCCCCGTCATAGGTGAGGGGAATGTAGTTATGGCATATCTGCGAACCGCCTTAACCCAGTATTCCAGGGTAGCTATAGTCGGCGGGAGACCCTGACCCCTCCGTTTACCAGACCCTGGAGATTGCCAACACTTTAAATGTAGCGGAGTCCGTAAAGTGTCCTGCTCAAAAGTCACCCATCGCTTAGGGATGGTCCCTGCCAACGGACTCTCAAAAACAGGTGCCAGCTGAGCAGCATAGAAATAACTTTCAAGATCTGGCACTGCTAAACCCCCCGCGTTCTTGGCTGCCAATAACATATGTCTCGCTACTCTCTGAAACCTCCTGGCCCATATAAATCAAAAGACCTGCGATTACAAATCTTTTAACACTGCGGTCGGGATCCACAGCAGTAGGGCCTGGAACATGTAACGCAAGCATGGTACCTGGGTCATCTTGACTGCTGTTATTCTCCCCAGCCACGATATTTCCCCCCATCTCTCCAGGTCTTGCCTAGCCTTGGCAAAGAGTGGTAGAATATTAGTTGTGTACAAATCTGTATAATTCGCAATTAGGTTCACCCCTAGGTATTTCAAGGACTGCGGGGCCCATGCAAACGGGAAGAACTCTTTCACGCATCTTGCTGTCTCCGGTGTTTCAGATACATTGGAGGTCATTACGACCCAGGCAGTAAGGGTTAACGCCGTCGTTAACCCTTAACGCCTGATTCCAATTTTAACGGCTGCTTTTAGCAGGCGTTAAAATCCATGGCGCTAAACCGCCTTGGTGCTAATTATGGCACCGTAATTTACGGTGCCGTAATTAGCGCCTTCCCCACTCCCATTATGCCCTATGGGGCAAAAATGGGAATGGGGAGGGTAAATGGGAAATGGGGATTTACCGCCCCACTCACCTTGGAATGGGGCGGTAAATCCGCCATCCACCATGGTGTAAACATAGTTTACACCATGGTGGTTAAGTTGGTGTACCTACCGCCTGGGTCGTAATGACCTCCATTGAGTATTGTTGACTTCATAAAATTCATTTGAAACCCAGAGACCTTATGAAACCTCTCCAATAGTGAGACAATGTGACAGCAGAGTCTTGCATATAGATCGGAACGTCATCTGCATATAGCGCCAATTTATGGCAATAACCCGCAATGTCCACCCCATGAATGTCCCCTGATGACTGTGCTAGACAGGCCAAAGGCTCCATAGCTAAGCCGAACAGGAGTGGGGACAGCGGGCATCCAATGAGCAGTCCCATACACAATCCCACTGAGTCATTAAGGATCCCATTCACCTTAATCTGTGTGGATGGAAGTAAAACATTGTTGAGTGCCAATCTAAGGAACCGTGGACCAAAACCAAACCCCTCTAACACCTTAGACAAATACTCCCAGTCAACAGGGTAGAACACCTTCACAGCATTGATCGATAACAAGGCCATTGGTCTCTTAGGTTTCCTAGCCCAGGCCGAGACGTCTATCATATGTCTTACATTGTCAAACGCCTGGTGTCCTGGCACGAACCCCGTCTGATCAACTCGGGTAATACAACAGCCAGCCGCGTGCCTAAAACCTTTGAACATATTCGAGAGTCATACTTAAGGACTGCGATCAGCCTGAAGGAAGCGCATAAGGTGGGATCTTTATCTGGTTTAGCGAGGAGCATGAGCATATATTCGCCCATCATGGGCGTGATAGATCTTGACTCTATAAAAGAATTAAACAAGTAGGCCTGCCGAGGGGAGAGGTCACTAGAGAACTTTTTTATAAACAAGGGCTGTAAACACATCAGCACGCAGAGCCTTGCTGCCCGGAAGAGAGCAAATGGCATGAGCCATCTCCTCTGCTGCTATGGGTGCATCCAGCAATTGTCTCTGGGCCACAGATATGTGAGGAAGAGGCGTCTCCTGAGTAATTGCCTCCTGTAGCTGGCTGTCGAGGGAGTCAGCCGCAAACAAGTTCAAGTAATACTGCAAAAATATTAGCATTTTCTCTGGTTCCGTCTCGTGCAATGCACCTCCCTCACCCTGCAACCCCCCAATTGCTGTGCTGGATTTCTGGGCCTGCAGTTTATAGGCCAGGAGCTGGTAGGCTTTATTCGATGTACCAAAATAAAAATGTTTTGATCGAAGCAGGTTGTGTGAGATATCATCGGCCCATCAGCTTTACCCTCACCACCTGGAGCTGCCTATATGTCTTTCTGGCCCCATCCAATTTATACTGAGCTTCCAACTCATGGACTGGATCCTCAGCATGAGCCCGCTGAGCTAAGAGAATCTTTTTTTCTGGCCTAGGCAATGTTAATTAATTCCCCCTCAGTGTGGGTTTAAAATCCTCCCATACCCCTGATATCAGGACCTCCCCCATGAGATTATCCTGAAAATACAGCATAATCCTCTCTGAAATGGTGGCTAACAATGAATTTCCGCCCTTTAGACTTTCTACCCCCTATGCCACATCCTTCAAGTTGTACGGTGATGGGAGAGTGGTCCGAGACCAACGCTACTTCTCTGGTAGTTGATGCGATCCCCGCGAGTAAGGACTGGGATACCCGGAAATAATCATTCCTGGAATAGGCACAGTGGATATGCGAGAAGTGGGATTAGTCACAATGGTGAGGATGAACATTATGCCACACTTCGACCAGGTACAAGTTGATCATAGCCTGACTAAGAGGGATCGCCATAGAGGCTTCATCCAGATCCCCAGGGCCAGACCAATCCCTTGCCCCATCCAACACCACATTAAAATCCCCACCTATCACTTAATCACCCCAATGGAATTGAGCTACATGCGGGAACAATCAGGCATATAACTGATCCTGTTGTTGGTTAGGCCCATAGACTGACACCACAGTGAGATCTTTCCCTGCTATCCATAAGGCCAGCCAAATATATATGCCCTGGGCATCCTTCACAACCCTCCCCTGTTCAAAGTGCAGGGATCTAGCTATAAGAATTGCAACCCCTGCCCTCTTCAAAGATGAGAAGGCAAAATACTGGTAAGGGAACCAGCGAGACCACAACCTTGGCCAGTCCCATTGCAAGAAGTGGGTATCCTGGAGTAGGTCAATATCAGCCGTAAGTCTACCAGCTTGGAAATTACACTCTTCCGCTTCCTCAGCCATCCCAGTATGTCAGGTAACTTTAAGCCCTCCAGGGAATTGCCTTCAACCCATCAGGCCCCCAACCTCTGTCTCTCATGGTTCAGAACAGACCATGGCCCAAGGTTTTCACGGCCGCACTAAGGGATGTGAATTGATGTTGAACCCAGTCAATCTGGAATAGGATTTGTAACTGGTACCCCTATCTATACCGGATTTATTTCTCAGAGAGCCAGTTAGTTAGTGGACGTATTGACCTGTGCTTCTGGATCATACCGTGAGAGAGGTCCTGGAACAGCTTCAGAGAGGAGCCCCTGAATTCCAAGCTTCGTTGCTCCCTGGCCTTTTAAAACATGAGGTCCTTAGTTTTGAAAAAATGAACTCTCACCAAGACATCGGGAATGTCAGGCTGCATTCTGCTCCCCCTGCCAAAAGGAGATGACACCTCTCTGATTGAATTAGGGGAGTGGCACCTGGGGACTGCAGGAAACTAAACAAAGCACTGTCCTTGGCCCAGGCAAATGTTAAATTAGGGGGGTCGTAAATGGCTTCCTCTTGGAAGGAAATGGGGAGGGGCACTGCATCTGTGAGCAAGCTGGGCTTGGGGGAAGTGGATAAACCAGAAATTCCACCATGTGCTTTGGAAAACCACACCCCTTGGGGCCAGAACACAATTTTAAAAAGATGGATAATTCATAGTGCAGACTTGTAAAAAATATATAAATAATATCATCATTCTTGTGATTTTTCTGTGCACATTTTAAGAGGTGTTAGGACTCTGTGGTATGTTCTTGGGGATAGTAGCGGAAAAAAGGTTGTTACTCCAAATGTATGCATGTTAAAAATCTGACACTTGATCATCTGAAACCCATATCCCTGGTGCTCATTCGTGTAAATTCTGGAAAGGTTTAGAGGTCGTTATCTGGATGAAAAAGGCAGAATTCTGTCATAAGTGGACACGACATCTTACAAAGACAGGGATCGGATGGTTTGGTGCTACAGAAAATATGTTAACTAGACATATAATATTAGAAAAATGGTACATAGATAAATATGTATTTGGATCAGAAATAGATTTGTGTGCAAGTTGACAAGGGGAGGATCCTCTGACCATAAACCTACCTCATCACTCTGACTCACAACCCAGTTCCCCCAATCAAGGGAGAGAGGAGAACTGGGCCAATGATAAGTTGAGAGGGGCAGGCTCAGTTATGCTACGCACACACCCACTTTCTAAAGACATAAAAAGAGCCACTGGAAGCCAGACAGGGACATTCACTTTCCACTTTGTTGCGGGACGCTTTGCGGGGAGACTCCAGACTTCAAATCCATCAATCTCCAGAGACCAGAACTGAACTCCAGAACTTGTAGCAGAGGGGCCTGAATCCACAAGCTGAATCCTTTTTCAGCAGGCCTCCAAATCATTTGCAAACTATTCAACAGCCGGGCGAGCTGTTTGAAATCTTTGCCAAGAACTTTTGCCAGAACCGGTAGCAGACCCAGAAGGCAGAATTATCCAGAGAGACCAGAGATCCAGAGAGACCAGACCCAGACCAGATCGCTGAGAGCCGACCCAAATCGCTGTGCGCAGAACCAGTACCCAGTGGCGAGAGAACCGCAGCCAATCCTGACCCGATCCGTGACGAAGTCCCATTCCTGTCCAAATATAGTGTGAGTACTCAGCCAGAACTGTGCAAAATCAATCTCTTAGTTCAAAATAATCTAATTCAAACTATTTTAACCTATCTAGAACTACATCATAGAATTGTGTGTCCTTCTGTGACTTTAAAGCTGCAAAACGGTCATCTGTCATTCTGAGCTTTACTTTTATTTTGAGAATCTACCTTCACAAAATCGTCTGTATCTCCGGAACCGTTTGCCCTAGGAACTTTCATCTTAAAGCTGGGATTCTAAGCTTTCCAACGAACCCTGAACCGACTTTCTATTCTTTATACTTTTTCCGTAATCGCGCTCGACGCACTCGGAAAAAGTGCCACGATTTGCGATTTGGCTCAAATTTCTTCACGTGTCAAAATAGCAGCTCCTTGTTTTCCTTTGCTGAAATTCGTTTGCAACCTGTCAATCATTCATAGAGCATTGCTAAAGTGATCCTGAACTAATTTAAAGTAGCTATCACCCACCCTGAATCTCTTAAAGGGAATTAAAATCATCTTTAGCATATTTTTCCCTTCTTTGCATACCACCTTTAAAGTACTTTGCCTGTGTTTAAAATCATCCCTGTTTCTCTAAGCTTGCTGGGGGGAACTGAATTCGTATTGTACTGCAATTGTATTCCTGAAGACTGTGTGTGTTACTTCCATCTCCTTACATTGCATAGGGGGGGGAGTGAATTGTCAGAGGAAAAGTGATTATATTACCTTTTGCTGAAATCATATCAAGTTTATTCCTGTGTTGCTTCTTTTCCACCTTGCATTTCCTTGTACCATATAAAGCATTCTCAGCTACCTTATCCTCTATACTACTCCTAAGTAATTAAACCAGTGTGCTAGTATAACATCATCCATTGTTGATCACTGTCATATGTCTAAGTGTGATATCAAATATGAATTTATTATAAAAGTGTGATATATATCTATTGTTTAATTTTTCAAATAAACCTTTTCAATTTGCAAAACAAACCTACTTCTTGGCTCAGTGGGGTCAGGGAGATTCTCAGAGAGGGGCGTGATACAAGGGTTCATCATCCAGATTATAACTTGTCATAAAAATATATAAATAAGGGCTTCCCTTGAGCAATCCCAGACAAGGCACTGACTTAGTGGGTCTGCTTGATTGGAGTCTTTAACAGGAAGGAGGTTTTGTCTCATTTGAAAGTTGAGAATACTCTGTGTGTCCACATGAGATCCACTTCTACATCCCCCAATAATTCCTGAAACAGCTCACAGACATATGCTTTGAGATCCTGATCCTTAATCTCCCATGATATCCCTCTGATCTGGACATTGTTCCTACAGGAACGATTTTCGTTGTCCTCCTGTTTTTCCTCTCCAAAATACATATAGGCCTCAAGCACCTCCCCTCTATGCTCCATTTGATCTTGGGACTGTACTTGGTCACAGAAGGCTGATTGCAGCTCACCAAGCATGGATTTGTTCTGCTGTAGAGTATGTGACAACTCCTGGAAGAGCTTTTCAATTCCCTCGCCGTTGTTGCCATCGCCTTCTGTGTAGACTGGAAGAGACAGAGAATATCCCCCTTCGTGGCCGGTTGCACCTCTTCATCCCCTTCAGGCAATGGATTGGGGACCTGCTTAGGTTGTTGGAGCATGCCCTTGATGGTAGTCACTGACTTATCCTTGGTCTTTCCAGATCTTATCCTGCACGTAAGTGAATCCCCTGGATGCCTAGGAATACGCTTCGGCACAACCCCTCAAAGGCCAACACACCTCAATATCCGGAGGATTTGTGTACTCCACTCTTCAAAGGCCCCGGGCCAGATTCAGGACCCACACTTACCAGGACAGGTGACAAGCGGCTATGTCAAGGCGCACTACAGGGTACGACAGAAGCATCTTGGTAAGGTTCTGCACCTCCCCCAAGGAGTAGCGCCTGGGCAATCCTCCGGAATTTACAGCATCCGGCCCCCCCATCAATAAGATGCAATACTTCAGTGCCAGCTGTGCTGCCTCCACTCTCAATTTCCCACAGCATTGCCTTTCTGTACAGCTGGGACTGACAAAAACACACCAGTCTTGCAGCAGCTGACCCTCCTGCGGAGGAGCAGTTGAGGCGCAAACTCATAGAAGGATAAATAAATAACTACAGGATGAATTGCCTCCACGTGGAGGGCCATACATGCCATACAGTCCCCAAGTCCCAGTACGAGGCTCGCTCCTGACTACCTACTCCATTAATGAGGGGCAAAATATATTCAGCCAACTCTACGCTTGTCTGCAGAGTCTACTCTCCCACTCTCCCGTTCCTCCTATCAAGCGTCTCCAACTTGCCAGCGACCCGAGACGGGCATAGCAATGCTGTTCACAGTCAGCTCCCCAGAACATAGATGACACGGTGCTTTCCCCAAAAGACCCCCGTGAAGATTTGCCTGCCATCCCAGGTGGAAGGAAGAAGCCAAAGTCACAGCTTCCACTGCTCGCCCACTGCTGGCTCCATGTTGCGATCAACCCCAGAGCGCAGGCTATTCAGGAGAGCCTCCACCGCCATTCAGATAGGGGCCCCACACTCCACTGCTTGTTCACGCACCGCCTGTATTCGCTCCCTGCAGCCCGGCAAGGACACTAACGGGCAACACAGCTCCAGGCTCTGTGGTTTCTGCTGCGAGGTAACACCAGCTCCGTCAGATGAGCACTTCCTTGTGCTCGCCTCAGGTCCGGGCCCCCTGCTGCGCCCTAGTGAAGAGCCACCATTTTCCTGCTCCACGGGGCTCTCTGCCAGATCTTCAGATGCATACCGATTCAGGGGCTCATCCTAACTCCCTCGCTCTCAATACTCATGGATCTGATTTCTCATAGGTTCAGAACCTTATTCAATAATCTCTTAGCTGTCGCATGGGTCGAGGTAAGGCATTTATTGCCATATTCGGTTAACAGGGCTGCAGAGCTAACGGATCACACCGCCATCAGCCTCCAGCCAGGCCACGCCCCAAATACTACCACTTTTGTAGCAGATTTGGCAAAAAAGAATGACTGTCCACTTTGTAAGTGAACAAATCGGCTGGGACACATTTGAAAGTGTCACCCCAGTGCTGCTAGACGAATTTCACTTTAGCCACTTAGTCATATTTCCATGGCATTTACTTTGAATTATCTTCTAGCATTTGATTAAGAAACTAAGGGCATCAACAGACAACTGTAAATACGAAAGATTATCCTTTGCGCCCGAAGAGCTTATAAAAGTCAACTCATGCGAAAGGCAGCTACTTCCCTTGCATGTGTGCATTGGAAATACATGATCAATTTCTCAAAGGTGGCTCATTCTCGTATGAGCTGCTGGGATGTTTGGAGACTCTGCATAGCAGAAGCGTACATGTGTTCGCTGTATGACTGGCAGGGATCTTGTTTCACATGCTTCAGATCCGAACTACATCTAAATACGTATAATACTGATTATAGCAGAGTAATGACATTGTATAGCATATTACTACATAGACCCTCTGATTGGTTGGCATGCTTTTTCAACCTTGGACTTTCAGCTTGCTAGCAGCATGTAGACAAAATGGACCCCAGGTGCCGAGAGTAACATCAGACTACTCCCCACTTCTCTCATCGGTCCATCCCTAAGCCAAGACTTCATCTATGTAGTTGACCTTGCAGCCTGTCCTCTAATCTGAAACCTTTAAGGGAGTGTAGGTACATCATTATCTTAGCCTGGAGCTTAATACCTAATCCTTGTTGTCAGCTTCTGAATCACTGCTGAGGAGACCACAAATTTGTCCATATCGATCCTTCTATTTACTATTTACTGCTATTTGATTCAATTGTGCTCAGCATCATTACTCCCATCCGCCCATATAGACTTCCTCACTCCACCGAGCATAATCTTTTTGCATCTTTAATTGTCCAATACTTGGCTCTTGCAGATGTTTTCCTCTTTACTTAATCTGAGAGACATGTGTCTTACGTACATGGCTTATCCCTTTGACTCCCCTTGTGCTTGCAATTATTCCTTGAAGTAGCATCCTTGATCCCAGGCCAATAGACTCCTCTTTACTCCTCACACAAAGCTATTTTCAACTGTGTCCCGACTCTGCAGCCCTGGTCTGTCTCTGAGGTAGCTTGACTGGTTTCAGTACGAGTCTGACGTCCATCTTTCTATCATGGCCGCCTTAGTCACGGTATGTTTTCTTCTTCAGCAAACTTCTATATGTCTCACCTACCTTACGTTTCTGCGTATATACATTTATTTTGGCATCACTACATATTATCCCCACCAAAAATATCACCATATATATGGTCGTCTGTAACGGCCATAGGTGATATTTTTGGGGGGATAATTTTGGGGATTTTTGGGAACAGGGGTTGTCCCCCACTCCTTTAAAAATAATGCAGGGGTTGCAGGGGTGTCCCTCGCAGGATCCATGCCTTAATATTGACGCAAAAATATGTGATATTTTTGCATGGCGATATTTTTGTGGGGATGTTAACACATGGAACCATTTATTAGTGACCAGGTTACTTTATCTTCTTTGTGTATATGATTTCTTCATATTTGATTGCACGTTTCTCTTGTTACTTCAATTATATCTTTATTCTTTAAGTATTTGCATATCATTTTGGTACGTCTCAGTATCTTTGCTTCATGACATCACTCAGCTCTATGATGTCCAATGGTGTGTGCTTACATACTTCCACCCTTTCAGTTCGAGGGTACAGTCAATATGGTTGTCTGAGTGCATATCATCTGTCATACACTCGATGTGGTATTGCGGCGATACCTGGTGTCCCACATAGGGCTCTTCTGCTGTTTCAGTATGACAGAGGTGAGGGGGCGGGAGCTAGGGATAACATGTCCACCTGCTCCTCTACTCTAGTGACACAACCACTGAGAACAGTATGCTGGACTGCTGGTGTTTGACCAAGAGCCACATGAAACAACCTGCCAGTTGTTCTACAGTGTCAAGGACGTAGCTGTAAATTGTCTCCAACAACCCACTAATACCATTCCAAATATAATGGAGAAGATCATAAAGGAGCAAATACTTAACTCATTACCAGCAAATGTATGGACGTGTGTTGCACAGCACCATCGCTTGACACTAATAGCAGTGGAGAAATAAATTGCAAGCCAGAAAGCTGAGACATCAAGATCAACTGTGTTTATGGGAATTTGCAGTTTAGGAGTAACACCTGAGGTGAAAAACCAGGACAGTCCTGGAAAGGAAAACAATGTTGTCACCTGTAACAGAAAATGTTTGACTCTGCACCCAGAGAAGAAAAAGCAACAACATTGATGTATCTCAGTGGACAACGCATGATGTGTTTCGAATGCCAAGAGCTGGGACTTTTGATAATAGGTTTTCTTCAAAAATGGACCACAAAATGTATGGATAACAGCCTCTTGGCAGCCTAACACAGATGCCAAAACCCCAAAAGACCTGCTATTGTTCAAACGTTCCGCACCCATATTATAACTGTGAGGCGCAGAAGGATCAACACTTCATATGTTTGGCTAGTTTGGGCCAATCGGTTCTGGCTTCTGATAAAATAGGTGCAGTTAAGGACCAGTCCAGTCCCTTCAAGGTGCAGATCCAAGATGGAGAAACAAACTATTCCTATTGCATACAGTCTGCAGACAAATCACCCGGATACCAAACTTAGTGGAACTGCATGGGTTTGCGAAAGAATCCATTGCGGTAACTTTACGCAGTCTTGTGCCAGCAGATGACCTAATGTCCAATATAAAAAATCCCTGAGCTGAAAAGAATTTAGGGGGAGGCTAGCTCAGGGGCAACGTGCTTGTCTTGGAAGCAATTCAACGCCGAGCAGCATGGGTTCAAAACCCAGTCCCACACTTAGAAGCTGGACTCGGGCATCAAGCAGGCTATAAGAACCCCATGTTTTTAAAAGTCTGTCACTATAATGTTTTACACCTGTCAGACATCTAAGGATGAGAAGCTGTGAAGATCTGCAAGAAGCCACACTGAAGCAGTAGCTGCTGAAGGCTGGGTGACAGAAGGCCCTGAGAGTGCCGCTTGCCGCAGGCACTCTGCCTTTGGTGGGGATGGGCACAGGTTTCATATTGCACTGCAGAACACACATTGCTGGAAGAGGTGTGAACACTTGAGGTCATGCCGGAATAGTGTGATAGATTTTGTCAGGGCCGGAAGGGTTTGACTGAGCTTTGGAAAGTGGGTCTGTGAGTAGCTAGAAAAGCCACTGACATTGGAAGTCCATGGGAAAAGCTGAGGTAGAATCAGAAGTAGTACTGGGACCAGGCCAAGTGGAAGGGGGTACCCAGAGGTATGAGTACATGAGTTGGGCCTGAGGTATCTTATTGGGAAAGGTAGCCAAATTACCAAAGTGTCAATTAAAGTGCATGAGACAAGGAAAGGTTAGACTCTAAATTCTGGCAATCATAGTTCAAGTAACACAGTGTCCAATAAAGATTGTAACAAAAAGAAAGAAGACGCAGACTGAATTATGAGAAGTGTGGTCAAGAACACACACATGGACTTGTGGAAGTTAATGTTCAAGTAGCTAAATGTCCCAAAAGAAATCTGTGGAAGAAGGAGAGCTTTGACACTGAATTCTGGGAATTGGAGTCCAAATAATACATTTGAATAAAGGCAGTGAAAGAAGGAGAGATAGGTGCTGAATTCTGGTAATCGTCAGAGTACCAACGTGACTAAGAAAGACGAGATAATAGGAGTGATGCTGCATTTCTGGTACCAAAGCATCCCATAAAAACTGTGAGAGATGGGAAGCTCAGAGACTGCATTCTGGTAGAGGAAGTCCCCCAGTGCTCAGGAGGCTTTGTGCGCAAGCCTAAACACTATACTTCCAAAATGAAAAGAACATTTTTTTAAAACATAAAATAAAATGCTTGGAAATATACATTGCAAACGTGTATGTGATCCTCTTTTGTCAGCTCACCGCCGTTGTCAAAATGATAGCCTAGATACTTGGTACAGTTGGCAGCAAAAGTGTGCTTGGGCAGATTGGCTGTAAGCCAGGATCCCTGAGTAGTGAGGATACCAGCTTCTGGTGTTGCAATGGTCTCTTCCAAGTGAATTATCGCATTGTCCAGATATGCTCCAGTATACTGGTTTGAAAGAGTACTCTGGGTGAGGTAAACCCTGTTTTCTCTGTCTTCATGGTGCTGTGCCACCTCCCAGTGTCCTTTTGCAAAGGTTCAGAGTATTGATATAATTTGATTGTGCCAGGCGCTCGTTCATCCCAGCTATTCATGGCACCAGGTGAGATGGAACTGACTTTCCTAAAGTTGATACAAAATCACCATGTTCCATTTGGCTTTAATATGTTCATGCTAGGTGAGACCCCCACCACATCTATGAGCCTCCCATCTTCAGAATCAATACTCTCGTCTGTGAATTGTGGCCTTGCAGGCCTCTTTTAGGCGATAGGGGGGCTTGGTGTTCTCACCATCTGATGAGTAAGGATTGTGACTTGGCGTGGTTGATTTCCAAAAGAAGATTTGGAACTGCTTAGGAATTTCATAAACATGTTCAGATATTTCCCTGGGTCTTCTGTAACCTCATCGGGAGAAACAGAGCATTTCCTCCCTTTCTCCATGGTACAGGATGGCCTCATTGTCTTGTTTTTTCAGTTCACTCTGAGAACTTGAGCTCAGTTCATGGGTGGACTGGCCTATTGGGAACGGTAGGCCTCTGCACCCAGGGCCACTTTTGTGAGGTCTTTCCAAATGTTACCATAGGAAAAGCGTTGGGCTTGCTGAAAATGTGCAATATGGGTGCCACTTTGAAAGTTATTTCCAGGGCCTCTTTTGTCTTTTGGTTCCCAGTCCACCCCTGGAGCGTCAGTGCCCCAATATGCAGAGGGTTTGCAACATGTCGCCATTTTCCTCTGGGAACTTAGACTCTGCATGCCCTCAGCGTGAAGTTTCTGCAGTTAGTTCTAGGAACTTGCACTCATTGTCCCAGTTTAATGTGAGCTGTCATCATATACTTGATTCAGTTTTCTTTGGGAACATGGACAGTGATCCTTTATGCATTGATCTCCCTGTGTACAATTTCTTCCCACAAATGTCTTTTTTTAATTTTCCTCACTTTCAATGTGCTTCAAGCCATTTTCTTTCTTTCTCTCTCGCGCTCTCTCTTTCTTTCTCTGTTTCCTGATCTGCAGCTTTTACCTTTTCGACCATGATTGCATCTCTCTCAAGAGCCAGGTGCATCTCTTCAGACTGTCCCTACCCCCGTCCATTTAGAGGCGTTGATCTTGCTTGCTGTGCTCGGCTTTCCTGCGCCTCTGTGTCACGTCCAAACGCTACCTCTGGTGGTCCTTCTCTCCTTTCCCCAGCCTGCTTTCACCATTCCACATCTTCTTCTATCTCCGCTTGGTCAGTTCTGCCTTGGGATTGGAGGCCTCAGGGTAGCTGGTGTTGGATGTCCCCTCTCCACAGCCACAACCCTTATATTTGGTCTCCAAGGCCTTTCACGGCTGTTTTTCCACATGATCATGGGGACTCGCTTAGTGATGGCGACCAGGACTCCTCTTCCTCCTAGAAGTGTAATGTTCCATGGCACTGCAGCGTCGCAACAAGGGACACATGACAGCATGGTACACACATTCCCAAGGGGCGACGTGTCATACAGTCCATGACGTGGTTGGCAAGCTCATCCCTGGGTGAAAGCAAACATGGATTGGACATTGCAGCGGGCACGCTATTGGGTGATGGAAATGTCTTTATTCAGTTATATGAGGGGTTCTGGAAAGCATGCGGTGCCTCGTGTTGCCTGCCTCAGAGTTCTGCGGTGCAAGTGAGGAGCAAGGAGAGTGCCCAGTGGAGCTGATTGATGCTGATTTTGAACCTAGCTGCTTTATTTATGTAAATGCTTGTGTGTCACACACCACTGAGTAAACTAGGCTCTAACATGGTCACATGGCAACGTGAACAGATCCATGAAGTAGGCGAATAGCTGGAGAAAAGCTACTTCACTCAGAGCTTGGATAGAGTATATTGAACTGTTTGTTTATTGGAAGTGTTTTAGTTATTTAGTTTAGTAACAATAATCTGACATGCAGTAATGACATCATCCAAAGAGATTCTTGAATTGCCTCTTTGGTTGATTGCCTATTTTGCATAACAGCGCTAATTTAGGTTGAAAGATATGTGTGCCTGTGAACTGTGATTAAAATAAAAGAATGGAGGTATTTGGTATGTATGGTGTGTCTGTAGTGGAGAAGACTGTATAATTATGTTTTGTAATACGACTAATATTGTATAGTATGTGCAGGTATTTATATTCTGAACATCTGTGAATAAAGGTAACTGTTGTTTGACACATTATCTTTTGATAGTCTGCAATTTACTCAATTGCATTTGGAGATATATTCATATGTTTATATGTCGAATCTACCAGATATATACACAAACACGTGAGAGTGAGTGAGAGAGAGAGAGAGAGAGAGAGAGAGAGAGAGAGAGAGAGAGAGAGAGAGAGAGAGAGTATTTGGTAGGAGTGTAGGGAGGTGGGGGTAAATAAAAAAAGGCTGAATTAACAAAATTGTTCAGAATGAGTAGACCCACTTGCAGATACAGGGGCTGCTTCATGGAATTATTTGCGCCGAAAAACTGAGATTTGTGCGCCATTCTGCCCGCAAATCCCTGTTTAACAACCCTGATTTATGCCTTTCATGGTATTCAAAAGTATACTTGTTGAGTTTACGTTGCTTGAGTGTTAAATTGATGAGTTACTTCTGTGCCTGTTTTTGTTAATATTCATGATGGGTGCCTAAAAGGTTTTTAACTTCAGTGAGGGACCTGCTCTACTCGTAGGCCCTGTGCCCTGCTTCCTGTGCAGGGTGACTCTGTGAAGTATCAAGCAGGTGCCAGCGGGCAGCTGGGGGGGCAGGTGGTGATTTTGCAGCCGCGCCAGTTATTTTTGGGAGTTAGGGGACGAGTTGGAAAGGACTGCCGGTAATCTCTGCACCTGCTGTTTGTGGCAGGTGAGCATCACTGATCTTGGGAGCCTGGCCAGGCCAGTTGGACTTTCCGTTCAATTTCCATGTTTATTCGTTTGTACTGGAGGCAGTCTGCTTCTGTCCGCTCCCAGCTTATGCTTAGTATGCAAAAGAAGCGCTGGGATGTGAAGTGATTTGCCGAAGTCCCACAATTTGATTAAGTTGGTAAATTTGGATTAAACCCAGGTCTTCTCGTTCCACATTTAACAGTTTAATCACTGGATCATGAAGTATAAAACCACACGGAGGACGTTTACATTAGGCCGGATTGTCTGCTTAAAGGTAAGGGAGGTATTGTGTCGTTGAAATTAAAATGTTGTTCATTTAGTTTGTTGATATACAATATTCCAAATAACTAAGCCTTTGTAAACAGGGGCGTAATCATTTTGCCATCACCATTTTTGCAACTTAATGACATAAAGCATTTAAACATTTTAAAATTATCCAAGCTGTTATACAGGTTGAATGCACCCAAATGTATGTTTTGTGAGGTGCAACGCCAACAACAAAGCTTCAACTTGAGTTGCAGACAAAATGTGTGTGCGGTGGTTGAAAGCAAATTATACAGAATATTTATATTTGCAATCCAGAAAAGAATGAACTCTCCGTTTCATACTACCACACTCATTGCCTTGCTTTCTCTGTGTGACTGAGTGCCTGCAAGACAAGAGGAACAGAGTTAATTCCCAGGGAGGACAGAGGTAACTCCCAGGGGAATTGACTTTCCAACAATGGCTTGTGTTGCTTTTGGATATTTAGCCCGGTATGTGTAATGCCACCTTCACATATGCTTCCACCACACTCAGCATGCCATATCATAAAAAGTGAACACATTCGAAATACAGGTTCTAAAATGCCAGCTGAGTGTAATAGATACAGGTTTCATACTTAAAAGGGGCCATTTCAAGAGTCCCTGCCCTAACACAATAAAGGATCATAGTCCTTGGCCTGTGCACAGGGAGTTACAGGTGCCCATGTTGTAGAATGTAATTTCACTTACCAATTTAACATACTCATCTGAAATGCCTTTGTTGGGCATCAGGCAAGATATTTTTTTTTCTTTTTCTTTTTTCTTTTATTTGCATTTGGTTCAAAATACATAAAACATTTCATGTAGAACCTTTACAAAATTTAAAATCTTACAGATAATCATTTAATCAATCATATCAACTACAAAAATAGCTCTAATTCATTCTCAGTATGTTTACAAAAACTTGCCAACTCATATATTAAGGGTTTGTGTAATCCCTGCATCATTCTGGACCACAAAACTTCAAGGCAGTCCTCAAATTCAATCTTCACAAATTTCATCAGTTTAAGGGTCCTTATGTTCTTAAAATGTGGTCAATACAATATAAGATGTTTCAACGTTTCATAGGGTTCATTGCATTCAACAAATCGACATCCCACACAATTATTTGATTTATTCATTTCCCAGTTCTTAGTTCTTTCTCTTGTATGGTATAGGTTCAGTCTAAAGCGAATATATACCTTTCGAAAATTTTCACAAGGAAATAACAAAACATGATCATAACGTGGAATGCGCTGTTTAACATATAGACCATATTCTTTATATAGCCCATAGGTCTTAATTAAATCAATTGTTATACACCAATCCCTTTCAAAAAGTTTTTTCTTAGCAAAGCCAGGACGATATTGTATATCCTCAACAGTTATATTTACATTGTCTAAGATTTGTTGCATTTTCAATTGATAGTTAAAAAAAGATTTAGAAGTTTGAGAGCCCAGCATTTTGTTCAAGTCCATATACAGTGAATTAGTTGGAGGATAGTGAATCTTAATGTAATTGGACAACTGTCTCCATTTCCAACGAGTTGAGAGTGAAACCAGCCCCAATTCATGTTGGATAATGGCATTTGGAACCGACATTGGAAGAAACATTGCAGATTTTAAAAGAGAGCCCTGTAAACTATCAAGCGTAACTGTCATGTCACATAGACAAATATCTAATGTATACAATATGACACTTTCAATTTTTAATGTCATAAAATCTATTAGCGGGATTAAAGAGAATTTGCAATATTGGATAAAAATCCTTTTCATTTGAGATAATAGTGGGCGAGTTTTATTTTTAATGATAGTAGACCAAGAGTTAATGGAGTTGAGGGCTGATAAATAATACCCTCGATAAATTGCATTATTCACACAACAAATTTGTGTATTCAATATTTGCCATCTAAGATTGCCTCTTTTTGATTTAACTCCAAAAGTCATAATGGCAGTTTTAGCTGGGTTAGGTGTCGAATTATGTGCTTTTGCAAAGGTCTCAAATAATGAGAGTTTAGTTTGAAGCCCTACCGGGGTAGGGTCGAACAAAATAATATCGTCAGCAAATGCAATCCATTTCAAATGAATACTCCCCACTTTGACAGAAAACAAATTCCCATTTTCCCAATTCTCACCCAGGTCAGATAGATATAAGTTAAAGAGGGTGGCCGCAAGGTTACAACCCTGTTTCAAACCAATTGTTGTACAGATAGGAGCAGTAGTGCCACCTTCTGGAGAAATTCTTATTCTGTACGATGTATTCTTGTGCAACTTAATGATCCAATACATCAACACAGTTGGAATCCCCACCTTCATCATTTTCTTCCACAATAAATTGCGGACAACCGTGTCGAAAGCTGAGCTCATGTCAATCATTGCTATATAGACAGGATTAGAATTCTTTTCTTTTGCTCCAGCAATAACATGCGACATAATAAAAGCATTTAGGGTTGTGCTCATGTTCTTCCTAAATCCATTTTGGTATTTCGAGTACAAGCCATTGACCCCAATTACTTTCTCTAGTTCATTTAAGAGAAGGATTGCAAAAATCTTAGCCTCAGTATCAATTAATGATATTGGACGATAATTCTCTGGCCGAGATGGATCACCCTTTTTAAATATGGGTACTATATTTGCGGTTAGCCATGAGGGTGGGACATCCCCGGACCTGATGATAGAATCAAACTTATTATTTATAATGCCAGCCCACAACACGGGATCCGCCTTGTAAAGACATGGGGGAAGGCCATCAGGTCCTGCAGCTTTTGAGTATGACAACCTGGAAATTGCCCAGATAATATCACTGCAGTTCCACTTCAGCCTTGGGATATTAGAATATTCTAGAGAAACCTCTGGGACAAAACGAAATTTGCAAGGCAGTTGGTATTTAACCTTTATAAATGTTTGCCATGTCTGCTCGGGAATACAATTCGGCGAGAACAGTGCCACACATTTATTATCAGCTTTCAAGGTGCGCCAAATAACTCGTGTGTCATGAGCCAAAATGGTGCAAATTAATGTACAATTCACCTCGTTATATCTTGAAATACGAGCAGATCTCAAATTGTGTTTGTATGCTAATAAAATTCTATTCCTCCTTGCCTTGCTATCTTCGATGCCCAAGTTGCTTTTTTTAAAAAATCTCAACGCCCTATTCTTATCCCTTTTTAATAGTTTATATGTGTGATCATATAAGTGTGTATGTTTCACATTATTTTTTGTTTTGCCAAACCGCTCAAGTGCTGTAGCAACTATTTCGGAATAATGCGTGCACAATGTAATTTCATAATTTCCCCCTGCTCGTCTAATCCTCTCAATCTCTGAGGATGTTTGTTTAACAACAAAATTACAGGTCCCTCGATTCCATCTGATGGAATGCAGAGGTTGATCAGTTTCGACCACTGCCAAGGTTATATTTGGCATAAGCGAATGACATTTCAATTGAATAAAAGTAGAAAGTTGTGCATGATCTCCAATCTCAATCTGACCTATTACTAGCGGTGCCATATGCATGATAAGATTGTGGGATAGATATATATAATCTATCGTTGAGTACATCGTGCCTCTTGCCCATGTTTTTCCAAGTTTCATATCATTTCTAACCATTAAATCCATATCCCACTCTGTGAGGTGTTCTCTAAATTTAACTCCTCTACTGCGAGAAAGAGTGGACAATTTAAATTCATGGGTTTCAGTCAGATCTCTACAGTCACAATTAAAGTCACCGCCTATAATGATTTCACAAGACTGTTATCTGCCAAATATTTGTAATAAGCATGCATCAAGTTCGTCCAACATCTCTTCAACTGTCGAGGAGGCGGGATTCCAGTATAGGGAAATTATCATAAGTGAGGAGTATCTAAGTGAGGGTATAGTAAGATGGATCCCCAATGTACTGGCAGATTCCCAAACCAATTCCGATTGAGCCTGCAAGGATATCTTAACTCCAACCATTAGACCCCCGGATGGACGCCCTAGCAGAGATCTCCTTGCAGGTGAAGAAAAAATCAAGTAACCAGGAATCACAAATGGCTCTGTTTTCATCGTTTCTTGTACCATTATTATTGTTGGTTGGTCTTCATAGATTAAAGTAGAGTGCCACTTCATTAAGTTTACATGTCCACAAGAGTTCCAAGATATAATTTTCATGCTCATATCATTGAATGGCTATTTAACAGGAATAGATGTTTTTGGACATAAGATTGCCGAAAGCATAGGTTCCAACCATGGTAGCCCTTTTGTATTGGCTACAAATTTCAATATTTCCAACATTCCTCCTTCCAAACCTACTTCGGATTGCGTACAAGGCCTACCTGCTTCTTCGATCTTTTCAACGCCCTTGCCCGGTGTTTCTAAGAATAGTATGGCCTCCGACTTACAATCAAAAGTAAACAGCACCAAACCCTCATTTTTTATTTCCTCACGGCTAAACCAGATAAATTTCATTATAACCTCAGAGCTAAGGTCACAGATAGCCCTGTGATTGTTTGCACTTGCCAAAGAAACCCTTGTAATATCTTCAGATTTAATCATTCTCAATTGAGGTATTTTTGAGAATACGGAGAATACATAGGATCGATTAATGCGATTATCCGCCAATGTCCTTTCATCCCCCTGAAATCCAATAATATACTGTCTTTCAGATTCAATTTGTTGTGGCCTAATGGAAGGTGTATTTATTTCTGTATTTGTTGATATTACTGCTATCGGAGATGCCCTAGTAACCACACAAGGAGTTTGTAGTGGCGAAATTCTACTAATACCATTTGCATTTTGATTAGGCTCAAGTGAAAATGCACTCTTACTATTGAATAAGTCGTTTTCGTTGTATGAATTATTCATATTAGTTTGGTTCTCAGATAAAGACCTTCTTAATGCAGGACCATGGATAGATATATGGCTCGGGCATAAGAAGTACCCATATAGTTTGCATTTTTTACTTCATTTATTGATAACTTCCCAGGCTGGGTCCTAGAGAGTGCCTCAACCACTTCTGCTTTTTTCCCTTGGCCATTTACCATCAGTACATTCTTCTTTTTGTCCAATAAACAATTTTCAAGCCTCAAAGATTCGTCACATATTACATTCGTTTTATTACTCTTTCTATTTCCTACTTCTAATTGTTTATCTTTACTCAGCATACATTCTTTATTTACATGTATTCCCTTATTTAGGACATTAGTACATATCTCACTATAGGATTTCCTTATAGGTGTTTTTAAGGAGACGCTGACACCTCCGTCCTGATGTTTCATTTGACTTTTTGACGTACAGCATCTACCTACAATAGGGAAATATTTACTTAAGATGGATTTTGCCGAGTTTTTAATAGTGAAATCTATATCAGACTTTTCATTTTCTTTTTCCTGGGTTACATGGTCTTTAGGAATAATTATGTCTGTTTTTTTGATGTGACACAGTTTTGCAAGTTATAGTTTTCTGAGAGTTTGATTTTGCCGATTGTGTATTACTAGTTTTTATCGTTCCCGTGTTGATATACACGTCTTCCTTCAATAGCAAAGAAGTACAGAGACCTCCACTTCTCGTGTCCACTATTACATCAATTGCAGGTGTGAGGGCATCCTGACTCTCTTTGGACAATTGATCCAAGTCAATATGCTCCTCATCTGCAATTTCTAGGATAGAAGTTGATTTTATATCCTTTGCCATTGATTCTTTTTTGTGTAGTAAAACCTCCCTCCTTCTTTTGGCAAGTCTTTTTACAGCACGCATATGCATCCTTTTAGCCCGGCGAGACATAAAGGTGGGGGTTACTTCAATAGGAATATTTTCAATCTCTGCCTTTTTTTGTTTTTCGATTTCATCCAACAAGACAGATGGACTATCAGGCAGATCTAAAGTTGGAGCCTTAGCAATAGGACTAAGCGGCATATCTAAAGGCCGTGCTTTATTCAATAGTTGTGAAACAATTGTATCATTTAATGCTGTTATCGATGCTTTAATCTCTCTCAGATCATTCTCACAATTACACTTCAGCGGCTCAGATGGTACCCCATTTAACTGTCTAGTGTGGTCACACTCCTGGTGACCAGGTTGCAAACATTGCGTACTTTTCTCGTGGCTCTCATTTGGAGCCTCTTTGGATCCTTGGCCACATATTTCATATTGCATAGATCTCAGGGTATCAATTGCGGTTATGAAGCCCTCAATTTTATCCATCTTGGAACAGAAATAATGCATAATTGCCTTTAATTCCTTTAATTCCAAGTGAGTAAGTTCATGGCCCTTGTCGAGAAGATCTAGTATTTTTGTAATCACTGGAAGGGGACTAGGAGATTGATGTTCAGCGCTACCCCTATCAGATATACTCCCCTCAGGATCATCATTTATGAACCTTCTTTGATGTTTAGTTTGCTCAGGAGAGTACAATAAAACATGCGAAATCCCTTCAGAACCTCCTTCGCCTATTGTTTCATTGTGAGTTTTCATAGTGTCCTCTCTGCAAGTTGTTTTTAAAATATCCATATTAGATGATCTATGAACAAGTGGGGTCATCATATTAATGGATTGGTTGACCTGTTTGTCTAATTCAGCCATTTTCCTCATAGTTATCCTAAACGGGTCTTCGTTAGAAGTACAAAGTAGCAATGGAGTTGTACAACGACCCAAACTCACCCTGACATCTTCATTTTCTTCCTCTTTTATGGAATTATGCGTACTGGCAGTAGAGACGGCATGAATCTGAGCCAAATAAGTAGCATGTGTTGGAGTATCGCTACGATTCAAGTTATCAGCTTCAGCTACCTCTGCTAAAGTTTTATTATTAGATGGCTCATTATTAAAAATACTCCTTTTGTGACCTAAAGAGTCAATGTTAGTTTCAGTAAAAGCTTTCGATATTGCCTCAGTACACCGCCCACTGCGCAGTCCATTAGCCATTGTTAAAGTGCAGGCAGTAGCTCTTATGCAATATATTAATAAGGAGACAGAGTTCTCGACCTACTAAATAAATCTCAAAAATAAACAATGACCAATAAAAACTAATCTTACTTTACAATAATAATCTGATAAAATACAAATTAGCACATTATAAGGTGACAAGCGCCTAGCACTTTATAGTAAGGTATCAACAAATTACTGGGATAGAGCTTCGCCCACACTCACCAGCACATAAAATGTAATCATAGAATCGTCTTGTTCTAGCGATATATGATTAAATTCACTGCTTTAAGCACAAACCTGGACATTAACACTGTTAATAATAGAGATCCTGAGGGATCAAAGTGACTAATCACTGCAGTCTCCCTTCTGGATACGCCGCCAAACAGCCGCACAACAGCCAGTGGGCTTTTCACCGTCGGGCTTAGCGCCGCAAGGGTGGCTCGAGCGCATTTTTCAGGACGCTACCAGTCACGTGATCACACACGTGGTCAGACTGACTCCGCCTCCTCCAGGAAGCGGTATGGGACAGGCAAGAGCAACGCTCGCAGTGCCTGGATGATGGCAAATACAAAACAAAGTCAGTCGAAATAGTTCACTGCTCACACGCTCCTTTGATACAATATCAGGCAAGATATTCTAAAGATTGAATCGACACACATGTATGAATTGCCAGCTGCAACTCCAACAACAAGGCCTTCTTCTGAGTTGCGGAGAAAAGGTGTGTGGGGGGATGAAAGCAAAGTATACAGAGTATTTAAAAGGGAGTGACTATATTTGCAATGAAGCAAAGCATTGTCTTTCTGTATCTATCTATCTATCTATCTATCTATCTATCTATCTACCTATCTATCAATCTATCTATATACATTTTTGTATAGCGCCTCTAACCCAAAGGCCTCAGGGCGCTCACAAAGACAGAACATCAACAGACTAAAGAGGAAAAAAAAACATATCTAGAAGATGAGCCAAAGCAAGAAACACATTAGCCTGGTTCTTTGTTAAAGAGAAAGGTCTTCAATTGTTTTTTGAGGAGGGTGGTCGAAGCACTTTCCATGAGAACCGAAGCAAGTGTATTCCACAGAGCTGGAGCCCAGAAATTGAAACTTACAGCACCAATTTCTTAAGATTAACTCGTTGTTGGCTGAGTCTTGTGGTGTTGCTGGAGCGTAGGGTACGTCCAAGGGGAGCTTCTTTATTCTTGTAGTAAGGGGGCCTCATCATGGACACATTTAAATACCGTAACTAGGCCCTTCAACTGGATATTTTGTTGGACCGGAAGCCAGTGCATTCTATGTCACTCATCGCCTTGCTTTCTCGATGGAAAGTCTGCAAGATCAGCAGTAATTCCTAATTCTACTGAATCACCAGATCGCACCTAACATTACATAGTGCTACTAACATCACTTTTTCCAACTGATGCACGCGATGGGCTTCTAGGCTCTCTGAGATGTTACCAGGCCCACGTCATCCACAAATCATCACGTGGTAGTGTGCATGCAGCTTGGTTTCCTTCACTACAAGAACCGCAACCACCATAGATGCGTCTTGTAGTTCGGGGTGGACTGGGAGCCTAAAGGAGGCCCTGGAAATAATGTTCAAAGGGACCCCATGGTACACATTTCCAGCAAGTCCAACGCTTTTCCTATGAGAACAATTGGAAATAAAATAGGTTACCACACAAAAGAGACCCAGGATGCAGAGGCCTACTGGGAAATCTCCAGATTTTCCTACAGGTCAGTCCACCCCGGCTTTTAGTACCTGACTTTAGGCAATAGCCGGCGTAGGAAAGCGCTGTCCAATCCTAAACAACTCCTAAGTGTGGTTCTTTACAGGGGAGGACCTTGCTTGTTCTCAGATCCACCCCCTCCCTCTACCCCGCCCTCATGAATGAGATGCAACCAGGGGGTGCTTGTTTTCAGAAGCTGGCCCACACATGCCTGGGACCAGGAGCGACCTATGTACCTCTTCGGTTACTATAAGAGGTGTCACACACTGAGAAGATACCCTTTCAAATGATTGTTAAAATGGTGCAGAAAAATGACCTCTTTGCCTCGCTGAGGCTACGCGCACTGGGGGCACCAAAGCACCATGCGATTCTGGGTGTGGTGTGTGTGACTGCGTCAAGTGCCTTGAATCTCCCATGTAGGACTGTTAGGTCTGAAAAGGTGTGCAAAATCACCCTGCAACTCAGCAAAAGTCTTTGAAAAGGCTAAAATAGTGCCCCTGTCCTCTTTAATTAGTTGGTAACTCAAGGTGACGTTCCTTTCTTAAGGTACACCACTACCAGATGTGACTACCCTCGAGAATACATGAATTAGCCTTTGTTGCTTGACCAGGGATCTTCAGCCAAGGATCACCGAACGTGCTCACGAGAAAGACTCGGGGCACGTGACCTGGTCGCACACCACACGCGGAAGCGCCTCATCCCTCATACAGTGCATCACCACACCACACCTCACAACAATATGTTTTTCTCATGACTCCACGAGAGATATGTGTAGAGTTGTCCCTTGCACACTCTGCACATGCAGAGTTGTGCAATATTCCTCTGATCGGTGCATCTGATCGAAATCCTTCACATACAACCGCCAGGAAGCCTTTGTGTTCATTAGAGTAGCACACACAAATGTAAATTACAGGTGCAAAATGACTATAAGCTTTCAGGGGTGAAATGTCCTTCTTGGACTAAGCACTACATGACCATTGTCAGTTGACATTTGGTGGAATTCCCTTGACTTCAGGCATGGGCTCTACAGGGAACTTAATTCATTCAAAACGGTTATTTCCCCAGTTTACGGAAAGAGAGAAGGGGTGCACAATTTCCAGCAAGCCTATTGTGTCCTTTTCAGCAGCAGGTCAATGGGGCCAAATTTTATGGAGGTGGATGCATACGGTTTGACTAGAGAGGACTGGGGCCCTTTATATTTTATGTAACTCAAAATAAACACATTCATTTCACACATTGAGATGAAATACAGGAGAATTATTCAGATACCGGAAAGCAGCCCAAAAGGCCCCAGTGATCACGGTAGAGTTTTCAGCAGGTGTAGTCAAAGTAACTCAGTGGGATTGCAAATGTGGTTTGTGAGGGAGAGCATACCCTCCAATAAATGGCATTGGTTCCTATTCAAGCTCACACGTATGATGCTGTGTTTTAATTCACTTTGTACCGTGAGTACGTGAGAATGTATGTACTCTGTGTATGAATGTAGTGTGCGTGTGACGTAATGCACTCTGTGAGTAGGAATGTAGTTTGTGTGTATGAATGTACTGTGTGTGTGTATGAATGTAGTGTGTGCGAATGAATGTACTGTGTGTGTGTGAGTGTGAATTGATGTACTCTTTGTATACATGTAGTGTGTGTGTGTATTCATGTAGTGTGTGTGTGAATGGTGTGTGTGTGTGTGTGTGTGTGTGTGTGCGTGTGTGTGTGTGAATTAATGTACTGTGTGTGTGTTTGAATGTAGTGTGTGTGTATTAATGTAGTCTCTGTGTGTGTGAATGTAGCGTGTATGTGTGTGTGCATTAATGTACTGTGTGTGTGTGTGTGTGTGTGTGTGTGTGTGTGTGTGTGTGTGTGTGTGTGAATGTTGTGTGTGTATTAATGTAGTGGGTGTGTGTGTGTGAATGTAGGGTGTGTGTGTGTGCTTAATTGATGTTCCATGTGTGTGTATGAATAATGTTGTGTGTGTGTGAATGTAGTGTGTGTGTGTGTGTGTGTGTGAATTAATGTAGTGTGTGTATGAATGTAGTGTGTGTGTATTAATGTCGTGAGTGTGTGTGCGTGAATGTAGTGTGTGTGAATGAATGTACTGTGTGTGCATGAATGTAGTGGTTGTGTGCGTGTGACTGTAGTGTGCGTGTGAATTAATGTACTGTGAGTGTATGGATGTAGTGGTTGTGCGCGTGTGACTGTAGTGTGCGTGTGAATTAATGTACTGTGAGTGTATGGATGTAGTGTCATAGCTCTCAACTCAGCTTTTGGCGGGTGTCACCAGCCTTGGAAAGAGCCGATTCTCCCGCCAAGCCTCCTGGACGCCCATTCATTTCAATGGGCTGTCACCTGCCAAAAACAAAATCGGGTGGTTTCACCCGCCTTTGCGATAGGAATGGTTGAGAGCTGTGTAGTGTGTTTGTATTATGCCATTGTGTGTGTGAATGTAGTTAGTGTGTGCGTGCGTGTGTGTGTGTTTGCGTGTGTGCGTGCATGTGTATTAATGTACCCGCTCTTCGTGTACAGGGTGCTCGGCTCCGCAATGGCCATTTTATTTGCCTCAGCTCCCTTGCTGAAGCTGTCAGGTCGAGGGCTCCGCCTCCGGCCCCTTCAGTGCCAGCCCTCGGGCATCATTTACCCTGCCTTTTTGCTCCGGCGAGGCGCTGCGCCCCGTCATCGCTGAGAGCTCCTGTGGGCCCTGCCAGGATGCAGCGCAACTCCCTGCCCGGGGCGGAGATTTATAGACTGAAGATCCTTGCACCAAGAACACAAGAGTCAGAACAAGGTTGCCCAAGACTAATACATCATGCGCTGACAGCGGGATGTATGCGCTCCCTCATAAACTGCAGCGCAGCCCGTGATTAATGCGCTTATTTGCTTTCATGCGTGTAAAAGCGGGTGGAAAAGCAAGCGTGGGATTATTCTCTGGCGTGTGTACGTGCTCAGAAGAGCAGGCTTCCGGTCCTATAAGCAGCAGTCCAAGCCCGTATATACAGCACTTAATACCACACACGCACGCAAATGCCAGCAAAGAAGGGTACACAGGATCTGCCCAGGACCACACAGGGGTGAGTGCCGGCATTTACACGCAGGGGTCTAAGTCGCACCATCTGCAATGTGGCTACGACACCAACCCCCGAAGGAGCGGCAGTGCAGAAGGGGGCGCCATGTGCCCGAATGCTGTTTCTTTTAGCCAGTGGGGGCTAGAGTTACCGATTCGGACTGGTCCCGTGTTTAGGGAGAGTCCGGTCATCTCCTCGCTCCCCATTCCCTCTTCAGCGTGGCATTCCAATCACAGGAAAGGAAAGGAAAGGAAAGGAAAGGAAAGGAAAGGAAAGGAAAGGAAAGGAAAGGGAAAGGGTAGGGAAAGGGAAAGGAAAGGGTAGGGGAGGGCAGGGGAGTGGACAGGAGGGGAGGGTGTGGGACTGGGGAGGGGATGGAAAGCAAACAGAAAGGAGGGGCCGAGTGAATAGGATTGTGCAGCTCTTGTGATTTAGACAATGTGCAAATGTGAAATTGTGCAAACTACAGATGGATGGACTTTACTGGTGAAGGCACAATGGCATATGCATTCATCAGATAGGGAGACTCTCTAGTGGTTTGAACAGGGACCTGACAAGCTAACTAAGCTCCTTCATATCATGTCTCCTGATGGACGGCGGAAGTGGGCAAGGAGCTAAAGGCAAGAGTGCCAACCCCAGCTCTCAGCTTTTATAAATAACAGTCTATTGGGAAAGATTTCCATTTCCACTTCGTCGGACGTGAGCTGACTCTTCCCCAACCCTCCCCACACTTGTGAGCCAATAACCCGGGGAGGAAACTCCTGATATATCTCTAGGTCGAGGTTTAGTTGATTTAGCTGATGGCAACCAAGACCACTGGGAAGGTGATATGGAGTGTATGGGGGCGGGGTATACCCGGTTCAACAGCATTCCCTGCTTCTTCCAGTTGTACGAAGGCCTCCCATTTATGCACTCCTGAGTCAACATGGTAAACCTCCTTTCCACTGGGTGTAACAAGAAATGCTCTTGAACCAGGCCTCTGGAGCCTTTATTAACCCTGTGACCACCCCCCCCCCCCACACACAAACACAGTATTTGGCCCACAAGGTTTGGGGTTGAAAGACCTTATCAGAAATGTTCGAGGGAGAAAAGACAGAAGATTATTTTTTCGAAATAATCTTCGGTCTTTTCTCCCCTGAACAGCACTGACTTGCCCAAACCTCTACAGACATCCCCATACACACCCCTACCCACATTCCCAACACACCCCTATCCACACCCCCACCACCTCCACCCCTACTTACCTTACATTCTGTCTCTCTGTGCCCCTGCAACGCCTGTTCCCTTTCACTTCCGTGATCGAGAACCGGTGCCGCACGGTCCTTTCCTTTTTTTTTGGGACAGCTAATATTGGCATGTCCACACTTAGACAGATTGGTAAATATTAGCATGTCCACACTTAGCTAGAATTGTGAACGCCGGCCTGTGTCGCATCTAGATAGGTTTTGATTGAAGGATAGCATGCCCGTGACCAGATGAAACTTGAAGGTTAGCATGTGCCACACTTAGAACGGTGAACACCAGCCTGCAATGCTCCTGGATAAGATTGTGAATGTTAGCATGCCCACACCTAGATAGAACTCTGAACATTGGTCGGTGCCGCTTCTAGATAAGACTGTGAAGGCCAACATGCTAAAGGTCAGGTAACCCACTAACCAATATAACCTCAAACTCTGCATACTTATCTCACTCAAAAACTCACACAACCATCTCTCGTACCACAAGCCGCACGCACTTCACAACACTGCAACAACACATAAGCCGGAGCAACAGCACACGCGGACTGACACCGATCCAATACCTGCACCAAAGCTCAGAATCTGGTGTATACCGAGCTGAAGCTGCCAACAGAACACCACTCCTCTCACTATCCTACTCCCTCTTCACCTTACTAACCCATCACACCTTATCGTTTACAGATCCGCCAGAGCGCCTGTGGACCAGTTCCGTTGGTGACGGTGCGCGGTACAAATACCTTTAACATTTAACATTTAACAGCTGCGGGGGTGTCCCCCTCAACCCACGCTCACAATACAGTGAGCAAGGATTCCGGGGGACACCCCCAGAACCGAATGCGTGATTTGGTCGAACTTTTCGGCTGTCAGATTTTTCGAACGGCGAAATTTTTTTTTTTTTTTTTTTTTTTTTTTTTTTGTTTTTAATTGTATCACAATTTTTACAAAATATAGGATGAGTAGTCTTCATATATCCAGTGTCCGGATTCTTTTTAGAAGTGTCTTTATTTAGTAGGCTTAGGCTTAAGGGAAATCCTCCTACTCGAGCGTCAAGGATTTAAGGAAGAGTGTTACTCCTATGACGCATCTAGTGTTGTTCCCGTTCGTCAGGAGTATCCAGAGGTTTTCTTCGTCGAGGGTGAGGTAATTTTTCAATGGGACTGCAAGGTATTTATCTCTGTTCGTTTTGAGCCCAGTACATTCCATTAGCAGATGTTTTGTGCTTTCGATGGCATTTATCGATTGGCAGAAGCGGCAGGAACTCGATGGTACTTGCTTGCGTAGTGCCAAAATTTCGTTAGTTTTTATTTGGTTCAGCTTGAATCTTAGGAACAGACGACTTAAGTTCTTATCTGGGAACCTCAGTAGGTAGCCACGCATGTCGTTTAGCTTCATTGGAGCAGTTGGTAATTTTGCTGTGATGGAATACGACCAGGCCACTTCTTGAGTATGGATCCAATCTGCTTCTAAAAGTTTTTGCGACACTCGATTTGGATTGTGTATGAGTGTCTCAACAGAAAGATCCAGTTCTTCCAACATTTTCCGGTTGGATTGATCCCAGCTTACAAGCGCCCGATTATTTCCCTCGTTAAGTTCTTTCCGTATGAGGTCCAATACTTTGACTTCTGGATTGTTTATTACCTTGCGGTATAACATCAAGGTGGCTCTCAGTTTTATTGCCAACAGTGAGGAAATGCATAGCTCTCGTCTTATTAGTGCAATTGGAGTGGATTGGGCTAGACCGAGGACCTTTCGCCAGAAAAAAGCTTCCAGTTTCTCCCAGATGGTGTTCGGAGCTAGCAGCATTGCGTCCATCCCATAAACTAGGGTAGGAACAACCTTGGCTTTGTAAAATCTCACGATGGGTACAATCGAAAAACGGCCGTGTTTCTTGTCCACGGCCTTAGCTTGGGCTGTGAGATTTTTTAACTTTGTCCAGAGTGTTTCAAGCGTGGGTTTTTCCTCTTTATCGTTACTGATTACAATCCCAAGGTATTTAAAGGCTTCCACTCTTTCCAGCTTCCTTCCATCACAATGCCAGGTAAACTTAGAGTTCCACTTTGAGGATCTCCCCAGGGTAAGCACTTTGGTCTTTGCGGTGTTAAGGCGTAAGTTGTTTTTCGACATATATGCTACCATGTTGTCCAATTGTCGTTGAAGACCTATAGGGGTTAAATCCATCAGGATGATATCGTCCGCGTACAGTAGACGGTCTATCTTCTCCCCTCCAATTGTCGGGGGAAAATGTCTGATCGTAAGGATGGAATCTTCATAATCGGCGATGTAAGAGTTGTACAGCGATGGAGCCAGAGGGCAACCCTGCTTGACTCCGCGTGCTGTTACAATTTCTTCCGAGAGTCGACCATCTGCACTTAAACGAACTCGAATTGATGTCTCTTGATGTAAAGCTTTGATTGGATTTAAAATTGACTCCGGACAGCCTTTGGATTCCAGTTTCGCCCATAAGCGTTCCCTATCTACCTGGTCGAACGCTTGTACCAGATCGATAAAAACGATATAGATTGGGTTGCCACTTTGAAGAGCCTTTCCCTTTAGCACACTCGTGAGTAAGATGTTTGTTGAAGTTCCAGAGTTTCTGATAAAACCGTTCTGGAATGGGTCCGTTGCTTTTGACGAACACGTCCATTCTTGGAACGCATCTAGGGCCAAGGACGCAAAAACTTTCCCCATTACGTCCAAGAGGGCGATGGGCCTGTATTGGTTCGGATCGTCTGTCGCACCTCTCTTGTAGATGGGCACAATATTGGCTTTTCGCCATGTTGGTGGTATTGCTCTTTTACTGTTACAGTTGGAGAAGAGTTCGCTCATGATGTTGGCCCAGCATTCAGGATTTTTTTTTAATTCCATGTTGCTAATCCCGTCGGGTCCCGGAGCCCTCGAGTTGTTTAGTTTTTTTAGTTTGTCTAGGATAGACTCTTTATCGTCAGGGATAGACCATGGGCTTGTCTTTTTGTAGCGGTCGCTCATCGGAGTTTCCGTTACATTCACTTCACTAATGGGTGCAAATAATTTTGAAAAGTGATCGATCCAGCGCGCCTCGCCCACGTTGTTCTGGATGCTCTCGTTGGTATTCTTTTGTGTTCCTTTGATCAAGTTCCAGAACTCTTTAGGCTTCTTGCCACAGATGGTTGACAGCATTTGCTGAGAATCGTTCAGGTTTAGCTGGTAGCGATGGTTTTGAAGCCAGCTTCTGTAGTGCCGGGCCGATTTTAGCCACTTTTCGTTGTTCTCTGAGGATGGAGTTTTTTGTGCTAATCTTTTGAGTCTTCTGAGTTCCTTCCTTTTCATTACCAGATCTTTGTTGTAAGCATGGGGATAAGATTGGTCTTTCCTCTCCACCGATGCTTTTGCTGGATCCATTAAAAATCTGGTTAGCAGAGGTGTGTAGTCCAGGTCCAACTCTTTTCTTTTAGACGCTGTTGATCCTGTAATTTGAGAGCCAGCGAATTGGGCTTCCAGTTCCCGTATGCCCTTTGCAGATATTTTGACTCGCTTACCTTTTTCTGTTATCTCCAGTGGCAGATTGTTCAGAAACGTTTGGGGTTTGATGGCCCAAACTTCTGTCACCAAGAGATTGTGGTCACTGAAAGTTGTTGGCCTGATTGTAAAGGAGCAAATCTCTGGCAAGATGTCTCTCGAGACGAATATATGGTCTATTGTTCCTTTTTGATTGTCTCGTTGCCATGAAGGAATTGCCAGATTAGCTTTGTTTCGCTGCCAGTGAAGATTGTGCATGTCTCGTTCGGCCATGATCTTGTCCAGAAAAATACCTCTCTCCCGCACGGGAGACTTTAGGTTTAGCGATGTAGAGCGGTTGCCAATTCCTTCGCATATAGCATTGAAATCCCCGCCTATAATGGTACTGTGATCATCCCATGTCTTCTGTGCTTCCTCAAAAGCGTTTTGGAGTTCGTTGAGGAGGTCTTCGTTGGATGTTACCTGAGGGTTCCAGTAGACGTTGACCAAAAGAATCGAGCTTTCCTTTTGATTCAGTGTGAAGGATTTTCTTGTAAGAAGCACGGCTTGTATCCAATAAGGAGTTTGTAGTATTTTGAAAATTTCCAGGCCTGATCCTGCTTTAATGGCGATAATGAGGCCAGCTGATGGTCTTCCCGATTCACCTTTTCTAGCACGCGTGAAAGCTATGTCGTAACCATCTAGTTGGGGTTTAGTGGTTAGCCAAGTCTCCTGGAGACAAAGTGCATCGAAATTTCCCAGATTAACATCGGTTTCTCTTGTTAAGTGTACAAAACCTCTCGTGTTCCAACTGCCAAATCTTAATGGATGTGTTTTTCGTTCTTTTGGCTTTCCCGAGCACATAGAGGTCTTCATTCCTCTCGATCGTTGCTAGTAATTTTTGTGGCTTGAAACTTCGGTTCTGTGCCATGTCCAAGATTCCACTTCATTTGAACTTAGTCTGTCATCGTTGTTGGGAGACCAGTTATTGCGATTGGAATGTTGGAGTCGTTTGATTCGTAGAGTGTTTTGTTCCCGGTGCGTGTCTTTTTGAGGAGTTATCTCAGATCTTTTTCTCTCTTTCTGGTTATCCGCTCCGTTTCTTAGATTCGGTGGACTTCGGTTCGTTCGGCCAGGTTGTGCGTGAGGCATTTTGCTGATGTATCTAGTGCTCTTTTGCGGGGTGGCCTCTGTGTTTCTCTTGACTCTTTCGGTTCGCGTAGATAGGTCCTTTTTTATGTTGGCCTGTTTGGGATCCGTTAGTTCAAATCCCATGGAAAGTAGGTTTTCGGATTCTCTCAGTATGTATCGTTTAGTATTTTCCAAATGGAGATGTATATAAGAATAGTCAGTTCTCCCGATGGTACTTGGTTCTACTATCCACAGGTCTTTGTTTCCAATCTGCTTCAGGCTTGTAATTCGAGTCAGAATTTTTAGAATATTTGATCTGTTCATAGTTATATCCTCTTGCTTTGAGTTGATATTTTTCAGTCTTAGCATATGGGCGGTTAGGATTTGCTTTGCTGCTTTTTTCCGTTCTTGGTCTTGTTCTAATATGCTTTCTCCTTTTTTTTTCTGATTCACCTCGGTGATATATTGGAGGTAAGGATCTGAGGTCTTTTTTTTGTTTTCGAGGCTAGATTTACGAGCCTTTTTCCGCTCTCCTATGTCCACCTGTCCTCGAGTGTAAGCCGGAATAGACCGGGTTTTGTTTTCCTTCCATATGTTTGTGTCATGTCTACGTCTCTCGATTGGTCTTTGTTCTTTCTGGATGCTAGGTCTTGAGCTCCGGGAGGATATATAGTCTACTTTTTGCGGTCTATGAGTTTTCACTGTTGCTTCTATTGGAGAATCGGGAATTTCGTACATAAAGACCTTGTGCGGCGGTTCATTTTTGGGAGAGTCCATGATCGCTCTATGGATCTTTCTCTTTGACGATTTTGGTGGATGAATTTCGGATCCTGTCTCATCCCCAGTAGCAATACTCCCGTCTAATTGCTCCAGAACCATGAGGACTGGTTCTTTTTCCTTTGCACGATTGGGTCGCTTTGCACTCTCCTCAGTAGTTCGAGTAACTGTTTTCTTCACTGCTCTCTTTGTAAGACCGTTTTTCCTAACGGCAACCTTTGACTGCTTCGGAGGTATTTGAGGGACCAAAGAAGTGGTTGGTCTGTTCACATCCTTCTTCGAAGTTTGGTTGACAATTGATTTTTGTTGCGAGAATATTCCAAATGTAAAGTTCTTTGGCTTTACAATGGTGTTTTTACTGGGGTTCCCCAATTTTCCCCCGGTCTGGATGTAAGAAAAGGGATTAGCTGTTTCTTGATTTGCCCCCGACGTGCCTGCTTCATTTTCCGTCACCATATAGTTCTCTCCTTCGTCAAGGATAGCAATAATATCGTCCAGTGGCTCTTCGCCTTGTTCGATGTTGGGGATGTAGGTGGTTCTGTCGTCGTGAGCCAGTGGCTCAACCGTTTCGTCCTGTCTGATAACGGGGGCTATCTGATCCGTAATGGGATTTTGTGATTGTTTGTTCTCTGGTTCCTCAGCTGGAGGATGGAATCCATAGGCAATAACGCAGCTGCAGGATGGAGCCTGTCCTTTTTTTTGCGTGGTTTTTTCCCTTTCGGGGTTTTGGGTTCCCATTATGTAACCTTCCAAATATTGCAATTTAGATTGCATTGCTGAGAGCATATACATCTGGTCCCGAAGCGTGTCGTTAATGGTCTCGTACATCTTTGTGAATGGTGCCATTGCTATCGTCACTGACGACATTAATGTTGATTGGTCCATATTTTGCTGCACGAGGTTTAGTGAAGGAGACCGCTGAGCTTCTTCAGAACACCGCGTCACAGATCGTGCTCGAGGCAGTAGGTTTGTTTTTTCCCTGTTGATCTCATGTTCCTTTGGGGAAACGATTGGGCCTTGTTCGACTGGAAGCAACACTGCTCCGACGTCTATCACTAGCTTCTCGTCGGCTTGTGGACTCTTGTTCTTAACACTTTTCATATCCATATCTCGTGGTTCTTTGGTAGAGCTACCTTCTATGATTGTAGTTTCGTGTAAGTATGTATTCGACTCTGGGGTCAAGATCTCTTCTTCAGTTCTCTCCTTTTCTGTCCTTAGTTCAGCCTCTAGTAGAGCTTGGGAACATATTTCAGTGGGCTTTCCCATTGACTCACTAAGTTCAGACCTCTTCTTGTGATTGTTAGAATAATGCCATCTTAGGGGGGTAGAGGACCCTCCTTGTGCTTTATCTGATAGACTGATCATTGAGTCTGGATTCGCAGTGGCCTCTGTAATAAGGCACTCAGATCTTGATATATTTGTTTCTGCTTCGCCCAGACTCTCAAGAATTTCATTGTCGGACAGCTCGTGACCTTGATTTAGATTTGCCTCCAATTTCAATCTAAAAAAGTCGTTCATGGCTGCCACTATGCCGCCTTTGATGGGACCGGTTTTTGGCCCTAGTTTCTTTTTTGATGGAGCTTTCGGTCTTGGGGCCATTCTGCTTCTCGCTTTGTTATGATTGTAGCGGTGCGGTTTGCAGATCGTCGTTAAGGATGAAATGTCCAGCCTCTCGTTGTCCGTTCCCGTTTTTTCTTGTTGCTTTTTCGATTGGGTTTTCATTTCAAAGTATGCGACGGTCGGTTTTACCAGGGTCTTAGTTACAGTGCCCGGTTCCGCAGCGGTTTCGATATCCTCAGTAGTTCCATCCTCTGAGTGATCAAAAACCGCCGGATTTCGATGGGCAATTTTGCAGTTGTGTGCTTCTCCAGATTTATCATTAGCCCCGGACATCATCAGCCCGGGTTCCTTTGCATGACACTGTTGATTATCTAGTGCTGATGCAGTATGAATTTGCGCAGCACATAGGATTCTCGTTGCAGGCCCCAACAGCTTGGGCGTAGCGTCTTGGTCACTGTCCTTGATATTTAGGTGTTTTGAAGACTCGTCGTCGGTGGTCGCTATCGTCCTTGGGCGTTGTCCCACAAGTGCCTCAGGTTGATCTTTTTCTCTCTTGGGGCTGTTGCAATTCGTTTCCGCAGTAGGCAATGGATCACAAGCTGTGCGATTTCTGGTAATCTGGCTCACCTCCCCCTCTTGGCACACACGTTCATCTCCGGGGGGCAGCATCGGCGGTACGATAGTTCTTCCCCGCTGAGTCTCTGCTAGCGAGTTGTCTCTCAGGTCCATCAAGAGCGAAGGCCTGCCTTGGTCCATTTCCAGTATGCGGCAGGACACTTCGTTGCAGGAAGTGTCCAGCAGGAGTCTCGCGGTCTTGAGTTTAGGTGTCTCAGAAGGCTCTGCTTGACCAGACGAGATAGTGCGCTTCGGCACCCGCTTGAGAGCAGTGCTCTTCTCTCCGCGCTTCCGAAGGGGTCCTCTTCCCGGACAAGACTCCTTCAAAGGCCTGAGTACCCGCTGGTTTGTTACAGTCTCCGCCTCCGCCTCCAAAATCGAACAGGTAAGGAGAGGGAAAGGCGGGGAAGGGATAAGGGAAATAGGTAGGGTAACGGGAAAACGGGTTTCGTGGAGGGGGGACTTTTCCGGCATGAGAGGCGGAGACAGCGGACGAGCAGCTGGAAGAGCTGAAAAATCAGCGGGATCCACCGCTCCCCACATATGATGGATAAGGGGTGCCGTACCTGGTTGGGGTAACTCCGCCCTTGTAGTTGACTGTTCGTTCACACAGAGCATTGCAGCAGTAGTCCTCACAGGCTCATCAGTACACGAGTATATATCCATGTCGGTGGCTTTTCCCTTAGTCCACGCTCAAACCGCGGTCTGCCGCTGTCTGCGACCTCACTCTGCTGCTCACTCCGCGGCCGCTCCGCGGGTGGGAGGCCTCTTTGTAGCTGGGCACGCTGGGAAAAAAAAAAGTGGAGAAACAGCAGAAAGACTCCGGTCTGCCGCTGTCTGCGACCTCACTCTGCTGCTCACTCCGCGGCCGCTCCGCGGGTGGGAGGCCTCTTTGTAGCTGGGCACGCTGGGAAAAAAAAAAGTGGAGAAACAGCAGAAAGACTCCGGTCTGCCGCTGTCTGCGACCTCACTCTGCTGCTCACTCCGCGGCCGCTCCGCGGGTGGGAGGCCTCTTTGTAGCTGGGCACGCTGGGAAAAAAAAAAGTGGAGAAACAGCAGAAAGACTCCGGTCTGCCGCTGTCTGCGACCTCACTCTGCTGCTCACTCCGCGGCCGCTCCGCGGGTGGGAGGCCTCTTTGTAGCTGGGCACGCTGGGAAAAAAAAAAGTGGAGAAACAGCAGAAAGACTCCGGTCTGCCGCTGTCTGCGACCTCACTCTGCTGCTCACTCCGCGGCCGCTCCGCGGGTGGGAGGCCTCTTTGTAGCTGGGCACGCTGGGAAAAAAAAAAGTGGAGAAACAGCAGAAAGACTCCGGTCTGCCGCTGTCTGCGACCTCACTCTGCTGCTCACTCCGCGGCGAAATTTGCCCAAATCA
This sequence comes from Ambystoma mexicanum, assembly GCF_040938575.1. Taxonomy (NCBI): domain Eukaryota; kingdom Metazoa; phylum Chordata; class Amphibia; order Caudata; family Ambystomatidae; genus Ambystoma; species Ambystoma mexicanum. Next base: position 923,879,013 of record NC_090934.1, on the reverse strand, counting down.
CACATTCAGTATTTTATATCCAGTCATTCTGGCCGAAACCGACCCACAACAGCTGCAGATCAATCAATAGATATATCTGAAGATCCCACTAGAGGTTATGGTTCGATGTGAAAATGTTGCCAGAAAAGTCACCACCAGTGGGGTTATGTTTTTAACTTGTCTCAGAAAAACATCATCAAACGTGTGAAAGCACATGGAGAACTTTGGACTTGAAGTTGAGATGGTCTCCTGAGGGAAGATGGAGACACAGTTGCCTTCCTTATGGAGCCGAGTTATGGGGTCCAGACAAAAATGCTGACCAGCTTTAGAAATAGATTCTATACTTTCCCGAATGCCAATCTACATGCTGATTCAACGGAGGAGGGTACTGGATTCACCAGCCAGGTATACAGTCAAAAGAGGGATATCCCAAACTTGTGAGCTGGTGAGCATTGCCTGTCATGGACACTTTTCCAGATCCTTCATATCTTCAAATAGGAAGACCTTACCTAACTGGGTTTAGGATTCGTTTTAGATCCACTCTTCTCTTTATGGATTTTCATAGGTCTCTTTTGACGAAGCTCAAAAATAAACAACTGTCGAGAAGATTGGATTACTGAGGAGGATGGTCTGGCGTGTCGGCCCACCTAGAATGGGTGACATGTATCTAAGTTATGGTGGCCATCGGCTTTGACAAATTACACCAACCCCCAAATCAGAGGTTGTTTTGCTCTGGCCGGAGCCAATACTTTCTCACTGGCGAGCAACATGAAGAGATTCAACCATGCACCTGTCTCTAGGTGTAAAATGCGTGAGGCGGAGGGTGACATTTTGTACCATTATCTCCTCGTTTGTCCAGCCTATGATCTATTAAGGTCAAAACTCCGCTCCTATGAATGACGGCCTTTTAGGAGATCCCAATGTAGCAATGTCCTTCCTTTTGGGGACTTTGATATGAACATCACCAAACCAACTGCAGGTGATGTTTTCGGAGCCTGGAGACAGAGAACCCGGCAAGATTGGTGGTCGCTGGTCTCCGGGCTTGGATGCTTTGTATCTACTAGGCGCTGGGAGCGATGAAGTCTAATGCTCCATGTTCTTCAGCACCTCCCCTGGAGTATCATCCAGTCATTCAGTTGCCAACGACTTTCTAATCTGGCAGCGTACATGTCTCAGGATGTTTTTTAGTTTGGTGTTGATGATTTTATCATTTTTTATGAATGTATCTTCTGTTTTAGATTATTGTATTTATTCCGAATTGGAGTTCAATTTGTTTTTTGTTTTGCTATTTTCTCTTTCTGTCACGAAAGGCCTGTTCAGCTGAAAGTGTAATAAGAAAGTTTAATGACTCATAATATGCCTCCCCACCATGTTCTAGGACTACTGTTATTGAATCAGACTATCTGAGGAAAGTGCTTGATAGTAGTCAGGGTAAACGTTTAAAACATTAGTACCCAGCGTGTTTCCAATTCAGAGAAATCTTTGCCCTGAGTGGGTAAGCCCGATCATGTTGCAGCATACATCTCGTGACAGTACCCATTCTGCCATGGAAAGGGAGAAGGGCCTAAACGTAGTCCCTTCTCTCTTTCCATGGCACACCTTTTTTATTGACTTTTTTAAAATGTGTTCTAATGGCTGCCATGGAAAGAGAGATGGGACTACGTGTAGTCCCTTATCCCGTTCCATGGCAGCAATTGTCTTTGTTTACCTTGGCTGCCCCAAAAAGGGAAAACAGGCTACGTTTCCTAGTCTGCGGTGGCCATTTTGTTTTGGGATTCGAAACAAGAAGCATCGCACAACTAAAAAAAAAACACCATTAGTGGCCCGGTACTAATGGCAATAAACCCCTTGACGGGTAGGCATGACCGCATCCGGTAATGCCCTCAGGGCATTTGTTAAGGCCCTCACTATGCTCGGGCCTGTAACTATCGGCCCCAGAAGCATTACCTGATGCAGTAATGCCCCCTTGGCTCGGGGCTTATTGCCTAAATATCTCTCCTGATGACATTTTGACTGGTGACATTATCACTGGACACTGGCTAACCAGGCTTTAGCCACTCAACTCTTTATCCCATCCCCTGAAATTCTGGGATGTTGCTGAAGGGACCTACTGACATTCAGAGCTGTCATGAACAGTACAAAGTGCAGAGGAAAAATAGTCTGGCTGTGGGGTCAACAACCTAGTCCTAGTAATTACATTTGTTGTCAGAAGAGACTTTTATGCACAAATGTTTAGCAACTGGCACCGTGATGAGCCATTTACAACTGAAAGACCCCACACAGCTCCAGATACCTACACAATCTGTGTCTGCTTCCAAGAAACTTAAGGTGAGCCATGCAGTAAAGGACCCTATTAAAGATTCATTTATACCAGTGTTAGCTAGGGCATAGAATACAGCCCTGGCAACAAAAAAATAAGTGGGCCATATTCATGAGTCAACATTTTTATATTTTCCAAACAAACCGAGTAATACTTGAGAGCGCATTTTTTGGCAAAATATTTTTGAAATGGGTACTTTTAAATATATTGTTTAAAATTACCAGCCGTGCTATGTACTAAGCCATAGAAGTGGCCCACATAAGCCCAAAACAATGTTCCACGTTTGCATGTTGGGAGAGCCCTTCTGCATTGCCCTATAGCTTATGGACTATTCTGTGCCTGCTTTATATCCATAAAAGATACTAGCTTGACATGCACTTAAAGGATTTGTTTTTATGTGGTTAGTCAAATGTTCTCGACATCATACGCGTGGTCGAGTTGGAAGTTTCTCACACACAATCTATATACAAAGATGACTATATTGCACGCTTTCTTTTAGTGTGTTTGTTAATGTGCTGAAAGTACATGGGTATAAATACATGTTCAGGTTTGCATAATTGGGCATTCTGGGACTTGTAGTTTTCCATTCAGGATGGGTAAAATAAAGCTACAATGATGTTATTTTGCTTAAAATGTTTCAGGCAGTATCATTGCAGTCCTTGAAGGTCCAAATTTAAATATGTGTACCGTGTAGAGCTCAGAAGGAATGTGGTCAAGTGCCTAAATTGCAGAGTAGTAATATAATCCCAGCATCACCGTTTTAACAAAGTGTGTGATCCTAGGCAAATCATGTAATCTCACTGTCACTTAACTGTGAAATAATACCCTTATAGTATGGCACATTTATTACATTTTAGGGAGAACATGGTGCCCCGTTGTGCTTCTATGTTAATGCCCCCCGAGATTGTCATTTGGAACTGTTGCACTGGCCCACACCCAGTTCCATATCATTTGATTTGAAAGGTAGATCTCAACAGTCAGTCAGTCCACCAGAGATTATAGTATAGCGGGCTGACTGCAGCAGAACCAACAATAATTTCCTTCCATGTTGCTGCCAGTTACCGGAGTTGCTTTGGCTGACTAGAGCTCTACCACACAGGAGAATGAGTGACACTCTTGGCATTAAAGCTCATTGAGGCCCTACAAATGGGGAAAGAGCGCTAGATAAATAACCAAATACAATACAATACAATTGCCCCATTATACTATGTTAGTAAGTCTTGTATCACACCTTCTGCCATTCTCACAGTTCCTTGGAGCTTCAGGATCTTCAAGAGGTGAGAAAAGGGATTAACGTAGGAGAAGTGGCAGTAGGGAAACGTTGCTTTGTTGCAATGTCGGGGTGTGCAGATCTGAAAGGCTAGGGCTATCAGTGGTGTGTGTGCTTTAAATATTGTTTGTGTTGTCTGGAGCAATGGTTAATATGTGGTACAGGAAGCTAATGTAAATTGTGTGTGTTGTGTGTGGTGTCTGTCAGAGTAATGTTTAAAACGTGTGGGGAGTTGTGTTGGTGTACCTATGGTGTTTTAGTGTGCTCTTTAATGAAATGTAGTGTAGACACATGTATTTGGGTGGTGGACATTTAATTGTGTTACTTGTGTTGTTTTGATGCTGGGGTTGTGTTGTCAATCAGGGTGGGAGGTAGAATGATATTTAGGTGGTTCTTGTTACCATGCCTGGCCCAACAGACCAACCAATACCAACAGGGAACAACCTTTTTCACTTTGGAAACATCACAATGAGTCATATTTCTTTTTTATATCTATACAGAACATTCTTTCTCCAGCTTCTATGCCTTGTTGTGCCATAAAATGTAATGTTAGGCTATGTGATACTACGTCAGGTGGTACTATGTCGCGGCACAAATTCTTAGCCCACAGGTTAAAGTCAGTTGCACTGCAGCTCCCTTCTGACTGACCACTGACACCTCAAAGACACTCCAACTGTAGTCAGCATTATATTGGATTATGCTAAAATGCAGCTGGATTTTCACCATGAATTACCAGCTGGCAAAGTCAACCACCAACCAGACCGCAGCCGCAGCATCCTCATGCTATCTGATATCATCAAAAATGTGCATCTTATCTTGAAGCCCTTTCATGATTTTGGGCAATGTCACTGGCCAAATATTCTTTAAGAAGTACCATGCACTACTACTTTGATACCAGTTCCGACAGCCATTCCTTGGTTAGAAGAAGAATGGGGTTGCCCCGACAACACAAAGTCACAGACGGCAGGCCCTTCCCACCATTTCCAGCATCACTGTCCCAACCTCTGAGGTGTCTGGCTTGTTGTGCCCGTGTTTAGTAACACTGCGTTTAGAAGGAGCTTGTGGAAGTTGTAGCTCTTGAAGTGAGCTACGGAGAGACCACTAGGAAACCCTACATTACTATTAAAAGTTGCTGTTAAAGTTTGGGCAATTCGGCTGTATATTTGGAAGTCCTTGTATTGCACCATGGAGGATGGACAGGGAACTAGTAAGATCCAAGACGAACAAACAAGGAAGGTCTGAAATGTGCAGGTGGTCTGCAAACCTGACAGAAAGCACGCGCCTGGTGGGCATGGGGGTTGACGGTGGTGAAGTTTGCGGGAAGGGTCTGCGAGACCATTGTTGGAAGGGTAGAGTTGAGTGTGTAGGGGGTGGGGGTGTGTGCAGGGGTACTCGCCAGTCTGTCACAATCTGTAAGAACGTTCTATACTAGAGACCAGGCAGACGCCTCGGGACAGCGAGTCCCTCCATCACTGATGTGCAAGAGTCAGCAGCAGACGCGGAAGCTGGACCTGCACACATTAGCCATTAAAGCCACTTTTAATGACCTGACCACATTGGAAGCATGGATCTCAGTCTAGGGAGCCCGCAGCCTGTGGGGTCCCCGCTTTTCAGGATGCTATAGAGAGGGCGTGAGAGATTCAATGATTGGTTGATAAACTTGTAATATGTCTCATAAGAAGTCCTGACGTTACTGGAGAAGCATACGAACATGCAGACTCTTAGTGCCCACCCCGAAATGCATACATGTTGGTGGCATGTTTGGCTAAGGCCTCCATGCCCGTGGGTGCCAACTTCTAGATTTCCCAGGCGTAAAGGAGGAGAGCAGAGAGAACTAAGGACTACTCCATTGAAAGAGCTCACTTTTCAAAGCATTGCAGCAACCGAATATTGCCCACTCAGGGACGTCATTTGGGGGTCGCCAGAGGTCGCAAGTGCGACCTTTGAGGTTTAACTTGCGACCTCTGTGGTCTCCCTTGCGACCTCTAAAAAAAGAAATCTAATTATTATTTTATTTGTAATGCAAGCTCCTGGGTTGTGGCCAGCACTATGTGGCTCTTTACTTCTGGAGTAGCTGGCTTTCTTGTTCAGGCCCCTTAAAAAAAGAAGAAAAATAAGAACATGAGGGCCACAAGTCTAACACTTTCAGCACTGAACCTAAATAAGAAAGAATAGGAATACCAAATAATGTGTCTTTCTGGAATTCTATACAATAATTGCTAGACTCATTAAAGGTTTATTTCAGACTCACTTCAGGTGGGCAAGTCACTGATTTAGTCTGTTCTTAAACGCCTCAACTCAGCCTTTCATCCTTCTGAGGTCGATAAATGTGTACCAACACAGGTTGGGTGATATTGTGTGTATATTACTTCTATGTAAAGCGCTTAAGCTTAAGTGCTGTATAATAACACATCATTATCATTTGGTCATGGACGTCTGCTTGCAATCACAGTCATTTGGTAATATGGGTCTATACACACTGATCTTAACGATACATATGCCGATCCATTCAGGTATGAAATGTACATCACATTATAGTGATATCGTAACCATATTTTTCCTAGTGTACATTGCTATGTGATGCCACTTCCTGTTTTGTCAACGGGTAAAAGGTCTTGTTCCATCACTTCCCGCGATATCACTTTGGGGTAGGGTCAAATTACATCACTTCCTGTGATGTCATCAGGGGGTCAAGGGTCATGTGATGTCACTTCCGCTACCCCAGGCATTTTGGTGAAATGACGTCCCTGTGCCCACTGTTGGGTTTGCAGTGTGTTTTCAGGCACCGTTTTGTTTGTATTCTTGTACAGCTCCTAGAATGCAAACTGTTGGGAGCTTCAAAGCCATCACCAGCTGAGCCACTCACAGCTGACATGGCACAACTTGACCTCTGGAGACTCTCTTCTGGCTTGTACCAGTGGGATTGTGTGCCCTGCTTTCCGTTCTTGTGTAACACAGGTTTGAGGCTTCCTGTTAGACATGTGTGATTATCTAGAAACTGTGGTCCAAAAAAACAATTAACACATTTAATTTAATTGGGTAGAGCTGTTACAAAGGTGTTTATTTTGTAGTTGAATCTTTTTTGGGTTACGAGAAGCATGGAAGCAAAGGGATTCTCGGTATGATTTACAAACATGCCGGCCCCTCTGCAGATGACCCAACGGTTCACCGTTGTGTGTCTTCCGTGGTTGTCAACAATGAAGGTCTAAAAGCAAACATATGGTGACAAATGTAATTGTCAGCTTTGAGGAAGTCTCAGTTTACCCTCAACTTTTCTAGACCAAAGCAACATCTGGCCCATACTGTGGAATTGACAGCTGGTTTCCCTGAACGTGTGGTAGAATCTTTCATCTGACTCCTTTGTGTGGAAATCAGAGTCGCCTTGAGGTCCACAAGAGGCTTCTCGGCCTCTTGAAAGATGAGATGCTGCAGCACTTGCCATCATGGTACACATGTTCTAGAGAAGGATGGGCTCCTGCACCACGTGTGATTATGGTAGGTCTGGACTAGAGAAGGATGGGCCCCTGCACCACTTGTCATTATGTTAGGCCTGGACTAGAGAAGGATAGTCTCCTGCACCACGTGTGATTATGGTAGGTCTGGACTAGAGAAGGATGGGCCCCTGCACCACTTGTGATTATGGTACGCCTGGACTAGAGTAGGATGGGCTCCTGCACCACTTGTGATTATGGTAGGCCTGGACTAGAGAAGGATGGGCTCCTGCACCACTTGTCGTTATAGTCGACCTGTTCCAGAGACGGATGTTGTGTGCAGCACTTGTCATTATGGAAGGCCTGGACTAGGGAAGGATGGCTTCCTGCAGCACTTGTCATTGCGGTAGACCTGAATTAGAGAAGGATGGGTTTCTGCAGCACTTGTCATTATGGTAGGCCTGGACTAGAGAAGGATGGGTTCCTGCACCACTTGTGATTATGGTAGGCCGGTTCTAGAGATGGATGGGTGGGTGCAGTGCTTGTCATTGTGGAAGGCCTGGACTAGAGAAGGATGGGTTTGTGCAGTAATTGTCAATATGGTAGGCCCGAATTAAAGAAGGATGGGCTCCTGCAGCACTTGTCATTATGGTAGGTCTGGACTAGAGAAGGATGTGTGTGAGCAGCACTTGTCATTATGGAAGGCCTGGACCAGAGACGGATGGGTGTGTGCAGCTTTTGTCATTATGTTAGGTGTGGACTAGAGAAGGATGGGTGTGTGCAGCTCTTGTCATTATGGAAGGCCTGGACTAGAGAAGGATGTGTGTGTGCAGCGCTTGTCATTACGGAAGGCCTGGACCAGAGACGGATGGGTGTGTGCAGCGTTTGTCATTATGTTAGGTCTGGACTAGAGAAGGATGGGTGTGTGCAGCTCTTGTCATTATGGAAGGCCTGGACCAGAGACGGATGGGTGTGTGCAGCGTTTGTCATTATGTTAGGTCTGGACTAGAGAAGGATGGGTGTGTGCAGCTCTTGTCCTTATGGTAGGCCTGGACTAGAGAAGGATGTTTGTGTGCAGCACTTGTCATTATGGAAGGCTTGGACTAGAGACGGATGGGTGTGTGCAGCGCTTGTGATTATGGTAGGTCTGGACTACGAAGGATGGGTTCCTGCATCCCCTGTCATTATAGTAGAGCTGAACTAGAGACGGATGGGTGTGTGCAGTACTTGTCATTATAGTAGCCCTGAACTAGAGAAGGACGGGCTCCTGAACCACTTGTCATTATGGTAGACCTGAACTAGAGAAGGATTGGTTGGCTCCCTCTCTTGAATCGTCTAGCAGTGCTGCCAGAGTGGATTCTCCCATTGCACCCATGCCCGCTGAAGAAGGTTCTCTAGCTTCTACCTGTCGTCCTGGAAAATCAAAAGGGGTTGGGGGGGGGCAGTTTCAGCGTCTATCTAAGGGATTTGATGGTTGCTATACTGCATCCCTATTGCCGTCCCACCTATCCAGCATATTTTAGTCACTGGACTTCTTTCCAGTCCTGGTGTGCGAAGAAACCTCTCATGCTATTGTCTGAAATGTTATCTTCTCTGCCTGAGCATCTTGATACCCCCCCCTGTGAATCCCAAATACAACAATTTGCTCTTCAAGAAGCCTTGTGGGTATCTCTCAAAGGTGACGTTCTGCTTCTCACCTTTAATGCTAGTGTAGATTTGGCCAAACCTCTTTTCATGGCAGTTCTCCAATCTTGTGTGACCTGCCTTTGGTGTTGAGAGCTCTTCAATGCCTCCACGAGAGACTTCCATAGGTGGTATTCAATTACTTACCACAGACGGTGGACATTCAATAGTGACATCCTCCACATCCTACCCTCGACAATTGTCTGTGTATTTATGGTTCGCATCTAACTAGGATATGTCGGTTCTACCGTCAAGTCTTTTGCTTTTACCAAATGTTTTGTCATCCTTTCGTGTCTTTCCATGGATGTTTCTCGTTTCCTCTTTCCATTCTCTCTTCTCTTCTCCAGAGGAGAGGAAGCTGCACTTGATGGATCCATGAACATGCAGAGGACTGGTTTGATAAATTTGCACATCATAGCCAAAGCCATCTTTTTTGGCAAAACTCGTTGGGTGTGATGGATCCGCTCTCCAGAGGGGTCAATATGTGTCTCATTTTTTAATTTCCTCGCCACCAGTAACAGAATTACTTTCACTTTTACTGCAGTGCCAAATTATAGGTTTGGCCTTGAAGCGTAGACTCTACCAAATAATCATCAGATTTACTGCAGCAGAATTACCATTAAACCTTATGAAATCCAAATGGATTCATACGGTCTTCAAAATGGGGACTAACATCGGAGGCAGCCCACTCGTGATCCTGTGGTACATTCAGGGAACAAAGTGGCAGTAATGGTAAACGAATTTGATGGTAATTCCACTGGATTTACCAGCAAATGTATAATTCGGCACTTGGTATACTTTAAAGATATGTTTTTTTTATTATTTTTATTGGTTTCTAGAAACCTTTAAAAAAACAAAGAAACAGTGTTACAATACAAAACAACATGGACACTCCACTTTGTCATCATCAAGAGGCATAATTTCCATCATGTACGGTAGGTTGTCCTAGCAAGAATGACGCTAGTCCTTCAAGGCGACATTTGTTAGCTCATGAGAAGAGGGGTCCTGTTTTGCTAGACAAGTTTTTAGATCTTTCAGAAAAGTTACTAGCCCGTACATAAGTTTTCGGTTTAACCCCTCGAACATGAGTTTCCACCAGTCAACGGCACAGTACGTTTGTTGCACCCAAAAAATAGGGCCAGGTAGGCGAGTTCATAGATTTCGGTGCTTTGGACAAAACAGAGTCAGATGTTTGAGAGACTCTATTGATTGATCCCAAAGGCGGCAAGTTATGTTTACATTTTCACTTTTGTTCCAGGTACTACTGCGATCTTTAGTGGGGAAGAGATTGAGTCTGAATTGAATGAGAAGCAATCTCGAATATTGATATGGCGATTGGAGCAGGTATGGCTGCAGTTCATCAAAGGCTCTTGCTTCAAAAGGAGCGTCTTTCATTAGACGAGAACTTAGTTGATCTGTGCAGGTTTGTTGCCAATCTGCTCTCCATAGCTTTTGCTTTGCTTTCTCAGGGTTGTCCAACAAGGTGGTAACCTGGATGTCGTTCGCCTCAAGTACTTCAAAACATACTCTGCCCCACATGGAAAGTACCGTGTAGTCCAAATCTGTATTCGGATTGTGTAGAATTTTGAACTGTGGTACCGGAATTGTTAAGATGGTCTTCCTATAGAGATTTAGTAGGTTCCCAACACACTCTGGCGTGGATGGACATCAGACCAAGTTCGTACCTTAGGTTAGGAGTTGGACAACCTTTGGGAAGATGTAGGACTCTAGTCCAGAAGCTATTCTCCAAGGTGCTCCACAGGTCGTGTGAACATCCGATCATATTATCTGTTCCATAGATAAGAGCCGGAACGCTTTTTGACAGTAGAAACCGAGTATTGGCTTTATGGAGAATTTTCCAAATTTTTTGTTGATGATGATATATGGTTTTTAAAAATGTTTTCCCCCTGATCGCCACCCATCTTTTTTTTTGTTTGGTATGTTGGATGGGGTTTCTTATTTCCACAAAACCATATCGACTTCAGGCCAGCTATGCATGCACTTAGGGCCTCATACTGGTAGAGCCACCAGGATACTGGCAAATGTAGATACAGTTTCCGGCACTCGGTCTGGTGGCATTGCCACTGGATTTCGATTGTCGGAGTGACGGTGTAAATCCCCATTCACAGAGTCCCATAGGACTCCAGGCGATTTGCCATCCTTACAGGCCACTGGGCTTTTTTTGCTGGTAGGGCACCTGCCTTACGGTAACGCAGGTGACCCACCGGCAAACCCACAGTCAGACGGTCCGGTAAAGTTCCGGTATCCACGAATACTGGCAATTCTTTGCCAGACAGGCCGACTTACAATGAGGCTCTTAATCTCCAATCGATGTTTGTAGTAGAATGTGCTTGTTCTGAGTTCCCTGTGCCATCCTGGTACATGCCAGGCCATTTTTGGGCAGGGGAATCCAATTCCTCTTTTGCGGCCAGAGTTTGGAGTTCATTACTTCCTTGGGTGCTGAACATTTCTGTGAGATTAACGTGTTTTGTACATTTGCGCAGCAGTGCTTGACAACTGTGCTGTTCTTATTTGCTGTGTCGTGAAGGTTATGTATTGCTTTGATAGTCCTTTACAGAGTAATAGAGAGGACGCAGAGGTGGGACAATCAGGTAGAGCTCTTGTTATCTTTATTACTCTGTGTAACATATTGTAATTGTTTATTTACACAGCGCTTATACCCAGGTGGAGTGCTTCAAAGCGCTTCAAGGCAGGAAGGGAGCAAGGAACTATAGTAATCATTCTTAGGCCTTGGCGTTTTCGAATGATCTAACAAAAAACTAGCATACTCGGCCTGACAGTATTTCTGCTAGTGCAAGTGCATGGAGGCTTACAGTTGTGAACGAGCTGGGCAGGGGGGAACAAAAAAGGGGGGACAACAGGACAAACAAACTAACTAGTCCTAGTACAGTTTAGGTCAAGCATGCGTACAGATGGAGGTGCGAGGAAGGGGGTGAGTAACCCCTCCTCAGGTGATACTGTATGCCTCCATCTCCCTCCTCTTTTCCCCTTCCTGCCCCCATAGGATGGTGCATCGGCTCACTTGCCTGTGCACGGCTGAGCCATCCAGTAGGGAAGTGGTGGAAGTGGAAAAAATGAAGTAGTGGTTCTCTGGCTGCTTCCAAAAAGGAGGGAGTGGGATGGTCGGACAGATCAATGGGTTGGGGTATGGATGCCCAGTGCAGGGGGGAAGGAGGGTGACCAGGATCACAAACCTTGGCTCAAACTGTTGGATATCAAGGTCTACAGTACAGTAATAATGTCTAATAGAATTTACTTACAAAAAGCACAAATTGCATAATAAAGTCACATGACAACATGTACCTCCTTATAGCAACACGTTAAGCCAAAAGAATATCACTGCGCCTTTAATTTTCACATCCTGAAAAGTCCCAGAATGCAAAGTAATGCCAACCTGAAAAATCTAGTTAACCCCACTGTACTTTCAGTGATTTAAACATGTAATAAAAGACGCTGTGTAATAAACAAAGATAGATATGCAGATTCTGTGTCAAAAACTTCCAGCCCATTGTTTTTAATAATGTTGAAAACATTTGATAAGTGAATTAAAGCAACTTTTATTTTTTGCATATCAGGTTAGTAGTCATCATGCATATAGACAATTCTTCAAATGGGCGCTTTGTGCTGCTCCCTTTCACTATCACAGATTTGCAATGTAACTGGTGCTTTGCAAGCTCTTTGAGTTGGAAATGTTCCAATAATGCATAGGGAAGGCTCTACCACCGATAAAAAAAAATGTATTTGCAACCTGAGCACCTTAACGACCTGCAGAGCCAAGGATGCTGTGTGTGTGTGTGTGTGTCTGCCGAGCTGAGACTTGGGGAAACTGGCAGTGCTTCAATGTCCGGCCTGAGCCGTTTCTATAACTGGCTTGGGAGAAAGAAAAGGCGTCCAAACGCATTTCTTGAGCCTTTGAACTAAAGGTATGCTCTGTATAAAGCAAACAAACTAGTAGTATGGCGTACCAAGGATGTATATTACACTTCCATCTCTGCTGTAGTGTAGGAAACCCTTTGAAGGGGTCCAGGTTTGAAGTCAGGCATTCTCATTTTAATGAAAACAAGGAAGGCGCGTGTCCAGAGGATACCCAGAAAACTTCGCAGAATAATACGGCAGAGGGAGTCATGTCAGCCGGGCTTGTCCTGTACACAGCTGAGAAGCCTGCAGGCTGCCTCTGGTGATGAGCTGCGTAGCAGCTCTCTGTCTTCCTCTGTCTGCATCCTGGGGAGCTGTCAGTGTTGATTTGATAAATCTACGTATACAATAATGTTATAATACAACCTTTTCTCACATGGGGCACACAAACATGGTTCAGCAATGATTCAGAACCATAGGTGAACTTCCAGGGATGGCTACCAGGTGGCGCTGCGACATGTGTGTTTGTCAGCTGTAATGGCCTATTCTACTCTTCCTCTGTCTGCGATTCAGTGCATTTCTAGTCAGTGTCCACTAGAGAGCAGCCTTTAGCAATCCAGTTTGGTAAGGCTAGCCACACTACAGCATCACTGTGCTGGAAACTAGGAAGGCATTGGGAACAATCTCAAGTCCTTTGGGAGTCAGTGAGGCATGGGCATTCCGAGTCCTATGGGGTTGGTTGATTTTCTTGGAATATGCATGGCCTTGCTGTGGCAGCAATAACCAGCAAAGAATCCTGGGAAATGAATCTTGTAAGGGAAGAAGTTGCAATGGCGTCCCCCCATGCAGACCTCCTGCATGCAGATCTCCGAGGATTGCCTAAAAGCATGGGGTGAGAGGTCTAGTAACTCAGTTTTGCCTGCTGAGTATGAAACAAGCTCACAATGGCCCGGAAATAACAGGATCATTGATCACTGTGTCTTTAGGCCAATACCTTGCTGCCATATCAAGCAACGAAAAAGGAGCCTGTTGGCAGATATTGACCTGGGTCCATGCACTCTGAGGTCACCTATTGTAATACCCAGCTATTGTGCTGCGTCCATGCCCTCTGTGATCCTGCCCTGCAATGCACTGCTATTTTCCCAGGTCCTTGCTCTCTGTGATCATGCTCTGTAATTCCCAGCTATTTTCCTGGGTCCATGCACTCTGCAACCATCCCTGTTAATGCCCAGCTAATTCCCTGGGTCCATACCTCCTGGAATTATGCCCTGTAATACCCAGTTATTTGTCTGCATCCTTGCCCTCTGTGGTCCTGCCCTGTAATGCACTGCTATTTTCCCAGGTCCTTGCTCTCTGTGATCATGCTCTGTAATTCCCAGCTATTTTCCTGGGTCCATGCACTCTGCAACCATCCCTGTTAATGTCCAGCTAATTCCCTGGGTCCATACCTCCTGGAATTATGCCCTGTAATACCCAGTTATTTGTCTGCATCCTTGCCCTCTGTGGTCCTGCCCTATTATGCACTGCTATTTTCCTGTGTCCATGCCCACTGCGACCATCCCTTCTAATGCCTACCTATTTCCCTGTGTCCATGCCTTCTGGAATTTTGCCCTGTAATACCCAGCTATTTGCCTGGATTCCTGACCTCTGTGGCCATGCCCTGCAATGCACAGCTATTTCCCTGGGTCCATGCCTTATGAGATCATCCCCGTTAATGCCCAGCTATTTCCCTGGGTCCATGCCTTCTGGAATTATGTCCTGTAATGCCCAGCTGTTAGCCCACGCCCTTGCCCTCTGTGATCAGCCCCTGTAATACCCCAGCGCTTTGGGTTTAGTCACTGCCCCCTCGGGTCGGACACCGTCTTCTTCTCACTCCATGTTAATCTGGTATGTTGTTTGATTTGGGGTTCATTTTTAGAGCAACGCCTGCGACAGTCTAGCTGCCAGAGAGATACTCAAGCCGTGACCCAATCTGGGGCCCCTCGATGGTGGAGCACCACTCCATGGCACGGATATCATTCCACCCTGGCCTCACAAGCCTGATGTACGTTTCATTCTAGTATTGAGGGCTATTACAATTAAATAACAAACTACAGTAATTCATTTAAATTCTGAAGCTTTACCTCCTTTAATTCTTTTAGTTATTTTGTTCAATACGATTGAGTTATTTTTACGTCAACGTTTTACGTGTCATTTTAACATGTCCTGTTTAGTATATGTTGGTATACTGGAATAACTAACTCAACCCAGTATCCAGTTGACCCACGTGCTCAAGTTTGATCAAGCCACACATTATTAGTGGCCCCCCCTGCTGGACCCTGTCTCTGGGAGTGCAATTCCTCTGACTTGAATACAGCCACATCTATGGATAACTGACCCATGTGCAGACCTTGCTGACCTCCCACCAATGAATGGCTACATACTCGACTAACCCGACCCTGGCACACTGGCTATGGCAGCCCAAGGCAGTGCAGCGTTGCCCATGGATGAACTGGCTGCCCAAGGGCTTGCCTCGTACTGGCCGAACCTGCTGACCTCCCATCCATATTTGACCCCCATACATATGTGACCTGACCTGCTGGGTATGGCACCCCCTGACCATGCCACCCATGGATGAACAAATGGCCCAAGCACAGCTGCTTACCGACTGGGCCCCCTGTGCCCCCAGCCAGAATTGGCCCCATACACATGTGTCCTGGCTCTGCCCTACTGGCTGTGGTTGCCAGTGGCCAGGCCCGTGGATGGATAGATGGCTATTTGAACACTGTGTTATAACATGGATCGAGTTCATAGTGATGTCTCTTGGAAGCAGTCAGAGAAGCTTGGACAGGCGGGGCATGCGCTGATTAATACATTGGAAGGCGTGCTGGCTCAAACAGTAGGAGTCACTCACTAATTATGCTAAGCTATTAACAAGAAATCAGTCAATGCCATTAACACTGCAATGGGCTAGGTTTATGCACATGCAACCAATTATAAAAACAGTGATAATAAAAACACATTCATTCGCGTCCGCTTAATTGTGCTACCCTGTAACAATTTTGATCAGGTATATTTAGTGTTAATAAAGTACAGGGTGAATAATGACGTATAACTGATAGGTCAAATCTCCCAACCCTTTGTGTAAGTAGTATAAGACAGTGGGCCTCATTTCGGCGATTGGGCAGTAAATCCACCAAATTACTGACGAAATCGGGCACCATTACCGCCACTTGGTCCGGTGGGTTTGCCACAGGATAAGCTGATAGGGATGAGTAATTCGCCATTTTTGGAGTCCATCGGAAAAAATTATAATTTTGTGGTGCAGGAAAAACAGTAGTAACTCCTCTACTGCCAAAAAAAGTGGCAGCAACGTAACTACCGCCCCTTTTTTCCTGCACAGTGTGGCTTGGAATGAAGCCCAATGTGTCTTGCTGAGTCATGGTTATATAAGTTAATGTATCAATATGCATGATTGGACATTTTGAAGTGTATAATTGAATAGACTCAATTCTATAAATCAATAGTGAGCAGCATGGATAGAGCAACTTTCTGATTGGGTAGAAATACATTCACAAGCTCATTCAATAACATCCAGTTGCAAGTCACTAGTATATTGCATTGATGCATTGTTAGCTATTACCAATTGGAAGAGGTCCAATTGGAAGAGGTCCAAGTCAAGCTTGAGTAGTTAGTGTCTGATTTTTATCAGATTTATTTAGGTAAATTGATGTTAGTTTTTTTTTAATGAGATGTATTACTTATCTAGTATGGTAGCTTATATATTAACCATGTGTTACTTAACTCATTTCAGTTAAAATATTTAAGCATGCTAGTAGAATATATTTCTTTTTTTTGTGTTTAACTATATTTTACCAGTTTTTACAAAAAGTCTTTCCGTCATGAACACTGCTTGTTTTTTTAACTTTAGAAGTTCCAAATCCTTGATTTACTTATGATTTTTTTTGTGCAATGAGTTCAGGTCAAGGCTCTCCAGGAAGTTTCCAACCGCGATCAATGGATTTCGGTTTGTCTCATCCATCAAATAAGCCCACCAGTAATCTTCGTCCAGCGTACAGAAGTGTGAATGTAAATGTTCCAGATGGGTTTTCCTGTTGGGAGCTAATACTGGGCATTTGAGGATGAGATGCTTCAAGCTTTCAGTTGAGTACGGATCTGTGCAAAAGCGACAGAAATTCCAGAATCCCAGATTCCCAAGATTTCGTTTGTTTTTAAAATGTTTAGCCTTGCTCTCAGGAAGATTGAGAGGAGTTTCATGTTTGGGAACTTTAGTAAATAGTTGATGGGCTCGTTTAGTTTTTGGGCATATGGTGGCAAGTGCACACTGCACTTGTAGCCCATGGCTTTGTCCTGCGTGCCACACCAATCTGTTTCCTTAAATTTTCTAGCAGTTTTGGTTGGGTTTGTCAAAAGTTCCTCTTCCAAACTTCCTATTTCTTCCAAGATAGCCAGATTTTAGTTTGTCCAGTTTTGCAGCATTTTGTTGGATCTTTTCTCCATTTCCTCATGAATGAGAACATAGATTTTTTCTTTGGAAGATCGTATTTTCCTGTATAACATCAGGCCGTTGAGATCAACGGTTCCTTTCAGAGATGTGAGACTTAGCTCTCTTCTAATCAGAACCACCAGAGAAGATGGAGGGAGATGTAACTATTTCCTGCACAGGGAGCCTTCCAGTTTATTCCAGATGCTATCGGGAATCATCAGCATAGCTTCCACTCTGTAGGTAAGTGCTGGGACCACTTTCGCTTTGTAGAATGTAATTGCTGCTTTAAGCGAGAAGCGCCCAAACATTTTATCCATCAGGATAGTCTAGTTGGTCAAGCTTTTGTTTTTAAGGATCAAAGTTTCTTGCATCGGTGATTCTCTTGCTTTGTTGCTAAAAGTGACTCCCAGATATCTGAAAGTGTCGACTTTTTCTAGTCGTTCTTTCGCTAGGAACCACGCACCGTGCTCTTTTCATCTGGGTTTGTCTAGACACATTACTTTGGTCTTTCCCTTATTACTCTCTCGGTCGTTGTTCTTAAGGTATTCATGCAGATGATCTAGTTTTCTCTGTAGCCCAATCTTAGTTTGATCGATTAGGATAATGTCATCCGCATATAGCAAAATACTAACTTTTTCGGGGCCCAGAGTAGGAGGAAAAGCTTTCATGCCTTTTTCTGTGTGTTGATAATCTCCTGTATAAGCGTTGTATAGCGCCGGAGCTAGAGGGAATCCTTGCTTGACTCCACGATAGGTGGTGATGTTTGTTGAAAGTAGCCCTGTACCATTAAGACGAACTCTCATTGAGGTCTGCGAGTATAGTTCTTTTATCGGCGCCAGCAAGGATTTTGGGCACTTCCAGTTGAGAATTTTCTTCCACAATTTGTCTCTATTGACTTTGTCAAATTTTTACAGATCAATAAAAGCCAAATATAAATGAGATGCACCTTCCAATACTTTGGTCTTGAAAATGCTGAGTATTAATATATTGGCTGTTTTTCCAAGGTTTTTTGTGAAACCTGTTTGGAAGGGATCTGATCTTTCAGATGATGAAACCCATGCATAGCACCCACACAGGAGCGGGCAGGAGCCCCTCCCCTCCACTGCAGCCTAGTCGACCCTTTTTGGCGAACGCACTACTGCAAGAACACGAGCAGTGAGACACAGCTGATCTGCACCGCTCATCGCGCCTTCTCCCCAGCACCCTTGCCATAATCAGAATGAGCGCCAATAGTGACAATTTCACTTAATTCTGTCGGATCCATGCTGGATCAGCTTCCTTTGTCAGACTGCCACGTTGCTGCCGTGCCTCAGCCCATTCCATCATGGCCGGCGCAACGCGGCATGAAAACGAGGCTAGGAGTCCTCGTTGCTAGATTACCAGGCCTACAATCGCCTATCGCTGCGACCGTAAGGCAGCAGCCTTCCGTGCCAAAGGCCAAGGATAAGGCCCTGTTCTGCGCCTGGAGCAGCAGAATAGCACACACGGGAGCGGGCAGGAGCCCCTCCCCTCCACTGCAGCCTAGAGGACCCTTTACGCCGAACGCACTACTTCAACAACACGAGCGATGAGACACAGCTGATCTGCACCGCTCATCCCATCTTCTCCCCAGCACCCTCGCCATAATCAGAATCAGCGCCAATAGTGACAATTTCACTTAGTTCTTTCAGATCCATGCTGGATCAGCTTCCTTTGTCAGCCTGCCACGTTGCTGCCGTGCCTTAGCCCATTCTATCATGGACGGCTCAACACGGCACAAAAATGAGCCTAGGAGTCCTCGTTGCTAGGTTACCAAGCCTACAATAGCCTATCACCGCGACCGTAAGGCGGCAGCCGTCTGCAGCAAAGACCAAGGATAAGGCCCTGTTCTGTGCATGAAGCAGCAGAATAGCACCCACACGGGAGCGGGCAGGAGCCCCTCCCCTCCACTGCAGCCTAGATAACCCTTTTCGCTGAATGCACTACTGCAATAACACGAGCGGTGAAGCACAGCTGATCTGCACCGCTCGTCCCGCCTTCTCCCCAGCACCCTCTCCATAATCAGAATGAGCGCCAATTTCACTTAATTCTGTCGGATCCATGCTGGATAAGCTTCCTTTGTCAGTCTGCCACATTGCTGCCGTGCCTTAGCCCATTCCATCATGGCCGGCTCAACGCGGCACGAAAACGAGGCTAGAAGTCCTCGTTGCTAGGTTACCAGGCCTACAATAGCCCATCGCCGCGATCGTAAGGTGGCAGCCGTCCGCGGCAAAGGCCAAGGATAAGACCCTGTTCTGCGCCTGGAGCAGCAGAATAGCACACACACGGGAGCGGGCAGAAGCCCCTCCCCTCCACTGCAGCCTAGAGGACCCTTTTCGCCGAACGCACTACTGCAACAACACGAGCCGTGAGACACAGCTGATCTGCACCGCTCGTCCCACCTTCTCCCCAGGACCCTCGCCATAATCAGAATGAGCGCCAATACTGACAATTTCACTTAATTTTACAAAACAACTATGTCCAAAGCACTAGACTCTATTGCACCTCTCAAATTGTGCAAAAGCAAACCACAAGCACGTCTAAACGCTTGGTTCACCCCACATTTTAAAGAACTCAGACAAAAAGAAAACTGGAAGCCATATGGCGTCATACCCCATCGGCAGAAAATAAAATAAACCTGACTAAATCTGCCCACTATTACAAAAAAGAAATAATCAAAACTAAAAAAGACCTTTACAACGACAGCATTGCTAAAGCCAGCTCTAATACAAATGAGCTCTTTATCATACTATGAGAAATGGAAGCACCCATCCCTAGTCTGGTGCACTAACATCCAGAATGCTTTAGCCAATAAAATTGTACTCCTTCAAGGCAAAATTGCAAATAAGAAATCCTCTCCCACCAAACATGATGCCCACTCCCAGACTACAAAAATACCAACTAATAAACCATACCAATTTAAATTCTCCAAAGTTTCTGTCCTTGAAGTGGAGAAAATCATCTCCCCCCTGAAGCCATCCAGATGCCAGGGCGACAACTACACAGCACAATTAATTAAAGAGGCAGCAAGAGACCTGTCCCCATTTATCACCAAACTCATTAATGCATCTTTTTCAACTTGCATTGTCCCAAGCAACTTGAACGAATCTTGGTCCTAACTTTGCTGAAAAAACAAACCTTAGACCCAGCCACACCAACCAACAATAGGCCTATCACAACGGTGCCTTTCCTTCTAAAGATGCTTGACAGAGTAGCGTACATTCAGATACAACAATACCTGGAAACAAATCACCTCCTCGGCACCCGTCAATCAGGTTTCAGGCCACAACATGGCACTAAAACTGCACTGATTGACTTAAAAAACACAAATTGAGGCACTCACAGACAAAGGGAAAACTGCTGTGCTGCTCCTCCTTGACCTGTCAGCCGCTTTTGACTTGGTGGACCATGAAGTCCTTTGCAAACACCTTGTGTCAGCGGCTCACTCTCTAAGGACGCAGTAGCATGGGTTCAGTCATTCCTCAACAATAGAACCATGCGAGTCTTCTCCCCTTCAGACTCAGTAGATCCTATCTCCATAACCTGCGGTGTTCCAAAAGGCTCATGCGTTTCTCCTACCATGTACAATATCTTCACAAAGCCACTGTTTGACAAATTGGACAATCTGGGTGTCACCTACACGAACTATGCAGATGACGCCCAGATCCTCATACCCCTTTCGGGCAATTACACTTCTGACTTGGCTCTTGTGAACAAAATCGACCTCCTCATTCAGTCATGGATGGCCACACATGGCCTCTGCCTGAATGATGATAAGAAGAACTTCTAATACAAGGCACCCCGGCCAACCTTAAAAAACTCAACAACGAATACTCCTGCTTGAACATTGATGGTAACTCTATCAAGGTTGTAAAAGAAGTAAAAACGCTTGGATTTTACCTTGACTCCACCCTAACCATGAGCAAACAAGTCAACTCCTTAGCGTCCACATCAGCACACACATGTAAATTAATCAGGGCCTGCAGACCCTACCTATCCCCTACCAGTTGCATGACCCTTGCTAATGCCCTCATACTTTCAAGATTGGACTATTGTAACACCCTCTACTTGGGAGCTAACAAGTACATCTTAAACAAAATTAAAATGTTGCAAAATAACTCCCTAAGAACTGCACTAAATATCCCAAATAAAGAACACATATCAGGGATTAGAAGACAGAACCACTGGCTATCAATTAAAGACAGAATTATGCCAAAAATGACCTCATTGACCCACAAATGCCTCAACAATGCCGCACCTCGGTACCTGTCCGACCGGATAGGCAAAAAAACGACCAATCGCCTGATTAGGTCTTCCAACTCATGCTACCTCAGCATACCGCTCTTCAACTTAGCCAAATCTGGCGGTAGGAGTTTCCCAGTTATGGCAGCACAAACATGGAATTCACTCCCCGACTCAGTCCGGGCTGATCAAACATACCCTAGTTTCAGACGCAACATACAGAAATGGATTAGAACTAATGATGTGCACCCTACAACTCAGCGCTAAATAACACATTAAGCTAGTATCCACCATTTTATAAGCCAGCAATTGAATCATACCTAGATTGCCTCTCTGTAATGTAACTGTATATATTGTAAAGTAACTGTATATATCTTTAATTGTACTGTAATTTTAGGTACCACCAAGCTTAAAGTCTCCTTGTACTGCTTGCGCCCAGTTACCCTCGGGTTTGGTGCGCCATACAAAAACAATAAACAAACAAACAAACAAACAAACATGCTTTGAAGTTGTCCAAGAGGAAACATCCAAAGAGTTTCCCAATACTGTCAAGCAGTGCAATAGGACGGTAGTCGTTTGGGTCGCCTCTGTCCCCTGATTTATATATCAGCACCACGTTGGCAGTTTTCCAAGAAAGAGGTATCGATCTTGTTGACAAGCAGGATTCTAATATTTTCGGCAACCAGGAGGGACCATGGACCAGGATTTGTCTTCAAGTCCATGTTTGATAGACTGTCTGGTCCTGGGGCACGAGATGTTTTGAGTTTTTTTATTTTTTCTTCGATGTTGGTTCTATTGAGTTCAATGTCCCATTTGTCAGTGTTCCCAATAGGTGCTGAAGATGAGTAAGGGGGTCTACCGAAGAGATCTGAGAAGTGAGTAATGCAGGTCTCCTTGGACACACTGCTCACTAGGGTGTCTTGGGTTGTGGCTCCTCTAGTTGATAGTAATGGCCAAAATCCTTTGGATTCTTACCGCTAAGGGTTCTTAACATTGCCTCTGAATCTTCCTGATAAAGTTGGATTTTGTATCCTTTTAGCCAATTTGTATACTGCTTGGTAGCTATCACGGCTTCATGACGATTGAGATTTGAGGGAAACCGAATTGCTTTTCTTTTGGCTCGTCTCATGGTAAGTCTTTTTTCCTTGAGGATCAAATTATTGTTGTGGTGAGTTTTTGTCATTTGCCGCACTTGATATGGTAGCAGAAGTGGGCAGTAATCCGTGAGGGGTGGAGCCTCCTTTTGCTTTTCAAACTTCTTAGCTTGACTGTATCGATTAGTTATATCGGTAATAGCTGTAGGTTGCAACTGCAGACGGGTTCCCTTGGTGTTTGTCTCCATGTTAACCGACATTGAAGGACGTGGAGGATTGCTGATAGAGAGAGCAGTTTCCCATGTTGTTAGCAAGAGGTTATGGTCCCTATGCAAAGTATGGATGATCTCAAAGCAGGTAGCCTTAGTTAGAAGATCTCTGGAGATGTATATGTGGTCTAGAGTTGCCTGACGTCCAGCGAGTTTCCAAGTTGGGATGTCCGGGCCAGTAGGCTTTTTTAAGCAATGTAAGTTGTGCATGTCATAGGCTTCCATAAGTGTAGCCCACTTTTTTCCTCTGGTTATGGCTCCTGGAGTTGTTGACCCTTTGTTTTTCTTGGCCGATGCTAATTTACTAATCAGTGTATTTTCATGTCTTTTTAGGACAATTTTGGAATTCAGGTCTCCACATATAATTGTGCTGTCTATTGTGTAGTCATTTCCCGCCTTATCTAGGATTTCTTCAATCTTAGGGATAAATGTTTTTGCAGGGAATTCTTTTGGGTCCCAATAGACATTTATCACAAGATACATGGTTCCTTTCAGTTGGTTATTAACAAGTTGAGTTGAAGATCGTCTGATTAGAGTGACCAATATGTGAGGAAATTTTTTTAGTACTTTTACTAGTTGAAGATCACAACCTATACGGATTGCTGTAAGTAATCCAGCCCTTGGTCTGCTGGCAGAGCCTTGCAAAGCTGGGGAAAAGGCGATCTCAAAACCGTCGATCATAGGTTTATTTAGCATCCATACTTCTTGGAGACAGAAGATGTCAAATGACCCTAGGTTGATGTCAGAGGTATATGTCAAATGTGAGAAACCTCGGGTGTTCCATGAACCTAGGGCGCTGGACTGCCCCTGGGCAGGACAAAGATTGATATGCTGGGAAGTTTCTTTTCTGTGAAAAGAAGAGTGAGCTAAAGACTTGGTTGAGACTCACACAGGGGCCATCCACCAAAGAACAAGTCAATGGGCTCTGTTCGTGCTGGTAGAGAGTTTCCCAGACCCTCCTCTGTTTTGCATACCAAGTAACTTTGGGTCTCATCTTAAGTTACCACGGGAATCCAGACTTGGACCCCTTGATCACTGCTCTTAGAGAGGCACACCTTCACCTCACTGATGATGCCCAACTAGGCTGAAACACATGTATAGGGTTGCTGTGGTACTCTTATTCTGAGGAGAATTGCCTAGCCACAGTGAGCTAAAGACTTGGTTGAGTCTCTCTCAGGAGCCATCCACCCAAGAACAAGTCAATGGGCTGTGTTCGTGCTGGTAGAGAGTTTCTCAGACCCCCCTCTGTTTTGCACTATTTAAACAACTATGGGCAAGGGAATGACTCCCTCCTCCTGCGTTTTGACTCCAGCAAACCTTTGTTCAATAGCTAAACTTTAAATAGTCTCTCATGACGTCTTTGATCAGTTCATACCGTTTGTTCAAGACTTCCTCAAGCCTTGGCTTCGTTTCAACTGGGAATTTCTTTGTCTCTATATTGATATTTTCTCCCTTAACAATGGTCTTGTTCACTTAAGACTTTTTCTCTTTGGTTTTGGTACAAGGCTTTATTCTCTCCTTTTCCCAGTTTAAGGTTATCCTACCCATTACATTCTCTCTCGTAAAGTTAGTTTCCTTCTTATACAATTCACTCTCCTATTCCTCTGTACCGTATCTTTCTTTGAACATACATTTCAGTTTATCCTTGTCTTCCAAGTTTTCTCTTATAACCTCCTCCTCCTCCTTATTGATGTTCGTTTTACTTGGACTGTGCCGAGTATGAATGCCTTTATAGTGATTCTCATTCACTTCTCTTTCTCTCACTGTTATCATCTCTTTAGTTTGACTAGGCCAAATATAAATGCTTGCAGAATAATTCTCATTCACTTCTCTTACTTCCACTGGGATTGTCTCTTTATATTGACTGAGACGAGCATAAACACTCTTGTGATTCTCCTTCACTTCTCTTATCGCCCCTTTATCATCATTGAAATGAGTATAAAGGCTCTTGTAATGATTTGCCTTAAATTCTCTTATCACCTCTTCATTGCCACTGAGACGAGCATGAACACCCACGTAATGATTCGCTGTCTCCCTCCTGGGTCTCCCGCTTTCCCTGTTACCTGACAACCTCGGGGAATACATCACCGGGATTTCTCTTCTTTTGTGTTAGGCTCTCGTCTTTGCCTGCCCGACTTAGTTTCCTCATTCCTTTTCTCGTCCTTCGTCTCTTTGTTTCAGATGGTTTTCCGGTATTCAATATATTGGAACATCACATTGCTTCATCCACGTCCGTGTCTCTGGGTTGTGGTAAGGACTTCCAGTCCACCACAGTCTCTCCATGTTTTTGCCACCACTTGTAGCTGCTCTCCCTTCTCCACTTGTCAGACTCGCTGCATCCAGCTCTTTAGCTTCGGCTCCCCAACTGATTCGAACTTCACGGGCTTCATGGAGTTCACTGTCTCGTCTTTCAGTTCTTCGGTAGCTATGTGCATTCCCTGGCTTGCCTCAGTCTCTCTCTCTCTCTTGGCTTCCTCCAGGTTCTCATTCTCCTTCTTTTTCCACCTTGTCCCAGTTAAATGGTGTTTTCCATTTTAAGGAATAGGTACAATTTCTGTTTTGCAATAAAGCATCCTTGTTATTTCCTCATATAAACTATGGTAGAATATGTCTGAAAAGGTGATATTTGAGGGATCTTTAGGGAGTTCCTCACAGGAATGGGAGTCCTTGTCCCCACAGGGGGAGTCTTTCCAGGTGAGGTCCCACTTGCTTTACCCCTAAGGAGAGTGTTGCGGAGAAGGCTCACCTCCTTAGCCTCACAGGGGCCAGGGGGGCTCTCCCTTGGGGAGAAGGGATAAATTCCCTTGATTCGTCCCACCTGCCAGTCACCAAAAAGGGCTCTCAATTGAAGGTTCTTCCAGGGCTGCCCACTCAGTCAAAGAGCTTCATGGTTAAAGGGCTCCCTGCAGGAGTCAGTGTTTCTGATTAAAAATGATGGAGAGGCATCAGCACCTGGATTTGCTAGATTTACTACTTGACATCCCATCCAAATTCATTTAATGTTTTTGGCAGCCAGTATGCTGTTTTAGCCTATACACTGCTCTTGGAATGCCTTGCTGTTGCCTAATCTCCACAATTGTGGGGCAAGGTTGGGTGGAGGATAAGGTATATATGTGACTGGCAGGCTTGAGCATTGATCACACCTTATGCAAGTGATTAGTAGTCGGCTTTAAAAACCTCAGTGTACTTCAGTCCAGCACTGGACATTGTTGACATGTTCCTGTTTGTGTCCGGTCCGCTTGTTGCTGGTTCTATACTCCTAGTCTCTAGTTCCTAGCTCCTGGTTCCTGAATCCATGGATTTCAATTTTATTTAGTTATTCATATTTTCTGCTTCCTGGATTCTCTTTCTAACTTTCTTCCGTTTTGAGCCAGAAATGTCCATTGTCTTTCTGTTCAGTTTGTCTGTTTTTTTCTTTAGTTCCTTCATCTTGGTTGTTCTTGCTGTGTTTCACAGTCTCATCATGATCCCAGTGACACCCATCTGGGGAGATTTCCTGTTCTTCTTCCTTTTTCCTTTCATTCCCTGACACTGGGGAATGGGAGGTTTGGGAATACTCTTGTGTCTTCCCTGCTCCTGATCCTTGACTCCCTATTGGAGTCTGGTCCTGGTCCTAATACCCCCTGCGTTTCTCCCCTGGTTCCCTGTTGATTGTTATGCGTGGTGTGCTGTATTCCTCTCTATCCCGTAAGCATCATTCTTACTTGTCCTAAGTCATGAGTCTTCTGTATTAAGTTATCCTCCCTTTGCTAGTGTAGCCTTCAGGTTCCCTGTTTGATGGGCAGGGTTTGTGGGCATCTCTAGCATCCCAAGTGGTGTTCTTCTCGTGAGTATTGTATTTTATATGCTGCATATAATACCATCATAGGCGTAAACGCAGAGACTCTCTCATTGTCTGTCCTAATATGTGGATTTAGTGCCAACAGTACCTGTACACAACTGTGGGCAAGAAGCTTGTTGACTTTCCTTGTAATCATAAGGAGCTGCTAAGGGTTTACCTCACATCCCTTTTCACATATTTGTATCGCCTACTAGCAGGACCTGGTGGGTAGCGTGCATCTCAGCACAGGCTCAGACTCACCTATAGGGCAACAGGGCAATGCTCGAACCAAAAAAGCAAAATGCAATTATGGGCCTGTTTTTTTTGGTCAAAGCCGGACACTTTTTTGATAAATTACATAGCCATGCGACTAGAGTTTTAACCAGTGTTACTGAATACATATTCTTTAAAATGCACAATTAAAATGCATCACATTTTAGTAGATCCCATTGGCGTTAGTCATTCTGGTTGTGTCCATGGCCAGGGTGCTGTGTGCTCCAATCACCAGCATAATCTGTGTTGCAAGAGAGTACCTTCACGATTATTATTTTCCATCCCATGAAATGGATATTGCATGCAACTGCTCCCTGTGATGTCTCTGACAAACCCCCAATTGCAAGAGATGACATGAAATGTGAATTGGAATCATTTGAGCCTGTGCATATGTCAATCTCCCATTAAGCCAGGAATTGCTATGGCGCATAGCAAGGAATACTCAATATTTATTTATTTTTTATTTGTAGGTTTTTATTTGTATCGCAGCACTGTGAAACAGGTAGGTAAATTACTTTGCTATAGAAGTGAGACATAACAATGATGATGTACAAAGTTCGTAGGGTTAAAGAGAACCTGGTACATCAGGAGCAAACATGGCATCAATAATTCCATGGATTGCACAAGAAAGAGTCAGCATGGAGCTGCCCCCACCTTTGTGCTATATTTTCCCATCACCTGCAATTTATATGAGGTGCCCATCTGGGCAGCTCGGCCGAAAATAAGGAAACTTGTGTGTCAAACTTACCAGGGACCTAGGGGTGTATAACACACTGCTGGACTTCCCCTTCAGTTTGTGTGACCAGGTCTGATTTGCACATGGTCTTTCCTCTTCTTGAATTGCACGGGAGGCTAAAAAACGGTAGCCTGGAGGGTCACTAAGAGTAATGCCAGTGGTTAAGATTAATTCAAAACCTTGCAGGCCGTGCTTTTCTGTGCTGCAGATGAGGCACGCCACCCTATGCAGAGGCAGGTATTGTACCTAAATGAGACTTTGGGATTTCGTGTTAGCAGAGCGATCTGAAATACTGGGAAGGAAATTGTGAGCTGATAATTTCTCGGGTGCAAGAAACTTTAGCGCATACTGGGGGAGCATGGATGTCAGAACCCCAGTCTTGTCTACCATTTTCTTTCCTAGACAAATGCCATGCAGTAGAAATTTAGTGAAAGGGAATCAAGACCGTATAGATGCAGAAGGAGCTGCATGGGGACCTAAAAGGGAAAGGACACTCTGACCTCTAAGTAACCTTTCATATTCCAACTGGAAGGAGTCCATGTAGCGAAGAGAATGTGTGTAAGGCAGTTAGTATAATGAGCATTCACCAGAAAGATCTCGTAGAAATGACTGGGTAATGCTGAGCCTATTATTCAACTGCTAAGAGACTGATATCACTCGGGCTCGGTGACACTATTGTAAATATCAGTATGAAAGTAAAAGCACACGTGAACAACCTTGAGCTCAGATGATAAAATGAACGCTTCCTTTGAACTACAGTGGATTAGAATAGTTTCTATAGCCACATTTGTCTGTCCCTAGCGCCAGCTTCATTCTGGATCAGGAGGATGTGCGCAAAAGGCATGAAGAGGGAAGGCTGAAATCTACCCCTACTCTCCCCTCCACCAGGCATTTGAATCAGAAGAAGAACCGAAGGAATCATGACCGTTCGTAGCATTCGGGACCGACCCCCCACTGCTCTTCTGATCGACAAACACGAGGAGAGATACCCGCTCCACCAACCTTACAGCCCAGGGCAAGCAGACACTGCCTAGCGCGAATGAGAAGCCTCTGGATGCCCTTAAAGACACTTCCATTGACAGCCCCGATTAAAGGACTGAGAAACGTACTGAAAGTCGTCGGAGACACCATGACATAGCAACATTAGAGATGAAGCGCACGTGCCATCCACATATCGGGACATAATCACGCACCCGAATGCATGAATAACATGTGTGTACCGTTCTATAAGATAGAGGACCGTTACATATACTTTCTGTCTTTGCCTTCATTATTTTGACACCAGCTTGACTGCAGCAATGTGGAAACTGCAAGATGCAAGAGATCCTGTGTAAATGCTTGCAGATGCTTATGTGCAATTAACTTTATGGAATTGCAGGAGCACCTGAGGACCTGACAGCGCCATTCAGAACTAACCTATGGATAGTATAGAGCAGCACAACCAGGCTAGAAGCCATGCCATGGCTCAGACAAATTACAAGTGGGCCACAATCATCTCAGTGGTAGCTGCACCAAGCTGAATTCAGAGCGAACAGAAGAGCAAGCCGTGTGGGACAAGGGCCTGATGCCAAGGTCGCCACGATGCGAGTGACATTCCATTCCCTGAACTGCAATAACACCAGCACAGACAATACAAATAATTCCTCACAAATTCAGACTAATTCAGAGCTGCGAGCTCAGAAACACGGTCTCTAGACACGTGACCGGCCAAGCTGATGATGAACCGAAACTAGCAGCTGGGAAAGCGGAGCAGTCTCACACAGCCAGACAATGGCTTGCAACAAAGTTGCTACAGAGGAGCTGTGTGTGTATGATGAGAACGAGCACTCTCGTAGTCTGTGGTGGTTTACACACGTAATAATGCATACACATACTTGTTCTTATTACCATAAAAAGGTACACTTTGAGATCAGAACCGACTTGGGTCCCAGGCATGGGGGCGACAGCTCTAACCAATCGCAGTTCAGGACTCTAGATGTGAGTAGCAACGGGCACGGACCAATGATCAGACCCTCACAACATTGTACAAGTAGAACTTTTGGGGGATGAACCAGGCCAGTCATCTGTCATGGGAGAGACAATAATCTAACAGCTTTAGGGAAAGCTATAGGGGAACTACCCCTCAATGCCCAATTCACTCACTTGATAGGTTTTCTGGAGAAGGGCCTAGATTGTGGTGTCAGGCTGATGACATTTTGCTACAAAACTGGTCTGCGAGCCAGTGCTCACTGAGATGTTCTCAGATTTGTCTGTCCTTATACTGATTCCTGCTGGTCTTGGCTGCAATAAAGCAGAGTTTGAACTTGATATCTGTCTGGGCCTGCGTTCCTTTTGGGAAGGGAAGGAGTTAGGCCTTCCATGAGTTCTGAGTTTGCGAACTCCTACAACCCCTCAATCTGCCTGTTAGTTCTATCCTAACAAGTACAAAAAACATTTTCCGCTCTTTTGTCTGCATCCACTCAATTCTGATGAAGGATCAGAGGAGTTTCGCATGGAGTACAAACACCGTCCAAAAAGCATGTGCAGTGTTTTGTTGTGGATGACTATTCTGCTCCCCTTGTATGTACTTGATTTCCGTGGACTGGGCCTTCCAGCACTAAGAAGCATGCATATTCCATTTGTAGACCATGGCCTAAATTTGGCCCCACTAGGAAGGACTACATACATGTCCCCTGAGGTACATATAGAAATAAAGACACAGACACCAGGGTATTGAGAAAAAATGGTGTATTTAATGTTTCGTTTTTATTAATGTGTATGTGGTGGTTTGTGCAAAGGACTGAACCATCCAGTACACCATGGGTATGGATGCAATGAAAAAAACCCACAAAGAATAGAGCTCCCACGACCAGAAGTGGGTTTGGAGGGAGGTTGGACATTCCAGAAGAAAACACTGGAAGGAGAGAACTATTAAGAAAAGAAAAGAGAGAGGAGACAGAGACAAGCAGCTCTCTGGAGGGCCATAGCCTCAATGTGGTCTCCGGGGCTGAACAACATTTAGCCAACTGGGCCACATGAGCGAGGTGGCCCAGCACCTTTCCGTGGGCTTGAGGTGAATGCTCGGCACAGCACGTGCACTCACAGTTCTGTGATGGTTGTTGGGCCACCCAGGGCCAGATCAATTGGCACATTCTAAAAAAGTCCTCAGACCACATGTGTGGTGCAGTCTGAGGGGAAAATAAGAGCCGCTCTGTCCTGGAAATGCACCTGGAGCAGTCCAAACTGTGTGACCTGGCTGTGCCCGAAGTCAGCACACCCTGAGGCTGGAAGGGACAGGCCCTGAAGAGAAAGCCTAACCATGCTGCATTTGCCAGGTGCGGCCCGGAAGGTGAAGAGCAGGAGTAGGCAGCATAAGTCAGCCTCGCCTCATTGGGCCAGGTGGTGAAGATCAAATCCCGGGCTGCTATTGACGGATTGGCCCAAGCGTTGCAAAGTCCTGGGCCGTGTAGTCCAAGTAGGCCCAGGTGAAGGTGAGGGAAGTATGGAGCTCCAGGAAGTCAGACAGGACTGCCCCCTTGTGCTTCACAGGTGCAGTGAAGAGGGGGGGGTTGCTTTGGGAAAGCACAGGGAGTGCCGGTGAACAACAGTGGCATGCCCATTACAATGCAGATGCTACCTGAAGATGTTAGGCGCTGTGAGAGCGCGGCAGTGGTAGGCATCCCTCCAGGGAATGGGGGCTGCCGAATAGCATGCAGTGTGCTGAAGGACTGCAGCAGTGAGCCTCACGGGGCTGCTGCGGACTGTGATGATGGTGGCGCTGGGGCATGGTGGTGATATGGGCAGACCTATGTGGCTGGCGGGTTGTCTAAGAACAGTTTGTGGCACGGGGTGCGCAGTGAGATTGGGTGGTCACATGTGGTGGACGGGGCCACCCAGAAGGACTACTGTCATGCAGAACCCAGAGACTGGGGGGAAAACAGCCTCTTTTCCATCAGTGTGCTAGAACCCCAACCACAACAGACAGCACCCACAGGTATTGAACTGGGGTGTCTGACTGTAACAGCCACCCCTATGTTTACAGTTATTGTAACGTATAGTAGTATGTATTATTTATAGTGCATGCTAGTAGTTAAGCAGGGAGATTAGAATTTGGTAGAGGGTTAAGTGGGAACATGTATATAGTAATGGGTAGGTAAGGTGTAAAGAAGGATAAAAGGGGCTGTTGTTGGTATCCTGGTGGGAGGCACGTCAGGGAAGGGGGGAGGCTGTACAGGCTTCCTTGGGGGCGGGACCACCCACTGGGGCCATCTACTGGCCCCTCTGCATTAGGTGGTGTCAGGTAGAGGTTCGGGGTCCATTCTGACAGGGTCATTCCATGGGTCTTCCTGTGACCCTCTTAGGGAGGGTGGGCTTTCAGGGGCAGATCCCTCAGAAAGAACTCACACCAGGGGAACAGAAAAGAGGCTAATATTAGGAGGCCATTTTTAGGCAATGTTTATTGAGAAATTGTGTTTTATGTTTTTATCAATAAAAAGGGGGTTTGGTTTGACACCTTGGTGTCTGTGTGTCATGAAGGAATCAGGTAAGGACTCTGTGGGTAGCCAATCTCCTGGTTATAAATGAATGTATTTGTTGGTTGCAGTGCACCTCTTGCTATCCAGCTGGTATGGCAGGTCGGGGTGGTTTTGTTCAATGGGATCTGTCCCTGAGCTCGGTAGGGAAAGCACAATCCCTGGCCCAGACTGGGGCCCGAAAACAAGGCTACACATTCACATCAATTGCCCAATGAGAGCCACCATATGTGTCCTTGTACCTTCTTCCACCACGCACACAAAGCATGGTGGATGTTACTCAAGGCTCAACTCACAACGTGGCAAAAGGCAGCCAAACTCAGCCAGATGCCAGATGGCCACGCCTTCCATCCATGGTTTCTTTGCCCTTCATCTTCAGTGTGTAGGGTAACTGCGCGATGCCTCTCTGCCTCGTGTCGAGATCACAATCTGACTGGAACAGCCCGGTGGCAAGGGCAGAGGCGTTGCTAGGGGGGGCTTAGGAGGCTATAGCCCTGGGTCTTTTGGTTGTAGCACTGGATAGATTCTCAGGGTCTACAACCCAAAGGCTAGCTAGCCCCCAGTCCCGATAATCCCCACATTAGTGTAGCCCCAGATCTTTTCCAGCCCTAGCAACGCCCCTGGGCAAGGGTGTACAATTAGTCTAACTCTTTCACCTGGATTCACCTTGGCCCGACAAAGAGAAAGTGGGCAAGTGTGGTAAAATGGCTGAGGAGCTTCTCCCGCGCTGCCAGCCAGGAGCACACTGGAGTAGAACCAGGCAAGGAATGTTCAGCTATCTATCACGCAGCAATCTTTAAGAAGAAACAGTTATTTTACAGTGAGAAAATTGTTGCTGCTAAGAGCTGTCACAGAGATTTATTTAGGCGGGTCCTGCGCCCATTCATCCCCCCACAGCCATGCACCTCACACAGTTTACACGCCTCTATTACTCCTTCTGGAGACGTTGCCGTAATCAGCAGCATTTTTCACTGCAAGAAGGGTAATGGTTGGAGCGATATTGAAGCCTCTGCTAATCCTTTTTTTTCTGCCCTATAGTGTACACAAGTTCTTTCATTGTGTCCCCAGTCCCTACCCTCCACTGGCATCTAGAGCATTATATTGAATTTTCTATTAAGTCCCCTGCACTTTGTCTCTCCCACAGAGGCAACACCTGCACAAGTGTTAATAAAAGAAGCTTTGTCGTGATGCCAACCATAACTTATTTAGTCAAAGCGTACCTTTAAGAGGGTCTAATGGGGATGATAACATTTATATGGCATCAACCCTTATTAAAGTCTCTCTAGCCGCTGACAGATTAATGGACTCAAGGAAGCAATTGCACTCTCTTTATTAACGAAAGCTTCTGCAGATCTGATGAGTTGGCCAGTCGCTGGCGAATTGTGACCGTGCCTGACATGCGTGTGGGATATATGTCTATATTCACTTCACTGTACATTTAATCAATCTATCTATCTATCTATCTATCTATCTATCTATCTATCTATCTATCTATCTATCTATCTATCTATCTATCCATCTATCCGTCTGTCTGTCTGTCTGTACATTTATCTAGCTATCCATCTATCTATATTTGTTTGTATATAGCGCAAAGCCGTCCGCAGGCCTCGGAGCACTCACAAAGACAGAGAACATAGTAACAACATAGCTACAGCTGAGATCTAGTATCCTGGGAGTGGCATAGAGTTAGCGTATCGCTAACTTTCTCCTTCATCGAAATAGACGGGTCTTAAGTTGTTTCTTGAACAGAGTAAGAGACCCACTATTCTTGAGCGTGGGGGGGGCTGGGAGTTCCATACCATTGGAAACCTTTGCTTCTGCATATTCTGCACACTTTTACTTCCCCTGTCTTTCACTTCTGCTAGCATTAATGATGTCATTAAAGGGCAAGACCCCCTATACCTCCCCTTCTTTTCTGCAGTATATTTTTCCCCCTTCCCCACCTTGTCCATAACCCTAACCTTAAGCTAACCCTAACCACATCCATTGCCACCGTCACAATGTGAAGAGTCCAAGTAAAGGCATGAAGGCGTAAATGAAGAACAAATGAAATGTCTCGCGAAGTGAATGTAGACGAGTTTTCTGGGTGAAATGAAGGGGGGATACCGAGTTCACCAGGTGAAGACATGTTCTGTAATTCATAATTCTGTTCGATCTGGGGCTTCGCCTTAGCGTGGTGCAGGAACGCCTTCTGTGCCACGTTGTAGGGCAGTATGCACAGCTCTGCTAGTGATATTTCCCATGCAGGTTCCTACCTGTGCGCACCACTGACAGTAGGGTGGAAGCGTTCCAACAACAGCACCAAGGACAATAGAGTGGAGGAGTCTTAAAATGTGACCCGCGGACTGTACAGTGGAAGAGTTCTGATGTGCGGGTTGGGGTCTCTGGCCATTGTGCAAGTTCCCTGGGGATACGCATGAGTGGCTGGGGCAGACACTGAGAGGTGGTTCATGTCACTTGAAGTAAGGGGCTTGGCATTAGGTCTGCGCCATTGGAACATTTTAAACGGGCTGTGAGGCAGGTGATGGCTTGTTCCGTAATTGCACTCACTCGCCCACATGGAGTGACGGGCAGGAGAGGAACTTGCCTGAGGTGGGGGCTGGATCTACCACCCCTGCAAAGGCACTGATGTGGCACAAGCATCCTCTTCCCATCATTGTGCCCCTCTTATGCTACATTTCATGTATTTAATTATAGAGCGCCCCTAACCCGACGGTATCTGAGAATACACAACACTTGCTTGTTCTACAGAACTGGGCAGCTCGTTGGACAGAGCATGTGACATTTGCAGCAAAAGAAAATTGGCAACCTTAACTCTGCTGACCAAAGAGCCAGGTTTTTACTTTTTTTCCAAAAATCCAGAATGATCGCTCAGCTCTTAGTGCTATGGGCAACGAATTCCAGAGCTTAGCTGCTACAACTGGGAAACTGATGCCGCCTGCTTTTTGCAACTTGAATCTTGGAATATTTAAGCAGTGTGTGTATTTAGAAGGGGTGGGCCTGTTAGTTTGACTTCTGGTGAATTTGTCAACCAGGTATTTTGGTGCAGAGTTCGAGAGGCATTTGTGAGTAATCGCTAATGTTTTGAATGCAATTCTGTCTTGCACTGGGAGCCAATGGCCATTGCGTCTTACTAATGATATGTGGTTAGCTCACAGGATGTTTAGAGCCATTCTAAGTGCATTGTTTTGAAGCACTTGAAGTTTATTCACGATTCATTTATTTGTGCCTAAGTATAGAGCATTGTAGTAGTCCACTTTTGATAATATAAGTGCTCTGGTTAGGGTGATGCAACTATTGGTAGACAGAAAGGGCTTGCAAACATTAATCAATTTGGATGTGTAGGCTTTTGCTGAAGCAGTCGCATTGACTTGTCTGGTAAGAGAGAGGGTAGAGTCCAAGTATATTCCTCGGGTTTTAACTTTGTTAGAGACTTTGATGTTACTGCCTTCGATATTGAAGGAATTGTATTGGTTGTCTAACTTATTTAGTCATGATCATGATCCAATAAGAAGTAACTCGGTCTTGTCGTCATTCAGACAGAGGCCATGTATGGCCATCCATGCCTGAATCCTCAGGTATATTTAATTCAAGAGTTTGGTATCTTTGTTGTAGGAGCCTGTCAGAGTGATGAGGATTTGTGTGTCATCCGCATAGTTAGTGTAGGTGGCACACAAATTGTCCAAATGGTCAAACAATAGCTTAGTGAAGATATTATAAAAGGTAGGGGAGATGCAGGAACCCTGTGGAACTCCGCAAGAGATTGGGGCTAGTTCAGTGGCGGCCGTCAGTGCGAATACTCTCATGGTCCTGTTCGCTAGGAAGGACTGTATCCAAGCAGCAGCATTCGTGGAGAAGGAAGCTGCTGAGGTCAAGTGTCTGGTGAGGATTGTAGGGTCGACTAAATCAAAAGCCTCTGATAAATCAAGCAGGACGATGATGGCCACATTTTCATTATCTTTTAATTCATCCATTTGAGGGCTGATTCGGTGCCATGTCTTGGTCTGAACCCTGATTATAGGAGGTTATTGGCTTCTAGGTGATTTAGAATTTGAAGGTTCGCCACCCTATCCAGGATTTTCAATAAGAAAGGTACTGTAGTTATAGTCCTGTAGTTAGTCGGGGTGCTTGGGTCAAGGTTCGTTTTTTTAAGAAGTGGCATGACCCAGGCATCTTTTAGATTGTTGGGGACTGTGCATGTTTCAAAGGAGGTGTTTATCGCTCCTTCCTTTATGACTGTTGCTGGACAGATATCCCCTTGGCATCGTGATGGTTTTAGGCTGGATATGATTTCTTCTACTTCCCTTATAGTGACGGCGGCAAATTCGAATGGTCAGCAAGGTTTGGCTGGTAGGTCATGAGGCTCACTGAATTTTGTGCCTCATGGCAAGCTGAGTTCTTTGGCTTCTATTTTAGTTTGTAAGAGAGAGATTTGATCCAACAATGCTTTTTGAATATTTGCGCACCAGGAGGCGTCTTTAGTGCATGAGTCTGTCGGTGGTGCTGGAGACTCTAACTCCATTTGGATGGTGAATAACTCTTTACAGCCAGATTCAGCATTTGGAATTCTGTCGTTGAAAGTGTCACTTTTAGTTTTTAGGGTGGCTGCATTGTATTTGTTAGAGACAGTAGTGAACTTTTCCTTATTCAAGTCTGTGTTTTATCTTCTGGTTTTCTTCAGAGATTCTTTTGGAACTGTGTAGGGGTTTCAGGTCAAAAGTGAACCACTTATTTAGGTGAGCTAGTAGCTTAACTTTTCTCATTTTTAAAGGAGCAATTTTGTCTAGAGCCTGAAGTAGGGTGTGATTATACAACTTCACAAGAGAGAACGGGTCCTTATCTTTGAGCTTGGGTTGATTAGTGATGGGCTGAAGAAGGGGCAATCATTTCTCCACTGTGACGTTGTGATTGTTTCTGGTACGAACAGGAGGTACTTGTAAAGCACCTGAGATTGGGCCCCGTCTATCCTGGATGGTACAGGAGATAACATGGTGGTCGGACCAGGTGCAAGGAGAATTGAAGAGGATCTTGGTGTCGCAGTTTAAGTCTGCTAGCCAGTCCAGGGTTCTGCCTGTACTATGTGTCGGGTTGGTGATGCAGTGTGAGAAACCTAGCTCTGAGAGAGTGCTAGCTAAGGCTGTTGCGTTATCATCGTTCGTGTCATTGAGGCCTAGGTTTAGATCTCCCAGCAACATGATTTGGGAACCAGGTTTGGTGTTCCAGGTGATGAGGTGTGTGATGTCTTCCTTCGAATGAAGGTAATGGACCAGGGTGTCTGTACAGGAGATGTGTCAATATAGTATGTGCCA
Organism: Ambystoma mexicanum; assembly: GCF_040938575.1. Taxonomy (NCBI): domain Eukaryota; kingdom Metazoa; phylum Chordata; class Amphibia; order Caudata; family Ambystomatidae; genus Ambystoma; species Ambystoma mexicanum. Next base: position 923,841,696 of record NC_090934.1, on the reverse strand, counting down.
CTGATAACAGGATTTTTACCGATAGAAGTTCTCCTAAGGAGAATGGTTTGTTGGTAAATTCCCTGAGGTCTAGCTAACTTTTAGCAATGAAGGCTACTCCACCACCTCTGCTAACTTCTCTATCTGTTCTGAGGATTGTATAGTTTTCAGGTATAGCTAGAGAGAGGGTTGGGCCTGCTGCCGAATGTAGCCAAGTTTCCATGATTGCTAGGAAGTTGAGCCTGTATGCAACACATTGTTGAAATTCCAGTTTGTGATATCCCACCTTGCACTGCTGATTATGACAAAGTCCTCAGAAGGAGTAATAGAGGATTGTAAACTGTGTTAGGTAGATGGCTGTTGGGGGAAGAATAGGCATATAACCTGCCTGAGTAAATCTCTGTGACACCTCTTAGCAGCCACAATTTTCTCTGTAAAATAACTACATCTTCTTAAAGATTGCTGTGTGATAAACAGGGACGTCATTTCACCACAATGCAAGGGGTAGTGGAAGTGACATCACACAACTCATGATGATATCACAGGAAGTGATGTCATTTGACCTCACCCCAAAGTGACATCACGCGAAGTGATGAAACATGACCTTTCACCACCTGACAAAACAGGACGTGGCATCAGAAAGCATTGTTCCTATGTACACTACGAAAAATATGATTACAATATCACTAATGTGATATAAATTTCATACAAGAATGGATCGCCATATGTATCGTTGACATTAGTGTGTATAGGCCCATATTACCAAATGACTGTGAATGCAAGCAGACGTCCAAGGTCAAATGATAAAGATGTGTTATTATATAGCACTTATACTTAAGCACCTTATATTTATCGACCTCCGAAGAATGAAAGGCTGAATTGGTCTTGCAAGGATTCGAACCTGCAAATCACACACACATTGTAGCAGCGAGTGGTCAGCCCACTGAGCTATCTTATGGGCTATAGCTATCTCACCGGCTATAGTAAAATGAGCAATTGCATGTCTGAATGTTCTCAAAGTCAGTAAGCAAATTACACTCTGTAGTGGATGCCATTAAACTGGTAACTGAGATTTAACAGCAGGCCAGTTTATCTGCAGGTCTGGTGCAAAGTTGGCCACATGTCAAGCCTGCGTGGATCTACTTTTCAGGTTTCAGAGGTTGGCAAAATAGGAAAGGAGTGCACTCACCACAGCATCCCGTACTCTTTGCACCCGTTACCTCATACATGCAAACAAACATTCTGAACAGCATGCCTGGGAGACCGGAAAGATAGACACATAACAACAAAGCATTATTGTTGCACAATGAAATCAAGGGCCACTTGATGTGCTATGGACTCAGGGGTGTTGCTAGATTTGGAAAGGATCTGGGGCTATGCTAATGTCGGGGTTGTTGGGACTCGGGGCTACATAGCCTTTTGGCTATAGTCTCTGAGCTTCTATCCTCCGGGGCTACAACCAAAAGACCAGGGGCTATAGCCCCTTCAGCCCCCCCTAGCAACGCCTCTGGCTATGGTCCAACAAATTGCGGCATGGTTACCTCCAAGGTTGTAATGACCCCCATAGTCTGAAATGGATGCTTATTCTACTCCAAATGCTTTTTGGAAGTTTTAGTCTTCATTGTGAATTTGAGGTGTTTAAGAACAGACTAAATCAGTGCCTCAGCCCCTGAAGTGTTCCTGAAATAAACCTTTAATAAGTCTAGCAATTATTGTATCGAATTCAAGAAAGGCAAAATAGTTGTTATTCCTATTCTTTCTTATTTAGGGTCATCGGTCAAAGCATTACACTTATGAAAACCCCTATTTTTAAGAAGCCTGAACAAGAATGCCAGCCACTCCAGAAACACAGAGCCACATGATATTGGCCACAGACCATGAGCTTCCATTAAAAAACAAACAAAAAAACAAAAATATTTTTTTAGGTGTAATAAGGGAGATCTCAGGGGTCACAGTTGCGACCCTTGGTGACTCCCATATGACGTAACTGGTGATAAATAGTTGAGCATTTCTTGCTTGTTTCTGGTCCAGTGTGCTCCTGGCTTCCAGCAAAGTAGTTGATCCTGTGCTGGATTTTCAAATGCAAGCTTGGCCTAGCTCTGCTTTACCTGACTTCCTTCCTGATATGGTACCAACATGCAAGGTGTCTGAGGTGAGTGCACAGTAGTCTCTGTGGTAATTCCTCGCACACATTGCTGCTGCAGGGGTGATAGACCCTTTGCAGTACTTGACCCCACACTATGGAACAAATTTCCTTTGGAGCTACGCAAGAGTGACACAATTCAGACATTCAGGAAAATCCCCAAAACCCTCCTCTTTTTTTGAGTCACTCTATGTTTGCACAGTTTGGTCCCTGTACTGGACCTCTGCACCCAGGTACAGGACCTCCTGTCCAGTTCCTTATGGATCAGCGTGTAATAAATTCAAATACAAATACATACAAATACAAAACACAAAATCCTGACTCTTTTTACCACACATGGCCTGCTTGTTTTCTGCCACGGCCTCATTCACATGGCCAAGGTGAATGCAGGTGAAGGCATTCGGCCAATTGCATGCCCATGTGAGTGACACCTTGATCTTTCACTTTGAATCGCTGCCTAGGGAAGAGGGACAGGGAACATGTACATTTCAGCCACATTAGAGGCCATTTTGCAAGCATCAATTAGTTGCTGGGGCTGGCAAGACTACAATTACCCTAAATGTGAATGGATAGTGTTTTCCTTGGGAGCTTAACACCCCTTCCGCTAGGAATGCAGACAGAAATCATCACTACTCTGGCCTGTAAGGCACAAAATGATTGACACCCCAATGGCTCACCTCCTTCAAAACATTCTTTGGGACTCATTGGATCTCATTACGAGTTTGGTGGTAATCTGCCGTTGATACCGGTAGGTTGCCGCTGAACTCATAACACTCTTCCACCGCCTGATTTCCTGGTGCCACCGGGCAGTCCCAGAGGCCTAGGATGTCAGGCGGCGGAAAGTGTAAATCCGCATTCCCGTGGAGTGTCATAGGTCTCCACGGAAATGGGGACACGGCAGCACTGGCACTGTTTCTAATGTTGCTGGTGCTTCCGTGAAAACCAGGCCTGCAGGGGCTGATGCACCTGTCAGGTCAGACCTGCCGGCAACTACAGCCCCTGCAGGCATAGTTGTAGTTTGGTCGGTCCAGAAAGTATCCCTGTACGCTGCAACTGGCACCCTTATTTCCAGACCACCAGGCATATAATGAAGCCCATTGTGCCCTTTCTTGCACCCTGTAATGAAAGTTAGGATGGGAACACCAACCTCAATGGCAGAATGAATGTTGCACCAAATTGTTTACAGTATACAAACTGTCCCTCATTGCATAGACTTCTCCCCTGATCTTACTACATTCTCATACTTCCAATCACTGACCTCCTCGCTCCAAACCTATCCAGGCACTCTCTAAGACCATGCAATTCTTTCTTTGCCCACACCCTTGGATAGCCATCATGCCATCCAACCTAACTGTAAATGGCATTGTTTTCTTCTGCTTCCTCAACTTCCAAACAATTAATTGAGTCTACTTGTCACTTTTCATGCTCCCTCATACTACAGTGTTAACTGGTTCAACTGTTTACAAATTGGATGTAAATGTTGGCCCCATATTGCGCTGAGCGAGTTAACATACCACAAAATGGTTTGGTGTGTTCGCTCCAATTTTATTTTTCACAAGGGGTTCACATTTTGTATTTTACAGCACAGTGGTACAAGGACTTTGGGCCTCATTACAACTTTGCCAGTCCGGGGAAAATGTCAGAACAAATGCTGGTAATTCTGGCACCAGCATTCTTTACAAACCGTCTGTCGGTGGAGGCCACGCATCTCCTGGCAGGCCTAATTTACCGGTCGATCAGGCCCCCACTGGCCAATAAATGCCAGAATCACTGGCACCAGTAATCCCGGTGCCATTGATTCAGTAAATCTCATCCTATGGCGCCATATTGGACTCCATGGTAATAGGAACTTACCAGCTCTTCACCACCCATAATATCCCGGTAATACTGGGATATCGAGCATGGTGAGTGGAGTTTGCCAGTATCCTGCCGGAATTACCCAACGGCAAAAACAAAGAAAGACATAAGAGACTTTCTGGGGTTAATCGGCTATTGCCGATTTATTCTACATTTTTCAAACAAGATCTCCCGACTTACTGACACACTGAAGAATGCGGAACCACAAAAGATCAGGTGGGATGAGGGAGATGAGATTTGATGCACCACTCTTGAACAGACCCTGTGTCAAAGTCCCATTCTCAAAATAGCCGATTTCTGACAAGAATATATTTTTCAGAGCGATGCTTCTTTGATGGGGCTAGCAGCTGTCCTTTCTCAAAATCATGACGGGCTAGATCATCCCATATTATAATCTTAGCAGGAAGTTGTTTCCTAGGGAAAAGAACTACTCAGTTATCCAGCTTGTGTCATTGGCTATTAAATGGGCTGTTCTACACCTGAAATACTATTTGTTAGGCCATAAATTCAGATTGATCATAGACCACTCTCCCTTGATATGGATCAGTCAGCGTAAAGAGTCTAATCCCAGGTTTATGCAGTGGTTCCTGGACCTTCACCCCTAGTGTTTCACAGTGGAAAAACAGAAGGGTCGAGATCAGGGTAATGTTGACTATCCATGTGACACACCCAGTGAATCCCACACAGGGCAAGGGTTTGTGAGGGACCGGAGGGCATCCTCCCATTTACTGCCCTTGGGTATTCCTCTCAGGTGTCCAGGCAAGGGCCATCGCTTTTGGAACCCGAGCCTGGGTCATTGGGTATGGAAGAAAGGTGCCTTTAGATGAGGCATGGTATCCCACTTTCCCTTGTCAGAATACATACTACCCTCCCCCGACCTTTATAGGTTATTATCCATCTTCCCCACTGTCACACACTCCAACTGTCCCACATTCATATCCCTTTAAGACTGGGACGAGGAAGAGGCAGCTAGGAGTAATGCACACTTCCATCATTGCACACCACTTTGGTACTGGGACAAGAAAGAGGACTGTGGAACACCACTATAATGATCAGGAATGTCCCATTGACAGGCGTAATTGTGGTCAGGCAAAGGACTTGCACCTGCAGCCACTTGAGAGGCTACAGATGCATATAAAAAGGAGAGACCTGCCTGGAGAAAGAGAACCGCTTGGGAAGGCAGGATGATGGCTGCAAAGGGGCCAGTGAAAAGGATGCCCCAGCTGCAGGCAAAGGGCAGGCAAAATGGTGCAGAGATCTTCTTCAGCCAAGCACCAACTTCAACAGGGAGTGAGCAGGTGGTGCTCCTCCTGACTGTAGACTCATGGGATGCACTGAGAAGCTCACTGCTTCGCAGACAAAATCTGCTAAAAAGGGTGTCCCACAATACTGTCACAAGTAACTAACTGTAATGAAAATAGATTAAAAAGGAGAAACAATTGAACAACGGAATGCAATCTATAATAGGTCACCCGGGCAGAAGGTCATTTGTCTAGCCTCACCACCAAACAGCCACTCGTTGGCCTCCACTGAGTCAATATGGTTTTGGTTTTCCCCTGGAACTTCCCATTTCATTTCTTCTGCAGTCATTGAAGCTGTAGGTGCGGCAACTGTGGATGGTTGATGGCAGTGCCAGTTTGGTGGTTGTCACTGCAGGCTGCTGTTTCTTCTTGAGGTAAAATTCCCTAATCTGTGCTAACTTCATTTGGTGCAATGACTTCCCTCTGTTACTTGAAGATATCAACGGTACCTCCCCATTTACTTCTGACTAAAGGAAACTGGTATGTGGTATTTGTTATATTATAGTACAATTGAGTATATATTACAGTTCAAAGAGAATAATTGATTTAGAGTTTGCAGTTGTATACAGAGTTCAGTTTTTCAAAGTAAGTTCAAACTTAAATTATACTCAAATTTCACATTTAACATTCTCTCACTTATCAGTGCCCTTTACTGCTGTGGCATGCCAGGATCATAAGCATATATGGATTTTGGTGCAGCGTCCTACTGACGACATGCCTGTTTGCGGTGTATTTGAGGTCGATTCTCACCTCCATCTTTGTGACCACAATCTCTTACAATGCCTTCCTTACAGGGAAGAGGTATGCCTTGCTACCCACTTGCAATGTTGCTCGCTAGGCAGTCCACCACCACCTTCCTGAATGTTATGCTTATAGCCAGGGACAAGGATAGATCAGGGGCAATTTGCTCGCGTCTTGTGAAGCAAGACAACACAGAGCAACACAAGTTCGATCCCCTGCTCTGCACTTACAATCCTCTCGGTATTAAGAGCGTTATAAATAACCAATTACAATTGCATTTTTCAAAAAACAAACTCTCATATACAGAGAAGTAGCCAAGCTGATCTCAAAGTCGCAGGTGTTGTGGACATCAGTTTCCACCACCTCATGCACCCTATGCGTGAATAAACTTTGGCAAACATGGCTTTACATCTTTTGTTCACTGCCAAATGTACTTCAGCCAGTAGCACAATTAGGAAAAGTGACAGTGTATGTTTTTTCTGTGTCTCTGAATGTAACTTATCAAGAAATAAACTTAGAAAATCGGGCTATGCAACACAATTCTTCAGCACAAATGTACTGTATGGAGTTACTTATGCTATGATATGATCGTTTATTTATATAGCGCCTATACACAATGTGTTTCAAAGCGCACATAGGTTTGTGCATTGATTTTTAGCTGCAAAGTTAAATAGCAGTACATTTAAACTCCTAAATGAACAGTGTGGCAAACAAACTGTAGCTGCCGGGGACATAAAAATACTGCCAATTTCGAATAGCTTTGAAGTTGGCAGTCTGTGAAATCCGTGAAAAACCCTAAAAAAAAGGTTTACACACCCCTATTTCCCAAAACAAAGCTACACATTACTGCATGACATAGTTTTGCCAAAACCAAGCTATGTGTCACACTACTGTTGAGTGTTAATAAAAAAAAAAGAATTGTGCATTGTAACACTGCTCACAAATGAGAGATATGCGTTGTACCAAACAGATGTTCCTGCAACTAAATTGTTTGTAATACTTTTGGAAGGGGCTCCCCAAATGCCACTGGTCATCATGTTACTCCACAGAAATATATTTAAAATATCTGGACATGACACTACTATTGAGAGCTCCATCAAACAAGTTGCACGTCCTGCAAAGTGTGATGTGCATGCTGCCACCACAGGGAACCCTTTTAAAACATCATGCACAGTGTGGCAGGTCAGAAGAATTACTGACAGACTACTATGTGGCATCTTTCAGGATGGTTTATTAACTGATAAGTGTAAGGGCCAACCTTCCCTATCACTTTGGGTGGTCCCTGCCTATCTTACAAACTAATGTGCTCTTCCGTCAGTCGTGAAAGTCCAAATAATAAAATCCAACCTAACTGACCCGTCCACTAGGAGAAGGAACTTACAACCAGGAGAAGGACTCCCTGCTCCCAGGATACTTTCAATATCCGTGACTCGTAAAGGGAGTTCTAAATATCCCCCTGTGACCTGTGAATCTCTGTAATTCTTCAATAGAGCTTCTGAATATTCTTATCTCTTTAATTCTTTCCTTTCTTGCTTTCTCAATGCATGTCCCTTCTCGTGGGGATTTCTCAGTGTGTTCAATGAATCCCCTGTGGCTTGGAGAGATACGCCTCTTAGATTAGTATTGGTGTACAAGTTACTTAGGTCTCTCAGATCTGATATCTGTTGCACTTTTTCTGCCCTCGTCCCGGGCATTATTCCCATTGACTCATCAGTTTTACTGGTCCAGTTTTCACTTCACAATTTAGATTCACTTTACATACTTTTCCAATCACTGGGTTTTTTACTTGATTCAGGTTCCCAATAGTTCGTGCGGTTGTTGTCTCTAACTGTGTACCGCTTAGATTTGTTTTACATACTTTTCCCTTCTTGCAGAAAATTACAATCACTGCTTCTCACACTTGATTCTGAATCTTAATAACTTGTTCACTTATTTTATCAGGCTTTGCCTCGCTTGGTTGTAAGGTTAAGTTTCTTTCAGTGTTAATACTGAGATGAGGGGGCTGTGCAATAGAATGATCCTCCTTTCGAGGCCACCCGTGACTCCAGTGCTCCCCGTTCCACTTGTCTCCTTCTTGCCCGCTTCAGTAGCTGCTGCCTTTCCCTCGTCTGCATCCGCTTCCTCGTGGTATCTCCTCTCTCTCTCTGGTGTTTCATCCTTTCCCGGCTCTCTGGTATGCGAATACAATACCGGACACCTTGTTGCTGCTCATGCACAATGGGATTGGCAAATTTCGCTATATCCCTGGTCCATCACAGGTCCTCATCAGCGGTCTCGCCACCACCTGTTCTTGGCGTTTTGTCTGTCTGGCTTCTGGGGTTGCTGCAATGCCGCAGCTCTGGCGTTCTTCTTCCCGCTGTTGAGTGAGTTCATAACTCACAGGTTTCAGAGGTTTGCCTCCTGCAGGTGTTGTGCGGATCCGGACCTCCCCGGGCCAACGTCAGCTTCTCTCTCTCTCCCCTCTCAGTGTGTGAAGTCGAAGCAACTCTAATGAACATACTCGACTGAGTAGATTGGTTATTTGGTTTTAAAGGGACATATTCCTTTTCAATAGCATCATTTCTATTTATACTCATATAGCACAAATAAACAAGCCTTCAGGTATCAGGGCGCCGATGACAACTCTTCACAGTTTCTTCAACCCATTTGTGAGGCAAAAGGATTTCAGATGTATGGGAGCATCCCAGCTATGCCATCATGTACACGGGTTCAGGGAGTACCTCACAGGAGCGTGAGTCCTTGTCCCCAAAAGCGAAGTTTCTCCCGGTGAGGTTCCACTTGCCTCTAGCCCTGGGGAGGGTATTGCGAAGCAGACTCACCTCTCTAGCCTCACCGGGGGGTGAGGGGGCACCCATTTGGGGAGAAGGGAGGAATTCCCTTGATTCACCACAATAGTTTTACCAAAAGTGAAACTACTAATCCTACAATGGAGAATTTTCCCAAATCAGTGCAGAGTATCATAACACTGTAAAGTGCATTTTTTAACACAGATGCGGTCAGTTGTTCACTGGGCCGGGGTCAAGGAAAGAAAATGTTGAATTCAGCAGGCAGTCTGGGTGCTAGGTAGGCCACTTGTTGCAATGCAAGGTAGGAAGGTGAATGACTCAGAAACACATGCTGAAAATTGGCATGCAGCATAGGATAGGACAAGCAGGAACCTCAGGGAGAATTAGGAAGCGCAGCATAGAGTGCCGTAGATGGTGTGGCATAGCAGGCAGCACCAGTTAGCATGCGGTAAGCAACACGAATCAGGATGAAACCTGCAGTGTAGATTAGAATGTGTCAGACAGCAAAGAGTGCAGGATGGGGCAGGTAGCACAGGCAGCAAAGGGTTAACGGCCCTCAAGGGCGACAGGCAGTAGAGTTAGGAGAACAGAATGAGAATATTACGCATATCATTTAAAAGGTCTAAGAGCACAGAGTAATGTGTGTCCACCATGGACAGACAGGATCTACAGGCAGAACTTGGTAGACTGGGCAGTCAACATAGTCATTGCAAGGACATTTAGGAAAAGCAACAGGAGGTATTTGTATTTTGTATTTCTTAAATGTTATATAGAGCTTTAAGCCAAAGCGCTTTACATTGAGAGTTTCTTCTTCAAAAAGAGTGTAATATTTTTTAAATATATTGAAAATAATAGCGAATACCTCAAATTTTGCTTACACCATTCTCCCCCATTATATACACTTGTGAGTAATGTTTGATGTATGTACTTTTAATTTCTCATAAAAAGCTGTGTTTAGCAAAATGCACCCTTATATCCCAGCAATACACCATTTCCTTCCATAACATAATGGAACATAGCTTCAAAGTAGGCAAGAAGTAGCACAGCAGCCAACCAGCAATCCTCTTTCTCTGGCAAATTAGAAAAGGCCCATGCTTTTTTAAGATGACAAAGATGGCGATAGCAATAAAGTCGGACTCTGCCAAATTACGACATCATTTATAGTAGGGACCTACTGGTCCGTATTCTATTCACCATGAAAAGGAGTAGTAGTAGAAAAGCTTTTGGAGAATACATTGACCCCAGACATTATATAAATGTTGACATTAACTAACGAGAAACAAGGAAGCTAAATAAAATCCACAATTCAGAAGGTTTAATAGAATACAAAAAAATATGAACTGCGTTGATACGGAAAATGAATCTCCTTGTATGGATCGCAGATTGCATCCCTGCAAATAAAGTTGACTCTTTGCCATGAAGAGGTGGTCTGGCATCCCCCAGACAGCGGAAAACTACTAGAAGAGGACAGCTAAACAGGCAAAGGGCAACCAGGTACCTTTTTTATGACAAGACATCAAAAACATTGACCATGACAACTAGAACAGAGAAGCAGGAATCAAGGAATCAATGATCACCAGAAATCCTTTGCGGCAAGCAGAGGAACTACAGCCACTAAGCATTTTACATTTTAGTTTGCCAAATACGTGCCTGCATGAACATCAGCTATCATATATGTTGAAAGGCCTGTCATTTTTGCCTACACAACCTAATGCCATAATTGAAATATGAAAGTTCCTATGCAGAAGATAATAATAGCCTTCATGTTCTAAAAATTGCTGTAATGCGGGGTAATTTCAGGACTAACAAAAGACAGAAAGACAGATGAATTCAAATGCATGCACATGTTAAATGCACTGGCACAGGGCTTGAAGAGCCATTGCGGTTTCATGAGTCACTATCCCAACTAACAGACTCTCACTATTACATCCATGGAGATACAGGGATCACAACATTCAAACCTGCCACTTTCCATCCTTTTTTTCAAAGCCATTCATATGCATTCATCTGACAGTGCACCAGCCCCACCAGCCTGTCTAAGTCAAGGATTTGTTGCCGGGTACGTCCAACGTAGCCCCATCTGCCCTCAAAATGGACCCAGCTGAAAAGCATCCGATAGACTTGTCAGGGCTTCTGTCTCTTGTCAAACCCCACCATCTCGGCAAGATTGTGATGTAACACAATCCTGTTATGGTATTTGACACAAAGGGACCACACTGGGCTTCACAAGTCACAGGTCTAACACATAACTGCTATTGTATCCCCTCTTTCAGCCTTCTAGAGGCATAAGCATGATATGTTGATGATTGTGCTACCACTGATCTTGTTCTAGCCTGACATAGCGAGTTTCAACTGGACTGCACCTACCATGACTGACAATAACCCATCCCCTCCTGCCTTCCTGGGAGCACTCTAACAGGGTGGACTGTTTTGTCTTTCCCTGCACTGCAGTACCACTGACCACTTCCCCACTCAACACAGTGTACCATTTAGACTTTGAAGATTGCAATGTATGGGGGAGTTCAACATCTAAATCATTCCTCTCTGAACAAAACTACAAATCAGGTAAACAGACAGGCACAGATGACAGGATATTTCTAGGTGGAGTAATGTAAGCGGTAATGCTCTGATGTTTATCAAAGGCCTCATTCCATCCAGGCCTGAGGAAGTTGAGACATACCATGAAAGCTCCCAAATAAGCAAAATAAATGACTTTGTTAGCCTAATTAAGGTATCGACTCATTTTCTTTTGGACCAACATTCTATTCAACCCATGGCTAACACAGTACAAGCAAACTGAATAACATATGTATATTATAGTGCAGTGTTGCCGCACTATAGTTGAGTATCAAGTACCATAGGAAACCATAGGAAACCCAAAAAATGTATTGCTAATAACTTTTGACTAGCATGATGGATTTGGTTGAAATTTTGCAAACTAAATGATATGTACGGTTCCCCAGACTCCGAAATTTTGGCAAAGAATGTATTAAGAAAACAAATAAACACAGTTTTGGCCTAGTACCATTCATTTTCCCAATTTTTGCTCGAGCACACATTGAAAACCGCTGGTTGAATTGGAGCAGGTATGAAAAAACTTGGACATGAAGCGTTGACTCGATTTCCGGTGGGGGGAGGGGAGGCGTGAGTCTGAGGTTATTTCATCCAGTCGTTTTTTAAATATTTGACATAGAAGGGACTGCCCCTTTCTCCCAATAATATAGTGATATCTCCCATGGTGCTTTGCAGTAGAGAGGCTTTTCAGAAATGAAAAAGCCGCCATTTTCTTTCTGTTCGATGCAAGCAATAACCACAGCTATACCCAAAAAGGCAGAAGAAGTTGAGAGGAGAAAAAATTATGCATTGGCCCTGGCTAGTCGGCCAAAGATAGGGGGAACATGTGCAATGGCCATGGTCAAAGACCATGGCTAATGGCCCGGTAGTGTTTAAAAATATTGAGTGGGAACGGCCGAAAGCTGTGGCCACCTAGTGGGTGTAAAATAAACATATTGAGGGATCATATACAGCGGCCATGGCCAGTGGCACATACAAAAACTATGGTGTAACAAAACCCTTGAAATTCAGTGGTGTGGGAAGTCCTTAACTCGGCACGTTGCTGTTGCAAAGCTGAGGAGCACATGCATATTATAAGAGAAGCAATTCAGAATGACATACAAAATGGCAACTTAACTAAACTTTAAGGTTTGTTCAGTGAATATATATATATATATATATATATGTATATATATATATATATATATATATATATATGTATATTTTCAATGAAAAAACATTGTTAAAGGAACATTATGGTTACAGTTTTTTATAAAAACCTTGGAAATTCAGAGAAATGTTTTTATTATTAAAGGGAAATGATGGTTGCAGCGCATAATCGAAAAACAAAAGATATTTGCCAGTCATAATGTGGGTCCCACCATGCACGTCTCAGACTAACCCGCAAGATATCAAAGATATCTTGGAGTCATCTTCGACTCCTCTCTTTCCTTCCTCCCTCATACTTAGGACATTGTCAAGAAGTCTAAATATCAGCTCTTCCTTCTCAAAGGAATTATATCTTTTCTCACCTTCCCTCAGAGGCTCAATGTGACTCAAGCCCTGGTTCTCTCTAGACTTGACTACTGTAACAGCCTTTTCCTGAATCTTCCTTCTTCCACTCTGCGACCCCTACAACTTATCCAGAATAGGGCAGCAAGACTTATCCTTGGCCTTAAGCCCAGGGACCGCATCTCTCCTGCACTAAAAAGTCTTGACTGGCTCCCGGTTGCTGCACGGATTAAATTCAAATCCCTCTGCATCATCCCCAAAGCTGCCTGGGCCCGGGGACCACACTCTCTTCTGCTCTATATTACTATATACTCTCCCTCTAGACCACTATGCTCCTTTGGCACCAACTCTTTGTGTGTAAAGCGTTTTGCTAAACAGAGAGCAGGGGGTTGCTCACTCTCCTCTGCGGGCTCCCTCCTTTGGAACAGCCTCCCCCTCACCCTGTGCCTTGAGCAGGATCTTTTCAAATTCCGGAGAAGCTCCTTAAGCCTTTCCTCTTTTCCTCCTTCTCTCCTCTGCTACTCTCACAGTTGCTCAATCAGTGTCCTTGACCCTTACACATCTTTGGTGCCTTGACCTCCCACACCAATTCTTCTCAGCTCCTGTCTTTCCACAGCACTTTGCATCTGCGTTCCCACGGCCCTGGAGACTTGCACTTACACCTCCCCCCAGCCCCGACGTATAGCACTCAACATTCCCAGCACTTTGTCCTTGGTGCTCCCACAGTCTCGGACTCCCCTGCACTTACCCACTCTTCCCTCTTCCGGTCTGCAGTTGCACGTTCTGAATACTCACAAGGCATAGTAGCTTCGCCCCCGCTTCGGTCTTCCCCCTCTGCTCTTAAATATTGTGTTTTAATGCTGTAATGTATTTCCCACTCTCCCTCCCCCCTGCCCTGTGGGCGCTTTGAAACTGTATATTTTTATTGTATAGGCACCTAACAAGCAAATAATAAATAAATAAACATCACAAATGATATAATCAGCAGAGCACTTTACATGCAGGTACTGCATTGATAGCGTGACACTCGTACTTTGAAGGTGCTATACATGTAGGCCTTCACCTTGCAGAATGTTCTTAAGTTAGTTTCCTTGGGGTTTGCCCCGAACTCACGGTGCACATATACATGGAACAATAAGCAAGCCCCATACAGATAATACAGTTTTTATCCCTTATTTGTATGAAGACAGACTCTAATCCTAGTTTCATTCTCTGCTCATAGTATTTGTTGTCCACTTACTAGATGTTTCCATTCTGTCCTTATCCACACAAGTTTCTAGTAATTCTTGTATACTCAGCTCTTGGCTCTAAGTTTAACATTACTCAAGGTCCTGATGGGCTTGGACGTATAATTTGACTGATCAAATCTACCAGATATAATATACATTACTTCTATGGTCCAGGCTGCAGCCATTGGCTATACGAGTGTATGTTTCGACTGGTATGTATGAACGGAACTTCATAGATCATTTCTGTTTGAATCTTTTGTGATGCATGGACTAGTTTGTGAGAGGCCTATCTATCACCCTTCATATATTGATAGCTATACAATAAACACAGCCCTTTATAAGGAGTTTCTGTCAAGGTTGTTAAAAATGAGTCATGTCATATGTGGTGGAAAACTGACTACTTACATTTCTTTTAAAAATAACTCCTCTGATACTTTACTGTCTTTATAATGATAACTAAGTCTATGCTAACTGCCATGTTGAACAGTGCCTTACTGCCAGTGCTGTGCACGCCCTATGTTCTAATGCACACATCTTAACCGTAAAGGCTTCAACGATTATTGCCCGACAATGCACGCTTCCATAGTTCTCGACTCTGACGTGTTTCCTGTTTGACACATGAGCGTTTTTATAGAGGCACCTTTCTAGGCAAGGCGGCTTTAGCAGACGGCACTAGTCATTTAGTAAGTCAGCCAGTGTGGGAATCGTAGAAGTAGCCTGCACAGCCGGAATAGCAATGTATCATAAAATGTCTTCCACTGACATCTAGATTGTGCCTTTCTGAATGTGAGTATGTAGTTTCTGTCTAAGACTTATATACTTAGACTGTGAACATTAATCTGAAATTTTGTTACTTGATTAACTCATGCCATGTCTGAACTTCTCTTCTCATTGAAATGCATGGGCGTTCTCCTGTATAAAAGCTTTGTGCCTTGAGGGAGGGGGGGTTGCTGCACCATGTCTTGTTCTTTTGTTGGGTTTTGTGCCATGTGGCTCAGCCATGTTGCTTGCCCCATGAATCAGCACACATTAAACATTGGCCATAGCCTATTGCCTCGGCCACTGGTCACTATATCCCCATAATAGGACTCTGGTCCACTGTTCAAGGCTTGCAGCCATGGCCAGTAGCCTTAATTTCCGGGTGAATAGGTTTCAGCCATGTTTTAGGCCCCACCAAGCATCAGAGAGTAGACATAGGGCATTGTTGCAGGACAAGCCCAGTGCCCCTTTCATCCCATACACCTTGAAACACTTGTGTATAGGCGCGTTATAAATGCAATATCATATCATATCATACCTGGTCCCTGCTGGCCATGGCCAGGGGCCAGATTGTCCGGGGCATGGCAGTCAACTATTTTGCCTGCCCAATGAATACACACACAGCAAACATTGGCCATGGTCTGCAGCTGGGCTCAGTGAACACTATACCCTCATAATGGGGATCTGGGCCACTGTTTGTGGCTTGCGGCCATTAACACTGGCCACAATCCCTGCACATAGGCTTCAGCCATGTTGCTGTCCTTGATAAGAATCTCCGAGTCGACATTAAACATTGCCGAAAGCCAAAAGCCAAAAGCCAGGCCCAAAGCCCACTTTAACTCCATGGCCATTCCCTGGCGGTTATGGCCAGTGTCTAGATTACTGGGGCATGGCGTCACCCGTGTTGCCTGCACCACGAATCAACACACATTAAACACTGGTCTTGGCTTCTTCAAGCAACTGTAGCACAAGAGGTATCTTATTAGCCATTTTTGTTTTTGAATCTCGTCAAAATCAGCTGTATTGAAACATAATACTAAATGTGACCCTCCTTTTAATGTTTGCCGCGATAAAAAAAACAATTGGATATTTTGATGAGATTTTGTGAAGATCGTAGCCTGAAGGTAAACATGATGAAAACAGTCACAATGGTTTGCCACCCCACTAGGACAACTAGGAGTCCTTTAAATGTAATGGAGAGGTGATTAAGCAAGTCCACCATTTTGATTACTCTGGATTAAGATTAATGGCAAATGTGTCTTGGACAGTCCCAGTAAACTGTTTGGAAATGAGCTCTTTCTCAAAGAGTTGAATTTCCGCTAAACATTGCATGCAGATTCGGTGAAATGAATTAATTCCAACACTTGATGTGAAACAGTCCAGATGCACAGTGCATTTTGAGATGGGTCAGCACTTTGGGGGCACATCCCAGTGACCCCACTGAAACCTGGTCAAAAAGCCTTTACGAAAAATATGCTGGCAATCCTGAACAGTGTGCCCACAGTTCCTGTATATCCTAAACTCAGTCTTTGACCGATTGCCTTTGAAGCCTTTTAAAAACTGATTTTATTTTGCTGTGGTGCTAATATATACCTGATTGGTTTTTTTCATAAAAAAGTATTCGGGCTGTGATGAGCCGGACATGTGAGACGGACTCTTAGGTATAAGTTTGTCACAAGTCACCATTTTATCAAATAATAACAGGGTGCGACACACTCCTATAATTCCCAAGCCTAAAAGAAGTTTCCCATACCTGAAAAACCTAAACTAAATGAAAGTGACCTAATGTCCAAAATATCTGTTCCTCACAGTAATACGCACATCAAATTATACAGACATCGTTTGGCGAAATTAACTTCACAAAAATAACATTGAAATTCAAACACAATTGTTATAACCATGAATCCTTGTGACCAGGTTTGGACCCCCTTCCCCTGTAATAATTAACTATTTGTCCAATTAAATTTCATTTTCAGTAAAGTTCTTCTCATAAACCAAGTTTCACTCCAAGTAGATTTTAAAGTTATTTTCATTCAAAATATTCTGTACTGGACAAAGCAACTTTCACTTTCTCTCCACTCTTCCAGTTGAAAGTCAAAACAATTGTTCGTTGAAGGTTAAACCATCTTTCCTCCTTAAAAACAGCTTCTTAGTCAGGATGGTTATGCCACAGTTCATCACAATAATGGAATTGCCACTTCTTCTTTGTTACAACCTTGCATCACATTCATTAAATGTCAAGTTATCTTCTTCCTGGTCCACTCACCTGCCAGGCCTACCAATAATTGTACCTTTCCTGGTTTACTCTCCTGCCAAGATAAACAAAACTCCCACTTTTACAACTTGCATTCTGTGGTAAGGCATGCTAACACAATTGGCATACAGTGTATTTCATGCTACACAAAAAGACAACAGTTTTCACATGGATCTCTTTGCCATAGGCAATGCAGGCCATACTTCTCTTGCCCTTGTTCCTTGTCACAAAAAGGGCATTTATCCTGCTGTATCTACCTTTCTTTAATATAGCCTTTTAGATTTTGGTAGTATGGTTTACAACTCCCTTCCTCAAGGTATCTCGATATGGGATTATCGAATTTCACTTGCCTGGATGTTAATCTCAGCTTAGTTTGCCTTTGTCAATGCAGATTACTATGTCCCTGTTTTAGATATCCCTCTTCAGGGAAGTTGTATCATCTTTGATTTATTATTGCCCCTTTGTTGCTTGGGCAATATAGGTTAGAATTTCCTTTTACTGGATATCCCCCAGTTTGGCTTTGGCAATCTGGGTGACAATAATCTCCAATCTCATAATAGGAGAGTTGCACCGAATTTGCATACATTCAACTGTTCTCAGTATTCAAAAGTGTTCAGTGGCCTACCTCGGAGCGCCCTGGGGTTACCTACACCAGGCAAACTCACTGGTCTTTCCTGGCATCTCCTTCTGGCATGCTGACACTGTTTCTTCATTCGCTGGGACTTCTGCAGAGTTTCACAGCTCCCAGCAGCATATGATGGTTTTTGCTGTCTGTCCCCGGAGACTGCACAACCCGTAATGCCCACCGGCGAACTCCACATGCTGGAGCAGTTTTGTCAGACGCAGGGAGCTTCACTTTTCCTCAAGGCCACCAGCACCGATACCGCTTCCTGCTGCGTGTCCTCTGCATTTACGATTCCAAACTCCCCCAGGCACTCTGCGTGGTGTTCCGCTGTCACTACAACGGCATCCTCAGTCCCTGCTTCATTCTGCATTGTCTGCTGCTTCTCCTGCTGTCTCCTCTACAGTTTCCCTGGCTGCTTCCTCTTGGCCCGCACCCGACAAGCCCTTAAATGTTCAAAGGTCCTGCTCAGGTGTGGGTCATTAGGACAACTAGACGGCACCTCAAGCTTTGGAAACTCTTCATCCCTCTTCTGCGTCCCAGTACTGGGAGAATTATGGGACATGAAGTCCATAATGTTCCTAGGTGTTTTAGTTTGAGAATCTTCAACTCTACAATAGGCCATTAGAACTGTATGGTATTTAGGGACATTATTTGGAGGGCATTCCGAATCTGCCTGACCAGGGTCCCCTCCCATGTGACTCTCCCATAGACTACCACACCCAGGGTCAGGATCAGGGAGCGTCTGCCTTTCCATGGTCACATGAGAAGGGTGCCAGGCCATGGTTTTTGGGATGGTCACCTCAGACTCTTCACAGGGGAAAGTTGCATCTAAATAATACCCACCATGGAAGGGGCTTGGATTTCTCAAGTGTGACTTTGATCTGGAGAGGTTATGGGCAAAAATATAACCAGCCAGCCTTATCCCCGTAATAAGTACATTTGACTAATAGGTGTTGCATTCTCTTTTGAATAAACAGACACATGGTATTTTATCAATTAAGTATAATGGTGTTTGGGGGAGTGAACAATACAAGGGAATAGCACATTTTCTAACATTTAGATTAAATCATTTACCAATAGTTTTCCATTAGCCTCTTTAACCTGCAAATGGAATATGAACTAAACTGATAAATGTTTTGCTTGCATTGATTTGGAAGAATGTGAGATACATTTTATGTTTACAAATTCTAGGTGTGAGCGGGCACCGCTATGGGTTGGTTCAGTATTCTCAATAGTTTATTGGTAATTCTGGTTAATGCCAAAGTGAAGGGTGCATACCCATTGGAAAAATGTTTTCGCACGGGGCATTCAAGATAATGGGCCTCATCACGAGTTGGGCTGTATTCCCGGCTGTAATACCGCTGACTGTAATAGCCCTAGCACCGACCGGTCCGGCTGTATTACCGCCGCATCACGAGTTGGGTGTTAACGGTAAATCCCCATTCCCCATTGGGTCCATTGGATTCAATGGGGTATTTTCAGCGCTAATTATGCGGGCTAATACAGCCGGCAGTAATACAGCCAAAAACAGGGGATTTTCACCTCCAGAGAAAGGCTGGAGGTAAAACAGCCCATTTAGCGCCCAACTCGTGATAGGGCCAGCCCTTAAATGCGGCTGTAATACCGTTACCACCGCATTTAAGGGCTACAGCCCAACTCGTGATGAGGCCCAATGGCAGAACTGTGGTCATTGGCTAGTGAAAGCCATTGGTATGGGTTGCACACCCTTAGTCTACCTAAAGAGCCAGAGAAATGTACGTTTATGGTGTCAGTGATCTTGTAGTATACTTAGGTTGAAAAAAATACATAACTAGAGATTCTTGTTGAGACAAAACAATGTTGTATTCAATATATTGACCACTATACTGCGGCTAATGACAAAAAGCTACAAAGCCTAGGCATTTTCGGACCTATGCAAGTGGGATGAACACTCCTCTACTGCTTTCACAGTAGAAGCAGTTGGTCGCGACATGCAAGGTGTGCTGCCAGATGGGCAGCTGATAATTGTGACATGTTGCTATACCCTGTACACCACGCACATTGCATGTGCCAGCTATAGGCCCTGACGATGGACCAATGGCTTTTTGGCACTTGCTGCCGTATAGTGGCCAATATATTAAACTGCACTGGCTCCTGCTGCAAGCCCATATCTGCAAATCCTGCTGCATCATCTACAAGGCAGTCACCTTGAAGTATCCCACTGAGTAACTCAGCATCTCTAGAGACCTACGATCCACCAGAGGTAAGGGCATGTGCAGACTTAAACTCTGCTGGTGCAGGAAGGAAAGAACCCGAAGACATGCCTTCTCTGTCTATTTCCCAAGACTCGGGAACCACCTCCCCGTCAACATCAGACTCGTCCCATTGCTTCTATAGTTCTGGAAGGACCTGAAGACCCTCCTCTTCAATGCATGACTCCTCCTTAACACCCCCTCCCCACCCTACCTCTGACTGGGTGATCTGCTTCCCACTGTTCCTCCCCTGATTGCTTATAGATCCCTTGCTACCAAACAGCGCCTCCTCCCCCTTCCCTGTTATCTTCCCACTCCCTTGTTTCTCTGCCTCCCTCACCATGTTCTCCCATCTCTGATTGTAAAGTGCTCAATTGCTTCCCAAAGCTAGGGCTGTGCTCAATAAATTCCCTAATAATTATACTAATATATGTAAATGCACCTTGTATAGTTCTCTTAAAATTAATAGAAATAATTAGCTGTTGCAATGGTGCACCTGGGTCTTCCTCTGAATGACTCAAGTTGACCCTACATAGTTGTAGGTTAAAACATATGTAGGGTGACAAGTTGGCAACCCGTGCTCTAGTTGCTCTCTTCCACCTGTGCCTGCAATCATGGTATTACCTTTGACAGTAAAATGAGTCTGTTCTCCTTGCCATCTTGAAAGCTACTTTCTCACCATTTGAGAAATCTCTCCCACATCTCCTATCAATTTGTCTCTGAAATAGCCAGAGTTAGAAGCCTGTTATTCATTACACTGTTGTATTGCAAGAGTCTTTTTCTGGCTCCTCGTCATTCTTTGAATTCCAACAAACACTGCCGTCCATACAGCATTTATGAGACCTCACACATGGCGGAGAAAGGTGAACCAACACACAACATATGGTCAAACCAAGCTGCATTTTCAAAGACTACTGATTCAGGCTTGTCAGCAACCACACAAGAAGAAAGTCCCCCAGTCAGGAATTAACGTCTCTCCAACACAGCCCTAGATACAAAAGGGCAATTTTAAGGCAGGCATCGAATTATAGTTCAGATATTCATTTATTAATATTTTAATGAAAAGACCATTATCAAAATGGCACAGACATTGTGACATCACTATTTCAACCCAAAAAACATAATCTAACAAGGTTTTCTTAGCGCAAGGGCGAATATCCCCTACACAAAAAAATCCCAAAACACAGAACACGCCCCTGACAATCTTATCTGCAACCATCACATTTCATACACACCTTTCATACCTATGCATCCAAAAATCTAACTATAGTGGTTAGCAATTTGAAGGTAATGTACAGGTGTGCTGAATAAATTGCTTAGAATACAAAAACAGTTCGAAATTTGAATTTTGACTGTTGACTTTGCTGACTGTCGACTCGAGTTTCAGGCTAAGCTGTGAAGGATTCCAATTGGGTGTTGCACACCGGACCAGGACCTTCGCCCTTAGCCTTAGATGTAGCGCTTGATAAAAATGCTTTTTCTTTATTTTCTGAGAATTCGAATTGACCCGTCTCACACCCCCTTTTACAAATACCCCGGGTCACAATGGACCATGAACCAGGCCGGTTGGTGGTAACACAATATTTATTTATTTTAAATTCAAAGAAAATCAAGCAATTTTTGTAATGGGCAGCAATCACCAATGGGGTGATAATTACAATGAAAACCACTGAAATACACTTGGGTAACCTTCTACAAGAACATATCCAAAGCGCAAGTGAGTAGGAGGACTTTTTCAATTAGGATAGATAGCGGCCGAGTTAAGGTTTCCCCCCGCAGTGTTCCCTCAACCCACAATTAATCGAATTCTGAGTGGATAGAAAGAAGCAGCAAGGAGTCGGGAATATGAGACAGCAAACAGAATCAAAATCCCACCTTCCCTCACTAAATAAGATTTCTTTCAACCCTTTGCAATGGCGTAAAATGACACTTCGATGTTGACAAATAATTAATTAGTGTGTGTTTAAATAATGATGTACATATGTTTGATCATAGTCTCAGGGATGTTATATCACTAGCAACTATGAGGTAAGATATCACAAAAGGAATACAGTTCAAAACGCAACTTGAAATGAAAACACAGTGTATCCAAATTCACATGTTGAAAAGTTGCAATTCTTTTCTTTTTCAGTTTTAAATGTCAAACACGTTTTTTAAGAAAAACGGGTGAAATACACAGAATCGGAATGCAGTTTTTAGGCTGGGTGATAGATGCACACCACAAGGACACTATGGAAGTGAAAGAGTGACTATATCTGAAAAATGGATGAGGTTTTCAAGGTGGAATGAGGTTCAGTTTAGGTAAAATAAAGCAGTTAAGAAAAGAAAATCGTTTTAAAAAAGGAAAGGTACCTTTTACTTAAACTAAATTATCTAGACTATGTGGTTAAAGAAAGACACGGTACGTTCCAAGATTAATTCACAACGTCAACCTTTTCACCCTGTGTTCAACTTTATGTGGGAATTAATTTGATTATTCCAAATATGACTAAGGACTTATGATCTATGCAAGACAGAAATTAATAGAAAAGTGGCGCTAACACTTGTAGACCAATGACAAGATGCACAGAGAATTCTAACAGTTTTAATAAGGAATCAGGGTATGGATGGATTAATTAAAAAGTGGAAAAAAGACAAGGTATCAAGATGGGGAAGGCTATGTGTGGCTATGGGTTGGGGAAATACTCACAATCCGCACATGAGTTTGGGAATTTGGACAGTCAACCGGTTCTGGACACAAAAGCTCTGGTCACAGGATAGTGGTGGACACTCCTAACAGCAAGCAGCTGGGCAAGTCTGGTCACTGGATGGCAAGGGTACAGCGGGCATGCAGGTAGTGAGCAAATGGCCGGTCTGGTTACTGGATGCTCCCCAAGGGTACCACAGCTTTTCCCCTTTGCTATTGGGATTTTTGTGGGGTTTTCTGGATAATTGGCCCTGCCTTGATTGTGTATTTATGAGGTGCAAATCTTTCACACAGTCCTTTTTGCCAAAATCAATCTTAACATAAATTACACATTTGTACAGTTGTGGCACTTTAACAAATTACCTAGGCAGATTACATATTTCAGGCAGAGCATGCAGTCCAATTCTCACATTTGTAGGACTTTGTTTTGTCTGTCTAATAATGTTTTATCCTTTTCAGTGAGAAATGTCATACCTAAAATTCTATAACTTTATACATGTGTACATATTATCATAAGGCATGTTAATCTTGAATTTCAAAGTGGACCCATATACACTTTCCTCAGAATATCCAATTATCTGCCATTTCTGTCCCTTATATGCCACTGAAGGCTACCAAGTCTTGTTTAAAAGCTACACAAATTAGATTTAAGCTGTAAAAAATGTTTTAATTCCTGCAAAGTCCTGTTGCAGAGATACACATCTTCAAAGTTGATTAATAAAACAGTCTTTTCTGCCAAATGGGGCTGTCCTTTGTTCTTCAACTAGGCCCATTTTTTTCCAGGCTACCACCAAATGTCAGTTTAGCCCAGGGTGGCCATGGGGGTTTCCCAGTTTGATTGAAGGTTTTCTTGTCACTTCCCCAATTAACATATAGGTGTCCTTGAATCTATTGTCTCAAGCTGAAGCCCAGACAAAAGTCTGATGAGCGTGTGATATTTCTTTCTCTTGGTCCAGTCAAAATTTTCAAAGGCAGCAGTTAACAGGTAGGTGTCCCTGATCGCCCTTGTGGCTTCTCTTGAGGGTAGGATGTCAGGCTCGCCGTCTTGCACGGAGGTAGCACGTACACCTACCTCCCCGTGGGTCTTGGTGCCTGGCTTGGTAGGAAACACAGGCCACCGTGACCCGCCGGGGAAAGAGGGTTAGGGTCCGCTGGATTGGATAGGTAAGGGGAATTAGGGTAACCGGGAAAAGGGTAAGGGAGTGGTTGTGGATAGGGTAAGGGGTCTGGGGAAAGGTCCACCTTGATGTTCCCTGCTGGAGCTCCTGAGTTCGAGGTACACCGCCCTTGCACACCTTCTCACACTTGTGCTCCCAATAACCTCAAGCTTTGACACCGTTTCAGTATGAACATATAACCATATGCATGAGCGTTTCTATCACGCCCTGATTCTAAGCATTTCCTGGGTTGGTATTTCCCAAGCACAACCAGAACCTTTGCGGCCCCCCCCACAGCACTATTACTCACCCAATAGGTAGAAATCGAGACAGCACTTAGCTCTGATGTTGCTGCTGAATTGCTTGCAAGGCGACTGCCTGTTCTTGCCGTAATGCCACAGCGCTGAGCGAGATAGTTTGTGCTGTCAGTTCAGCGGAGCTCCACTACAAGAGAACCAAAACATACGTGAGACCAGGTCAAGACCGTGTTGTTTCACACGGTTTACAAACATCAACATTCTACTCCACAAGACGCCGAGTTACTGCACTCGGCGCTACGGGTGCTCGCAAAAGGTCTGCAACCAAGTCTTGCCACACAACTTGGCGTGCCCAAGCTTTCCCCAGCTGTCCGGCGCGTACACGCACCTGATTGCCAAGGGAGTATCCCCCACGAGGGCCTCTACACACACTGGTTTCGACCAACTGTTGACAAGCGATCCACATCGATCGCTTGTGCGAAATCATGCACAGAGAAGGAGAACCACTTATCTGTCTGGGTGCGCGGGGCCTGCAGTTCTCACAGGCGGGGGGTGGCCCCGCAAGTCGCTGCCTGCAGGAGCCCTCAGCCGAGACGTCTTCTCTGCTCCGTGTCCATTAGCGCAAGCAGGGATCCTTGCGCGCACCGCGCGCTTGCGCTGAACGTCGGGCGTGGTCCGGCAAGTAGTTCTTTGGCTCGCGAACCCGCGAGCATGCTGGGCAATGGAGTCTTTCACTGGTCTGGATGCCGGATAGCGTTTTCTGCTGCCCCCAGCCCATTTCCTGCAATAAGGACACAACAGAGTCCTGAAGTATGGTTGCCTGTGT
The DNA here is from genome assembly GCF_040938575.1 of Ambystoma mexicanum. Lineage (NCBI taxonomy): Eukaryota > Metazoa > Chordata > Amphibia > Caudata > Ambystomatidae > Ambystoma > Ambystoma mexicanum. The sequence continues at coordinate 923,816,800 of NC_090934.1, read as the reverse complement.
CCCATTACCTTTGTCCCGAGCCCAGGTTGTTCCCTCCTATGCATCAGATCCACCTTGGTTACAGTGGTGGCCCTGACATAGGACACGGCTGTTATCAGCACCCAAATGTCCCTTGGGCCATGGCAGAAACCTGTTTGGGCTGATTTCCCAGTACAGCCAAAAAATGTATTTATTTATTTTATTTTATTTTGATCTGAATCAGCAGCAAGCCTGTTGAATTAAAACCTCCCATATGTTTCCCAGCAAAACCCTTTTTACATTGCTAGGCCAGGCCAAGGCTTTCTTTCAACATTACACCTTTAAAACAGGCATTTTCCCTTATTTGCAAAAACACATTTTAACACATGGTGACGTCTGCTGGGCTGCCCATTTCAAAAGGTTTTCTCTTCATTCTGACTTCCCAACATTGTTTTGCAGCCCTTGTCCTTTTCACTTATAAAGCAATCTTTTTAAGACACAGGTCCACTGAAATTGACATATGCCCTTAGAGCTAGGGTTTGTTTTGAAGCAGCCATTTGTGACATTTTGTAGCCCAAAAGTCAAGCATTTTCCCATGCAGTTTCCAGTGCAGTTGAAAGTAAAGCTTCTTTTGATTTCCCAGACTTGGTCTGACACAGCCTGCCAATCAGGAATAAAGCTCTCTTCTGCTGGAGCACAATCCGAAAATGGATGGGCATGGCAGGGTCTCACTGATAAAAGGAGAATAATGTAGAACAGATGAAAAGAGCATCCAAGCGGCATCATTTTCAGTGTAAAATATTTCCTTTTTTCAATGGGAAACTGTGGAGCTAGCAGCAAAGCAGTGCTGCCTTTCCATTTTGCTTCTATAGTATACACCAGAACACACCCTGGCAGCCTTTCTTGGTGTGCTCCCAGTTCCAACTTGTCCATTGGTACTTGGCAAAACAGTGCAGCCATCCTTTTGTAGCTGCAAAATGCAGTTTTGATGCGAGGCAGCGGAGCGCAAAGGTGCCAGCACGGCCATTTTCCTGTTAAATGCTGATGTGCAGCTTGGTTATGGATGGAAATTCTGATAATTGGGTCAATGTATCCCACAAAGCAGAGCAGGAGAAAGGTGAACCCCAAGGTCCCTTAAATACGCATTCACCTCAATGCCCTAGCCCCACCATGCCCATCCTTGACCAGAACTATTCCACCTCCCCTGGCACCTTCAAAGAAGGCCCTTAAAACACCTCCAACTCAAGACACTCTTTTCTGCCACTGCCTTCCCATCTACTACACATGAATGGTTCTTTAAAAATCACTCCAAGTCTTATTTACCATCTTTCTTCCTATGTCCCTGTTTGCATTAACACGTGTTGTGTTATGTTTTCATATGCATTTGTTTTCTAAAATACCTTTTGTACACATTTTCTACATGTGATACTGCCGAAAGGAATAATGCAAATGAGCACATATGGTGGCTTCTGAGATGGGTAACATGGCTACTAATTTGTCTGTGTAAAATTGGGTAATTTATCTTCCACAGATTTTGTGAAACTGTGCTGAGCATTACAACAAATTCACAAAATGTGTGAAACAATTGATGTTACAAAATGAATTTAATTAAATCAGTCAAAAGGAAAATTACTAAAACACAATGTTCAAAAATATAATAGACATAATAGTGGTACCATTTTAAAATATAATAAGTGAATGCATTATAAACTCGTTATAATATGTTTGGAATTTGAATTCTCACTGTAATGAAAAAAGCTTAACCAAACGCAGCGAAATAGCGAATTTATACAGCACAATTGGATATAACACCATGTTATTGATGAGAAGTTCTGACGGAGAACACATAGCTTTGCATTCCAATACTTTAGAGGCCAGGTCTGGAACCTTTCCTAGTAGCAGTTCTCCACTAAAAATTATTTTTCAACTCAACAGTAAATTGTGACACCAATAGGAACACAGGATACACAGTGTGACACTATGCTTTCATTGATCATTTATCATGTCATGATATAGTACATCGGTTTCAAATTTTGCGTAATTAACCATGAGTTTTTAACTACTGTACCAACAGATAAAATGAACACCTGGACCAGTTTACAATTGCCAGAAAACAATACACACTCAGAATTCCAATCTTGTGCAAGGAATCTGCCCCAATGCTAGGAGTGCTGATTAATAGAGAGCATTCAATAATATCAGTAGGCATCTAAATGTTCCACAGTGCTGCTAATAATACATTGACAATGTGCCAACCAACAAGGGGTTCTGCTCAAGCCCATACTACCCTCAAATATGCCAGCGTCTATTTCTGTTTGCCAGCTTGTCCTTTTACATTTCCAGTGCCATGTTCCTCACTGCCATGCCTGTTTCAAGCTGCCCCAGTTAATCTTGGAACCATGTTATTCAAAATTCACAACAAACAGGTTAATAGAAAAACAACAATTTACATATATAAACCTAAAGCCCTCCAAATTTAAAACACTATATATAAATAAAACCCACCTGCAACAATTAACTGCAATGTAATGACCGAATCTAACACTAAGGGAAGGTAAAAAAAGAGAAAAGGAGAGAGGGAAAAAAACAGCTAAATAATATACATTGTACAAATTCACAGTATGCAAATGTCAGTATTTACAGTATAAGTAAGCCACCACGACCAAATCACACAGATATGGAATAACAGAAACAATGACTTATCTTAGTGGCAAACTTCTTCTTGGATACATGTTCAAACCAGGTCCAAACTCAAGAAGGCCCCCAAATTCTTCAAAGCAGTGAATCCTTCTTTTGCATTGAAAAAGAAAACCCTTTCGATGTTGCAAGTAGCATACATTTCTTCCATCCAATTGTTCCATGTCAAAAAACGTGTTGACTTCCAATTTCGCAAAATAATTTTTTGCCACTGAAGCCCCTTTTAAAACCCAAGTTATTTGATGGAGGTTCAAGTCCTCCAGTGATGTGGTTTCCCCAGGATCAATGTCTCAAAATTGTAATCCAGATTTTCCTTCAGCACTCTGTTAATCATATCGGCAACTTCACTACAGAAATCTCTCACCTTGTGCAACTCCCAGAACATGTGTTCCATCGTTCCACAAACCTGACCACATCACCAACAAGTGTCCATCATAATTAAACCCTGCTTGTACATACGGACTGTTGTGCAAAACACTCTGTTCAGGATTTTAACTTTCTGTGCCCTCTCTCCTATGCTCAGAGCCATTTTTTTAATGTTTCCACAAAGCTCTTTTCATCTAGTTTGCGTCATCTCATCCTTCAGGTACGCCGACCATGTTTCCAGGATCTTTCTATTCCCATCTGAGAACCCGCTTAATAGGTTGTACATTTTAGAAGCCAAACTAGCTGCTCCAGTTAATCACATGTTGACAGACTAGTTACACTAGTGCCATGCCAGTTTTCCCCAGCTGGGGACATTGTCTGCTAGTTTTATTCATTTCCTCGAAACAATTGTCATTTCTTTTTCAATAGGGCAGTGCCAGTGTTGCTCCATGTACATTGTGATGGTACCATTCACAAAATGCCCTGAAAATGTCTGCGGCTCCAGATGTTTGCAATGCCAGCTCCACAGTGTCATGTAAGTGGTGCCTCAGTTAAGCACATTATCATTCTAATTTCTAAATTAAAACCAGCAAATGATGTTTCAGTTTGACACTGCCACCAGACACTGACTACTCCATTTTCACATTGCAACTAGAAAATTGCTCCAAACCACTTTCACGTTGCCCGCAGAAAAGTGGGTTAGCTCACTTTCATAATACCATTAAGCAATTACCCAATGCTACTTTTCTAAGACACCAGTCACCACAGGTTACTGTAAACGCTTCCCCCAAAATTGCCATGTGGCATGTTCACAATGCCCACAGACAATGCACGTGTTCCACTTTATATTAGCCAGAGAACCATGAGCCAGTGCCCTGTCACAATGTCACTATTTATTTTATTTATTGTGACACAGTTTTTAAAAATAAAAAACTTTACACATAAATCAAGTCATATACAACAATATTACAACTTATTACACAATACAAAATATAAAATATAAAATATAATCAAATCAAGTCAAATCAAATCACTCATAACTCATCACTCAGAATTCAAAATTCAGTATTCATATAGCATAAAACATTCCATATAAAACAACAACATAGAATCGAGAGACCGTGACCTCTAGAAGTGTATTATCAGTGGTAGCCTTTGTTGTCTACTTCTGGTCTAGATACAATACTTCACTTGATGGTATTGTTCTGCCTATACAATGTTGCTATCTTCTTCTTCCTAACTTATTAGCCCAAAGGGCTGGTCCTGTAGGTCACAATCATTATCATTGTCAATCACTTCCCTTGAAAGGCCCTAGTTGATCAAAGGTTTGAGATTAGGGTTTATGTACCCACCTTGTCTCTCCTCTGTCATTTGCACTTTACATCCCCATTGCTTAACATTACTTTTCAAAAGTACCCGCGGTCAATCGGTTTTCAGCAATGGACCATAGTCTATATAAGGAGATCTGGAGGCTAACATTAAAGGTATTTATGCTCTGGTACAAGAACTCAGGATCTTTAATATGGTTTGGGTTATGTACATATTTCCCATAATGTTTAATATACCGTGCTCCCAATAGTGGACACTGGATTAATATGTGATTTGCTGTTTCCAGCTTCTTACTGTTATTGCATAGTCAACATATTCGTTCAGCCCGGGGAAATTGTCGCTGTTTACCCACAACCGCCAAAACAGGTAGATAGTTAAGCCGTACCAATAACATAAAGCTCCTGACCTTAATCAAAATACTTAAGTATTTGTGTGCTTGCTTGAAAGAGTAGAGCATATAAGTTACAAGTTTATAACATTTCAATTTCTCAAGATGGTTAAAGTTATTTTGCCAATCCCATGTGTCCATGCGTTTATCAAGAGCAAATTTCAAGTTCTCAAGTTTTTCCCCCCATTGGGGGGTCCAACAGATATCCTTTAAGAGTTGGTCCATATTAGCTACTAGACCCGCCAGTTTTTTATTGCGAGTCTCTTCTCCCAGGCTGGCAAGTACCAGGTTAGTGGGGTTGCTACAGATTTTAAGATACAACTCAGACCTCTTTTTCAGCACCAATGATTTAAGGGAAAGAGCTCCAACCTTATGATGGCCATAGGAATAGACTGGGGTAACCCCAGTAGTTTCCTCCAGAATTTGGCCTCGAGTTTCTGTAGCCACTCCAAGTCCATATCACAGAGTGCCTCCAAGCAGTAACAGACCATAGGAACCATACATTATATTTACAACTGACGGGCCCCCAAATGGAAAAACCACTTTGTTTACATGTAAACTGAGATATTAGGGACGTTAATTCGGAGGCCTTCACTTTACGAGCCTTTATACACAGATTGTGACCCCCTTTAATGTCAAACGCTACTCCTAAATATTTATAAGAAGTAGCATACTGTATTTCCAGTGATCTAATGCAGGGGCGGGGACGCATAATATTTCCACTGGTATACACCAGTACCTGAGTCTTTTCTTGATTGATCACCAGGCTGTTGGATTCAGCATATTGCCACAGATTCTCCACAGATCTCAATAGCCCACTAAGGATGTGGCCAAAGACCATTAGGTCATCTGCATATGCCATAACCAAACAATGCCTGGTGGCAATTTAAGGAGGACAGTTATGGGCTGCCTGAAAATGTTAGGGTATGTTCAACACAAAGATATTATACAGCAAGGGCGCCGTGACGCAACCCTGCTTCACAGCCCTGTTCTGCATGATTGCCTTAGTCATAGTACCTCCACTGTCCAATTTCAGCCGGACAAAGGTGTCACTATGTAACGATTGAAGGAAGTAGAGTAATCCCTCCGTGCATCCCAATTTATGAGTTAAAGCCACATTCTGTCTCTACTCATGACATCGAGTGCATATAAAGTGCATACAAGGGAGGGCTTTTTGATTGCAATGCTCTGCTCCCCAGTACATTCATAATCATCAGATTATGAGTGGTAGAATATCCAACTCTGAAACCACTCTGAAAGCGGTCCAGGACTCCCACTTTGTCTGCCCAGGCCTGGATTTCACGGAGTAATAGGTAAGCGAACAGCTTTCCCGTGCATTCCAGCATAGATTGGAGTCTGTAATTGCCGGTATCCGTTTTGATCCCTTTTTTTAATACACAGGTAACAGGATAGCTGTTCTCTATTTGTTAGGAATTATTCCTTCTCTTATTATGCTCTCGAATAATATTTTGAGTAGACTCGCCCAGAATCCAGCATTTTATTAAGTACTATATTGGATAAGCCATTGGGCCTAAGGGCTCGTGAAGATTTTAGATTATTGATTTTCTTTCTCCAAAACTTGCACTATTACCTCAAAGGGGGGAGACCTTGGCTTGCTACCTATGATCTTACCACTGTATGTACACCCCAACTCATTGCGACTCTCAAGCAATTCCTCCCACACCTGGGCAACAAGAGGGTTAACAAGAGGTTGCTGCCTGTTACTCTAGCTCCTCCCAAAAGTGCCCAAATATTGCGAGTATTCCGTGAGCACATCACATCACATTCACAGTGCGTTGCCACACTTCAATTAGTTTCTCTTTTCCTCAATTTTGGCCACTGCTGATATTTGTTTTTAATAATCGTGACCTCATGTAAGTTAATTAGGGAATGACAAGTTCTTTTCGCTATACGGATTTCCTTTCTTAGCTTTCTTTTGGCGTCTCTGATTTCTTTGTCATACAGGGCCTTAGTTATAGAGTCTTTTATCACCACATAGGTCTTAGCTGTGGCAAGTACCTCCGAGAAAGTATGGATCCAGCTCTCTATTTCCTCTATTGTCATGGTTTCAAACCTGGCAAGGAAATCATCATTACAGCCTAAAATGGTCTGTCCTGCTTTAGAGGTGTTATCAGACCATACAATCAATCCTTGCTGCAAAGCTACTTTAGCATTGCCCTCAGAAACATGTCCTTTGCTACTATCATAATACCCCATGCAATTGAGTTACTGCACATTCAGATCCTCTCAAGAACACGTTCCTGTGCATAGAATGCCCCCCCTGCGTTCCCCACACACACATAGACACACACAGAGATGATATCTCTTCCTAACAGTCCTCGTTGCTCTTACACAATGCACATGTACACTCAGGCTGGGATGAAGGAAGTACCATGCAACACTTCTGCACAGGCCTGAAAGAGGGAGGAATCACCCGGAAGTGCAGCCCCGTTGGCATATCAGTGAACACTACCCTCTACACACACATCTCTTCCCGGCTCTGAAGAAAATGAAAGGGAGCAGCTCCAGGCCCAATCAAGTAAATGGGGGTCATTCCGAGGTTGGAGGTAAGTATTGGTTTTTACCGGCATGGCGGAAAGAGCGAGTCTGATCTGGTACCACGCCGCTATTTACAGGCTATTCCGACCTCGCAGGCACAAGCTTTCCGCCATGCCGCTAATTTCGGCATGGGGTGTCGTGCGCGGGCCACAAGACCGCTATTTACGGCCTCATACTTTATGGCGCCCTAAATAACGGTCCAGAGGGTCAGAATGGCCCGTAAAGGTAAACGATGCCGGTAACCCTTTACCGGCATCGTTTTTCCCTTAACGCCCAACTCGGAATGACCCCCAATGTCTGTCGTTCACCTTTAACTACACCATGCCTTGCACGTTATCTGTGTCAGCAGTCAGTTTTCATGAACTGGGTTACGCAAAGGGTTATACCTGATTGAGGGATTCTTGGTGGTAACTGAATAATAATAATAATAATAATTAGGCTTTTATATAGCGCTACAAACCCTCAGGTATCCGAGCGCTGCTTATTATTACCCACGGTGTGTGGTGCTCATTTATCTACCTCGGAAGGATGACACGCTGAGTTTGGCGCTGCCGGGATTCGAACCTGCGTTAACAGGCTCTGCACGGGTGTCAAAGCGAGCGCTCTACTCGCTGAAGCCAGCTCGAATGCCTGCGCTCAAGGATAGCTGTGCCATTTGATTCGATGCTGGCATGTTTGCAATCAAGCCTGCCTCTCAGGAGCCTGACATGCCCATTTTGTAAGCAGGGAGTGTCCCAGACAGGACAAATGATGGCTTGAGAATTGCCTCTTATTCATTTCTCTGAACGCCAAGGTTATACAATCGGCCTAGTTCAGACAGCTCAAGAATAAAAAACCTTGCAAAAATCCACAGGATGAGTTGAAAAAGGAAAGGACACTGCTGGCGCCATGAAATCATTTTTTCAGATGATTGAGTCTATTAAGCGTTACAAGGACAAAATACAAACAACTTTCAAATGACTTTCTTTCCAGCGTGACCACCTTCTTACCCTGTCATGCTGTGAAGCCACCTTGACATTCTGCCCCATGTTGCTGCATTTCCTGCGGCCATGCCTGTAGGCCTCGTGCTCATCTTGCAGTGAATTCAGATCTCAGCTTAAACTTCACTTACTTGCTAAAGAGCAAGTTCCCCCTGCCCTCTCCCCCATCCTCCCTCCTGGACCCCCCACTGCCTGAAGTGACACTTAATATTGTAATTGTGTATATTTAATTCGTTCTCCTCTTTACTTTGAAGCCCTTGCCCCTTGGGTTGGTTTTATCTTTGTATTTCACCTGTTTTATAATATACATTTGTTTATGTTTGTTTTGTTTTGTCCCTGGTATATGTCCTAGTTTTTGTACACCCTCATAAACTGGCTTACTACTTGTTCTCATCTTTATGCTACTGTGCAGACACCCTTTGTGGGAATGCTTCCGCCATCTGTAAATGTGTTATTGTAAGTAATTTCTGATAGAAATTGACATCCCTGTCCTAATATAAATACAAAATACAAATAATACCATGACATACTGTTGCATGCAGCAGCACATCCCCCGTTCATGCCATCATGCCAAATGACTACCAAGCTGTGAATTTCACCTTAGAATGCTGATTCATGCACCTGCTCTATTTCCCGGCCATGCTCGTAGGCCTCCTCGCCCTATCATGCAGTGAATTCTACCTTGACATAGTGCTGCATGTACCTGCACCTCCCTCTGCCATGCCTATCATGCTGTTAATTTCATCATAACAAAACAAAAGAGGGGATGGCTGGAAGGTTTTGAGTTAATCTTAACGTCAGGCAAACCTTCAGACCATCATTCTTCACCTGCCAAGCCATTACAAAAGGGGAAACACCATATGCAAATCAGTCTTGGTCCCATCCCAAAAGGTGCAGTCCAGCCTGAACTGCTAGGCCACATCTGCATGAGACCACAAGCATCCCTAGACATTATTATTATTATTATTATTATTATTATTATTATTATTATTATTATTATTATTATTAATATTATTATTATTATTTAATTTTTGTAAAGCGCTACATGCCCATGGTCCTCAGAGCCCACATGCTTTGGCCTAGTTGGGCCTCATCAGTGAATAGTAGCCTGGGTCCCTAGGCCCAGCGGGCACAGGACCCACGTCTCGGTATACCCGTCCCACTCGGGGTGAAAAAAGCAAAACATTAGAGGTGATGGTTGGAAGGTTTAGAATTAATCTTAACCTCTGGTGTTGCTCTGGGCAACCCTCCAACATGGCCGAAACATGTCTGGGTATGCTTGTGGTCCCGAGGGAGCGAAAACCTAGTTTCTCTAAAACCTGGGACAACCCTGTGACCATCCAAAATGCATGGGAGCTGGACTTCAGTGGTCTTCAGATGAGTGGAGTAAGACATCTATTATGGGGTTTTCCTTTGCAGAAACCCTCATGATCACAATTGCTAGCAATATTAGTAGTTTGGGAAGGGGAGCAACATTTTGGAGAATGGCAAAAATATAACAACTGGGGTCCCCTGGAAGCAAATCAGTCCTCCAACCAGAGGGCCATTTCATTTCCAACCAACTATTTCCATTGCACTTAAAGTCTTTGCACCCAAGATCCAGTACAGGGGTGGAAAGGAGGGACAGCACGTCAACTATGGCAACTGTGAACAGGCAAGTTACGCGACAGACCAGTGGAGCAATTACCAAACAAGATGGGGCTATGAGCAGAACTTCAGCCTCTCACAACAATTCCCATCAGGGCAAAGGACAATGTTGAGGGCAGATGACCCGAGTAGAGTGTTTCCTTCCTAATCATGGGAACTGCAACCAGGGATATTCGGGATCATTTGCTCAGGGTTATTCAAGCTGATATTAGATCTGTTTGCCTTTCTACAAAACTCCCAGCTTCCCAGGAGACAAGGGAGGGGTGCTTGCGTGGGCCGTACAATGGATGGAGGGGCGCTTTGTGAATTCCCTCTACTGCCTATGTTTTCCAGGGCCATTGTATAGAGCAGGGATTCGAATCAGAGGTCAGCTTTCTAGCTCTAGTATGGTCAAGGAGATTGTGGTTACATCTACTGCCCGAATTGGTGGTAGCTCCAGATGGTCAGAGGTTCAGCATTCCAACATGGGGGGGGGATCGGAATTGGGAGACAGAGCTCTCAAAGGCAAGAATTTCAAAGGCAAGGATACATTGCGGGAGTGCAGCGGTGAGTGCAGTCAGCTGCACCGATCTTACTGTGTGGACTTGTTACCCTGGGACTTCCTGTAACAATGCACACACTGACTCTAAAAATTGTTCTCAACGCAGACCGTGACCGTGGCACAGGAGTGCAGTGGTGAGGGCAGTCAGCTGCAGCCCGCGTCAGTCTGTGTTACTGAAATACATTGTATCAGTTGGTACTGAATCCAGAAAGGTTATGTCATGTCACTGCGCCACCACTTTTCCCTCTTATTGAATTGCGGAGGGTGATTGACTATTACTTTCTGTACTTGATTATCTTTCCATGTGCTGGTCAATAACTAAGAATGTAAGCACTAAGGAGTAAATGTTGCTCCAAATTGGAAACAAATGAAGAGGCTAGTAATACTCAATGGTTGAACCATGAAGATGGGCGTGGATGTGACCCAGAACGCCCCAATGGCATTACCGAATAAGGTGAATGATAAAAATAATAATAAGTGGAAAATTACTACCTTCTTTTCAAATGTCCATTCCATTCAGGCCTCAGAGACCTATAATGAGCCTGGAGGCAACAAGCAAGATGCTATAGCAATCCCTGGTACTCAGGGAGATCACATCCCGCCCAGAGAGGAAGGCTCTGAACACAATACATCTCGTCCAACTCATACCTCAGCTCAAGGAAATGTGTCCCACGAGCTGTGAATGGTCAGTAATGTGAGGCCGACAACTGCTTGCAGTTTTCTCAGTGTTTGACTTTTTATTAATGAAAGAAAATGCAAAGAAAACTTAGCTAACCCTACTGTACCATGGAGTTCCCTACCTAGTCTAGGTTCAAAGGGAAAATCTCACAGCATAGACAACACTGTCCCTCACACGAAACAACAAAACATTCAAAGTAAATCATTAACAAATAAATGATTACCAAATAACCAATGACTTGTATAACTTCCACTTGCCTGGGTAGATCCCTTTCCCGGGAATGTCCAAAGTCAATTTGTCTCAAAGAAAAGTAAAGTATTAAACAGTTCTTGAAAGTTCCAAAACAATAGTTCACCCAAACAAAAATCCACTGGTAACAGTTATTTCTCCGTTTGTTGAAAAGTTCTGTTTCCAAATTCCACAATGAAAACAGCACCAATGGCAATCCTGGATAACCTCCTTGCAGGATAGACTTGACAAAGTTCTAAACAAAAGTACCACTCCTGCTTCAACAACTGACCATATATTTGTAACCTCTGCAGCGTCTTTGGGTAAAACTTGTCAAGATGCTTCTTCTGAGGGGGCCGCTGTCCTCTTGGCAACTCCCTTTTGCTAATGGCACTGTGAAAGCAGGCTCCTCTGCTTCACACTGTACTACTACTTCAACCACCTTCAAAGTAATGTTCTCTGACAATATTATAGACAGCCACAGATTTGTTAGCTCTGTTGCAACTTGGTACTTTGATGATTAATTAAGTAACTTAAAGACAAGGCTCTTCAATACCCACAGGTACTCTTCTTTCGTATGCCATAACAAAGGGGCAACCTCTTTTCCTGAATCTGCTTTGGCTTCTAGACTGCTTCTCTCTCTCAGCTTCCACAGTCTAAGCTTTACAGATTGTTGATTAATTCTTTTAAGTAGCACCCAGCTCCCTTCCCCAGCTTTGGGCACACCCTCTTGAATCCAGCAGTTAACCCAAAGATATATTGCCACTCGTCCCGCCTTGGATAACCTTTTCACCCTTGTATCAGAGGACACTGGATTTGTAACAACTTTGACAACTTCAAAATAGAGGTGGTTAGATCTTAGCAGGGCTTGTTTCACACTGGAAAGGATGTGTCTACTGGCTTGGGTAATGCTTGCTCTTCTCGTTATTTCAGCAGCTTCTACAATTACAAAGTACTTGTTCTGGATGTTACAAGATTTACGTTTCTCAAGGGAAACAGAATTAGGTACACGCGACCACTCTTTGAGGGAGAATTTAAATTTCAAAGAATTGTAATGAGTTGCGTTTCCTTTCATTCATAAAGAATGATGCTTTAACGTGGATCGGGAATCACAATCATTTAGATGCAACCTTTCTTTGATGTAAGTGTTCTTGTAACAATTTGGGAAAGTTAGCTGCTACCTTTCGAGTGGTTACAAACAGCGTTCTCTATTTTAATTAAAGACACAAGACCACTCCAGTAAAGTTATTTAATACAACAATGGAAAATAAAAGTCTTTCTTATACGCAAGCACTTTGACTTGCGTTAAAACTGTGTGCGATACATTTCCTTTGTTGTCAAGACTTCCCATGGCAACAAACTACTTTTAATTGTTCCCACTTCTATGCAAGTTCTAATTGAGCTTGTTACAGTTATCGGCACTGAGTTTTCAGTGAATTGGAGTACAGAGCTTGACTCACAAGCTCCAAAAACACTACGGTTGTGAGCAGCTTGCACTTTCTGACTTTTCTTCCTGCTACTACTACTTCAGACACTCTTGGAACACACACCCCTCTGAAGCACGGGTGTCTCTGATCTGGCCTCGAACACAGAGAGTCTCCTTCTCTCCTACTTCCCTCAGCTTGCTTCTGCACATATGCCATTGGTAGCTGCATGACCTCAGTTCTGCAGTCACAGCTATTAGGCACACCTGGGAAAACCATTAACTTCTCCAGTCTCACTCAGTGCAGCCACAGCCAGACAAGGTTTGTGAACACAGGACCAACTTAGAATCTGCATGTGAAATCTGCTCTTCTCTCGTCGCAGCGTCTCTTAAGTGGTCACACTCCATTGTGAATTGCCAGCCTTGTGCTCTTCTCCTTCTGCTACTACTGCCAACCTTCCAGCTCCTGCTCCAGCTCCTGCCTGCTGCAGCCATTTATGCCTCTCAGGTGGGGCCGATGATTTCAGGTGCAGGGCCTTAATTTTAATTGCCTGACCCTGGCAAAGGCTGTTATGCCTACTTGCCTGTCCTTTACCTCTACATGTGTCCTCAGCCCTCTTCTTTGTCACAGTCCATGAGGAATTCTAGGACACGTAGTTCATTCTAAGAAAATTAGGCTTTCCCACTTCTTTAAGTTGGCAAAAGGCCATCACAAGGTAGGGGTAATTGGGATAGTTAAAAAGGAGTTCCTCCATGTCTTTGTGGTCTGATTCCCCTCCATGCAATCTTCCTGCAGTACACCACCCCCAGGGTTGGGATCAGAGAGTGCCTGCCTTTCCCTGGCCACATGAGAAGGGTCCCAGACCAATTTCCTGGGGGAAATCCCATTAGATTCTCCACAGAGCCCAAATTGTACTTTTCTGACACTAATGTTTCATCACTTAAGAGTCCACCAGCGCATTTACCACATAAACCACCATTGTCAGGCTTTATGGACTCCGGTGATAAGCCAACGCCCATCCCAAACCAGTCTGCACACAACATGGACTATATTGATCAACTTAGTGGATAGGCCAAACATCCATTCTTGCTTTGAATTTTGTACGAAAACATAATTTCTGACTTAAAGGAGAATAAAGCTATGATGAATGCGATAAACGCCATGTGCTTCATAGAAGGTTTTTGTTTGAACAGCCAAGGCTCCAAGATGTGATGATATGTTACTAGCCAGGATCCCACATAATGAGATGGATACAGGAGCCCAACAGGAAATAACAATGGTAGCTTCCCCGAAGACGTTTTCACCTATTATGGCTGTTCATAACTCTGAATTTGGGGACCAGCCAATGATTGCTGATATTGCAATGGCTGTGATTATACATATTTCTGGTAAATCCAAAGGGAAATAATACCAGAAGAAGCACAAAAACATTAAAAAAACCTTGGCAAATGTTCTACCCGTTAAGAACTCTGGATCGCCAAATGTTCTGAGGAACTTGCATAATAAAGTATTGGAGCAAGTTGACAATTCTTCTTCTACAACATTGACAAATAGCATAGAAATGGCTTCCCCCAAATCCCAAGACTCCTAACCAGGAAAAAGAGTCCTTTGAGGTAAGAAAGGAATACCTGCATATACTAATTCCAAAGCCAGTTGGTCCTCTGATCACATTTTTAAAACCAGTCCATGAATGCATGGAGAGTCATGAAGAGGCTAACAAACTATTGGATTTATCGATTTACTCTGATCAAGCCAGCATAGGTGATCATGAAGAACTCACAGAGGACACTCAAATTATAACGGATAACGAAGAAACCCAAACCGAAAGGCAGTACTCTCCTTTCTGGACATATGGCATCTAGGAGCACCCATATTAAATTGTTGAAAGAAACTCAGGAAGGAACTCGTTTTCCTGATATATCTCGTGTCACTAAAGTCGAGGAGTTGGCTTCTGAACTTCTCAATCATCAAGCTGAGCCAAATGACGTACTTTGCATGCCAGTGAAGGCGGATTGGGGTACCAAAATCAAGAGCAATCAGGGTTTCCCAAAAAGCACCAAGTTTAAAACTGCAACAAGCCCCATATTATCCTCTGGTACTCTGCTGCTAAAATCTACACCTTCTACTAAGGCTATGTCTGAAGTTTATTTTGGGACAATCACATTCGCGATTATCTTAAATTGTGAAAATGCGCTGGGCTTGTTTCTTAACATCCCATGTTTACGTGCAAAAGACACGCATGATCTTGATTTGGTGGAGTTTGCGGACGACAGAAGGACGGATCTTGTGGTGTTGCACATCTGTTTCTCCATAGTTCACGAGCTATTACTGGCAGAAGTAGATAGATTCCTTTCATTGGGCTGTGAATTGCCTTTGCTTATGGGCTTGGATATGTAAATGCCATAGTGGCCCTGGATGAATTGTAACACTAGCAACGCCTTGCATGTGGAAACATTTTGAAATAATAGCAGAATTAAGAGTGTTCTATGTTCAGTAATGAAGTCTGGTATAAGGCATGTTCATCCTAAAGAACCTCAGCTCCAATTATCCAAAGTGATTGAGGAATGGTTCTGGACATCTGGTGCTCTGAACAAAATGCTGAGTGCTCAGAAAGCCTCTAAGCCCAGTCTTTAGAACAGATAATGTCATTATCACTTCCTAGAACACTCGAGGGTCTGCCCATCTATTCAGGGATGGCTCCAGAATCTTCAAATCATTATAACCTCACATAATAATGTTGCAGGAAGTCTGTAGTTGGAACTACCGTTGATGGTTGGCTATTCAGTGCATAGGTGTGCCGACCTCTCTAGCGCCAGCTGCCCTTCGTTTTGCTGGTTTTTAAGGATAATGATTTGCATGATTTTTATAGTATAGAAAACATAGAACAAACCATGTCTGAATATGTTAGGTACATGATTCTTCTTTGTTTCTTACTGTTTTGAAAAATGTGTAAGGTGTATTAATTAAACCAATTGACATTAGGCAGGGATGAAAGCTCCACCGGGTGTTAGCAATTAAAACCCTAAGCAGATCTGCAGCCCTGGATGTATAAGGCAGACATTGCAAAAATGGTCCACTATGGTGTGAAAAAAAATGTCACATCATTCAGTGCTCTGTTCCACTTACAATGCAATTTCTACACGAGGGATCTAGTATGGGGTTGGCATTACGCACTCTGAGATCAGTGGGTAGCCATTAGGGTATATGGATATCCAGCATCAATGGGCTCTGATGCAGAGGGATTGGCTGCCAGACCACACAGACGTGTGCTTTAATGTAAACCTAAGGTTTACGGAAGGGCTTCCCACGTGGGACTTGCCCTTGGTGCTTAGGGCTCTGCGAGTCTCTCCTTTTGAATCACTGGAAGTGATGTATATAAAACATCTGACTTTAAAGGCAGTATTTTTGACTGCCATCACATTGGTAGGCATGGGGAAATGTGCAGCAACCTTTCTCCAAGTTCAAGCCAAGCTGATGCTCTGGTGCTGAGATGTCAACCATCTTTCTACAAGTGCTTTCCAGGTCCCATCAAGCTAAAGGTATTATCCTTCCTATGTTTCTTATCAAATTCTTCCTCACCAGAGAAGCGTTGGCTAAGACAGCGCAAACCAGGCATTGACACATTGTGTGTGTGGCCTTTGCGGTGTCAGGGTAAAAGGCCTTGGTTCCCCACAATCGGTAGATAGATCTGCAGGCCTTCGCCATGGCCTATGAGTTGGCTACTGTCCTCATGCCTGAGTCACCTCAAGGGGGATTGGCATGTGGTGTTGTTGGGGAGAAGTTGGACCCCCACCAGGGCTTCTGGGGGTCCCAGCTATGGGAGGCCCCAACACCTCCCATTTTGCCCAAAGGAATGCAGCAGAGTTCCAAGCAAGCAGCAACATGTCCCAAACTGTGTTTATTTCTGGGCAGCAAAAACACACAGAGGGCTTTGTGCACAGCGAAAATCCAGGCACGTCTCCCTCGGACCTGGCTTGCAAGCCAGCTTTGTAACACACTGCAGGCTGATATCACAGAATTGGACCAGCTCCCAGAAACCTATCCCATCCTGAGATTGACTGCTAAGCTGATAGGTAACCTATAGTGCCCTTATAGGATGCCTGATCATTGGACCGCTGGACTTTGGTGTCAGTGGGCTGGTTTAACTGCGCCTCCCCCATTACCTAATTCTAAAATTGTTGCATTGTGAATTTGTTCCCATTAGTTTTAGCTTGAACAGGCTTTTCGCCCTTGGGCCCTCGGCGTTCATTGGCCAGAGATGAGCCATTCTTGTTACAATTATGTTTCAAATGATGTGTGGGTCTTGCGAAAATGTCTTTCGTTCCCAGAGAAAAAACACTGGGCCCTGGATGTTCTGCTCTGAGTTACTCGTATTTGCGAAGAATTAAAAATGCTTGTCTGCCAGAGTTCACTGTCGTTCAAGGAAAGGAATCTTATCTTACTGTAAAACCTTGTGCTGCTGCTGGGTTTGCGAGGCGCATTGCTGAAGTCAGCACGAATCCCCACTGCGGCTGGTGTTCAGTGAGACAAGTGTAATTTGGCTTTAATTTTCCTGAAACATGGCTTTACACTGTGCCATTTGATTAGGTTAATTCATATAAGTATCTACAAGCCTTTAAACAGGAATTCTTGTGTTTTGTAGATGCTGGTATTGCTGCATTGAAGCTAATGTAGCATGTAGTTTGCAGTGTTGGTGAAGTGGGTGTCTTTTCAGCATATTTCTCACCCATGGGCGTACTGGATCCTGGTGCAAATGACGAGTGCGCTCCTTATTCTTCCTGCTGTTCTGTCTGACGATGTGCCTGGGGTGAGGGGGCAGGAGTTTGATCTCGATTTTCCCTCTTCAGTGTGGTGGCATCATGGGCAGAAACACAAGGAGGGCAGAACCAGGACATTTGTAGACCGCAACCCAGGCATAGTATAACCCTTGCAGTAGAGAAGAGACCACTTGAACCTGCACAACCAAGGGTCAAGCTCTTTCGGTACAGAGGTGTTGAGTGCTGCCATGCACGAGGAAGGGTGTACTTGGTTGGTTTTTGAAAATCAAGTGGTGACAGGGTGTGCAACCTGCATATTTGGTCATCTGTGTCTGTTTGTCATTGGTCCATGCATCAGTGTCTTTGGTATTCCTCAGATGCAAGTATCGTGACAAGAAAGAGACGTACAGAGGTAATGTCTCAATTACATACCGGTGATCTTGAATACTTCTACTCCTATTCTTTGCTGTCACAGAACTTACATCCTGCCACCCCAACACTTAAGGAAAGGGATGGAACATCGAAGAAACAAATTAGAGTCCATGTCATGAAGTTTGGAATCGCTTAAGTACTTTGATGAAGAAGAGTAGGTCTAGGATTAACACTGATTAACAATAATTAGTACCCGGCATGCGCTGCGCATTGGGAATACAGCATGCGGATTGGCTCTTTTCCGAGCCATACCACACGGTATTCCCATGTACGCCGTGCGTGCCAGGTACTCTGTTCCCGGCGAGGGGCATGGCAGCCCCTTAGCCAATGAGGAGGCTCGAAACGGGGCAATCGCCGCTCCAAGCCACCCCATGGCTGGAGGCTGCCTTCGTCCCACGCCAGGGACTCAGGTACATTTTTTTTTCCTCCACTCCCCTCCCCCGCAAACTATCACCTCCCCACCTCCCCACCCTCCCAACCCCATTTACTTCTTTTTTATTCTTTTCTTGGAGCGAATGCGCTGGATACACTTCTGTTCCCAGCACGTCCGCTCCCGATGGCCGCCATGGAAAGGGAAAACGGACTACGTTTTCCCTTTCCTGGCGGCCATTTTTTTGCAACTTTTTTTTGTTTTTGTTGGTTTCGAAACGCAGCAGTGTTTCAAAACAGAAAAAAATGCCATTAGTACCCCGGTCTAACGGGCCGGGGTACTAATGGCTATAAGACCCTCGGCGGTGGGCCAATACCACCCACGGTAATGCCCCCAGGGCATCGTTAAGGACCTCCCTATGCTCGGACCTGTAACTACGGCCCCGGGGGCATTACCAGGGGTGGTATTGGCCCACCGCCTCGGGTCTTATTGGCACAGTAATCGCAATGTTTTCTATAGTCTTTTTTTTGTTTGTTTTTTTTTCTTTCCAAAGACTCTTTGGGGTGCTTTCTGCAAGCCGTGCTGGTATGCACAGAGTAAATGAACAAAATCATATTTGCAAAATGTATCAATGAAGAGGTTTGTTAATGTTAATGTTAAAGGATATTTGTACTGCACACTTTCCCCACTGGAGTGGTCCCCTGGCGCTCAGGCGGCACTGAAAAAAAAAGGAGGGGTGGGTGAGTTAGTGGGAATGAGCTGGAAAAAGTGCAAGATAGCAGTGATGTGCTGTTGGCAGCCTCAGCCCGGTGGGTCCGTTGGCTGGGCTTGGGGTGTTTAACGGTCGGTAGTCGTCGTGTGCTGTTGTGAAAGTCTATGTGCGGTATGTTTTGTTGTTGCAGTGTAGTGAAGTTTGTGTGGCTTGCTGCGTTTAAGGCTTGTGTTTGGTTTGAGTTTGAGAGGTGTATGCAGAGGAGTGAAATTGTTAGTGGGTTGGCTATTGATTCATGATTCCATGCTTGGTCCAGGCTTTGCAGGAGAGTCGTATAACAATCATTGAGTTATATGTCTGTCTAGATGCGATGCAGGCTAGGTTGAGGAGTCCATCTAAGTGCGGCATATGCTAACATTTGCAATTGTATCTAGATGTGACGCATCCTAAGGTTAGGAATTCCCTCTAAGTGTGCACTTGCTAACAATCACAATTCTATCTATCTAGGTTTGAGCCAACACAGAAGCAGATGGTATAGAGCGCAGAGACAGCAAGCAAAGGATGTCCTTCCCAAAAGCAGCTTCAGAAAACAAAGCTCCCTGTAGGACTGCTTTGAATTTCTTGGCCCTCATTACAGCTAAGGTGGAATTCATATTGATGTCGGAATGTGGTAATTACCACTTGTGGTAAAAAAGTGCTCAATATGGAAGGGGATAAAATGCCACTGTTAAACCTCTGCCAAATTACCTGCCGTCAACACCATCAAAATTGGTGCGTTATGCACTGTTACTAAACATTCAAGTAAGGAGGATGCTTGATCCCTCCGGCAGTATTTTTTAATGTTGGCACTAGAAATCCACTCCAAGACATATTTATTTGACTCTGGAAAATGAAGGATAATATGTATTCCAGTAATTACCATCCACAAGATTTACCACTGGACCAGAGCAGTGGATCTAATAGGACTGGTGACAACCATAAGTCTTTGCATGCTTTGCTTGAGAAATTACAATTTGTTGATGCGTGGAGACTTTCTCACCCGTCTGCCAAATGTTATACTTTCCACTCAGGACCTCATGATGTCTACTCTTGCATTGATATGCTTCTGGTGTCTGGTCAATGTACCCAAAATTCCTCCATGCTGACAATGATGCTGTACTTTTATCTGACCATGGTCCTGTTTCTATAAAGATCTCATTGTTCTTTTCAATGTCCAAGAAGAACTATTGGAAAATGAATATTGTGCAGCTGGAGGATAACGAAACTCTGGACAAATTGGTGGAAGAGGCAGGTTTTTTTATAACCACAAATAGGACACATGAGGAGAGCATGGAGTCCATGTTGGAGGCTTTTAAGGCGTTGCAATATGCGTTGTCTGCTGATAGGTTTCTCAGGTAAGAGGAACAGAACTAAGGATCAGGAGATGAGGATGATGAAGGAGGAGATGCAACAGCTAGATTGTGGTTACTTGGCATCTCCAACTGATGAGAAGAGGGTGACGCTTCTGCTAAAATAATATCAGTTGAACAAGTAATTGACAAAGCGGGCGGACAGACTCCTTTTTAGGACGAAATACAGTTATTATGAGGGAGGGGAAAAGTGTGACAGACTGCTGGCTTACAATCTAAGGATTCAGGAGAGCAACAGAACCATGAACACCATCATGGGTGCCTCTGGAGCGGTGACATACAAACCGGATGAAATTAATGCAGAGCTCTGTGACTTTTATGAAAAAGTTTGTACGTAAGAAGTGAAGACTGACTTTGGGGACCAGAACAGATACATTTGATAACTCTGGTCTGGTAATAAGGATCAAGCTGGATTCAGCTCTCGCGGTGGATGAACTGAAAAGAGCAAACAATTGCCTGAGTGAGGGAAAGTGTCCAGGCGCAGGCAGTCTCCCTGCGGATTTCGTTAAGGTCATGCCGATGAAGGTTTTTGAACTGTTGCTGGAGATGCTGCAAGCATCAAGACTTAAGGGCTCACTCCCGCAATCGATGCAGCATGCTTCCATATAATTGCTGTTGAAGAAAGGCAAACCTCCAATGGCCGTGTCAAGATACAGGCCAATAAACTTAGTCAACACTGACAATAAAATGTTTGCAAAATCACTTAGGATGAGGATTGGGGGACGTTTGTAACATAATGTGGATGAAAATCTGTTAGGGTTTATAAAAAAGGAGGAGTCTGTCCATGAATATGCAGAAATTAAGATTGACATTGCAGGAAAGTCAGAAGCAATCATCGGCTGTAGCTGCTATCTCACTTGCCTCTGTAAAGGTATTTGATCGGATAGAGTGGAGATTCCTCTTTGCATTGCTGGAATGCTTAGGATTTGCCAAGGTATAAGAGATTGGATATCGTTGCTGTACTCTGAGCCAACAGCAGCAGTCAGCACACATGGCATGTCCACAGATAAGTTTGAACAGATGAGGGGCACAAGGCCCACTGTAGCCTTTGCTTTTTGTTTTGGGGATGGAGCCCTTGGCAACAAAGATCAGATCAGATGAGAGAATAAAGGGTGTCCATTACGGGGAAGCATTACAGAAAGTATGGCTCTATGCTGATGAGATGCTGCTTGTGACAATGGATCTGGATTCTTCCTTACCAGCCTTGATGGAACAAATAGAGGACTTCACTTCATTCTCAGGTTACAAAATCAATTGGTCTAAATCTGAGGCTTTGCCAATGTCTTCATCATGCAGAAGTACACATGTTACCAGGTTTGGTTTTAGTTGGTGTCTGGAAAGGATGAGATACCTTGTATTGTGGCTGACGAAGGAGGAGAGATTAACGATGGAGGAAAACAAAAGACACTTGATGACGAATATGAAAAGGGATCTGGCAAGATGGTTGGAGTTGAACCTGTCTCTTTGGGGGAAAGTCAACTCTATCAAGATGACTTTGGCGCCATGCATCAATTATGTTCAGATTATGCTGCCTCTTCATGTGAAGAAGTCAGGCTTTTTGGAAAAAGACGGACAGTTGGAGAGTTTTTTATAGTCAGTGAAACTGCATCTGAATCTGTGGAAACTGTAGCTGCCATATGAGTGTGGGCGCATAGGAGTCCATGACTTTGAATTTTACCATCTCACTTTTTCAGCGCTTCATTTGATACAGTTTCTCTAAGAGTCACCTGGTGTTTGGGCATGGGCAGAATCAAGTATGAACATGCCACTGGTCCCATAGGCCCTTTGGATGACTGAGAGTGCCAGTGGCTCTGTCCCTTTGCCTGTGACAGATTTCCTGAGAAGGGCATGACATGCGATTGAGGGAAGAATTGGAGAGGAGCCAGCATTGTCCCCTAGAAATTTAATCTGGCTGAATAAGAGGGTGTGCATCGCTGGGAAGCCCATTTTCTGGCTGCACTGGTTTCTGGATGGTGTACAATGGTTTGGAGACCTATGCATGATCAATAATTGGATCCCCTTTGGCAGGTGTTTGAGGATGATGGACCTTCACGACTGCACCTATGGGAAATACAGAAGATTGCAGGGCACAATCAGAAATGTTGAAGGGAACCAACGGGACGCTCTCAAGGAACAAATATTGAACTTTAATTGAAAGGGACATTTTGCTTCGAACATGTACAGACTTCTAATGAGCAGGAAGAAGTCAAGTGAACGATTACTCAGGACATGGTCAGATGCAATTGGCACAGAAATGCCGGAGAGCAGGTGGGAGAATCTATGCAGGAATGTGTCCCTGACCTTGTTGCATCTGTATGAGAAGGTGCAGCAAATAAAGATTCTAAACAATGTTCACTGGACGCCAACCAGGTTGAGTGCAAGAGGTATGGTTTACTGTAATGCTTGTTTGGGAATGTGGTCATAGTTCGGGTTTCTTTTGAGCGCATGATGTCGTAGTGTTGTAGAGTGCATGTGTTCTTGTGTGAAGTCACAGAGACAATGAATGGGGTCCTGAGAACTGAACTTGATTTTGATTTTGTGACCATTATCTTGGGGGATGATGTGCTCTTGGAGGATTTTCCTAACCCACAAAAAGGCTAGTGCCTCTCTTTCTGCGAAGAATGGGCTCCATGATTGGGTTGAGGGCCTGCGGAAAAGGACGCTGTTTGAGCGATTCATCCTGGGCAGGCAGAAGAGGGGTGGTCTATATGAGGAGCTCCGGGGCAGATTTCTGGATCTGACATAAATGCAAATTACTTTTAGTTTATCTGGCTTTTTTTGTCTGGATGTTTGTATTTTAAATGTTTCAATAAACATGTGAATACAAAAAAAAAAGATTTACCACTGGCAGTATAGCAATACTTCCGGCAGTCAAACATAGTTGCAATGTACCTTACAATAATACCCAACGCAGAACTATCTGCTGGATTGCATTTCAGCACCAGTAGCACTTCCTCTGAAATAAGGGACCAAGTTCCAGAGAAGAGCAAATCAAAACTAGGCCACTCGCCCCACAGTCGGGAATCGCTGTCAGTACATTGAATGTGCTGTCTCCTGTGAATGTGGGGGTCTTGTTCATCCTCATTAGCTGGGGTGGTCAAGTGGTAGGAAGTATGGAGTACTAGATTCAGGCCAGGTTAGTTGGATAATCTTTAAACATTACCTTCTGAACTAAAAGTCATTCTTTCAACATCATGCTTTACTGGGGACGAAGTTGGGAGGCTGTTTCTAAAGCTGAGAGGACATGACTATCCTTATTCACAACCTTCCCACAAACTGAAATCTGTCTCTACACTGCCTGCAGGCAACTGGGCAATTCCTTGCAAAGTGTCCAGGGAGAGGTATTCCCACAATGCACCTCCAGGCACCCCACTCTTGAATTATGGCCTTAGATCTGGCATGGCAAAACAAGGTGAACTCAAACTGCAGAAGAGGATCAATAAGGAGGAGTTTGATCACACTGCAGAGCTGCTTCCTGTGGTCCAGTACCTACACATGCTCTTCTGAAGCTTTTGTCTCCTGACAAAACGGAAAAAGTCATGGCTGTGAGCATAGTCACCCTATTGGAATATTGCAAACCCAGAAAGGGATCAGATTCATGCGGTGAGCTGGAATTAGGCTCTGTGGGGGAAATTCAGACCGCTGTGCCAAGTCAGACCGCACGGCAGCACTGCATGCATGCACGCGAGAAGAGTTCATAGATGACAACTTTTCACAGTGGGCTCGAGGGTCACATATGCATTGCCCACCCTCCGAAAATGTGCATAATTTGCATAAGTCTCCCCTTCATCCAATCTAATTAATAGGACAAAATGTGCTATGAACCCACCACATTGAGGACAATCCCATTACAATTAGAAACAAGGATCTTCCCTTTTATTACCTTTTTGTAATTTTGTGTTTAATAGCCTACATAAATGTATTTGCTGGATCTATGATGTTTCCTCACAGCAATTTGCTCGAGGTCCATTTGTACAAATGCCTTTTACCACATTTTACCACAATAAAAAGTGGGGGGAGACCCCCTGAGATCCACCCCATACCCAACCACCTTTCTAAATATCTAAACCCAACCCCCATCTACATTTTACTAAATGTGGTAAAGAAACTTAAGACCAAATGGGTCTCGAGCAAACTGACCTGCAAGGAAATGGGGTAGTTCCTATTTGCCCCATAGAGGTGGGAGTTTCTTAGATGTATGTGTGATTTTTGCTTAGTTTGACAGACAAACACTTCATCTTATTAGCATCACTCTGTATTGTTCTTTTGAGTTACCCGTTGATAGATATTCAGAAGTGATGCGATTGCACTGGACTGCCTTGTGATCTTGGGCAAAACTGTTCTGGGGATGTGTGTGCACTAGCAGTGAAGTTCTTGACACATTGCAACATCAGTAATAAATATATGTAGTGATCAGGCAAACACAAGTATCTGGATTTACAATGAGCCCAATTGTAAACAATTGTATGTCAGGAATTGATTTTCAGAAATTGGCCTTTTTTTTTTAACGCCACCAATAATTTGTGAGTCTGACTGCAAAGCACTTAAATCGTGTTTTGGGAGACGTGGCTGCAAGGCAGTACACTTCTGGGCTGCAAAATCTGCAACCATTAGGAGGTCAAAGCTCTGTCACTGTCAGAAGCTGACCTCAGTAAAGCCATTGAACAGAGATGAAAGGCTTGTTCACCGGTTTCCTGACAATGTTTGCAGCCTCGAGTTTCTTTTTTTTTTTTTTGCGGGTCAAACCTGCGGATCGTCGGTCAGTTAACAGCTCTGGGCACCACAAGCGACATTAGACATAGGTGTAGGTTTTTTTTTACCCTCAGTAGAAGGAAGTGTTGAATGTGGTTTACATCCAAGCTGTATGATCTGCTATATCTTGTTTGAGGTTTGTCTCTGCCCATTGAAGTCTATGACTACTCCCTGCTTATCCCAGTCAATTTCTGCTAACCAAATATACCACACGCATGACAAATGAATACTGCTCACAACAGACATCAAACAACGGAACACTACACCTCTACAAAAGTGACACTCCACACAGGGGCCAATGCATCCTGGCACCCAGGTACACAAGACTCCCCATTGGAACACATGCCTCTGCATAGCACAAAGAAACTGACCTCCACAGAGAGCTCAGGCTACTGTGGTCGGCTTGCATCAAGAGAACAGCACAGCCATCTTGCATAACCCCTGCAGCCGTCCATTTGCCTTTACTGCCAATTATTCTTTGCGCATGCACCCCGATGCATTACTCCTTATCCCCACAAATTGGCATGACACAGAATTTCAAATGGCAAACTTTGCCGCAGTTTTATTTCCATGACAACAGAATTATTTGTACACATTTGTGAACTTCATTCTGTACGTGTGGTGCTTGCTTAACAGATTTCCTTTGCTTCCCCCCAAACTTGGTATAGTAGGCCCCCAACTCCCCCGACCCATTGTACCTGTTCCTATCCTGCCCGTGCAGGTGTCCGTGGGTGGGGAGAGCGACGTTTGTTTTGGGGGAAGCTGAGCCTTATTTGTCCCTACCAGACACCCCTGCCGTTTAGGCCCCCAAGAGGCGCTGGTCCATTCCGGTTCCTTCTGGCTCGTCCGGAGTCTATCATTTGTGCTTGGTTGCCCAAACACCGCCAACTTGTCATATCCTGGCCTGGGTGTCCTGCGACAGCAACGCCCAGGTCTCCTGCTCCTTGCTTGTATTTCGTGGGTGGGTGGGTGGAAAACGAAATTCCTTCCACTTGCGAGGCGGCGACCGGGTCCCAGTGCAGGAGCAAGATGCCTGGCACCCCGGTCCCGCCTGCTTATATCCTGGTGGCCCCGCCCCCTTTTCCTTTGTTCAGCCCTTCACGGACTTTTGGGCCATTAGGCCTTTTGGCGCCGTTCCGCCCCTCGCCTTTTGACCCCAAGGGCAGGGTCCCCGGTCCTGGCGGCCTGACCCTGCAGGGGTTACCCTGCTGCCTCCTCCATCTTGGGCTGATTTTTCCGTCGTCAGCTCCATAACCCCTGCAGCCGTCCATTTACCTTTACTGCCAATTATTCTTTGCGCATGCACCCCAATGCATTACTCCTTATCCCCACAAATTGGCATGACACAGAATTTCAAATGGCAAACTTGGCCGCAGTTTTATTTCCATGACAACAGAATTATTTGTACACATTTGTGAACTTCATTTTGTACGTGTGGCGCTTGCTTGCAAGATTTCCTTTTCTTCCCCCTATACTTGGTATAGTAGGCCCCCAACTCCCCCGACCCATTGTACCTGTTCCTATCCTGCCCGTGCAGGTGTCCGTGGGTGGGGAGAGCGCCGTTTGTTTTGGGGGAAGCTGAGCCTTATTTGTCCCTACCAGACGCCCCCGCCGTTTAGGCCCCCAAGAGGCGCTGGTCCGGAAGAGCGAAGACCCATTCCGTTTCCTTCTGGCTCGTCCGGAGTCTATCATTTGTGCTTGGTTGCCCAAACACCGCCACGGCACTTAGTGGGTTCTCGCCCACTGTGGCTCCCCTCCTTCCTGTCACCTTCTCATAACTCCAGCAATTTGGTACAAATGTTCCAGCAAAAGAGCTCTCCATTCCCTTTGTAGACAAGTGTACCCCATCCTTTAGGAAGTACTCAGGCGACCTTTCATCGATCAGGCCATGCCTGATTTGATGGAAACCTCTGCCCCTGCAGAATTTTGCAACAGCCCCATACAGCTTCCTCCTTGCTTTTTTCCCTGCTGAATGGCTCTCTGCCCCCCTCTATTGCACCCGGGGAATAACTTCAATTTCCGTTTATCCCAACTGTGCTGAGATTTCCTGCAATGAGCTCGTAATGTCCCTCTCGCAGGACCCTTCTCCCCAGGCTGGTCAGGTCGTTCCCTCCCAAGTGTATTATCAACACCTCTGGCTTCGGCTGCCTACTCAGTAATCTCCGCAATTGCCCCTTTGGCTGCGCCCACTTCGTCCCTGGCACCCCGTGCCCCTCCATCCTGAACTCGCCGGCTGTCAGCGCCTCCTGCTGCCGTGTCCAGCACGCCTTGGCCCTTGGGTTGAATGAGGGCCCGGCTACCCAAATGGTGCGTTTCCTGCTTCCTTATGCTGCTGGGAAACAACAAATGGGGGAAACGGCATGGTTATCTTATACTTTTTCCGGCCTGATATAACGTTTGTAGCGTCCCGAAGACCATCTCCCCCATTTCTTGATGTCCTCCGCCCCCAAACCCCGACTGCCGCGGAGGTGGCGGCCCCTATTCGAAATGAGTGTGTCCCAAAACGACCCTCTGTCAACCCTATCCTCTGTCAACCCTATGTTTGCCAGGCCTCGGCCCATCACTTTTTTAAACTGGAAGCAGCTTAGGGCGGACCCGTCCCTGTGCCAGAGCCACGGTGCCTCAGCCACCGATGGCTGCCGCTGCTGGAGGAAGTTGGCCACCGCCGCCACTGGGCATACTCTGCTTGTTTGGATGGCTTGCCGTGTTAATGCTGCCCCTTTCCCTTTCTACTCAGTTTTTGCCCTTCTCCCATAGATGACCACCTGGGCGCTGTTCCCTGAACATCCCTTAACCGTAAAAACCCGTTCCCTTTGCCCTCTTTACTCTCCAGCACCAGCTTGCTGACCCTGAGAGTCCCAAAAATTGCCACCGTAAAGGCAGACAACCGTCCCTATGCAAGAGCAACGGTGTCCCTGCCTCTGACGGCTGCCGTTGCTGGAGAAAGTTGGCGAATGCCGCCACCGACAACACTGCTGGGGGAGCGCCGTTCCTGAAGGGCAAAGCTGGCTTTTAGACCCTTGCTCTCTGCATCCTTTCCCCCTTGTCTCAGCCCAGATTCCATATGTTCTTGCCCTGTACACCTTCACCAGCCAATCCTTAGCAACTTGTACCATAGTTTTGGGGAACCCCCTCAGCCAGGACCATCCTGCACCCCTGTAACTGCTGGTCGCTACCGTATTTTAACCACCTACTAGCCTATGTCCCCCTACTATTGGCTCGGCACACTGACCCGCTGTCCAAATGCTTCTCCTACCTCTGAAACCTTCCACTTCGCCTATGGATGCCCATGTGACCAGCACCGTCCTCCTTCCACCCCTTGCTATCTGACTTGTACTGCCTCATAACCCATTCCGGATGCGCCTACCATTGTGCATATCCCAGCGCACTAGATGCAGTCCCTTTGCTCAAAAGCTTAGTTCTCCTCAACTTGTAGGGTCCTTCCATTCTATCCCTCTAGTTTCCACTCCACTTCTGTAATAAACCCACAGTGGTTGGGGGCCGGTGGGTACTAATCAAAACCCATCGGATGATGTTCAAGCCCCGTTTATTGCCAGTTTCCCTTTGGCCTCCCTTGCTACCCCTTCTTTCCTTTGGCCTTTCGGACGGATTTGCGCCGCCCCTGCGTGTGTTAATTACCAATCTGGGGAGCCCTCCGCTGCCCCCATCCCGGGCGGCCTTACTTTTCCAGCCATCTACCAACTCTTGCCCCTATCCCCGATACATTTCCCATGATGACCAACCAACAGCAGGATAATGAACTGCATACTTCAACCTCGTTTACAACATTGGTTTACCAAGCCTTGTTACCCGCTCCTCGTTTCCAGCGGTATCCCCTTGACAAAGAGACCCTACGGGTGGAACACACCTCACCAATGATATACACCAGGCACTTGTTATTGCCCGATAAGCCCATACCATCACTGACTGTGACCGAGACCCAATTGTAACCCTGTGGGTGCTGCAAGCCCCCAAAAGCGTTTGTCGTTTCCCTAGAATTTGAGAGAGTCATGCAAGTCCACAGGGTGTCATTCCACACCGTTCCCTCTTCAAAGCATACTGCCCCCACACTTAAAATAGCTGTAAAGGCTTGATATCCGGGGATTTTGTAGGTGTTCTCTGACTAATCCACCATGACATGTAGCTTGATACCTAAAGCCGGTAACAGAAATGTCTGTTTACCTCCATGCCCAAATCTACTCAGACAATGGCCCCCCTGCCCATCCCTTCAGCTCTTATTGCATATTTCAGGTGGCCTTACATTACCTGGGCTCCAACTACCTAGCCGTGTTTTTCAAGTGCAAGAGTGCACTCAGGACATGCAGTCCCAACTCATCGTGGCAACATCCATCAAACCCCAATGACTCTGAAAATGTGCCCATATGCGCTGCTCCTCCCCATGCACGTACACAAGGCCTTAGCCGTCTGTGAGGCTCAAAACAATAAAAACAGCATTCCCCGAGCAAGGTTTCTTGCAGGGATCGCCTGCCACTGTTTGGCGGCTTCAGCCCGCCCGCCAACAGCCATTCCTGTCATCCATGAAACAAATACAACGTTAACGTGATTCTTAAATCACTGAGCCCTATTAGGACATTCCTGGCTGCTAGAATCCTTACTGTTACTTTTACCAATCAAAAATGCATTCTGGCAGGTGTGCCTGCACCGGCACCCATGGGGTGTATATGAGAGGTAACCTCTCGAGATCCCCATGCCACTGCCACCTCCCGTTCCGAACTGCCATTATTAGATTACCTACCCTGCTCAACTGTACTGTATCCCAGAATAGTAAACCCACTCCCCCCCAATATCCTTGTTCTCACGCTGCTCGCTTCCCCTCAGTGTCCCCAGCTGCCAACCGGGGTCTGCCTTACACCGCCTCCCAGGAAGGCGCGTGATAATCAACCCAGAGGCTGTTTAACCTACCTATGAATACTACCCACCAGCCGCACTCCTGAGGCCAGTATTACATCCCCCGTAGTGCAAGAGGCCCGTTCAAATCCCAGAAAAACCCGGCTGGTGGGTTTGTACTTTTGCCCATGACACTCTTTAACGCAAAATGCCTCTGCCTGGGAGCACCCCCTGCACTAACAGACACCCAGCACTTTTTAATCGCGGGCCCGAAGAACCACACGCGTCGTTATGTTGGGAGCCATTCCGCCTAAATGTTGATGGAACACGAAACGTCCCACCTGGTCACTACTCTAACATGCACAACTTCGTTCTTTACCTGTAAGCACGCCTCGAAGGCAACCGTCAAAATCTGCACCGAACTATTTTGACGTAGCCGGATAGAAAAACATGTACTTACTTCCACGGCCGTACCCGTACCTCGCCTCTAAATTACCAGTACATGTTCAATGGAAAGGTACAACCTTTGTTATCCACCCGTCGTGCCTCCAACACAGTCCCTCACTGTCCCGTCCGATAAACATAACAATTTGTCTTCCATAATTTACATCACCATTTGACTTCCATGATTACTTTTTCCATAAATTACATGTTACACCCTATGCTGTAATATTGTTTTATCCCCCCGGCGTAATATTGTCATATTCAGCACGCCACCGGGCAAGGGCATACCGCTCAGTAAGCTATGCCTATTTAAGCAATTCGTAGCGTGTTCCACAGGGCCTTTATTTTGGATCACCTCCCCACTCACCAAACACCTTAACATCCAACATTCCCCCCGTTCCGAGCCAAGCTTTGTCTGCATTGAATCTCGAGGACTGAACACAGGGTCGGGTGACTGCTAAAAAGGGGCAGCGTTAATGTGACCTTATCAAACGCGCTACCTATGACGCTGAAGCTTGTGCCCAACGCAGTAATGTATCTGCGGGGAGTGGCAAGCGCCATGTTTCTCTTTAAACTGCAGAGAATCGAGGTGCTGGGGAAAGGGAGAGCCTGCTGCTGCCCCTCCTGCCCCAAACCTAGGCACTGGTCTCCAAGTCCAACAGCCAGCACGACCAGACCCGCCTCCCCCTGCTGCGATTTGCGCTGCTCTCGTTTGCTGTCGAGTACCAGGTCTGCTCTAGGAAACGAGGACGTACCTAAAGTTAGCGCCGAGCATTTCCTTTCCTATCAGTGTCGCACCTGCTTAACTCGGGGGCAAGAGAGGAACCCTAACCGCAAACCGGTTATGGCCGCTCCCGGTCCTCATGCTACCCAAACAAACTAGGACATCAGTCCACATATTAACCCAGTTCCTCACGGCGCATTGCCTGGTGGTGCTTGTAGTCAGCCATGAACCCAGTCATGACCCCCGCCCGTAAGCGTGCCTTTCAACGATAAATGACTTCCTACGTTTCACGAGGCCCGCAAGTATGTTATCTACTACGCTTTACCACTCATTGGCGCAGTCCCGCCAGGGCCTGAAACACCAAAAACGGCGCGGGACGGGACCACAAGGTCCCCTAACATTCCTTAACAGTGCCACACATTTTTCCATGCATCTGTTTAGCGTGTGTTACAAGGCCCTTCTTATTGCCTCAAACCATACACATCCCGGAAGGTAAACGCAGAATACGTTCCCAATTACAAGCAGGACTCAAAGCGGGCGGCACGGCGACCGTCCTTTCTTACTGCATAGCGACTGCTCTTTTGCTTTACAAAACAACCGCCTCGGGTACCCTGCATGCAAGCGACCCGCCGTAGGAATACTCATTGCTGCTAAAATTACTATAAAGCCCGCAAATACGGCACAACCGCACTTTTCATCCCTGAGTGAACACTTATCCTTCCCTAATCCCAACGGTGCAGTCATTACCTTTGCTCTCTCTGAATCCCTCGAACTCCTTATCTGCCAGCAACCGAAAACACCCTCGCTGGAACACTGGAACCGCCATCCTGCATCACACGAACCAGAGCTGCCTTCCTTCCATCTGGGCTGCAAAACGAAATTCCTTCCACTTGTGAGGCGGCGACCGGGTCCCAGTGCAGGAGCGAGATGCCTGGCACCCCGGTCCCGCCTGCTTATATCCTGGTGGCCCCGCCCCTTTTTCCTTTGTTCAGCCCTTCGCGGGCTTTTGGGCCATTAGGCCTTTTGGCGCCGTTCCGCCCCTCGCCTTTTGACCCCAAGGGGAGGCTCCCCGGTCCTGGCCGCATGACCCCGTAGGGGTTACCCTACTGCCTCCTCCATCTTGGGCTGATTTTTCCGTCGTCAGCTCCATTGTTCCCTCTCTCCACACTAACCTCGCCCCAGCCCCCTCTTTCCCAGGTCCACCAGAGCACCTGGAGACAATTTGCCAGAGCACCTGGAGACCATGCCAATGGAAGCCTAGCACGGTGTCAACCCCAGTAACATTACAGAAATGAGCATGTTCACACCAGCTAGAATGCACCCACATGGCAAGACGCCTAAAAACCTGACAGTATTCTCCAGTAAGGATCATGACGATGTGTCACAAAGCGGATGGGCCGAAGTTCCTCAGAACATGTGGACCTCCCTTTCACCAATCACAGAGGCTTCTTCCGTGTTTCTGCTACTGGAACATTATCTCCCATGTAAGGGTGCGCGTCGGGGGTCCATGTAGCCAGACATCTACTGTAGGAGATGAAAGGGAGGACGTCAGGCTACTGAACTGGCCAACAATTCTTCTAGTGAAAAAACAATGAGCTCCATGCAAATGATAGCCCTCTCGGTCCACCGATGGAATGTACATCTTCATGTGTCAGTCTACGCATTTTTTCTACAGCAGACGCCGCAGGGGGAAGCTTTCTACACACATGGGTAAGCAAAACTTTAGAGTCCGCAAGCAACAAGGCTGAGAGATTAAGCCCGGAAGATGGAGAATCTCTCCGAAATGCATAGGCTCTCTAGCCATGCTTAGACTTGGGCATTGCTTTCCTAAATAATGCTAACTAACTTCTAAATAGACGACCCATGCAGAATAAAAGAAGTTATTTTTATAATTAAGCAACTCTAAGAATGACTCATCTCTGATTGCAAGGAATGGATGAATGTCTGAATTACTGAATTTAAAGGAATTGCCATAGAAATAGCACTGAGCTCGATCTGAGCATTTATGAGAGCACCAGACTTAGCTGGGTGAGGCCCATCCATCTTTTTTGTTGGGTTTCTAGATTATGTGGATACTGGTGTCAAAGGATCTTCATGCACCTTGGTAGCTCCTCTTACTGATATTGAGACTCCTAACACAGTTTTGAACATTAAGCACCTCGTATCTTCTCTCTGTTCTCTTCAGTCTATGCATTTCCCATAAAGAGGATTGCAATATACTCGCCTCCTGCAGTGCCTCCATGGTTTGTTAGTAGGGGGTCTGTTCTTCTTCCTCTCTATTATAT
This sequence comes from Ambystoma mexicanum, assembly GCF_040938575.1. NCBI lineage: Eukaryota > Metazoa > Chordata > Amphibia > Caudata > Ambystomatidae > Ambystoma > Ambystoma mexicanum. Next base: position 923,783,271 of record NC_090934.1, on the reverse strand, counting down.
TGTAGGCACTAAAATTGGTGTGTAGTCATTATCCTACTTCCAAAAGAATGACAGTCTTCCTGCCACACTCATTACATATTGTATAATTAGCTCCTCATTGTATCCACTACCTGTACATACAGTGTGGTCCTGCCATGAGATTAGTGACAACTCGAGTGTTGACTGTGCGCGATACTGACTCACGCCTGATTATACTGTGACTGTTTCGCTCTCTCAACTGGCACCTACGCCTCTACTGCGCCGCCTCACTCCTCCTGGCCATCTGGGTAGGGAAGAAGAACAGATTTTCTTTGTTAATCACGCGACTCTCCATCCGCAGTCTGATCGTCCCTGCTTTCTACCTTCTTTTGGATGTCTGCCATTTTTGTATTCACCCTCTTTCCGCATTGTCTGCTGTTCTCCACGACACTCTGGAAGCCTACTCATTGACCTGAGTGTTTAGCTTACTATTTCTCACGCCATCTTGCCTCCCAAATGTGCAGGGCCCTCATGATTCATTTTGAGTCACAGCCTGGCATGTTCACCGTGACAATCCATTCAATTGCATAGGAAGTCATGCAGAGGCAAAGAGGAAGCGGCAGAAGGCTTTCATTTCCTGTTATATAGTGATGGGATGTGAGATCAGAAGATGGTCTTAAGCAACTGGGGCAGTTTGGGAGATCCAAATGTGATGCATCACAGGTGAAAGAAGGTATTTAAATGAATACCTGACTCACCTTTTGGTAGCGAGGCTGAACACTCAAGCTGTACTCTGTCGAAGGCTGTTGCGCGAGCTCGCATTGAAGCATATTACATAGCATAGATACGTTCTTGTGGATTCCCTCCAGTTAAGATGCATGCCTTTTGGGCTAGCATCCACATCTTTGATAATCCAGCAGATTGTGGAGAATCTGTTCAGTGATTTATGCTTTCCGGGTGGCATTCTTCATGTGCAGATCCTGAGATGAGGCATGGATTAATATTACATCTAGTGTCACCCAAACTGGAGGTGGCGGGAATGATGACAAAGAAAGAAAAATGGCAAGTAAATGTCCACCAAGTATCTTATCGGTGGCAAAGGATAGCATCCCCCAAACCATAACATGGGTGGGGCAAACCAATGTCCCACAAGAAAGGGTGATGGACAATTATCCTGAAATGTAGTACAATATTATTAAGAGTTTATTGATAAATATTCTGAAAACAACCATTTTATTAAAGAAAGGGCTGGTATAGAACAGCAACAATCAGCGGTGGTAGAGGAGCCAGCCTACAGTGCTCTGAAATGAAATTCAAAATGCTGGATCGCAGTCAAGTCCAGATTGCTTAGGAAGTAGCCACAGCATTAGCATTTAGCAAAACAGACAGTATTTGATTGTTGAAAGGAAGCCCTGAGATTGCTGTTGGGCTGCCAAGAAGTCATAGCCTGCATTTGGGGTGTACCTTACATACTATGTGACTCAATAAACCCTGCAACCCCATTGAGCCACCACACAAAGCTCAGATATGAAAAAACAATGAGTGTTAATGCCTTGTCATTTATAGAGCGCTTTCACCAAATCACTGAACATAGAACATATTTACATACTATTATCACCCACAAGCTGGTACTCATTTATCGACCTCAGAAACATGAAAGCCTGAGTTGGCATTGGAGGATTCGAACGTGCGTCCTGCAGATCACAGAAGCAAGTGATCAACCTGCTGAGCTATCTTACTGGCTATGTGAAAATCGACAAGGGGGGTCCTGGGAGTCCCTCTGCCAGACATTAGTCCTGGTTACGAGGGACTTACCCAGAGTCTTTAGCTCACTATCTTTCACAGAGAAGAAATATCCCAAACATATCAGTCTTTGTCCTGCCCTGGGGCAGTCCAGCACCGAAATGCTAGGCAATTCTCCTCTGAACAAGAGTACCAACAGCATCCCCAGAAACGTGTTTCGGTCTGGTTGGACCTCATCAGTAGGGAGGAGCTGTGCCTCTCTAAGAATAGTGAGCAAGGGTTCCACGTCTGGATTCCCCTAGTAACTTAGGGTGAGACCCAAAGTTACTTAAATATGCAAATTGACAAGGGGGGTCCTGGGAATCCCTCAGCCAGACATTAGCCCTGGTTACGAGGGACTTACCCAGAGTATTTAGCTCACTATCTTTCACAGAGAAGAAATATCCCAAACATATCAGTCTTTGTCCTGCCCTGGGGCAGTCCAGCACCGAAATGCTAGGCAATTCTCCTCTGAACAAGAGTACCAACAGCATCCCCAGACACGTGTTTCGGTCTGGTTGGACCTCATCAGTAGGCAGGAGCTGTGCCTCTCTAAGACTATTGAGCAAGAGGTCCACGTCTGTATTCCCTAGTAATTTAGGATGAGACCCAAAGTTACTTAAATATGCAAATTGACAAGGGGGGTCCTGGGAGTCCCTCTGCCAGACATTAGTCCTGGTTATGAGGGACTTACCCAGAGTCTTTAGCTCACTACCTTTCACAGAGAAGAAATATCCCAAACATATCAGTCTTTGTCCTGCCCTGTGACAGTCCAGCACCGAAATGCTAGGCAATTCTCCTCTGAACAAGAGTACCAACAGCATCCCCAGACACGTGTTTCGGTCTGGTTGGACCTCATCAGTAGGGAGGAGCTGTGCCTCTCTAAGAATAGTGAGCCAGGAGCCCACGTCTGGATTCCCCTAGTAACTTAGGGTGAGACCCAAAGTTACTTAAATATGCAAATTGACAAGGGGGGTCCTGGGAGTCCCTCTGCCAGACATTAGTCCTGGTTACGAGGGACTTACCCAGAGTCTTTAGCTCACTATCTTTCACAGAAAAGAAATATCCCAAACATATCAGTCTTTGTACTGCCCTGGGGCAGTCCAGCACCAAAATGCTAGGCAATTCTCCTCTGAACAAGAGTACCAACAGCATCCCCAGACACGTGTTTCGGTCTGGTTGGACCTCATCAGTAGGGAGGAGCTGTGCCTCTCTAAGAATAGTGAGCAAGGGGTCCACGTCTGGATTCCCCTAGTAACTTAGGGTGAGACCCAAAGTTACTTAAATATGCAAATTGACAAGGGGGGTTCTGGGGGTCCCTCTGCCAGACATTAGTCCTGGTTAATCCTGGTTACGAGGGACTTACCCAGAGTCTTTAGCTCACTATCTTTCACAGAGAAAAAATATCCCAAACATATCAGTCTTTGTCCTGCCCTGGGGCAGTCCAGCATTGAAATGCTAGGCAATTCTCCTCTGAACAAGAGTACCAACAGCAACCCCAGACACGTGTTTCGGTCTGGTTGGACCTCATCAGTAGGGAGGAGCTTTGTCTCTCTAAGAATAGTGGGCAAGGGGTCCACGTCTGGATTCCCCTAGTAACTTAGAGTGAGACCCAAAGTTACTTAAATATGCAATTTGACAAGGGGGGTCCTGGGATTCACTCTGCCAGACATTAATCCTGGTTATGAGGGATTTACCCTGAGTCTTTAGCTCACTATCTTTCACAGAGAAGAAATATCCCAAACATATCAGTTTTTGTCCTGCCCTGGGGCAGTCCAGCACCGAAATGCTAGGCAATTCTCCTCTGAACAAGAGTACCAACAGCATCCCCAGACACTATGTTAGTTTGGCTATGTGAAAAGCAATGGCAAGCAGTGAAGTACACAACTTCAAAATTGAGTATGCTCCTGGAGAAATAAACAACTTAGTGGCAGATTTTCCATCCAGTTGCCTGCAGGGGAGGAGCAAAGATGTTGTCTGGAGGTTGGTGAGGAGAGGGATGTCTGGATGGTGCGCTTCCTGATCACTGTGCATGGAATGGTGGCGGGATAAGGCTGGAGGAGATAGGTGGGAAAAGATTTGCCTCTGGCTCAAGTTAGAAAATACATGAATGAAGGGCAGGCTGAAGCTGTTGTGTGTGGTCAGGACTACTTCAAATTAAAAGATGGGTTGTTGTCTACGATGCTACATGTATCGTGTTCAGTCACACTCCAGAAAATATAATGGTGACCCCCCATGTTGTAAACTGACACATCTGACATGTAGGCTGGAGGAGACAGGGCTTTACTTGCTCCTTACAACATTAACATATATACAAGCAGCAGTTGCCTCACTGCTGTTATGTCCTTAGCTTACTGTAGGTAGGGGACCATTTCTCTGCCAGGCTGCGAGCTCAATGTGTCCTTCCTGTAAGAGGAGCGCCGAGAGGCATCCTTCTAATGCAGCACATTTCGCATAGTATTCAGCGAGGCACAAGAATGATTGTCGTTCATCTTTGTTGGCTGGTGCAGGAGCCTTTACAATCGCCTGCAGCAGGTTTTCTTGGGGGCTTTTTTCATTGCCGGAGATTTTATATCCTAAATACCACACTTCATTGGCCTTCAGCACACATTTGTCATATCTCAGTTTCACTCCTGCCTCTTGCAGTTCATTAAGGATTTTCCTCAGCACTACATCGTGGGTCTGGACATCTTCAGCATTAATGAGGATATCGTCCTGAAATCATGATGTTGCGTATTAGTGAGTCCATCATACGCTGAAACGTGGATGCTGCGGATGACAATCCGAACGGCATCCTTGTCAACTGATATGTACCAAATGGGAGGAAGAACACAGTTAATAGTCTTGACTCTTTGTGTACATAAATCTGGTGGTATGTATATGTCATGTCCAATTTGGAGAACCATTTCCTCCTTCATCATAAGTATCAGCTTGTGCATACTGGGGAGGGGGTAGCTATCGTTGATGACTTCTAAGTTCAGACTGCGTAGATCGATGCACACCCTCAGATTAATTGAGTTCTGTTTTTTAATCAACATCATGGGCTCAACCACTCGGATGACTCCACCTCCTCAGTTGTGCCCTTCTTCACCATCTTCTCGAATTGAGCTTTCAACACATTCCACGCTGTTGCTGGCACCGGTCGTACTTTGTGCTTGACAGGAATCGCATTCTGTTTCACCATGATCTTGTGAACGTAGTTCTTTATTCTACCGGGTTAGTTGGAGAACAACATGGGGAATTCCTCTTTGGATACTTGTGCTCCTCCTGCATTTACTGACACCAATTGAACCTTTTTGCTGGGGTCCAGTTTAATTACTTCTTTCGCCTGTTGATCCCAACCCAGTACTGACTGGCCTTCTTCTGCAAAATACACTCTAGTCTTTGTTGTCCTCCCTTTGAATTTGATGGTCCTGTTGATGTATCCCAGTAGACTCACAGATGCTCCCCCAAACACTGTGGGCTTGTATTTTGTGCTCAACACTTCCACGTTGTCTCTTCCCACCATATCTTTATAGGTGGGGATGGGTAAAACTGTTAGATCTGACACAGAGTTAGCCATCACTCTCATCTCGTTACCGTCCACCTTAGTGACGCAGTGTGACTTTTCTCTTCTGGCAGTTGAACTGTTAACCCTTATAATGGTTGGTCTACCTTCCTCTTCAGACGACTCGTAGCCTCACAACTGGGATGTGGCCAAATGTCCTGCTATTTAAACATTCTTTGTTCCTGGTGGGACACGCGTTGTCATTGGCTAGGTGATGGGTACTGGTGCACCTGTGGCATTTGAAGGGTTCCTTTTCCCCGACTTCTCATCCCTTGCTTTTATTGTGTTTTCTACCTTCGTCCACTGAACTGCATGGCATGAACGTGTACACCTGATGGGTTTACGGCCCATTCCTTGTGCCTGCAGATAGACGCTTCCACCACTCTGGCGATTTGAATGGTCTTGTCCAGTTGCAATTCCGTCTCAAGGATGAGCTTGTCCTGGACTTTCCAGTTATTTGTGTGCACCGTCAGCATCTTGCAAATCATATTCTTGTTATTGTCTTACATACAGCCGCCAATTCCTGCATCTTCGTTACATAATCGTCCACATGTTCTGTAGGCTCTTGCTTCCGGCTGTAGAACGTGACCATAGTCAGCATGGTGTTCTCTTTGTTGGAGAATCTCTTGACTATTCTCCTCAATGCCTCTTTGTATACATTATCAGTTTCTTCTTCACCCATCTTGGGCATCCGACTAGTGACATTTCTTTGACCTTCTACCCCCAAGGCATTAAGTAGCATCACCCTCTTCCTTTCGGCAGTGTAATCCGCATCTCTCACTGCGTCCATGTACGTAACAAATAACGGTTCCTACTGAGGCCATATTATCGCAGGCTGACCTGGAGTCTGCAGGAACGCCGGTGGTGACGTTGAACCTTGCATCATGCTTGTTTCCGGTCCGGCTCTACTCCCTCGTTGCCATTTATGTTGAACAATGACACATTTCACATGTAGGTCAGAGGATACACGGATTTTTTTGCTCCTTACAACATCAACATATATACAAGCAGCAGTTATTTCTCTGCTGTTATGTCCTTAACATACTGTAGGTACTGGACCAGTTCTCTGCTAGGCTGGGAACTAAATTTGTCCTTGATGTAGAAGGAGCACCTGGAGACATGCATGTGATGCACGGCCCGCCCAGTGACTGTCTTTTTGTGCTCCTCGCGCACCGTACATCTTGTGAGAGTGCGGGCGGTCCGTATCTTGCAAGCGCACATCTCTACACCACACCTTGACTGCCCTCTCACTGACGAATTCCTAGATGCCTGTAGGAGTCGAGTGGGTCCGAGAAATTCAGAAAAAAAGCGTGAAACACAATACTAATGCACATAGAGAAAGTGTGCAAAATGGGAGGGTGGCAGAATGAGTGGACCATACAGAAGAAGCAATTGCAACATAAGCAGGTTGTTAGAAAATTGTAATTTTGCCTAGTTCAGCAAAAGTAGTAATTCAACCATATGACATACAACCATGTACATTAAGCGATAGTTGATTAGCAAAAATATTACAAAAGAAAATCTTTTTGAGAAGGGAGAAATGCTTGAGAAAATAATTACTAGTGGGCCAGCATGAATGCGGATGTCAAGAGGGTGATAGAAAATGTGTGCATCACAGGCCAGGAGAGATCAAGTACAGGGAGCATGCACTCCTGAAGCACCAGAAAATGAACAGCAGAAAGTTGCCTTGGACACTATGACCCCGATGCTGGGCAGAAAGAGGACAGACTCCTGGTGAAACTTGTGGATAATGGTTTGAGATGCAACCATAGTTTTGTGTCGTGTCGCCCCTTTGGAAGGGTATCGCAAGGTTGTTGTCACAGGCAATGGCACACGTCTTAATTGACAGGAAATGTGTAATATCTCGGAGTTGCACTTTGTACAACTCCAAAAGTACCAGGTTAATAGTCAATAGGATGATGAATAACAACGCTCCACTGGCTTCAAGAAGTGGTCTAATTAGAGACTGGGAAACAGTGGGGTCATTACGACCTTGTCAGTAAGGGGTTAACGACGACGGTAATGGTGCCAGAGCCGTCAACCCCTTAGTGCCCCATTACGAGTCTGCTTGCCGGACCCGCTAAGGGCACCTGGTAAAACCCGCTAGCAGACCAAGGAGCTAACAATGGGCTCATTATTAACGGGCCCGTTGTTACCTCCCTCCCAATTACCTTTGAGCCCTATGGGGGCTCGAATGGGAATGGGAATGTACCGGGTCTGGGTTCCTTGAATGAGGAATTACCGGGTCCTCCAAGGTTGGAATGGCCCGGTAATTCCTCATTCAAGGAACCCGGACCCGGTACCCAGTAAGGGGGTAACCATGCCGCAAATTGCGGCATGGTTACCTCCAAGGTCGTAATGACCCCCAGTATGAAGAACTTCTTTGAGGATATCAACTTCTTGGCCTCTGCGCCCGTATCCGTTAAAGTCTTGTGAAAGTGTTGCATGTGTGTGAAGACATAAGCAGAGACGTGAGTTCCTCTACTTCAGGTCACACAATTTGCTATAGCATTGCTTCACACATACACATGCACCACAAAGAAGCTGTTTGATGCGAAAATATGGTTAGAACCAGCTCAAGTTTTATTGTTGAGTTGTAATCGTGTAATTCAGTTGGCCCTCTGTGACCCCACACATTTCTGTGCCCCTCACGTCCATTTGTTCACGTGTGAACAAATGGACGTGAGGGGCGCAGAACTTTGTAGGAGGGATTCACCCCATGACGCAACAATTTCAAATTTAAGAATAGATGACAACACGCAACAGAATTTGGATTTGCCCTAATTTGACAAAGGAATAGTGTATGCCGAAACACGTGTTGTCACAGAGGGCTAACTGAATTAAATGATTACCACTCTACAATAAAACTTGAGCTGGTTCTAACCATATTTTCGCATCAAACAGCTTCTTTGTGGCGCGTGTATATTTGTGAAGCAATGCTATACCAAATAATTGGAGACTGGGGTTAGCTGACTTCTTGGACCCCTATATTGTTAGACTTCGTGTGGCCACGTGTTCGGCTCTAGGTTGTGCTGGCAGTGGCTGGGAATAATGGTGGGAAAAATGAGAGTGCAGAGAAGCTCATTGAGAGAGTGCAGGAGCCCCAGAAGATGTGTACATGGCATTATGACCTCTGTAGAAGAGATATAGGGTGTGTTGAGAATGCAGGATATTGGGAAGGTCATGAAGCAGTTAGCCCTAGAAATAGGGATCTACGTGATTTGTCTGTGGGTAAATTACCCGAGATGGAAATGTTTGCATGGGAAATGTACACAATACAAAATGTTCGTACATTTCCCATGCAAACATTTCCATTACAAATCACACAGATTCAAACACACACCCTCACACACACCCTCACTCACACCCCCAACACACCCCCATGCCCCTACTTACCTTTCCTTCAGACGCGCTGTGTCCCTGCGGCACCGGTTGCCTTTCACTTCCGTGATCTGGAACCGACGCTGCAGGGTCCTTTTCTTTTCTTTTTTTTTTTTTACTTTTACTCTCGTGTGAGCTGCGGGGGTGTCCCCGTATACTGTATAGTATAGTGAGCAGGGTGTTGCGGGGGAACCCTTGCAGCACCTGTCTTTTTTTTTTTTGCACGGGTGAGCTACGCAACACCCCGCTGACTATACTGCATAGTATAGTGAGCGAGATGTTGCGGGGGACACCCCCGCAGCCCCCAGTCTTTTTTATTTTTTTGCTTGGGTGAGCTGCGGGGGTGTCACCCGCAACACCGGGATACCCCCACAGCCCCCAGTTTGTTTTTCTTTTTGTTCTGGCAGGAGGTAAGGGGGGTGTCCCCTGTGACCCCAGTCACTGTACTGAGTGGGTTGTTGCAGGGGAACCCCCCCAGCCCCCTGCAGCCTTTTTTTTTAATAAAAAACACTTTTCATACTGACCCCACCAAAACACCTAAACACATACCACAAAAAGTTTGAACTTTTGGTAGTTAGAACTTTTCGTGGTGTGTGTTTTAGGTCTTTTGGTGGGGTCAGTAATTTTTATTCGGACATTTCATTCTATTCCAGAAATAGAGTGTTGAGTTGGGCTATGGTTGAATACTACAGGAAGGGAGTTTTTCTAAAGTTCTAGCTAAGGGGAGTAGTGATGGAGAGTGGCTAGGGTGTTGTAATTGGAAAGACAGTGAAATAGGCAATGGGTCAGGGAGCATCAGAAGAGGCGGTCCTGCGAGAGTGACTGAGCGTCGGAAAATAATGGCTGCAATGGTCACCATGCTGTGCAGCAAAGCATCAACAAGGCTCTCTATACTGAAGATGAACTAAAATGTCTACTGGCAATATGTTGAAGCATTCTTGTTCAAAGCGATGTGACGAAGTAGAGCAACTACATATCCATGTAATATGGACCTGGCAGCAAAGTCAGGTTCTTTAGAAGAGGAACATCAAGCGACCATCTCGTCCGTACTTGAATCAACTTAAGGTTATCAACAATTAATTCATGTTTTATTAAATACTTGACACCGGACCAGGATTCAAACCTGTGTTTCCCTTCCTCTGTGTTGTGTTTCTTTCAAAACAAATACATTGTCCATGAGCTATCTTCCCGGCCCCAAAAATGTATAGAGAAAATGGAATCCTTGGTGGTGTGGACTCTTCGTACGGCGTATAGCACAATATATATCCAATAAAATACAAATCTGGCACCCAAACCCTTTTTCATGATAAAAGTTGAAGCACAACTTTCTGTGTTTTCTCCATGGTTGGCCAGTAATCACTGTGGTTTGCCACTGACCAATAGGCATAAACAGGCTGTGGCTTGACGGCATGGTCGCCCTCATTTCCCGGGGGTCCTACTCACTTTATTACATGCAGGGGAGGGATGTGAAATAGGTTCCTGCTGCTAGTAGTGAGTTATGTTTATGTTAATGTTAATGTTAAAGGATATTTGTACCGTGCACTATCACCACCGGAGTGGTCTTCTGGCGCTCTGGTGGCTCTGAAAAAAGGGAAGGGGGGTATGTTAGTGGGAATAAGCTGGAAAAGTGCAAGAGAGCAGTGAAGTGCTGTTGGCAGCCTCAGCCCGGTTGGTCCGTTGACTGGCCTTGGGGTGTTTTATGGTCGGTAGTCGTCATGTGCTGTTGTGTGAGTCTATGGGCCTCATTACGACCCTGACGGTACGGGGTAAATGGCACCGTAAAAGGTGCTGGCGCCGTTTACCCCGTACCGCCTCATTACGAGGTCCCCTTGTGGGACCCAGGAAGCAACGCCTGGTCAAACCAGGCGTGCTTACCGGGTCCCGCGAGGGGAAGAGGGAGCAAACAACAGGCCAACTCGTAATGACCCGTTGTTTGCTCTCTCTCCCCTTCCCATTCAGCCTTATGGGGGCTGAAATGGGAATGGGGAAGGACCGGGTCCGGGTCCTTGGAGGGAGGAATTACCGGGCCTTCCGAACTCGGAATGGCCCGGTTATTCCTCATTCTGAGGACCCGGACCCGGACCCGGATGCGATTTCGGCGGCAGCCATGCCGCCAATAGCGGCATGGCTACCGCCGAACTCGTAATGAGGGCCTATGTGTGGTTTGTTTTGTTGTTGCAGTGTAGTGAAGTTTGTGCGGATTGTTGTTTTGTAGGCTTGTGGTTGTGTTTGGTTAGAGTGTAAGAGGTGTATGCAGAGGGTGAAATTGTTAGTATATCGGTTAATTGGCATTTCTGTCCTTGCAGTTATGTCTAGGTTTGATGCTTGCCATCATTCACTATTCCATCTGAGTGTGGCACTTGCTAATCTTCAATATCCTATCTAGATGTGAGGCAGGCCAGTGATCACAATTCCCTCTAAGTGTGGCACTTGGTAACATTCACAGTTTCATTTAAGTGTGGCGCATGCTAACATTCACATTTCTATCTAGATGCGATGCAGGCTAAAGTTAAGAATTCCATCTAAGTGTGGCGCATGCTAACATTAACATTTCTATCTAGATGCGAGGCAGGATAAAGTTAAGAATTCCATCTAAGTGTGGCGCATGCTAACATTCATAATCCTATCTAGGTGTGACGCAGGCTAAAGTTAAGAATTCCATCTAAGTGTGGTGCATGCTAACATTCTTAATCCTATCTAGATGCAATGCAGGCCGAAGTTAAGAATTCCATCTAAGTGTGACAATCCTATCTAGGTGTGACGCAGGCTAAAGTTAAGTGTGGCACATGCTAAGATTAATAATCCTATCTAGATGCGATGCTTCTCTCAAAAAAAGACTAAAACGCTCCCACAGGACCCAGCACACAGCACAAAAGTAAAATACCCCCGTAAATCGCTTCAGCCCCAGGCCCCTCTGCAGCTATCCACCTCAATGCGATCAAACACAATCATCTCAAGTATGTCTGTGCCTTTCATGCATGGGCATTAAGCTTGGGGTCGGGATGAAACAAACACGTCTTGTTCGGCAGTGTTACCATTCTCTCCTATTAATGTTAAATGTTAATTCTACACTTTACATGTGCATAGAGGAGCTGCAAATCCATATTGAGATCTCTTTCAGACATTGAAAATTGCTAGAACGGAAAGCACTGGAAACCTGCGCAAAAAAGACCTGCCATTGCACACAGTAATAACCAGTGCTGGTCATTGGGCCGGCTCTCGGCGGATCCGAGATCCGGCACCAGATGTGTAGCCGGATCTCGGGATCCGGCCAGAGTCAGCCGCCCAAGCCCATGAACCGCGCTGCAAAAAAGAAAAAGAAAAAAAAAGCGTCCGTGACGGCAGCATTTGCCGTTTACTGCGTCTTTGGCACTGATGTGTAATGCATAATGCTCACTACATGTACAACTGAAAGGAATCAGTTGTACATGTAGCGAGCATTGTGCTTTACACAACAGTGCCAGAGCCGCGTAAAAGGCAATGCTGCCCTCGCGGGCGTTTTTTTTTCTTTTTCTTTTTTTCGCACAACAAAATGAGCCAGGGCTCATCAAGGGGGTCTGGCCTAACTGCAGGGGTCCTGCGGGTCCATTTTATCACGCCCCCCTGACGAGCCCCGGCTCAATGGGCTACTGGCACCCCTGCCAGGCAACCTTTTGTAGTGATCAACACCCTCTCAGTGGCGTAACACAAAATGTGGGGGCCCCCCTGCGAGCCATGCTGAGGGGGCCCCCCAACTCGGCAACAAATCACGGGTTGCGCCACACTCTGGGCCGGCCTAGACTGTCACGCTTGCACAATACGCATGAACGTGCTGCTGAAGGGGTATGCCGCACAGTGCACTAGGAAAAAGATATAAATATGTGTTTTAATGCAAAAAACAGCACACTTTCTGAGATAAATTGGCTATAAAGCCAGAGTGTTTGCAATTGTTTTGTAGGGTAACACAATCCAATACATGCAAGTCACCAACAGTGCACAGGAACATTAATGCTTCCAACTGGCTGCACAATGTAGACCAGTGTAAACACGTAATAACATTATAGTACAGAATGCCAGGCCACATTTAGACATACCTAGACTGTTTTCACAAAATGCCAGTCAAAGCAATAACACTCATCTAGAAGAGAGCACACAATAAAGCATGTGTCTCCATGGCCTCGAACAACACGGCCAAACTCTTTAAAATCTGCAAGGAACTGGTCAATCCTGTTGTGGTCTATACCTCTTCTGTTCCCTCCCATGCCCTCTGTACAGCTCTGGCCTCTCATTTCTCTGCTAAATCTCAGGACATCCTGTCCTCTATGTCCTCTTCCTCTCTCGGCCCATTTTGGCCATCTCTTCTCTCCTCCTCCTTTTTCCTCTTTCTCTCTGACAACACCTGACGAGGTTTCTAGACAAGTCCGATCTATGAAAGTGTCGTCCAAACAGGTGCTCCGCTGCTCCTCCAGAACCATCAAAGCCCATATTGACACACTCACTCCAGCCTTGGCCGATTTCTGTAATCACTCTTTCGCCACTGCAATGTTCCCCTCTCCCTTTGAGCACTCCCTTGTGCACCCACTCCTCAAGAAGCAGTCTGCTGATCCTACCTGCTGGAAAACTATCGCTCAATCTCCACCTTTCCTGAGCAAACTCTTGGAAAAGCTTGCCATCTCCCAGCTTACTCTCCACACTGAATCTGTTGGTTGTCTCCATGACCATCAGTCTGGCTTCAGAGCTGCCAGAGGCATGGAAACTGCTCTCCTTAACACCGGTGCTGCTCTCTAACCTTGATTCCAGCATTCCTTCTATTCTCATCCTTCATCTTTCCTCTGCTTTCGACAGGGTCAACATCGCCATCCTGATCAATCGACTCTGTGAGAACCTGGGCATCACAGATCAGACCCTAGAGTGACTGACCTACTTCCACTTGGACCGCCACTCCGCTCCCAGGTCGATCGTGGTCCCCTTCCCTCCGCCACCTCTCTCTATCTGTGGCATTCCCCAGGGCTCTATCCTCTCACCCTGGTTTTTCAACCTCTACTTGGCCACTTTGGCCTCCCTGATCTCTACCTTATCCTCTAACTTTCAGTGTTGTGCGGATGACTCAGCTTTCCTTCAGGCTCCCCTCATCCTCCTCTCCTCTCTTGCTCATTCCTGACTGTCTATCCACGATTCAGGATTGGTGCGCCTCCAACAATCTCTGCCTTAATGCCAGCAAGACAGAGATCCTTCTCATTGGGACCCTTGCCACTGTGTTTCCTCTCTCACTATAGCAGACCACCTTGGGCCCTCTTCCTTTGCCTTCCTGCGAGGCAAAAAACCTTGGTGTCATCTTCAACGCCACACTCTCTTTCTCTCCTAACATCTCGGACATCACCAAGAAGTCCCACTACCAGCTGCTCTTCCTCAAAGGGACTCTTCCCTTTCTCACTCTCCACCAGAAGCTCACTGTCTCTAAGCTGGACTACTGCAACAGCCACTTTCTCAATCTGTCTTCCTCTAGTCTCCGTCATCTGCAAATAATCCAGAACAGGACTGCAAGACTTAGCCTTGGCCTCAAGCCCTGGGATTGTATTTCTCCAGCCCTGAAATCTCTCCACTGGCTGCAAGGATCAATTTCAAGAACCTTTGCATTGCCCACAAGGCTTTCTGGGGCCAGTGCCAACACTAAATCCAATGCTCTCTTCCAAAATACCTTATTTCTCTAACCCTTCACTCAGCTACCTCCAACTCTCTAAGGCTTAGACATTTCTCCAGGCAGAGAGTGGGGGTAGACCTCTCTCCTCTGCTGGTGCCTCCAACTGGAATGGCCTCCCTGCCCCTCTCAAACTTGAGGCGGACAACCTGAAGTTTCGGAAGCAGCTAAAAGCTTTCCTCTTCTCTGCTGCTTTCGCTCTCTCTCCCCCCCTGCTGACCTACCTGACCTACCTGTCTGCTGTACTGACTGGCTGCTTGGCTACCCTCAGAGTCTCTCTGAGTCCAGGCTCTTTCTTGATTGGTCACCCTTGCACTGCCTCCGGGCCTACCATGCACTTAGGGGCTGTAACTGTAACCCTGCAGTCCATTGTTCTCCTTGCACAACCAATAGCTGCTCTGCCCTGGCTGCACTTACTGAGAGCATTGCTGCCCTGTTTTCCCTTCCCCTCTCACTTGCACTTCCCTGCTCCCTTTTCCCTTGCACTTCTCGTTCTCACAATGACACAAGGCCTAGTGAGATCGTTTGTCTTGTCCTCCCTCTATCATCCCTCCCTTGTGTACACTTGTGTACAGGCGCATTATAAATGACTTGAATCACATCATATCATTTTATCACAGATGCCCAAAAAAATATACAATGCCGCAGTAAGAAATGGCTAGACTGGCAGCACCCAAATGCCAATCTAGCCAGGTAATTAAAGTTAGCAGGACTACTTTATCAGAAATGTCCAGTTAAAAGAAAGTCATACCAAACTGAGGAATGACTAGACTGGCTAAATCAAAATGCCTCTCTAGCCACTAATACCACAGATCATGCCTGCTTAGCCTGGACATGGACAACCATTATGATTTATCACACAATCCTGCCCCCCCACACATCCACTCTCCCTCCCACCCACCACCCCAACCTCCACAATCAGCTCCTTGGCCCAGAATTACCTCTGCGTCCCTCTTCCTTGTCCCAGAGCTTTCGTATGAGGCTCCTTGCCTCATAGGTAAGTACTGGGATGAGGAACAGTGGGACTAGGAGTGATGAAGATTACAGGTAGCTAAATCAGGCATTACCTCCATGTACCTCTACCTCTTCCCAGTACTTTTGTATGAGGCAGAGTGCCTCAAACACACGTACTGCCTCGTATATAAGTACTGGGACGAGGAAGAATAGGGCTAGGAGTAAGCAAGGCATTAAACACAAGTAGTAGCGCAACACCATTGAGTTGACTGGGCTTCAGCACTACCCCCCTGACATTTTGGGCTATATTGACTCAACTTGGCTAACCTTTAGAGCAGTTGCCAGACCGAACAGGACACAGATTTTAAACGGCACCTGGTTTTTGCTGTTAACAAGAACCCAGCCATTACCAACGTAAAGCATTTCACTGTTAGTACCTGCATTCAAATGCCACATTGTTTAGGCGATTGAAATCGTGATGTGGGTTTAGTACTTGCATGCCAGGGGAGTGATTGGAAGGGTAGAGAGGGAACAGGAGACTTATAGGAGAGAGTTAACTGCTTGTAACATTGAATCTGCACTTGAATAGTCTCATTAAAATGCGTAAATAATTTGGATGCGCCCACACAAATAAGTTTCTCCCTCCCCACCGCATGTGAAGTTAGCGCCTCTCCCAACATTTGAAGGGTTAGCCCCCCGAAATGAAGGTTTTCTTGTGCCCCTGTACACAAGCACACACACCATTCACCTTATACACACCCAGTCATCCACACATTTAAGTGTGCACCCTTTCACCATACACTCACACAGGTAGCCACCTATACATTTATGTGTGCACCCTTTCACCATGCAGGCACACCCCCACAGCCACCCATACATTTAAGTGTGCACCCTTTCGCCATACACACACAGGCAGCCGGCTATACATTTGAGTGTGCACCCTTTCACCATAGACTCATACACACACACCTCATGGAGTTGAGGGGGGGCCCTATTACTTAAAAAAGAAATTGGGGCTCATTACGGGTCCAGCGGTAACCGTGCCGGTGCTACCGGCGGGTTGCCGCCAGACCCATAAAAAATTACTATGGCCTGACTTCCCGGTGCCACCGTGCTATTTCAAGTCCGGCGGCTGGGAAATCAGGTGCCGGTAATTTCGTTAAACCCCAGACTCCACGGGAATGGGGACACAGAAGCACCTGCACCATTGGGTCAGACCTGTCGGGCATGGCAGCCCCACCAGGCAGACCTGTAATATGCCAGTCCGGAAACAACAGTGCCTGTAAGCTTACCAGCACCGTTGTTTCCGGACCGGCATGGTCAGAATGAGCCCCATTGTTTCTTTTTTAAGTCACTATAACTTCATTAAGAAATTATTTCAGTTAAGGACCGAACCATAATCAAAATAATTTCTTTATGATGGCTGAGTTGCTTCAAAAACAAACAATTTCTTTTTGAAGGCATAGGGTTCCCCACCCCCCGCCACCCCATGACATGGAGGCCTCCAGCCTAGGGTCTTCCATGTCATGGGGTACGGGGGCCCTCAGACTTCAAAAAGAAAGTTTCTTTTTGTAGTCACTCTGCCTTCATAAAGAAATTATTTCTGTTACAGAAATGTTCTTTATGAATGCAGTGAATTTCAAAAGAAACTTTTTTTTTTTTAGAAATTTTTTTTTTTTTTTTTTTTTTTTTACTGGGGCCCCCTCCCAGCCATGTGCTGGTGGGGCCCCCCACACCGCGGGCCCCCCCGCACTGCAGGGGCTGCGGGGGCCCCTGTTACGCCAGTGCACCCTCTCCCCCTTGGGGAGAGGGTGTTGATCTCTGCATTTATATTCTATAGGCTTGCCTGGCAGGGGACAGGGCCTCGCCTATTCAGCCTTAATGGTGGCGCTGCCCCTTGCCAGCTGGGTAGGGGCAGCGTCACCATTAAGGCTGAAAGGGTGAGGCCGCTGGAAGCTGAGGCCGTTTTCCTGAAAACTGAAACTCTACGAGTTTCAGTCTCCAGGAAAACGGCCTCAGCTTCCAGCAGCCTCGCGTTTTCTCCATAATGGCGGCGCCGGCCCACGGGCTTCTCCTGCTTAAAGGGATGCCTCGCAGGTCCGGCGCCACCATTACGGCTGAAAGGCATTTTTTTTTGGAGCCTGAAGCTTTCGCACACGAGCGAGAGCTTCAGGCTTCAGAAAAAAATCCTTTTCGTGTAGTGGCCGGGGCTGGCAGGGGAGATTAGTGGGCCCCACAGGGCCCCGCCAGGCCCCGTCCCACTTAAAGCCCTGGCCGGCAGTAAAAGGCAAAGTTACCGTTGTGGGCGCTTATTTTTCTTTTTTTTTTTTAAAGTATTTATCTGATCGGATGGCCACTACCAACCCCGCCCCCTCTAGACCACACCTCCTCTGCCCCCCCAACTCCTCCCCCACCCCGGCACTTGTGGGATCCCCCACCACATTTTTTCCATTTCCACCACTGGTAATAACTGAATATCTGCAGCTCATACCCGCGCAGGAGGCTCTTACTGAGATCCACCTGGGGATATATTGAAAGAGCTTATTAGCGTCTCGTTAAATGGTATGCACACTATGCATAGCATCGAGGCGCTTGCATACGTCAAACAATGACTACAAGCAGGTGACTTTCACACAGGTTGTCCCGGTGTGCGTTTAAGTATGCAAGTAGTACACCTGGCAATAAGAAGACATCTTAAGTTGTGCCTTGCTAGGTATAAAGTAGCAGACCAGTAACTGCTTTTAGGCTTACATCACATTCTAGTGCATGCAGTCCTGTATGTGCAATGTATTGGAATGCACATTGTCAGGCGCTACTAATACTGTGACTTATAGAGCATGATTTGAGTGCTATGTTTCAGCATTTTTATTAAGAAGCATGAGTCTGCTTTAAGTATGGATGCTTAGCAACAAAAACAGTCGCTTGTTTGTTACCACTTTACCAGCTTTAGCAGTCTTCTGAATGTTCATATGCAGCTGTCACTTTGCATGCTGTTTTGGGGTAGTAGAAGAAGAAAACATTCACGTCTGTAAGTGTGTTCACATATATGTAGATCTCCAGAGAGATTTCTGCATCTGTTGTTAATATATATTCAAACTCTGAGAGGGCCGTCTCTTCGTTCATCTTCATGCATCTTCATCCAGTCAATACACGTATACCATTTGGTTGGGGAACAAGAACAGTAAGCTGCTGGTATTCAGAGTGCTTCAGTGAACTTTACTGTGTGTGCACGGTAAGCCTTTGACTATCATGCTTTTGTCTGAGTAGAGATCAGGAACCCATCTGGATGGCTGGCCAGACAGTGGGATATCCAGATTCCCACTAAAACAGGACATTTTACATATTTGGCGCAATAACTCCAGCCGTGCTAGATATATCCCTACAACAGTTTCCATTCAGGGAGTCTCTTCTCCCGGTGTACACAACAATGACTGGAGAATAGCCCATTAGAGATAACATTGTCTTTGACAAATCTTGCTTATAAGTGTCAATTTTAGGTAACTCACACTGCAGTAGGGTATCTGAACTCAAAGCCCACTCAGAGCTCCAGTTAGCAATGTAATCGTCCAAGATAACATACAGAACTACAAACATAACACATACATTTTCCAAATGCTTAGTTGATTCCCACAATGTCTGCTTGGTAAACATTCATAGATGATTTGTTTTTTTTGTATCACTCCATGTTTTGTCGCATCACATGCAGCAAGCTGAGGCCCATTTCAAATGCTGATTACACGCGTGTGCCATTAATACACAATGGGCCTCATTACGAGTAGTGCATAATGGGTTTAACAGCGCCGGTAATGGTGCCGGCGCCGTTAAACCCACTCCACACTATTACGAGGTCCCCTCGCGGGACCCGCTCTGGACGTCTGGTTTTTCCCGACGTCCATAGAGGGTTCCTCAAGGGAACCAGGGAGCTAACAATGGGCCTGTAATTGACAGGCCCTTTGTTAGCTCCCTCCCCATTCCCATTGAGCCCTATGGGGGCTCGAGTGTGAATGGGGAAGGACCGGGCCCGGGTTCCCTGAAGGAGGAATTACTGGGCCCTCCAAACTCGGAATGGCCCGGTAATTCCCCATTTAGGGAACCCGGACCCGATTTTGGAGGCAGCCATGGCGCTAATAGCACCATGGCTGCCTCCAAAGTCGTAATGAGGCCCAATTTCTTTTGTTGTGTTGCTTGAAAACTCTTTCTCACAGAAACGAACGACTTTTTGTAAAAATTCTAATGGATTAAAATACAAAAAAAAAAACAAAAAAAAACCCATCTGAGGAGATGTTGGGCCTCACATTACCTTGCATTCTGGAACAATGGAACGGCTATTGTGTTGAATTGTTAACTTTGTACTGTAAAGTAAACAATAAACTATAAAAGCTCAGACTTTGGCCTAATAGTGGGAACATGCTATAGAAAACACTCCAACAAAATAAAGGTGTCTCCTTTGGTGTGTGGGGACCCCTTTCTTATGTTCACATGCGCATGGTGCAGGCACTCCCAATCATGAATTCCTGGCTACGCCACTGCAGTGACGTCTACCACGGTTTTTGACAACACCCCTGAGTTTCATTTCTATAGCACTTACAGTTTAGTTAATAGTTAATATGGTAGTTTGGATACTTGGGATGACCCGGTATGAAGAATTACAAGACAATCATAATGGAGGGAGAAATTGCTGCATAAATAAGGCTATGTCCTGGGTCCCCTCCTCTATACACTTTACACCTCTGTTCTTGGGGCACTAATCTCCTCCGTTGCATTCTAGTACCAACTCTTTGTGGAGACACCCATATCTTCTTCTCGTTTCCTGAACTCTCCTCTGTCCTCTCTATCAAAATGCTCAACTGCCTCTTTGCCATTAAATATTGGATGTCTTTGTACTCTCTGATGTTAAACTCTACCAGAACAGATGGGCTGTTCTCCCCGCAGCCAAAGCTCTCTCTCATCTCTTCCTCTTCCTATCCTACATGGCACTTTCCCCATCTCTTCTTCTGCTACAAACCTTGGTGTCATCTATGACCCTTCTCACACCTTCTGCACTTTCATCTCAAAAACTGCAATGGCGGCTTGTCTCAACCTCCTGGATATTGGGAAAATCAGACACCTCCTTCCTTTCAACACCGCCAAGAATCTCTTAACCACTCTTGTCTTCTCTAAACTGGACTACTCTGCCAGCATCCAATTTGGTTTCCCCAACTATGCTTTTTGTCCTCTTGACAAAATCATTAATTTCACTACCAGGATTATCTTTAAACTACCTCACTTCACACCTACTTCCCAGTACTGTCACCAGGCTGGATGGCTGATGATGCAAAACAGGGCCAGATTTATTCCCTTAAGTGCCAAGGAGGAGTATGCATAGACTGGCATAATAGCCTGGTACTTAAGGGGTTAAATGTCTTCTCCTGGTCCACAAATCTATCCACGGTAAGCCACCACTGTATCTATACTCTCCTATCCAACTCTAAAAGCCTTCTCGTAATCTTTGCTCTGCCTCCTCAACTTTCCTTGTTGTATCTCGTCCTCCCTGTGCTTCCTCTCACTTCTGCGCTCTCTCCTTTTTTTGCTCCACTTGCATGGAATTCTCTTCCCCCAGACATCCGAGAAACGGTACAACCTCCTTTCATCGTGGGATGAAAGGACGCTGGGTTTTTCTCTGTTGTTATTTCAACGTGAAAACTCATCGAATTCTGTAGGGGGGGTTAAACAAATATATAGATGGGGTGTGGTTGTTCGGGAATAGTTAAATAATTAAAGGGGATGGGGGGTTTAGGGGGAACTCCCTAAAAAAAAAAATTCAATGAGTTTTCTCGTTGAAATATTCACAGAGAAAAACCCATCGTTGTTTCATCCCGCAATGAAATGACATGGAACCCTGAGAAACAGTGTGCACTGATTTGTTCAAAACCCCCAAAAAGTCTACCTCCTCGCCTCTATGTTACCCTCTTAACCTCATTTTCATCTGCCTCCTAGCTTACCTTTTTCCCTCGTCTCCAACCTGCCTCTGTGCCTCAATTTCTCTGCCTCCACTCTAGCACTCCATTCATTAAGGTCACATCACTAATACAGCATGCCGTACCACCTACCTACACTTACAGATGTCCAATGTTGATTGTCTTTAATCTTTGTAAATCCACCCATGTATTGTCCCCACAACCTGGTCAGACTATCATTCAAACGTCATTATAAGAAGCTCGCTGCTTCCCGTCAAAACTGATTTCTTATCTATTTTATGCTCTTTTATGATGAAAAGAACATGGTTCCTTTCTGTACATGAATATGTAAATTAATATGCCTGTGTGACTGATTACTGTCTAATTTATTGTAGAATTTTTGGACTGAAACTACGCATGTAAATAATGCTGTACATTTTGATACTCATTGACAGGTACTTACAGAGGGGACATAGCCACAAGGACACGTTTTGCTGGTAAGAAGCTCTGTTTATGACGTGTGTACTTATGTTTGGGAGTGCAGGCCTAGCTTGGAAGCAACAGAGCATTGCAGAAAGGGGTCGCACCAGTGGGTTACAAGTAAGGTGTGGGGGTATTAATGGAGCGCAGATGGGTAGGCAGAGCAGGGTGGGGCGCCCTGCAAAGGGACAAGTAGGGTTGCGTGGCGCAATCAGTGATGTCATATTTTTCTAATAGAGATGCTGTGTCGGCTTTCAGCTCTGGAAAACGCACATTTAGATTGCAGGAATCGACATCCAAAATTGAGATGGAAGGGCTCCTTTTTATTGGGATTAAGAAAGTTTTCGATGATGGAACCTAAAAACAGATGACAAATATATCATGTAACGATTTAAAGTCATTTTTTGTTGTAATGCTGACAACCTCATCCGGCCATGTTTGAAAGCAAAACATTAGAGGAAGCGGGGATCCCAGCAGGGAGTCACTATCTGTGTGCAATCAGAGCCGTGCTATCCCTGATTGCATGGGACATTAGTATCTATGGAGCAGAGATAGTTAAAATCCGGCAGTCGCTTTCACATGCTGCGCCCTTTTTCTGCCATAAGGGGCAGTTGAATCAGGGACGTCATTTGGGGGCTATCAGGGGTCGCAACTGTGACCCCTGAGGTTTCATTTACTACCCCTGTGTTCTCCCTGCTACCCCCCTAAACAAAATGAACTTTTTTTTGTTTACATTGAAGCTCCTGGGCTATGGCCAGTGCCATGTGGATCGTTGTTTCTGGAGTGGCTGGAATTAATATTGAGGCCTCTTAAAAAAGACAGGGGGTTCAACAAGTGTAAGACTTTGAGTAGTGACCCTAAATAAGAAAGAATAGGAATAACAAACAATTTGTCTTTCTGGAATTCTATACAATAATGGTTAGACTCATTAAAGGGGTGAAAGTTCATGTTCTATTGCTTCCCATGATATCACTTTGGGGGCGGAGTTAAATGAGAGGTCAAGGGCATGTGATGTCACTTCCGCTACCCCTGGCATTTGGTGAAATGACGTCCCTGGGTTGAATGTGCAGACTCGCACTGTTTCTCTGTTATTCATGACGTCAAAGAATGTACCCAGTGCCCAAAGTTGTCCTATACCTTCTGAGTCCTCTGGTGAATTATTCATCTTCTCCAGTTCGGAGCCGGTGCATCTATTTGACTCACCGTGCCATTTTCAGAAAATCCCCATGTCACAATAAGTCTGAATCAGTGCTTTTAGTGTGCCTGTGCTAACCGCCCCCCCCTCTAATATTTTACACTATTGAGGACAGAGACATCTCCAGACAGAAGCTGAGTACCAGCACTTGTGCCTTTGGTGAGGGTAAAATGAAACATTTCCCTAAGCTGTACCAGGATGAAGCATTGCACTCCCACAGCCTTTTCCGTGGTAAGCTGTGCCCAGTGCCTCCTCGTGTCCCACACCCACAGTGTCCCATCACGCCTCCTTCCCACATCCCACCCTGCAGAATAAAAGGAGAGCTGAATGCGTGGGCCTCAAACTACTTTTTTGGTACATTGTTATCATCAGTGTCTTTTCTAATGTTTAGCTGATTATAACTGTTTTGAGACATTTCAAACTGAAAGCCTAAAGAAATCTCCAGTTACCTATCAATTACGTGCCTTCCTACACGACAATTAAAGTGAATCACAATATAAAACTCCTTTTGTGAAGCCTAGTTTATATTCATGATATGCACTTGGTTGAAAAGCAAAAAAGAAAGGAGTTTATTTTATGTGGATAGTTGAATGTTCTGATCAACATGCATAACCACAAGCAGCCAAGCATCTACTATTGGCAGGTGACCTTATCGCATAATGTATTTATTGTGTGTGTGTTTAAGTGCTGAAAGTACAATGGTGGAAAACAGGAGATTTTGCAGGATTGCATTATTTGGCTCGCTGGGACGTGTAGTCTTTCATTCTATTCTAAATGTCGTCAATAAAACAATGCTACTCTTTTGGCTTAACATGTTTCATTACAGATATGGAAATATACAGGTTGGTTTGCTATGTGAATTGAATACTTTGCAAGTTAACGCCATAACATTTTAAACTTGAAAGCCAAAACCCAAATGTGTGTACAAACTTAAGCTCGGAAGGTAAGGTATGTGGTTAAGTGCTTACATTGCACAGTGGTTTGAAACTCTAATCTGCAAAAACTGTGAGCCCCTAAACGTTATTCAGTTCAAGCTATTTGACAAAATCATGGGTAGACTTGGGGGTAATTTTCCAAACCCCAGAGCAGTAAATAGGGTGTAAAAAACACACTGAACGGTTTACCCATGGTTTTATGCCCCATTTACCATTTAGAGGGATTTTCAACTTTTTAGACAGACATGGAGGGAGCATGGAATACAATTAAGGTTCCTACCACCCATCCACTACTCCTGTCAAAAACGGATACATTTCCTCTAGCATCTGATATTGATTTTTGAGGAAATAGCTGGCTGGTTCCATTTTAATCAATGTAAATGTGAGATGCATATACTATTGTTTGCACAACAAAGTGCAAAAAATGCATGGACACCAAGAGGCAACCAAATATCTGTGTGTTGTTTGCACCTCGCATTGCAAACAAGAAAAATTGCACAAACTTCTGCTAACATAGACATGCTGGTGTGAGCCATCCTGTCTGTGCAATTAGCCATCTGCATTTCTATGCTGGGAGCCTGGCTTGTGCTGGATGTCTATATGTAATCCCTGTAGGGATATGACCCAAAGCAAAAGCTCAGGGTTCTCCACTTGAATGGCCATTAACCATCGAAGATGCCGGTCGTTTGTCTGGATCGTAAAGCGTGACAGAAAGGTGCAAGCTTTCAGATTCTTTATAGCCCACGCGACCATGTAAGCTTCTTTTTCAATGATGGCCCAGTTCCTTTCCCTTTTTGTCAATCGCCTGCTTATGTAGGCGACAGGTTGCTCTACCCCTTGAGAGTTCAGCTGCGGCAACACTGCTCCAGTCCCAGAATCACAGGCGTCTGTCTGGATAATGCAATCCTGACACTTTCAGAGCTGGGGCCCTGCACATTCCATCCTTTAAATCCTGAAAAGAGGTTTGACACACGGGGTCCAAGTTACCTTCTTCAGCATTTTCTTGGAAGTTACATCATTCAGAGGCATGGCAATGGTGCCATACACCTTGATGAACGACTGGTGTTACCCGGTGAGACCTACAAAGGCTCTCACCTGCGTATGTGTGGTGGGGATGTCCCATTCCTTCACAGCCTTCACCTTCATTTTGATAGGTTCTCACCTCCCCCGACCAGGTGGCCAAGGCTAGTCACGGTGCCCTGTGCTATCTGACACTTTGTGGCCTTGATAGTCAGACCTGCATTCTGCACCGAATGAAGCAATTGTTTCAGGTGGCATAAGTGATCTTCCCAGGTGCGACTGAACACAGCAATGTCATCTAAATAGGTGACACTGAGGTTTTCCAGACCAGACAAAACCTGGCTGACCATCCAATGAAAAGTGGCAGGAACATTCTTCAATCCGAAGGACATGTCAGTGAACTGATAATGTCCTTCTGGGGTTGAGAATGTGGACCTCTCTCTCACTCCATCTGTCAAGCCAACCTGCCAGTACTCTGCCGTGAGGTCAAAGGTACTCATGTACTTGGCAGCACCAAGCTTGTCAATGAGTTCATCTGCCCGAGGCATATGGTGAGCATCTATCTTCATGACAGAATCGTGAACACTGTACGCCAAACAAAATTGAACTTGAATCTCTCCATCACTGGTCATTTTCACGACCAGTACCACTGGGCTATGCCAGGGGCTCTGGGATGGCTCTATCACTTCAAGGAACAGCATCTTGGAGACTTCCTTCTTGATGGGTCGCTTACCTTATCGGGAATCTGGGTAATCCTATTCTTCACCGGCTTACTGTCTCTAGTGTCCACATCATTGGTGTACCAATCTGCGTGACCGGGAGTCAATGAAAACAGAACGGCAAACTGTCCCAGTAAATGGCAACAGTCTGACAGTTGCTGTTCTAACAGTTCTGTTGCAAGGTTGACAACTTCAATTGACCCATCTGTGGCTTTAGTGTGCCGTAGGTCTGTGAGGGGATCGATATCCCCCTCAGTCTCTCCATCTCTGACTAACGCCATGACCAAGATATCTCAGCTATAATGGGAATTTAGCAGCTTGATGTGAAAGACCCTGCAAATCTGTTTAGGTTCTTTCACCTCAATGAGATAATTTACCTCATTGACTTTTTCTAGCACACACTAAGGCACAGACCACTTGTTCTGACAAGCACTGGGTTAGACAGGCGCCATAATCCCCACACACTGGCCTTGAGAATAGACCGTCACTGTGGCCTTCTGGTTGTGCCAGTGCTTCATCCGCTCCTGCCTGGCCATTAGGTTTTTCATCGACTGTTCCATGTACTTTGCCATTCTAGAGCGAAGGCCAATTACATAGTCTACTACATCTCGCGTAGGGGATGAGGGGTTGCCCTCCCATTCCTCTTTCACTAGACTGATGGGACCTCATTCAGGGTGTCCAAACAGAAGCTCAAAGGGGCTAAACCCTACTCCATTCTGTGGCACCTCCCTGTAGGTGAACAGAAGGCATGCCAGGAGACTATCCCATTTTCTCCTCAGGTGCTCTTCCAAGCCACCTATCATGCCTTTCGGGGTCTTTTTGAACCGCTCAACAAGCCCATTTGTTTGTGGATTGAAGGATGTAAAGAACCAGTAGGGGACTCCACACTCTTTGCATGGCACCTTCATATACGCAGATATGAAGTTTGATCCCCTGTCAGAAAGTACTTCCTTGGGGAATCCAGCATGGGAACACAGCGCAATCAGAGCCTTCGACACAACAGGGGCTTTGATGCTCCTCAGAGGGACAGCCTCAGGGTATCTTGTGGCAACGTCTACCACCACCAAGATGTATTTGTTCCCTGAGCTGGTTTGAGGATCCAAAGGACCCACAATATCCATCCCTATTCACCTGGAAGGCCGCCCAACCACGGGTAGTGGAATTAAGGGGGCCTTTGTGGCACCACTTGACTTGCCAGAAGTTTGACGAGTCGGGCAGGATCGGACAAATTTCATACCTTTTACGCACAGCTGCAGCCAGTAAAAGTGCACAGACAACAGGTCCAATGTCTAAGTATCTCCCAAGTGACCCGCTAAAGGAATTTGGTGAGCCAAATCCAAAAAGAACTTTCTGTGGCATTGGGGAATCACCAACCCTCTTGTGCCTGCACTCTCAGAGTCTTTTCACTAACTGTACAGGACTCTACCCTCCCAAAACACTTTGAACAGTCCATGGGCCTTGCCCTTAGCTTGTTCCTCTACTTGCTTCCACAGGCCAACCAGAGAGAGACCATCTTTCTGGGCTTTTAAGAAGTCGGTCTGACCTTGGCTCCCAGCTCATGCAAACTCATACAGCTTTGGCAGGCCCTTCAGATCTGAGCTCACTTGGTCCTCCACCTCAGGTTCCTGCACTGCACCAGGCAACTTTGAAGTCACTGAGTCCCCTGCTACCAAAGTAGAGTCCTTGCTGGCTACTGACCTCTCTTCCACAGGAGTAGCCGACTCAGCAGTCTGTTGAACTGGACAAGGTGCTACCGGCCAGCCTGGTCTGTCCAACAAGCCCTCTGGAAGCACTCCAGGTCCTAAGACTCTGAGAGTCTTCAATCTGGCAACCTCTTTGGCACTCAAACTTGTAGCGACAGTGACTATCTCGGGACCAGAATGATCATTACCCAACAGACATGGGACAGGGATGGAGTCTTTCACTGCTACACAGCACTGTCATTTCACCTCACCAGCTGAACTCTACTATCACCAAGGGGCACTTACTCTTTCCGTTAAACCCACTGATGCTACAATAAGGCCCATACACTGGCCTGGCTATACCCACTGCCAGGTGAAGTATTGAGGCTAGCTGCAGTGTCTTGGACCACAGGAGTTCTATGTCCATTGATATACACATGTTCTAGATAGAGATGAGTATTGCTGGGAACTGGGATCTCTTCTGGAGACCCAGTACCGTTTCCACTCAGTGTAACCAATCCGCATTTAGCCACTCCTAGTCCTAGTGGGAAATCCTCCTCAAGGAGGGCAAACTAATGATGTCCTACTCCACAAGTCCAACATTCACTATGGCTTGCTTGGGTAAGCCCTTGCAAGTAGGATCCCCTTTCATATGGCCCAGCTCATTACACAAGAAACAACTTTGGGTGGTGAGAATGTAGGTGTCCCAGTATTAGGTGTTAGGATTACCTGTGCTCTTCTTTTCGGTGTATACAGCTGAACTAACGTTTTGGTATTTTCCTTCATTATTTTGGAGACCTTACTTCAAAGAGGATTGGGTCGGGCCTTTTTTATTCCCATCCGTGTTAACTTTTTTTGTCTAAAGATTTCTCTTCTGGTTTGGGTGTGCTCTCCTGGGCCTTTTTCTGGACTTGCATACTCACAGACCTGTTGGCAGCATTTGCAAGCTCCCTAGGGTCTGTAATAGACTTTTCCACCAGATGCTGGGGTAGGTTAAACTCACAATTCTTCAATACATTGTGTGAATGCTTCAAATACCTGCCGATTTTCTTTCCAAGCTCTCTGAAGCTCTTGAGATACTGTTCTAGGGTTTTATAGAACTTCCTGAGGAGGGCTGTGTTCATGCTGTCATTAATGGGCCTTTCCTCAGGAGTTAACTGAAGAATGTCATCAGTCCCTGGTGTCGGTAAGTGACTCAACGGGGCTGCACCCCACAGCACCTCGTCCACCTCCTCGAGCTGAAAATCAATCCTGAGTGCTTCAAACCAGTCAAAAATGTCCTTCTCCACTTTGGAAGCCTTCACTGAGTCTTTGGGGATGTGGTGCCATGGTTTATCCCAGGCATCCTGGTTTGAGCCACTACCGCTGCTTTTGCTGGAGGTGGATCTGTTGGCCTCCATCATCTCTTCAAGATCCAGTTTGTGCAGCTCTATGGTGACCATGTATCTCTGCTTCTGTTCCTCTAGCGCTAGTCTCCTCTCCTCTAGCAGGAACTTTCTAGCCACTACATTGTTAACAGCCAGAACAATTACATGGCAACGTAGAGACTGTGCTGATGCCTGGGAACTGTGGAATGCCGCACTCACCCCTGACCTCCTGGACAATATAGAGTGTTGAGAAACCATGCTTCCTCCCGTAGGAATGGTTGGTGAGAAACACTGCTCATGCTATCTTCCTCGTCATTTCCACTAGCCCTCATGGATGGTCTTCTTCATTTGGGTACTGTGAGGAAGCTGAGGGCATACTCATTTCTTTACCCAAAATATCCTCCACCAGCGGGCCAGGGAAAGGCTGTAACTTTCGGATCCTGACCCTGAGGGTGGATATGAGAGGGAGGATAATCTGGGAGGAGGAGACATGGGGAGTGGGGATGAGTCACTCTTGAGTGAGACATGGTATCCCCCCTTTCCCTTTCATAAGGAATCAAATGTCCCTGAGGTTTTTATGGGATATTACCAATCCCTCCCCTATTGTGTTACAAAACCTTCTCCCAATGCATATCACTATGGTACTAAGACTGGGAAGAGACCACACAGGAACATACATACATCCTTTATTAACTTGGATATACACAAGCACCAATATGATACTGTGGCGAGGAAGAGGGAATCCGAATGCCAATCAATGTGAATGGCCTCCACCTGAAGCCAAAGGTGCAGTATAAATGGCCCACTTAGGTGAGGCTAATGAGAAGGAGATCGCTTGTGGAGTGCTTGCAGACGGAGAAGCCGGAGGTGAAGGCGGGGAGACACATGTCCGAAGCACTGAGGTGCTGCAGAGTCATTGCAGTGGAAGCAGATTGTGGCAGGCCTTGTTGGAAGACCTCCGGTGGCAGGGTCTGGCTGATGACCTCCTGGAGTGAAGAGCGCTCCCTCTCCTGTAGCCTGAGGTGTCGGAGACCCAGGAAGAGGTGCTTGCCAAGCCGGGAACAGCAGCAGCCACAAAGAACCAACTGAAGCAGAGAAGGGCACACAAAGACAACATACTCAGTGGGTCAAGTAATGCTGAATGACTCTGGGACGCTCTGGTGTGAGCTGCGTTGTGAATGCAGGTCGGAGTGCTCACGAGTGAGCAGAGGACCTCAGAGGCAATGGGATTGCCAGTCCAAATGTAAAACACAGATGTTTGATGACTACGATATGTGAAGGTTGATGAATGGAGCGGTTTGTGAATAACAAACTGTATTGAAATTGGGAAGGCCTCGGAAGGGCCAGAAAAGCAAAAAACGTTCAATTGAATGAGAAGCCTGTGAGCAGGGTGCACATTTCTATCAGGAGAATGAACTGGGAATTTACAGTTATGTTGTTTTGATATGAATGAACTGAAGTTTTGAATACCGAACCAAGCGAAAGTAATTATGAGTGTATGCCACATGAGTGAAATGCAGAGAAAAGCGTTCCCTGGTACAAAGGAACTGTGAATCATGGAAACTAAAGAAAGAAAGCACTGGTAATGAATGTAAAGAACTGCGAATTGTACAGGCTGAGAAAAAGCAAGCACTGGCAAGAGCCATAAGGAAAAGAGGAACTGTACAAGTTGAAAGTTGAAACTGTGGCAACACTATGAGAAGGTTTGATAATCCAACAAGTGAATGGTGGCAAAACAAGTGTTGAAAAGGACTGCAAAAACATAAGTTCATTGCCACTGTTGAGCTGAAGCAGTGGTGGTGTAACTGTGGTAAAGAAGCCAATCAGATGTATCAGTTGTGTTACCTCTAATGGGTGGACCGTGTGGTCCAATAACTGCGTCTAGACCGAATACACTCCACTAAAGAGTAGCCAATCGACTCATCTTTACTTTTATAGATGAATACCCAGAGAAGCTTGTACATTGTGAACTTAAAGAGTTGAACCTTATGATACTGATGAAAGAGCCAAAAAGCCTACAATCTGGGAAGAATCTGGTGGAATTATGTTGTTCAGAAAACAGTGAGAGACTTGAAAGCTCAGGGAAGGGAACCCCTTGTGATTGAAATGGAACTATTTGTAATCCTGGGGAAAGGAGAACCGCTTTCTGACCAAGAGCTGGAAGAAACTCTGAACTTTTTTTTGAACACTTCTTAATTTGATGCTGACATCCCTACACAGCTTGAATAAATAGATGTGAGGGCAAGTATAGGTTTTGGACACAGACAGACATTTACTTTGGACTTCCTGACTTAGGCTATCTTTAGTTTCATTTATGTAGGGAAATCCCACCTTAGCATAGGGCAAGATAGGCTTTATCCCAAACTCTGTGTGATTTTAATACACTTTTGCAGCCCAAACGTTCCTCAGTAGTCTGTGTCTACTTCCTGATGCCTTCACAGTACACAGTACCTATGTCTTTACTGTATGCAATTACTACCATTGTCTATATATACTGTATATAACCTTTGCTATTGCACCACTGCTAATTACCATGTACTGTGCCTTGTAACCTGTCCTAAGCGCCCTTTTACTCCCGGGTCTGGAGCGCTATATAAATAAAATAAACAAAAACAAACAAACATGGTCTAACCCGTCCCTTGGGGTCTTCTCCCCAAATGCCCTCGCTTCTACCAAAGCTTGGAGGCTGGTGAGAACCTCAGGTTTATTAACCTTAGTGCTTTGGGGATGTCCCCTCTCTTGACAAAGGACACGCAGGACATCCTTGTTCATGCCTTTCACAGTCTCTATGTCAAGATCCATGATCATTACAAATACCTAGCAGTGTCTAAGCATTCCTGCAATAGTACTTTCATCATCGGGTGACTAAGTTGTGCGCAAGGCTTCAACTAGATCCCACTGCTGCCATGATGAGTCAACCTCCGGGGCACCAGTAGTCCAGGGATAAATAGCTGTATTGAAACCATCAATCAGCCCGAAATCTATAGTACACCAGAAGGGATCTGAACAGATTGTAAACACAAGCAAATTATAAACCTCCTTGTCCAATTTAGTAATGTGGATGGAACGGCAGGCTTATCTTCGAAAGGTTGTGGATCGTTGGTTAGTTGCAACACAGTGAAAATACAATTATTACCCAATGATAAAAGGGACTGTCCAGTCAAGGTTGTATACAAATATCTACTTTATATTATCAGAACAGCCAGCACACTACAAAATACAACCCACCCTGTAAAGGAATGCAGAGGACAGACCGTTTCAAAGAAGGAAAAGGGATGCACTATGGATACTGACAGGAGGGTAGTCAGTAAAGTAAATTATTACAACAATTCAAGGATACTTGGTTTCATTACAAGGGGAGCAATGGGTCATAAAATGTTTATAGGACCCTTCACAGAAGGACCAGGGGACAGAACCACGAGGTACCCTGTGCTTGTAGGTATTCTTGGTGCTCAACAGGGTTTAGTCGGTTTCAGGTCACTTTGCTTTTTCTGCAACATAGATCAAGACTGGAGAGAGCTGTGGGTATCAGGCGGCAGGCAGTGGAGCGAGCAAAGCTGGACAGACAGTGGCAGGCTGGCCTACATGGCGGCTCGGTGTCAGGAATCATTGTCTCAGTGTTGGTCAGTGCTTCTGCCGGCCTTGGCGACTGCGGTATAACAAATGTTAGTGGTGCAGTCGGTTGCAGCTGGAGAAAGTCCTGTAAGGCAGACATCAGCAGATGCTTGTCGATGCACTTCTCCTAGCTTCTTCAATGGGCTTTACCATCCTTTAAGGCGATGGCCACAGATAAGGAGTGTGTTGCAGGCAGCTGCCTTGTCCCTGGGTTTTGGTTCACAGACTCTCTGGCACTTATCACCTAGGAAGCTTGCTGCAGAGCTTAGCAGGGCACGCTGTGTGTTGGCTGGGTGAAGGTTGTAGAGCTGCTGGAGGGTCCTCTGGATTCGGTATCTCCCCCTGTTCGCTGGGTGAAGTTTAGGGCAGGGATCTTGCTTCCCTCTTTAAGGTCCTGGCCTTATTTCACTGGCGGAAGAGGTAAGGCAGACTGTACCTTTAGCCAGGGTCCAAAGATGAGTTCTTCCTTCTGCTTCTGGTGAACCCTTCAGATGATCTGCCAAAGGCGAGGCTTGGCCCTCTTTTAAAGCCAAATGGGCCACAGGGATTGGTGTAGGCTAAGCCTACCTTAATGAACCATATCCTGGGTCCCCCCAAACAATCTCCTGTATGTGTGAGGTCATAACCAGAGTGCTTTACAACATAAATGGTAAAGAAGTGAAAACATGTAATACTAAGTCCCACCCATCTTCATGTCTGTTGTGGAACAAAGAGCCCCTCTGGTTAATGGAGCTCTCTGTGGTTCCTGATTAAAGAGGCTGGTCTCCCCTGAAACTGCAGCAAGACCAGACTTTCTGGATCCTGCAAATCACATACTTGTACCTTTTGAATTGGATCCTTCTGCAGGGATGGCTACTGTAAACATGCAGTCCCAGGCATGACATGTCACTGTCAATTGATAATGAGGGTGGGAGCTGGCTTCAGGTTGACACAGTGCATATGAAAGGGTGTTGGAGTTTCCGGTCTCCTGTGTTAGCTTCTGCAGCCAGGACCTATGTGGACCTGTTTGAATTAGTCTCTGATTAGTATGCAAATTGCTTCCACCAGCTGCAGGGCTCAACGAAAGGGCATGAGGCAGATCCATGGAGCTATTTATAGTTAATTAGGCTGGCCATGGAAATGTTTCTGTGTACTCCTCCTGTCCTATACCAACTAAATATGACAGGGAGCACTGCACCTGTAGGCTTTGTCCACACAGACTACTTTGGTCTATGCGTATGTCGTGAGGTGAGCATAGGAAAATGTGTGCGAATTAGCCCCACACATTTTCCAGAGGTTGATCTACCATCTTTCAATTTCATTTAAAATTTCAAAAAAGCCCAGGCAAGTGCAAACACTCTGTGCGGATAGTCAAATTCCTCACAGCCGAAAAACCAAACGGGGGTGCAATACACCATGGACAAGGATCAGTGCTTTGAAACTACCACAGTGGTGATTCACTGCAGTATGAAAGCACAGTATCCTAACATAACCTATCAAGCTGTTATGTTCCTAGCACACGTCCTTACTAACAATTGTGAAATGCACCTTCCTCACGCTGTGTGCACATCAAACATCTCTTCCTCAGTTGTATAAAAAATGCCTTTTGGTGCAAAGGCGGCTGACAGATTGTGTGCCTTTTTCAAAAACCAAACAGTGCTCATGTTGTGGTTAACTCTGTAATCCTTGACATTTGAGATGGTTCTTTTCAGTTTGGGATAATAGGTGCTGCTTGCGAC
The DNA here is from genome assembly GCF_040938575.1 of Ambystoma mexicanum. Classification (NCBI taxonomy): domain Eukaryota; kingdom Metazoa; phylum Chordata; class Amphibia; order Caudata; family Ambystomatidae; genus Ambystoma; species Ambystoma mexicanum. The sequence continues at coordinate 923,749,305 of NC_090934.1, read as the reverse complement.
ACTTATAAACCACAACTATTGCATTAGAGTACAGATAGAGCCAAAGGGCACACGAGGAGGGATACACAGCTTGTAGGTGCTGATTGGTTATTTGCCCACCCATTGATTGCACATAGCCATGCTAATCCCTATGGCTATTCCCACACGATTCATGCCCCACCACGTCCAAAACACCTCCTCATGGGAACTCTTTGAGCTTGCTTTACTCAAGTCTCACCAGCAAACTTTGCACTCAAAGTTCCTGCCAGTGATTTTTCAAAGCAGTCTTCTGAGAATTAATTGCTTAAGTGGAGTTGTAAACCTGCTACTGGTGTAATAAAGATGACTTAACCAGGGCAGTTTCTAGACATTATTGTGCTCACCCTGCGACCCTCCCACGTTGCTCCTCTACTGCTATCCCGCCCTGCACTCCCTCTCCAAAATAGTTCAATCATTGCAATTTAAATGCTGTTTTATTGACTTGTACTTACAATTAATAAGTAGACTATGTACACAAGAATATTTTTAATAGGAAATCATGTTCTATCAAGCTTCTGGAAACAGTGAGCTCTGGAGACAGTGAGCTTCTGGGGGAAGGAGAGGAAAGGAAGAATACCTCTGAGGAGGTGCAGCTGGTAGTGTGACTTCTTAGAGATGTCAGAGATATGAGGACAGAAGGAGAGTGTGGAGTCAAAGATGACCCCGAGATTTTTACCCTCTCAGTTGGGAGAAGGAAGAGGGCCAAGAGAGGCCGGCCAGAGAGCGATAGAAAAGGAGGGAGAATGTGTGCCGATGAGGAGAATCTCAGTCTTACTGGCATTAAGGCAGAGATCATTGGTGGCACACCACTCCTGGATAGCAAGACGGATAGTCAGAAATGAGAGAAGGAAAAGAGGTGGCGGAAGGGAGTCTGAAAAAAAGCTGAGTGTGGTCCGCTATAGCACTGAAAGGATAAATGTAGTTGAACCAGCTCTCCTCCTCACATTAAACCTCACAGAGTAAGGCTGTCCTTGTAGGCAGGATGACACACTCTGGCTCAGTCTCTGACACAATAAGCAGTATCAAACCATGGATTGAGACCCACCTGGCCTTCCGCATTAAAGTCTCTTTCATTGACTTTCAGGTCTGCCGGGCTCAGACCTTAAAGCACACAGATCATGTAGGTCCCCCTCTGTCGGGCTCAGACCTCTCACTTCAAAGTTCAACACAAACTTGCAGGGGGGCTTCCTTCCCCAAGCTTATTGTACTTCACATCTCCCTCAATCGGGCTTGGACCCCTTTCAGATGTTGAAGACTTTTCGAATGTGCATGGCTCTCTTTACAGATGACCGCAGGACCACTTTAACTCAAATTTCATGTTTAGCCTAGCATAATTCACTTTTGCTGTTTGTTCGCTTTATAGCTTTAAACAATGTACCTTTCATGGAGACTTTCGAATGGGCTACTTCCTTTCGCCAGACCACTCCGTTACTTGGTATTACTGATCTCAAAGCTGCCTTTTACTTCAATGTTCATTAACAGGTCTGCCTTTCTTCAAGTCTCATCCACACGCGTCCAGCCTTTACTTGTGATATAGTGTTGCTACTTCATCCCCTTTAACACACACCAGTCTCTCAGGTCACTTGCCAACTCACCGGCTGTGTGTGCTTCTTTATTGTTTTGCTATTTCCAATTCATGAGTCACGGGTAGTACCACAGGCTTAGCCTCCCCTGCCCAACACTACTCCTTCACCCCAGGAGGGTCACTGCCATCCTTGAAACACAATGCAATCTTCACTTGTAAGATCTGGCTTTCTCCATGTGTCTTTCGCTGTCTGTCAGAGGCAATAACCTCCAGTAGCGAACCCTTCCAGCATTCAGCCCACTGCTCTCATCCCTTGGTCCGTTGCACTGCTCCAGTAGCTGTGCCTTCATCCTGGAAGTTATGCTCATACGCGTGTTCTGCCTTGCTCAGAGTATGTCTTTAGGTGTTGCTTTTTATCCGTGTCAGGAGAGCTAACTGTATCAGGTGTATGCACTTAGGGTAAAGTGCCTGACTTTGCCTGACCCGATTAACGGGACATGTCCATTATGATGTGAGAGAATTAGTCTGGTTACTCTCAGTTGCCCTCTTCCTCGGCCCAGGGGGGAGTTAGGACTTCAGAAAATCCTACAAAATAGATGAACAAAAAAGGGGGGAATACCACATCTCACCATCGGCTGTCTCACTGCCGCTCCCCAAAGACCACTCACCCAGGTGATCGTCCATCGCTGGTCCCCCCAGGAACTGGATCCAAAAGTGATGGCCATGTCCTGGCCACCGGGATGACAAGTCCCCAAGGACTAGCGGGTGAGTCACACTTTGCTTTCTCACTCTCCTCTCCCAGGAGTGAGATGAATGGACTGCCTGCTGTGCCCCAGGCTGTCGCCCGGTTTGCCTGCCCCAAGAAACAGAGCTGGTCCTGACCAGGACTCTCTTCCACCACTGGATTTATAAGCACTATGTGTGTCCATAACTGAAGTCCTGGTAAAAACAAGCATTGGCAAAGCCAACAGTTTTTGGATTGTATATAAGTATTAGTTGTTTGCCAGGCACTGCTATTAGATGCCCAGCAGGGTTCACATCCTAAAAAAAGAAGTGGGGGACTCATTAACAAACGGAATTGTATGCAACATCCCCTAAAATGTGCATATCAAGGTGAAATATGCACAATTGATTGAATTGTCTTTGTATAACCACCCAAATGCACGCGACAAATGGCATTTTCTTTTCATAAAATCAACACACACACAAAACCAAGAGAGGATATTTTCTTATAATAGTGTTTTTGAAAACGTTTAAAGGTGTGCATGTTTTAAACTCCAAGAACCAATACCAATATTTTCCCTGGAACATTCAGTACCGAAATGGGACATATGACCTTTAGTTGTTTGTTATTTCTTATAAAGATTGTGGTTCGAGCCCCGAGGTTGGTGTTAATTAAAACATTCAAAGAAGACACTCAATGTTTCTCTTTTTCACTGGGGGCGACTTGAGCCCTGATGCCAAGGTACTCTTCCCATTTTGCACCTGCTATCATCAATAGCCAGTTAATAGCACTACGACTGTGCCTGGCCAAGTGCCTTTCCCATGTCTAAACAAAAGCCCAAACTGTTGACATTGCCAATGCTTGTTTCATAATTTTTTGGGAGAATATTGTACATTTGCACTCATAAAATTGAACAAATAAGATTAGTGAACAAAACACAGTAGTAAATAAATATAGAGTGCTAGCTGTGCAATCGCTTATCCTGAATAGACCATATACTTCCCTGTTAATTGTCTACTGTTTTTCAAGGTCCTGTACTGAAATATGTAAAAATGTGTTACATGAAGAGTTAAAAAGGAATCCTATTTTGTTGAGAAGTGTCCCATAGTGGCATCAGTCCTGGGGGATCGTGAGCAATCGGAGGCCGTCGTTACCAGGGTTGGCTTTTAATGCAGCTCCTTTGTTTAGAAGGCGGCTCATGGCTACCTTTAGAACTTTCTTTTGAAGTGCAGAATCTAGTTGAGACTAGAGACAGAGCAAACCTTGCAGGATTACTGTGGTGCGAGGCAAGTGTCTGATGCACTTTAAGATCTCCCATTAGTGTAGTTGGGTTTGCTGTACCTTTGGTCAGAAGATGCTCTGCTTATAAGGATTTGATTGTTCCCAGAGCAGGAGGTGTTGTGTTGGTAGGCCCCTCAGAAAGCATCTTGCCCACTCGTGAGCTCCAAGTCAGTGCCACAGTTTGATATCCTCAGGACTGGCAGCTCAACCCATCCTGCCAATGCATTTGTCTCACATCTATATCAGCGCCTCAGAAGGGAAGGAGACTGTGAACATGCCTATTTCTGGGCCTCACTTAAACACCTTTTACATCCATGAGAAAGAGAGTGTGGCACTGGCGAGTATATATGTGTAACGACTAGGCGCACATGTACCATTCCTAGGCCAGTCAGTATCCATGACTTCCCACTCAAAATGTTGGGTAGTTCGTGGTGAAGAAGAGGCGGGTGGTTTCTGCACAGAATTGCTGTGAGAGTTCGCGAAGACGAGGCTCACAAATAAAGCACCTGCCCTTTAATGATGTTGTTGGTGCCTTGCTTGTTCCCACGCCCACCTGCTTAGCAACGAGGGAGAAGAGCCTCATCCCCACCTCAGGCCTCCCATTGTGCCTCTCGAATCAAGGTGGCTGCTTACAATCAAACATGCACTGAGCCATTCGAAGGTGGCCTGGGAGGGTAGGATGATCTTCCCTAGTGTGAGGTAAGGGTTGACTTGGAGGTAGATGGACAATTCCTTCTCAGATAAGAGGCTGATCATCTTCGTGATGTTAGCATGATGGTCATATGAGACTAACGAGGGAGCTATCGATGGGCAAGTTTGAACAGTAAAAATGGAGCTTACCACCTGTGTGACTAGATGCAATGGGTTCATTTTCTGTGATGGAGTCAGGGTATGGCAGTGTGGATTGCAGTGATTGTAAGTGACCGAAGATGCTTGTTGTCGGTATGGTAACCTCTGAACGGTTTAGGGAGATCAATGATGAAACATTCAGGAGAGGAAGATTTTTTAATGGAATCAGGTACTGTTTGGATATCAGAATTTTATTTTGAGTGCATGGCATTAAAACCAAGACAGTAATATTTTGCCACCAGGAACGGAACGGGCATGGGAAGTGGGGATAAAGTCATACGTATTATTAGCCCTAATTTACAAACATGCTTCTTTACCCATTTTGAAGGAGAAGCAGGTGGGTTAGAAACGACGTTAGAGGCTAGGTTTGAAGAGCATGTTGAGCGCAAGGGAAAATGTTAAAAATATTGGAGGCAGAAAGGGCCTGATAGGTTTAGGCTACTGGTAGGAGGGTAAGGGAAAGAGATGGCACCACGTGAACGTGCACCCATTTGCAAAGGGAGAGGTTAAGTAAGATGTATCAAAAACAGCAGCAAAGCCTCTTTTAATAAATTCAGGGGAAAGGCATAATGATATGGAGTAAGTTAACATGATCACTGAAGTGTATGCAATTGGCCCTTTTGGGGAGAGGTAAATTCAGAGTAGGGTGTGGGAAAGATTCAAACAGTGTGCTGATTCCCGGAGACAGTATTGTAGTTCATGCTAAGTGGCACACATCAACCAAATTCAGACCTGAAGAAGGTGAGAGAGGAAGCGTTTACATACGCCCACCACTACACGTTGAAACATGTGTAGACATCCAGGAGAGATTATACCTCTTGACTAATTACATTGTTCATTGGAAGAATTATCTCTCACTATTGGCATATATGGTTATGCATGTGGTTTCCGCTGTCTACTAAAAATATAGTATTGTAATGGATTTTTTCATGTGCTAATTCTTAATATTAGTGCAGCCCAGACCGAATTTGACTCAGGTAGGGCTACATGTTTGACCTTCGATGGAAAGAAAAACATAAAGATTCAGAGACCGTGGTGTAGAGAGATTTTCTTTTAATTTAGTGTTTATATGTATTTTCTCATGGACTTACCTGGACTGTACCATACAGCTCACTATGGGACTGGATGGAATGTGTAATACAAAGGAAAGAAAAGAAATAAAACGTGGACAGCACCTCCCCTGCCCAGGAGTGTTTTGAGCAGGGAAGAGAATGTTGCAGGAGAGGGTTCTTAAAGAAGAAAAAAAACACTGGAGTCATTAAGAGAGGATGGAAAAGGAAGAGGCTGCAGCTAGTGGCTCCTGCAGGGATTTGGCCTGTAGTGACTACACAGGGTGGAAAACCCTTCACAAACTGGGCTGTGTGTGCTAGTGGTGGCCCAGCATCTACCGTGGGCCAGGGCTGCATGCCTGGATCAGCTTGGGCACTCATGGTGCCTTGGGAGGTCATGGCCCGCCCAGGGGCTAGGCCCGAAAGGGCCAACGGTAAGAGGTTCCGAGCCACATGTGCGGGCGTCCCAGGTAGGAGGTGAGTAGGACCGCCTGGACTAAGCTACATTCGTGGGGCAGCCCGTATTTGGCACAGAATGTACGTCCTGCCAGGCAGGGTAAACCCAGTGCTGCCCGGAAGGAGAAACTGACCCCAGCCTTTGCAAGTCCGCCCTTCCAGTTCAGATGGCTTTTATTCAAGACAAATGTCATCTTGCCACAATAACATATATATTTTTAATTTTAATTTTTTTAAATGATATAGTTTATTACAAACTTTTCATTTAACACACAGAGCAAAAAATAAGCATCCTAAAACGATCAGCACTCCATTATATTAGTTTCATTTTAGATTTTGTTCATGTCCCTCTGTATGGCCTACGCACACCTTCTTTAGGGAATTTTACTTGGCTTATATAGCTCCAGAATTGGATGATCGTGAATAGTAGGGGTTTGTTGTTTCCCAAAAGAATCTGTGGCCATCTTTCGTTGGCATCATAAGACGTATTTGCTAGTGGAAGCGTATCTCTAAATATTATTATTTATTTTTGGTTAGTGCAGTTCAATCCATTATAATGTAAAAAACGAGGTTACCATGTATTAATATCATATAAACACTACAATCACAAGACAATTCATAAATACCAATATAAGAATAACACTTGCTGGAATTCATTATTAAAACCTAGGATAGCAGTCATATACCAAGAAAGACCATAAAAAGTACATCATTTTATCTTTTCTTTTCCCTTCCTTTATTCTCCCTTCTCCTTCTTCCTTCTCTCTGTTGTACGATTTGATTACTCATGCAATCGCTCTACCCTCTTTTATCATTTTAGCCCTAGTACACCCGGCTTGGGAAAGGAAAGTTGCCACACAATATAGCACCTTGGTTTCTTCACGATTCCTAAGGACCTGCAGTGCTGCACCAATGCAACGAATCCCATAAGTGTTAAGTAGAGAGATAAGGAACTTGCGTCGGGCGACGCAACAGGCATCGCAAAAGAAGAGGAAATGGGGTAACGATTACTCTGCCAATCCACACACGGGGCAAATCCCATCTCCATCTGGGGCGCATTTCTTTGTTTCACACGCCAGATTCAAATGGGAGACTCTGAACTGGATATATAGATTGGGAGACAATGAAGGCCTAACGTGTCTAGATAGCTTTCAAACCCCAAGCGTACCTTGGAAGACAGATAGGGATAGCCCCCTGAAAGTTTGGTGCACACGCTCAGGAGTTCAGCTTCAATAAGTGATCGAGAAATAGTCTTCGCTTTTATCCGATCCCCATGGATGATACCCTGTGGATTCTGTCATAGAGCTGACTGTCCCATCCGCCCCAATGAGTTTTTCACTTGCTGAAGCCATGGCAGGTATCTACCTCCTTCAGCTTCCAAAATATGGCGAACAGCTTCTTGATATCTATACAGCTCGGGGACACACGAAAAGCCGCAACCAAAAGAATGCCGGTCTAAAACTAGCCACCCTTTGGATGGGTCTGAGTCCCAGTTCCAGATATATTGGGGTACTCGGGCTTGATTTGGGAAGCTTCAAGTGTTTCTTTAGGAAGGCTCTTTCCACCACCACCAATTTATTACAATCCGCATTGCCGCAGATTTCGGCCCCGTACATGGCTGATGATCTAGCCTGTGATGAAAACATTGTAATTGCGGAGGAAATAGGCCCTTTACTCCACCATCGGAGACAATAAATTCCACTACCCCCCACCCCCATATTTTTCTAACTGAAGGGTGGATTTACCCACTTGAAGAGGCCAATTCCTTTGGTCATTGAACCTCGGTCAGACCTAAGTAGTTGTCGGACTTGCTCATCATCAGGTGGGACAGTGAAGAAAACCTTGGGTTGCTACAGCCTGGAGAAGATTGGTGGAGCTCTGGCACGCCTTCCAGAGCTGTGAAGAGCGTGTGGCCGACCACCTTGCACTGAGCCAGCCAACGAAGATGGGGGCGCAGCCGCGGTTGAGCTATGTGCTGTAGTGTGTTGCTGAATGACGGCGTCATCCCCATAACAATCGGGACACTGCCAGAAGAAAAAGTGTGTTTTGGGGCGCGGAAGATGAATGTTGGTGGGTGCCCACGGCACGTGGCCGTTAGAAAGAACAGGTATGGGACGGGCGAAGCAGTGTCATTGGCAGCTCCCAGTGCACACAGCCACAACAGATTACCCTTGTGGCTGCGGGGGCACAGCGGCGAGTAGGTGGCCCCACGTGGAAGACAGAGCCACCTGAAAGACAGTGATTTGGCACTGGGTGCCTGTAGTGAGATGGAACCCCATGTGCTGGATACAGCACCAACCACAAGGACAAGCAAAATGCCTTAAACATATGCTATCCTGCCCGCACACACTGATACGGCATCTTAGGTACTGAAAAGGGGTAGCGGACTGCCGCTGCCATCCCCATGTAATATAATGAAATGTTTTTTTAGTATTGTGTGAAAGGAGCATTGATATGTGTGTATTTAAGCGTTTCTGTGAAGGTTGATAGTTGGTAGTACCCTGGCATGAGCAGGGAAGAAGTGGTGGATGCCAAGGCGGTGGAACAACCCACTGGGGCCATCTCCTCACCCCCTCGGAAGTGGGTGGTGCTGGACAGGAAGTAGAGGTCTGTTCCTTCATTTCCACTCTATGGTCTGCCATTGACCCCTCATAGGGAAGGCGGACTGACTGGGAAGTTCCCTCAGAGGGAAATTATGCCAGGGGAATAGATGAGGAGGGCTTTAGAGTGGGTAATGTTTATAGTGGTATAGTATTCTGTTCTATAAATAAAAAGGGGTCCACTTTGGGATCCCTAAAGAATTCCACCTTGGTGTATGTCTCCCATTTGAAGGAAGAAGGTAAAAACTCATGGTGTAACCCATCTCCTGTTAACGTCTTTTAAATTGCCAGTGGTGTAGCACTCCTTACTGATCAGTTAGCCCAGAGGGTGGGGGTGGCTGGTTCCCATAGGATCTGCCCCGGCTCTTGGATGAGGGAAGTGTACAACAGGGGCCAGAAAAGCAAGGGCGACACAAGTATGGATCATGATCAGGGAAATAGTTTTGAAACATCAATGTGCAGTTATCTTGATGAGTGTAATGATGAGATAACGTACAATGTATTCACAATTTTAATCCATATGGAACAGTGTGTGGCAGGTGTTATGCAAAAAGTAGAATTGCCTTAGGCTGTTATGATGATGGTATAGGTAGCTGGATGACTGGCAGCTGGATGGCAAGTGCCTTTCCGCTGGCATTCCTTCTTCGTGGCATGGTTGCATATCCAGGAGGGTGGGGATTCATTCAAAAAAACAATGCAGTCTAGGAATTACAGGCGGCTTCCCAATGCAAGCTAGCGTGCTGCAAGTATGTGAATATTGTGCATTTTAAAAGGAGGACCATCAGTGGGAAAGGCCAGGGGGCTGTATGGTGTCCCTGTTTTACAGTGCTGCAGTGTCTTGGAAGTGGCTCGGTTATGGAATGCTCTTCTCCCCATCCTTCTTCTGTCCCCAATGGTGGGTTCCTAGTCCTCTTCATAGAAAGTAAATGCCCAGTACCCACAGAGGTGGACTGCTTTTGGGAAACAGGTGGACTTCTGCGGAAGGTGGCTGCAGCCGGGTCAGCCACCATCCCGTGTGGCTAAAGCAGGCAGGACATGGGTTGGATTTTTGGGGTTCTAGTGGGAGCTACCTGCTTACAAATCTTAGGTTGCTGTCACCTCTGAAAGGTACCTGCTCCCACTTAAGATTCCCAGGACCATTGCACGAAGCGTGTGCCTGCAGACTTCACGGCAGGTTGCACGTAGGCGCCTCCAAGGAGAAGCATCTCTATAAATGCAGATCACTCATTAAATGTGTGACTTTGCCTCATTTGCATATCTTGATTGTTAATTTAGCAGCCTCCAGTTTGAAGCGCACAAAGTCAGTATAGCATAAAACTGAAGTGCTTGGGCTCCGTGCAAAGATGCAACAAAGCATGCCAGGTTTGCTCAACCAGGGCCTCTGCCTTTGATGAACATACTCTGCACTCTAGCTTCACACTGCTCCATGAGTGACCCCTGAACAATTTATTTAATTGTTTTTTTAATATCACACCTGAGTTCAGTTTATAAGTGTGGATCTGGGATTTGAACCTCTGTGGCTCTGTGTGGTCTTACTTCCAAGACCTGCATGTTGCTCCTGTGCTATGCTCCGGTCACAATCCAAATGATATAAACCACCCTAAAACACACCAGTAAATTTTAGTGTGACCATTTTTCCAAACGGCCAGCATATGGACTCCATTGAGCGCTCAAATGAAGATTACATGGCCTGCGGTAGCGACCCTGTAGTTATGGTTAAGTTATGCAACCCATAGGAAAAGCCCTTTTTGGGCGGCTTATAACTTTGTTCCCCTGTACAAATCCTCACAAACCTTTTCAAAAAAAGGTATATGGCCCTGTCGGATTGATTCTGCAAAGTTTTCTGAGGTTTCATGCAGGGGTGGCAAAGTAAAGGGGGGTCCCAAAATGTGTGTTTTTTTCCATAGATGCAATGGAAAAAATATTTTGCTCACACCTACAGCCCAATCCACTGGATGGATTTTCACCAAATTGCAGCAGGAGTGGCGGCTTGGTCCTGAAAGTGTGCTTTTGTAAATCTGGTGTAAAATGACCATATATTACATGTATATAATTAGATGTAGTAACATGTGCAATCCTGTGCTGGCGTGGTACATTAACCATGTCACTGTGACTAAAACAATGCATTTGATGTTTAGCAACCTCTTCATCAAAGCCAGATAATTGCATGAGGGAAACTAAATATTATTAGCCTGGCTGTCTGGAGTGCCTTCAAATGCTACAAGTAGAGGCAAGGCTATAATGTCTAAGTGTCACTTCAGAATCACTAAGGTCTCCCAGGGCTGGTATCCGGAACAGTCCAAATTATGTCTACCCAGCACTACCACATGGGATGTTATCCTGGACTGTCCAAGTGCTGTTTATCTTGAAATTGGGGGCTGGTATCAAGGACAGTCCGAATGCATTTTACCAAGCACGACCACCACAAGCAGTTATCTGCGACAGAGCGAATGCCATTTACCTACCATCGCCAGCAGGGATGGTATCCAGTACAGACCCAATAAAACTTACCTCGCACCACCACTAAGGATGGTGTCTGAGACAGTTCAAATGCTGTTTACCAAAGGCACGCAAGTGCAAAGCTGGAGACCATGAAGGGTTTGCTTGTCAAAAGAAGACAGAACACAATATGTACGCTTATCCTAGAAATCATATTACATTTTGTAAAGGCAGACATGTTGTGTGTAAATCAGCCTTCCTCACGTTATCCCACTTAGGGACTCACTCTTCACCCGCACCCCCTTTTGCAGTGCAAATAAAAGTTGATGTGTGAAGTTGTTAGTTCCTGGCTCCGTGAAATCCCCATGTAGGGACATTTCAAACTCCATGCATAAGATAAACCATGACAGCTCCTCCCTATCGCTTTACGGATGGCCCTTAAAGTAGATAAATACTCCATGCCTGCTTTTGGCATGGCCCAATCATTAGCTCTTGGACAAAGCTTTTCAAGAAACTCTGGCACAGATCAATACATACCATGGGGCCAGAGATACTGTAAATGTAAAAATGCATTGTTGCTAGGCATCCCATCCTAACCCCACCTGCCTATCTTTCACGATCAGCTGTGCACCCCCCCCCCCATTAGCCCAAGGGCTTGTGTACCCAGATTCACAGGGATACTTTGAGGACTCTGCACCTCACCCTTTACCTTTCCTGCTCCTCATCTCATCATGGAGAATCCACTGTAGGGTTTCAGCACCATTCTGAAAATTAAGTTATGGGGCTACCTCAACTGCAGATGAAGTGGGGGATTTCATGTCGGTCTGTTTGGGTGGAGTAAGTGGCTTGTGGGAGACCCTGGGGTAGAATTCTAGGAGAAACAACCAGATGCCGTTGCCCCTGTTCCGCTCATCTGATGAATGTTCGTAGCTCTTATTGGCAAAAGGCCCAGCTGCCCACTGAGCACAAGACCTGTGCAAGTTAGTGAGGTTTCAGACAGCTCTTTTTCTGCTAACAACATCGTAGGAAAGACATGGGAGATTTGTCAATAATGGATGATGGGGCGGGCACACCCATTATGGATGACCGGGCCAGCCCAGTGAAAACACGAAACACTCCTTCCTCTGCAGCAACCGGCTGAGTGAGTGCTATGGGAGGGCTTTCATTGTTAAAGGGAAGCCTGGTTTCCCTTTGACAGTTTGTGTCCTCAGGTGTGCATATCCAGTGACCATGCAAAGTCACGAGTGTTTTGCTTCACAGCCTTTCATGGCTCTCTGAGGATGCAGGCTGGGGTGTACTGAAGCTCAGGGGCTGCTCCACTGCCTCCTGCTTAATCTGATTGACTGGTGCATGGAGCAGGGAGTGCTCTGGCTCCTGAGCACATGTGCAGGTACAAGGAATTTCCCCCTGCTTCCTATTCATTCTGTGCGGGAGTCAGAGAGCCATCACGGGAGCCTCTCCTGAGGTGGAGTGGATTTTGGATTGGGACTGCATGTTAGGATAAAAAAGAAAAGCTTTGTATGTGTGTGCATGGCTGCATGGGAAGGAATGAGCATATGTTGTATGGGTGTGCATGAATGGGAATGCATGTTATGTGGATGGAAGTGTGAATGAGAGAGTATATGTTATGGGTGTGCAGGTGGAAGAGAGTGGATGACTGGTGTATGGGTGCTTGAGTGAATGTGTATGAATGTTGAATGAATGCTTATGGTTGCCTATGTGTGTGTTGGCGAGTGAGCCTCCGATTTGGGTTGGGGGGGGGGGCTCTAATCTTTAAAACGTTCTTCAAAATGTTCATGACATATGTTTTATTGTACATCGACAGTAAAACCAAATATAAGCATTATCACATTCCTGGACTGGCCTTCATTTCAGCAGGCAGTCAGTGTCGCTAGGTGGCTAGACGGGGCTACATTGCTCCCGCCAGTCAGGTTATGTTTGCTTACTTTGGCATGGCAATTCCTTTTACTGCCCATCAAGATTAAAGCAAACATAAATGTTATGAGGATAGACTGGCCTATGTTGCTACGGCCAGTGCAGTTATGTTTTCTTACTGACGCATGGCATTTTTCACTGGGCATCAAAGGTAAAGCAAACATGTTACCCTAAAAAACTATTGCAAACTGTGTGGCTTTTCACTTTCACAACCAGTATGCTGTAAAATGTACCATTTTAACTCATTATTTTAAAAATGTTCACAAGGGAAGAACCCCCCTGAACCACCCTTGGTTGGTTTGGGCTTCGTCACAATGCCCGGTCACTCACACATATTTCTGGGAAACATTTACACCCCTCCAATAAACAAAATCACCAGCCACCAATGAATAAAGGTGAAATGGGGACATGATATGTTTTGATATCTCAGGCACCCATGTATTTGAACCAGAAGTTCCCACCAGCAGGACAGCTTAGGGTCAACACGTTTGTCTTGGAAGCAATAGAACGATTTGGTTCGAATCAGGGTCAAATCCCGATCCTGTGCTTAGAAACCCCTCGCTGGTAGTAAGCATATTATAAATGAACAATAAAATAAATAACCCTTAGCAGCTCTTTCATGATAATTAACTGAGTATTCAGACTGCCCTATTTCCCAGATCCGGGTTGCACACAGGGAGACAAATGAAAGGGGAGCTTTCTGCAGAGGCCTGCGGTAAGGGCATAAGGAGGACATGAGGTCGCCAGATTGTTTTCCATTGTTAGGCCGCCTTCATGCGTTGCAATGCGTTCTAATGATTTGTGATGGCTTTTATGCATGTTTCATACCTAGCAGTGGCATGTTATTATCTGTTAACTGGGGCTTCAAGGTATCCTGTGCCCACCACCAACCTGACGATGGGAGGTCTCTGACTGCCCTCTGCACGAACATGCACACATTCTACTTTTCAACACACAATACACATACCAACTAAGCGACCCACACATGGAAATGAACGCCCCTCCCAACAGGCATCAAACATCAACACACTACAAACCTACACCCAACTTACAAACCACCACCAAAGAATCCTAGCGGCAAAGACACATGTGGCTCTCTTTCTGGCACAAATGGCCGCTCCATACAGAACACCAAAAAATCGGACGCGCGCACAAAGCTCACGGTACTTCTGGTCTGCACGCGTCCGCGCAACAGCACATCTATCTTGCATTTTCCCAGACTCCCCGCTAACCGAACCATCTTTCTGATCCACCAGAGCGCCTGGAGACCATGCAAATGGCAGCAGAGCCTGGCATACATTCCAGTCGCATAACAGAACATAATATTACGTAGTTATGTATTTAATTGAAAAAAATCATAATATGAATGCAAGATAATGCAACACCTGCTCTATTATCATGATTGCACATTCACTTAAAATTGCATCGGCCCATTCAAATAGAAATTCGATCTAATGATGTATTCATTGGCCAGTAAGAAGCACGTGACTTTGCATCAGCTGTAACCAATGGACACTGAAGAGCAAGAGGGATTTGCATTTTCATTTAGTTGTAATGGGGATTTTCTGGGATTTACTGTAACTGCACACTTTTGCAGATATCAAACTGGATCAGAAGGTGGTATTGTAGCGTTACCATGATCACTCATAATAGCCACAATAGTTCCATCTATTAGATACGATAGTTTATTTATAACGCGCATATTACCCAGAGGTTTCTAAGCGCGGCCCCGGCGTTCGAACCTGTGGTGCTCGATGACGTCTTGCTTCCAAGGCGAGCACGTTGCCGCTGGGCTATCCTCCCGAGATGTTTTATGTGTTGCCAGAATTAGGCTGTCTGATATAGAAGCAGTCAAAATAACATGGACTCTAATCATATGCCATATGAACAACGCATCGCAAAATATGAAAGTGCTGCTGTCCGGGGGTGACGCAGCTCTGGTTCTATTCATTCTAATTGGGAGATTTACACCGTATTGTAATGCACTCGCATTCAGATCGTTTCTAGGCGCTTCAGTTTCCTATCTGCAGATAAGGTAACTTGGGTGCAGCAATGTGCAGGGACTGAACCCCAGGACACTCCAGACCACAGTCACCAAGTGAGCCTAGACCATATCGCCTCCTCAGACTTGGAGGCATGCTGACCTTAGAGAAGACAGTGCATTTCCCAACTGTTTGGCATCTATGAAAGGCAGCCGTGGCTGGGGCACAGCAGTGACGCAGGCCACACTGACATGTTCCTGGAGGGGCAGCAGCCTCGCCACATGCTCCAGTGAGCCGCTGCCGAGAAGAGTGACAGCCAGAGGGCAGTGGCCAGTGAAACACATCTAACTACCCAAGGATGTAGTGGCATTTAACTAGGCAGTTTCACATAAATACTGCATAGGCTGAGTAGTGTGGGTTCACGTTGCTGCTCTTACCAGATCCCTACCTAAGTAATACATTACAGACAACTTATGTGTATGGAGAAATTGTAGGCCGTAGGCATTTTATTTTCTTACAGAAAATCCAACACAACAAAAATAATTACATAGCCATATGCTTTTGGGCACATTGTGTCCAGTTCCGAAGCAGCTCAAGGCTCCTTCTGAGTCCTTGTTATCCCTGAGCCTTCGTTCCTGGGCACATGCCACCACACCTGAGTGGGTGTTCTTTACACCCGCTCAGGTCCCCCCAAAAAGCACCCTACTTACAGCCTCATTCCTGGAGTGCCCTAAAAATGTTGTCGGAAAAAACCCCCATCCCATCCTTTGATAGGTGCACCCCATCTTGGTAAAACATGTCCGGGTTGTTCCGGTGTAAGCCATGTCTTATGAAATGCAGCCCTGTGCTCTTGCAGTACTTTTCTACTGATTTATTTAGTTTCTTTCTTGCTATCTCAATTGCGTGCCTCTTCTGTGCCCCATGCCAGATCCTTGTGGGTATAATCTCCGACATAAAAATCTCGGTTTTCCACCAACTGCGGGCTATGCTATGCAGTGGCTCACAGATATTCCTTTGCAATTTACCCCTGTTCGTGCTCACCAGGTCGTTCCCCCCTAGATGTATAACCAGGTACTCTGGGGGTTCCCTGAAACCTATCAGGTCCGATAGCCTGTCGTGGATGTCCTCCCAATGCATCCCCGGGAGGCCCCACCATGACGTAATTGTGTTCCTGAAATGTAATCCTTGCTTCACCTCTTCCAGCCACCTGCCTGCCCGGGTCACAAAAGAGTGCCCCACTATCCACGCCGATTTGTAGGGTCCGACCTCTGTGTAAACGGGGGAGATAAGTGTCATATCAGTTCCTCCCTTATGTATTTCTTAAAACATTGTGACTTCCATCCCCCAATTTGTTTCACCCCCTTTGCTCCCAGTCCCCCCGCCCACGCAGAGGTTGCTGCCCCTATCCTGAAAGAGTGTGTCCCAAACTCGGCTGGATCCCAGCCCGCTTTCGCCACCGCCTGTTTTAATACTGCCTGAAACTGGTACCTGCTGACCCCGCTGCCGTCCCTATGGATCAATAACTGCCCGTCGACCTCTGGTCGCAGATCTAAGAATTCCTTGGTGATGCATCTGGGACAGTGGTCCTTTTCTCTGATGCAATTGAGATCTATCGCTCTCCCCTTCCCCATTTGGTCTGTCTTAGATTTCCTTAGCATTATCGACATCCAGGCCGTCTCCTGCCGCCGTATTCCTGGCCACCAGTTCCCCTATTCTGAAAGCCCCGTAGTCAGCTAGCGCAAATGCTGCCCTGAACAGCACGGTTTCGTACGTGCTGCTGCACGTGTCTTGTAGCACTTTCAGTAAAATTATCAACTTCCCAAAATTTACCGGCCTTCTGCTATCTGGTTTCTTCCCCTCTAACTTCGCCCATCCCCTCATAGCGTACTTTATCTTAGCACTGTCAGTCGGGTCCGGTATGCCCGCCACTTTTGTGGTATATGCCACCGCCGCCAGGTGCGCTTCTGCCCAGCTTTTCTTTTTTCCTTTGGCAAATGCCCCTTCAAGAAATTCACAAATCTTTTCCGTTTACATTTTTTCCACCTTTTTTACACCTGTTTCCATCAGCACATATTTTATATGCTTTTCGTACTGCTTACCCGTCTTGTATGTCAGGGCATTTCTGGTCAGCTTATCGATGGCCCTTTCTTTTCTCTGTTCTTCTCCCACCTCTTTTGAGTCGACCTTGAGGCCAACCGTGCTTTCCTTTCTAGTGTCTCCATGCCTTCCGCGGCGTGGGCGTTCTTTCCTTGTCGGCGTCCGGTCTCTGCTCCCTGAATTTCTCCCACTGAAAGCGAGAGATTGCACCAGCCACCACATTTTCTTCCCCTGCGATATGCCTAGCCTTTATGCATGTATTCATTTTTAGGCTTTCCAGAGTGATTGCCCTCATCAATTCCAATACTATACTGCATGACGCACTTCCCTTGTTTAACACGTGCACCACCGCCATGTTATCTGACCATACCGCCAACTCCTTGTTCCCTAGCTCCTCCCCCCATGCGCATAACGCGACCCATATCGGAAAGAGCTCCAGCAGCGTTATGTTCTTTGTCCATTCCGCCACTTGCCATGATTTTGGCCACTTGTCTGCACACCATTTTTTCCCCAGTATTGCGCCAAAACCAAAGCCACCGGCTGCGTCAGTGAACAACACCCTTTTACCTTCATCGTTCACTGGTGAGCGCCATATTACTGCCCCCTTGAAGTTTTTCAGAAAGTCTGCCCATACTTCCAGGTCTCTCTTGATTCCCCCTCCTAGCCTGACCTTGTGGTGCCCTTTGGTAGCACCTCTCGTTTTCAGTTCGATCCTTCTCTGGAACACCTTCCCTTGAGGTATGACTCTTCCTGCGAAGTTCAGTTTCCCTGCCAGCGCTTGCAATTCCCTCACTGTGGCTTTGTTTCTTCCATGTGGTTCCTTTATTGTCTGTAGCAGCTCCGTCACTTTGTCCTCCGCGATCCGACACCTCCCCTTGTTCGAGTCAATCTCTATACCTAGGAATTGGATAACCTGTGTTGGCCCCATCGTTTTCTCCTTCGCTAGAGGAATACCCCACTTGCTCGTTATTTCTACGAACTTGTCCAGGGTTGCCCTGCATACATCCGCACCTTTGGGGCCGACAAATAAAAAATCGTCTAGCTAATGTACCATCATGGACTCCCTCATTTCCTGTGCCACTGTCCATTGTAAGAATGAACTCACCCTCTCGAAATATGCGCATGAGATGGCACACCCCATTGGAAGGCATTTGTCGATGAAGTATTCCCCCTCCCAATGCATACATAACCATCTTTGTGATCTGCTGTTGACTGGCAACAGGCGAAATGCCGATTTAATGTCTGCTTTTGCCATCCATGCCCCTTCCCCTGCTTTTCTGACCAATTCCACTGCTTCCTCGAAGTCTGAATATGCTACTGTCGCTTCGCTCTGAGCGATGCCGTCGTTCACCGAGGCACCCGGAGGGTAGGACAGGTGGTGTATCAACCTGTATTCCCCCTCCTCTTTTTTCAGCACCAGCCCTAGCAGGGAGCATAAAAATTCTTCGAATGGTAGGGCTGTGAATGGGCCCTCAACCCTCCCCAGTTCTACTTCCTTCCTGATCTTACTGGTCACTATCTCCCTGTTTTCGATTGCTGATTTTAGATTCCTAGGAATGTCTTGTGCTCCCTGCCCGGTAAACGGGATGTTGAACCCTTCTCTAAAGCCTTGTCTTATTTGTTCTGCCGCTTCTTGGTCGGGGTATTTCCGGAGCCACCTTTCCATCTTCTCGATTTTCACCGGTGTGGCCCCTTTCCTGCCCCAGTTTTCATTTCCGCGTCTCGTCTCTTCTGCCGCTTGGAACTGCAGCCCTTGTGCACTTGGAGCTGCTGTGGTCACCCTTGCATCTCTCGCACTTGTGGCTGAATTTGCACTTCCATCCCCAGCTGCATGGTACTCCTTTTTCAAAGCTCCTGCATTGCCCTGGTTCCGCTCGTGCCGTCCCCGTGCTCCCACTGCCCCCACCCTGTGTTGTCGGGGGCAGGCTGCTCTGCCATCCTCTCTGTGACCCGTAATTTCTGCTCCGAAAACTCTGGTCTCTATTCCTGTCATAGCTGGATTCGTACCTTCTGCCACTTGATCTATAATCTGTTTTGTAATCATTCTGCCAGTACTGCCTTCTCTGCTGTCCCCCTGTGCTCCGCTCCTTGGAATCCCATTTTTCTTTTAGCACGTTAAAAATGTAGAGGTTAAAGTTTTCTTCGTCCCAGCCCATATCCGGAAAGCAGTCCATCTCCTTTCTGAACTCATGGTCATACTCCAGCCATGCGTCCCCTCCAAATGCTGCGTGGACCTTCAGCACCCTCTGTTGATATGCCACTAACGCTACCCCGTCTTCCGGGAATTTTTGTAATATGATTGTAGACATTATGGTGAAGGCCGACATCCAATTATCAAAGTTCCTTACTACTGGCCCCTTTTTTAGTACGCTTTTTTCAACTTCTTTCATGTCCTCCAGTGCTACATTCATCCCCCTCTTTTGACAATCTAATAATGTAAATATATCGATCAATTATTTTCTCCAGATTTTTTCCCTTACTTTGTCATTTATGTACCAGGCCATCGCCTTCATTGACCTGCCCTGTGCGTCTTTACCCATGGTTGGCCTGCCATATTTCGTCATGAGTGGCGCCTCATTTTCTACCGCTGCCACCGGCTGAGCTGCCCCCGGTGGTGTGGCCCCTGCCCCTATGTTCGGCCCTACCGGCACACCTCGTGCCCAGTTGTGCCCATTACAGTCGTGAGGTCAGGTAAATAAAGAGATGTGTGCAAAGTTTTGTGAATTACATATCCAGTATCGGAACCAAGCTCGACCCAGGCCACTCTTCCCAACATAATCACTAGTCCATATTTGATCCAGAAATGAGGCTTGCTGGCCTGTAAGGAGGTCAATCAATTGTCCAACGTAAAGGCGCCGTTGGAAGGACTTCCGGGCTGGGGTGGTACGTGCCACATGTTTCTCCCTCTGTGCTGGAAAGGAGAGAGTGTGCTATGTCACGGATCACTCCTGATCATGTTGCATCTATAGGGTGATCGAGAACCCGGCAGGGTGAGAGCTGGGATGCTATGCCCCTCTCGCATTCCTCCCCGCCAATAGACATGAGTAAGTTAAAGTTGGTATATCTTGCCGCCCAGTAAAGGCTCTGATTGTAGGTGAATATACCCGCCCTTCTGACCTCAGGGTCATTGTCAGGCAACTGATCCCCCCCCCACCTACCAGGGGTCTTGCTTGGATTTCCTTTCTCCTCCTCGGGGTTGCTGGAGGAAAGAGACAGCTTCTGGCTCTCCGGTTCCCTCTGAAGGAGTCTGTGGATAAGTTGCATTGACTTTCAAAATGGCTATTGCTCTCAGAAATGAGCTTCCATTAGCTGGAGATTCTCCCCACCCTGGCCCAGTCTAGTTTCCTCACAGGAAATCTTTCCTCCACTGGTCATCTCTTTCCAGACCTTAGAGTGTCCAGTTGGGCTGTCCCTTCACCCAACCATGGGTTTTGTAGACAGTGGGTATGTTCACACCTCTTCACCTTAGAGTAGCATTTTGGGATGCTTTCAAACATTCAATCTTATCACCTTTTCCCCCAGGGATTGCTGGTGAAGAGCCTTCACTTCAGGCTCTTCAATTCCCTCCAAGGAGTCTAGGTTTTGGTTAGCTTGCTTCCAAATTGTCAAACTAATTTTCTTATGGAGACCAAGCATCTCTCCTGCACTTTGCCAAATCTCCAGACATCCACTTATTTCTACAGATAGTGACCCCTGTCCTTCTTCTTTTTTGAGCTCTCAAGGACACATCTGCTTCCTGCACGTCTAGGACACCAGCTGGTTTTCCCAAACCCCTTTTATACTGAGATATACATGGGTCTCATTGTAACTTTACCCATGATTTGTCCTTTCCTAGAGTGACCAGTATCAAGCGCCCTGATATGCCAGGGCAGCTAGGTTAGCCAATTACATCTATAATACAATTATTGCAGGTTGGTTTTCATTGCTAAATTGTCTAATTAGGCTCCTTACCTCATGCCATGATCCCTTTAGGATTGCACAAGTATTTAAAGGTGTTCGATACTATCAGCGCCATCTTGGGACCTATAGAGCAATTTGGTATTCTGTGGTGTTCTGAAGATTGCAGGCTAAGCAACACATCCTTGCTGACTCCCAACAAGTGGCTCGCACTCCTGAGCACTCTCCTTTCTTGCTATTGGTGCCATCTTGCAATTTACACACCATGCTACTGTTCTGCTGCGTTTTGCGGTGCTGTGAAGATTGCAGGTTAAGCAGCGCGTCTTTGTCAACTCACCCCAAGGTGAGCGTCTAATTTAGAGTCGTCTACTATTTTTCCTCATGCCCGCATCACCTGATGATTGTGTATTGTTCGCATATCGGCTGCAAATTTCGAGGGATATAGTCCCACAGCGTCCTGTGGACTGCAGTCCTCACTGAAGGTTCTATGTCTTAGTTTCTTCACAGGTGTTGGAGAAATTGTGGGGTTGTTACGATTGCAAGGGTGGGGGTGAACACACCAAGGAATCTCACTCCATCCACCTTTCGGATGGTACTTTGTATGGAGATCATGTCGGTTCGGTCCCATAGAGCTTTGCCCCCCATAGAAAGGTATTAGGGAGTTGATCTATCTCACCACAAATCTTAATATTTAAGGCCTAATGCTCATGCTTTAATTGTGCTAATGATCTGCCGAAAAGGTAGGCTCAGGGGAAGGCTCCTTCCTGTCTCGAAAATGTCAGTCACCTCCCATCTCGTATATCCACATCTGCATGGGAGGGAGTTCTACCATTGGCTACTGAAGATGAAATTACTAAGAGTGCCGCCATTACCTGCAGGCGTGTCAGCACCGGTCAAACCATTCTCTGATAGAACTTTGTGGAAGTCCATCATATCGTGTACACCGCAGGAATCGGAGCACACAGGTCTTTAAATGGTCCCAAGTTAGCCAGGATGGGCTGGGGCTTAGCACTGGTCTGGTCCAGAAATGTATCTCAAGCCTGGGCTTCAGGACCAGATTTAATCATGCCAAAAGTCAACGAAAAGATGATGAGTGACAATACTGCTCTTTCCTAGAAGATGCCACAATCAACTCATTTTTAGAAGCACCTCTCCAATTTCACACATTTATAGTTAGAGTATTTATTTTGTGACACTCTCACAGAAACACATAAGATATAGAAAATTCATTAATTGTTTACAACACATTATATTGCAGGCTTCATTAGTTCATATGTAAGAATCATGGCTTATCTTCAAAGGAAGTGTGGGTCTGGAACCTTCATTGACCTATTTTGATTTGATTTCGTTTTTTATATGTGAATATTTTTATTTTATTACATTTGTGACTGCTGCCTTACTACATCATATTTAGCACACCTCTTAAAATAGATTTAATACCCTTTGATGGTAGGTACAAAACTACCACCGCGTCCATTAGGACATTCCTTTGGTCACATAAGCCACTGGCCATAAAAGGTTCCTTAGATACTTGGATTTCTTATGGCATGCCAGACACTTCTTATTCCCCACTCCCATGGCCTGCCGGACACTTCTTATTCCCCACTGCCATATCATGTCGGACACTTCTTATTCCCCACTCCCATGGCATGCCAGACACTTCTTATTCCCCACTCCCATATCATGTCGGACACTTCTTATTCCACATTCCCATGGCATGCCGGACACTTCTTATTCCCCACTCCCATATCAGGCCGGACACTTCTTATTCCCCACTCCCATGGCATGCCGGACACTTCTTATTCCCCACTCCATGGCATGCCGGACACTTCTTTTTCCCCACTCCCATATCATGCCAGACACTTCTTATTCCCCACTCCCATATCATGCCAGACACTTCTTATTCCCCACTCCATGGCATGCCGACACTTCTTATTCCCCACTCCGATATCATGCCAGACACTTCTTATTCCCCACTCCCATGGCAAGCCAGACACTTCTTATTCCCCACTCCCATATCAGGCCGGACACTTCTTATTCCCCACTCCCATGGCATGCCGGACACTTCTTATTCCCCACTCCCATATCATGCCAGACACTTCTTATTCCCCACTCCCATGGCATGCCGGACACTTCTTATTCCCCACTCCCATATCATGCCGGACACTTCTTAATCCCCACTCCCATGACATTCCGGACACTTCTTATTCCCAACTCCCATATCATGCCAGACACTTCTTATTCCCCACTCCAATGCAATGCCGGACACTTCTCATTCCCCACTCTCATGTCATGCCGGACACTTCTTATTCCCCACTCCCATGACATTCTGGACACTTTTTTATTCCCCACTCCCATATCATGCCAGACACTTCTTATTCCCCACTCCTATGCTATGCTGAACACTTCCCATTCCCCCCTCCCATGCCATGCCGGACACTTCTCATTCTCCGCTCTCATGTATGCCAGACCCTTCTTATTCCCCACTCCCATGGCATGCCGGACACTTCTTATTCCCCACTCCCATATCATGCCGGACACTTCTTAATCCCCACTCCCATGACATTCCGGACACTTCTTATTCCCAACTCCCATATCATGCCAGACACTTCTTATTCCCCACTCCAATGCAATGCCGGACACTTCTCATTCCCCACTCTCATGTCATGCCGGACACTTCTTATTCCCCACTCCCATGACATTCTGGACACTTTTTTATTCCCCACTCCCATATCATGCCAGACACTTCTTATTCCCCACTCCTATGCTATGCTGAACACTTCCCATTCCCCCCTCCCATGCCATGCCGGACACTTCTCATTCTCCGCTCTCATGTATGCCAGACCCTTCTTATTTCCCACTCCCATGTCATGCTGGACACTTCTCATTCCTCACTTCCATGCCCTGCCGTGCACGTCTTATTCCCCACTCCCATGCCATGCCGGACACTTGTCATTCCCCACTCCCATGCCATGACAGACACTTTTCATTCCCCACTCCCATATCATGCCGGACACTTCTTATTCCCCACTCCCATGACATTCTGGACACTTCGTATTCCCCACTCCCATATCATGCCAAACACTTCTTATTCCCAACTCCCATGCCATGCCGGACACTTCTCATTCCCCACTCTCATGCCATGCCGGACACTTCTCATTCCCCACTCCCACTTCTCATTCCCCACTCCCATGCCATGAGGGACACTTCTTATTCCACACTCCGATGCTATGCCGAACACTTCTTATTCCCCACTGCCATGCCATGAGGGACACTTCTTATTCCACACTCCGATGCTATGCCGAAAACTTCTTATTCCCCACTGCCATGCCATGAGGGACACTTCTTTTTCCCCACTCCTATGCTATGCCGAAAACTTCTTATTTCCCACTCACATGTCATGCTGGACACTTCTTATTCCCCAATCCCATACCATGCTGGACACTTCTCATTCCCTAATCCCATGCCATGCTGGACACTTCTGTAGAGGAAGTCCCAAGCACGATTCGCACTCCAAACGCCCATTTTGAAGTACCAGGAACATTCACGCCAAAATATGTGACGTATGATGAGCAAATTAACCAGCAGAGAGACGCAGTTGGGCTCTGTCCAGTACCTATCAAAAAAACAGAACCTGTTGAAGTACCGCCACCTAAGAAAACCTGGACAGTAAGATACCCATTCCATTGAGAAAGCCATATCGACAAGCGAAACAGAATGACGATTGTCATAATGCAATCCCTGAAGAAGCTAAAAAGATACTGAAGGAAGACAAATGGTGACGTCATAAGAACCCGGACTGACTCACATTTAGAAGGTATGACGACCAGTGGATGATGAACAGAGACGAAACACCATGCATAAGTGACATCCTGAGTCTAAAGTGAATTAATTGATGTGAAATGTCAGAAACTTATGCCATAAACTGATTGCAGATATTCAGTTCATTTAAATGTGTTCATATGCAAGGAACCACAAGAAGCAAGAATTCATGAGGCTTGCTTAAGCTTAGTAGTAAGATAGATTGCGGCAAACGCCACCTATACATATCTACCTCAAAAGGAACACTTTATATAAGTATACTTCCACTATGCACAAGAGCAGAATCAACCAAGGTTACTAAAGGTCTCAAGAGGAGAGCCCTGCAGCAAGCAAATCGAGAATTAAAGACAGAGAGAAACTCAGACAAAAGCAAATTATGCCAAGAAGCCAAGGTCATATCGGCTGAAATAGCCCAACAGTGGATACAATTTATGAATAGAAGAACAGAGTAACCTGTTCAGAAAGGTCAAGATAAGCCACAGATGGCAGATGGCTGGCATAATTAAATCAAATACACAAATTGCATGAACAATAAGATGATTTCACAGTGTTGGAATCACGTGACCAGCAGAGCGAGAAGGGATGAAACTTTCACACCTACACATGGATTTGTGCCATGCACAGATGTCTTAACTTTTTCAGACCAAGAAGCAGTCTCGAGGCCAAAATACAAAGAAATAATTGACACACGACCACTGAAGTGATGATTGATTGTTGCAATAATTGGAGGGATGATGGGGGTGCAGGCAAACTCGATGCACCTGGCCGGCCATTCTTCACGCTGCTAAGCAAGTGGAAAAGTATGAGTGGGGTTGTTGCCAATCCAATCATAGTGGACCAAGTAATCTAGGGTCTTATAGTTAGGAGAACCAATGAGACGTCGTACTTTTAGTGACGTCTACAGTAGCCATTTTGAAGGAAGGGCTTAGATGCCCCACCTGACAGTGTTTATCACCTCACTTCATTACCATATACAGATATAACACCTATATTAAGGTTACCTTCCTAGAACAAATAGAACTGCATGCCAGATTTTGAGTGTAACACGTCGGTGATGATGAGTTTTTAGTATAAATGATGTGTTCTTTATTAAATTAATTGGAGTTGTTAAAGCGAGAAGGAAGATCGAGCGATTGCTGATATTCATGAACTCCCCGTTTTTTGTACTTGTCATTAAACGGACTCCCTTTGCCAAACCATTGAGTTGTCATTTTTGATTTGATGTGAGAGTATTAATCTGCATCCCCATCCATCTCGAGGGTGCTGCTACTCATCTTAAAGTGCTTTTGGAAAACCCCCAGCTCTATGGGCCGGTTGGGGTTCTAGTGCACGCTTGGTAGCAGAGATAGGATGGTTTATCGACTATCAATTAGATAAGACACCCATTGACAGTCGACATAAGTAGCTCTAGGTCCTCGGCAATATCACAAGTCCTTTGCCATCCGGCTAAGTAGACCGAGAGGCTCCCCGTAGATAGTGGTTGGACTAAAGTGTAAATCCTGCAGGTTGAGGTCTGAAGGAACATGTGCTTTCTCCCATGAACCCCTTCCCACTTCCACGAGCAGCTTATCGAGCGAAAAGCAAGGAGAGGCGGTAACAAAGGCGGTGATCCAGAAAATCCAGAGAGGAAAAAAATGCGAACGGTGAGTGTAAAAAGACTAAATACTTTGGCACAAAGTTTCATGCCTTAGAACAAGTAAGGGAAGGTAACGGAGTGAGGTGGGACAAAAATAACGTCAGAGTAAGAGTATAATATATATATATAAGGGGAAAGAAATATTGACCCAAATGTGACAGAGTAATGGAGAGAGATACCGGGAGGTTACCCGAGCATAGAGAGATACCCGGAGTTTACCCGAGCTAGAGAGAGGATACCGGGAGGATACCTGAGCTAAAGGAGACGCTCAGATACCTACGCTTTAATATAGTGCTAGAAGAAGCCTGCATTCAAAGCCCTGAAAAGATAGGGTGCAATAGGAAAACAGAATCAATGAAAGAGGCGATCTGAAAGGGATGGGCTTAAATTCCATGTCGGAATAATGATAGAGGCATGAGATTCATGTAGCCGGCCGCAGTCTGTCACGTCTGTCTTGTCTTTTTCTTTTTTCTGACGTCATAAAGTAAGAACATGTTTGGGGGAATTAACATGAAAATTGCGCGATTGTATAGCCAGGATGTTATATAATATAAATTGATGGTTGTTGTTTGAAAAAGTAAAAAGACATTTTCTGTGAAAAAACAGGATTGGAGCTTGCGACGATTGGTGCTCGCTCTTATTGTTGGTTTTTTTAAGAAACGTAAAGCATAACAAAGTGTTATATGAAGAGAAGATAAACAGATTTAAGCATGGAAGACTTTACACTGTTAGTACACTTGTGCAAACAGCTGCCAAAACACGCACCTAAGCTGACAAAGTACAGTGCAGAATGGGTTAAAGGAACCGCTACAAAATGTTTATGCCATGGCCCCAGGGTGGATCGCTATCTAAAACGATCCTGCAACACATGACGACAAATTTGCACGCCACGTACACTGGCTAAAAGTGAAATAAGCACCTAGCTAGTGTAGAGCTTTGCAAGATGTACCAAGAGGAGAAGGAAGAGGAGTCGCTGTTAGATTGGATACTTAACATTTGCACAGATGGGGCTGAAATGCCTTCTGCACCACCCGCCCCCTCTGAACCACAAAGCGAAGACAGTAAAGACAAAGGATTATACCCGCTGAGGGACTTTAAAGCAGCCACTGGATATAGCAACCCAGCATACGAGTCACCTATGCAAAGCAGTGACGAAAACCCAGACAAAGATAGAGACAGAAATATCACCTCCAACGTCTCGAGGGACAAGGAGAGATGCGAAAGGGAAAAAGGAGACCAGGCACAAGCAAGTATATATCTAGATATGGAAAGAGATGGAAGGAGATGGAAGAGATGAGGACAGAACTGATGAGATGGCATTCACACAGAACAAATGGATGGGAGGTCAGATTCTATTGAAACTCGATGGTAAAGGCATTGAGGACGTGAGACAAAAGGGAGAGCCAGACGATTCAAAAAGCAAAGAGAAGGAAAAGGAAAAAGGATTGAGGGACGAGAGGATCAGAAAAAAAGATAGACAGAGACGAGAGCAGTTGTATCGCGAAGAGCAAGAAAGGAAACATGATCATAAGCCAAGAGCATCTAAGGATCAGGACAGGCAGGAACAACGAAGAATAGAGGAAGAAGAACAAAAGATAAGGGCGAAGAGAATAAAAAGACAATGGGATGAGGAAATACGAAAGGCAAATGAATGTAGAGATGTGAAGAAACAGGAAGAAGATAGGGTCAGAGAGGAAGCGAGGAAGCTAAGAGAGTTTGATGCCGACATAGAACGTAAGCGAAGACAGAGAGCACGAGATCTTGAATATCTGGAGAGAGAGGTTAAAAAACACCATCCAGTAGTAGACTGGGAAGACATAGAAGAATTATTTCCTGAGTATGATTCAGTACCAGGCACGGCTAGGGCAAATATCAAAGATGACTTCGACACCAAAAGCACCGGAGAGGCGATCGATAGAATATATGATGAAATGGGGCTAGAACAGGTACCCCAAGGGAGAGGAGAAGATGAGTGTCTTGAGAGCACTCAGTTGTATGACACTGAGGACGCCTCCCGAAGTAGCAGAAATAGAGAGCTGTCCCTAGATGGGCTGACAGTAAATAGGAAGATGAGAGGAGTTGCACAAGTTGGGCGCAGACAATATCAGACGCGGAGAGAGAGGAATATGAAGAAAAGGAAGATGAGTGAAGACGTGAAAAACGCTTCTCTGGAGGAAAAGGAATAAGATGGTCAGATTCTAGTGGATCTGCACCTAAGGCATCAGAGGCAGCCACACAATCAGACAGACAAGAATGAGTATCTTACGGTCATAGGGGGGTGTCTCCACCGCCCTATGTGAGCCGACTAAGGACATTGCCAGGTAGATGGCACTGGAGGACTATTACCCCTGCAGTGGATAGAAAAATGATGAGGGAAGAAAAGGAGTGCCATGTATTACAATTCCATTACTCGAAAAAGGAGGAACGAGGCCACAGTATATTCCCATGCAACACATGGATCAAGAAAATCTGAAAAATAATCTTCCAATGTTAACATCAGGAGCCGGAAAGTGGATACATGAGCTAGAAAAAATGACAGGAGGGAACACGTTAGCTATTGGGGACATCAAGGGTCTTTTAATCGCCATACTCGGTGATAGAGCTGACAATGTGTGGACGCGAGCAGGTTACCCTGGCGTGACTACAGTTAATACGGCACATGATGGAGCGCTGTTTAACAATTGCAGATCCGCAGTATGGAAAGCATTGCGATTGGTATACCCGGACACTTCTGACATGGGAGCTATAATGACACGTAAATGTCACAGGATCCTTTGCTTTACATTCATAATTTCCAAGACGCATGGGTGCTGGAAACGCAGGAATCTTGGGGGAAATCTATACCCGTGTTCTGCCATATATTATGCCAAGGGCTGCTAGATCAGGTACAGAAGCAGCTCAAGAAATTGGTGGGAATTGAAGCCAAACCGTGGCCTGAAATACAGTTGACCATAGCTCACTATTGCAGACTACTGCAAGAGAAAAATCATAAAAAAAGAGGCTGCACGAAAAGCTGAAAAGGCAAAACTAGTGCAGAAAAAATTGTCGAAATATGTCATTGAAGGGGCAATGATAACTAAGACAGACGGATCAAAGATACAGCAGGTCAATAATCAACAGCAGATTAATGAGGGCAGTAATGGGTTTTATCCCAGAGGGAGAGGCTTTTCGAGGAAGAGGTTTCCAGAGTAATCAGGGAGGTTTTCAAAGTAATCAGGGAGGGTTTCAAAACATGCAAAATCGCAATCAGGATATGTCAAATGGACAAATAATCAGACCACCGCCAATATGTTGGACGTGTGGAATGACAGGCCATCTAGCAAACACATGCAGAAGTCAAGGCATGGTGCAAAATGATCAAGGAACAACAATAGGCATGGTGAATCCATCTGTGTTTTTACAGCAGGGTGGAAATGGAGTTGGACAAAATCACACGGTGCAACAGCAAGTGCTGGGAGCAGAGCAAAGCTTGCAAACCTCAGAACTTGATCAATTTTCCACAAGGACAGTCTCAGCAGTCACCGATGCAACTGTCACAGACAACAAGTGCAGGACAGGCATTGAATCCTGGAATGAGAACCAACACTGGTGATGGAGGAAGTCCAATCACGCAGCATGGGACAAAGTTATATATGGATTAGGACAGCTCCCTGGGAAACCTGATGTGTTCCATCCTATCAGTGACACTGAACCCTCACGAGGAACCAAGGCTAGATGTTGTTATGGGGGATAAAGAATATTCCTTCTTAGTTGACACAGGTGCAACACGCTCGTGTATACGTGAAGGCAAGTTTTCCTTGTCCGGCGATGCCATAAATACTCAGGGCTTCACAGGAACAACAAGTCGTGTACCTTTTACAAATGAACTTCCAGTCTCTATAGGAGAATGTGACATGAATGTGCCACTGCTGTATTCAAGGCAAACCCCGGTAAACATATTGGGACGAGACATAATGATGAAGTTAAACATGACAATATTGTTCACGGAGAGGGGCATAGTATGTTCGACTCCAGGAATGCATTATTTGAACGTATGCGAAATGATTAGAGCATACGCAGTACAAACAGCTATGGGAGCTGTTCCATTGGAACCAGTAATATTCACATATAGAGTGCGTATAATAATGGCAGGGCTACCAGGCCTTGCTGACAAAACCATGAGGACCCCCAATGAGTTTCTATTCAGGCCAAGAATACCTATGCATGAGGAAAAGGGACAACTATTTCCCTTGGCAATACACACAGCCATAGTGCGAGGGAAAATGGCATTGATCGATGGTTGTGATGACGAAGGCAGACAATGGTGCGCAGTGATGGCCATTGAGGAAGGATACAGATTGACTGACGTCACTGATGACGATCGGTTTGAAGAGCAAACAGGTATAGATGAAACAACATTTAAAGTTAATCTTATTTATTGGGTGAAAATGATCCAAAGAGAGGTGCCCCAGAGAATGATGCTGGCACAAAACTGTCCTGAATATTTTGATGACGACATGGCCCAGGGGCCTGTCTCAGTGTGTACCACAGGCCCCTATGACGTAGGCTTGTTAAAAGGAGTAGGAGAAGTGAGGATTAAATTGAACCCAGGAGCAATTTTACCAACAGCACAACAGTATCCCATGTCTAGGGAAGCAGATGAGGGGATTTTCAAGACAATTTCCGCCATGATGGAACAGGGCATCTTAGTGATGTCGGAGTCGTCATGCAACACCGTGGTGTACCCTATCAAAAAATCAAAGGGAGGGTCTTGGCGTTTAATCCAGGACCTAAGGCCAATAAATAATATTGTAGAGGCCGAGTTCCCTCTAGTCCCTAACCCATCCACAATCCTATGTAATATACCCGTTGAGGCAAGATATTTCACGGCGATTGACTTGAAAAATGCATTTTTCCCAATCCCATTGCACAAAGACTCACAAGATCTGACGTCATTCACGTTCAGGCAAATGCGTCTG
Organism: Ambystoma mexicanum; assembly: GCF_040938575.1. NCBI lineage: Eukaryota > Metazoa > Chordata > Amphibia > Caudata > Ambystomatidae > Ambystoma > Ambystoma mexicanum. The sequence goes on along the minus strand of NC_090934.1, from coordinate 923,718,037 downwards.
AAAAGCACAAAGTTGCCTCAAGGGTACTGTGAGTCTCCTTCAATTTTCAACAGAGTCCTGCAGATGGACTTAAGCAATATTGCATTAGAGAGTGTTGTCTTGCAATATGTGGATGACATCCTAATTTGCAGCATGACAGAGGAAAAGTGCAGACACGATTCTATTCAGATGTTGACTATATTGGCTGAGAAAAGATATAAAGTTGACAAAGAGAAGTTGCAATATTGTCAGCAAGAAGTGCTGTACATAGGCCAGTTAATCTCACATGAGGGGAAAAGTGTTACTCCTGAAAGGGTGGAAGCCATATTAAACACAGCTAAGCCACACACAATAAAAGAGATGCAGAGTTTTCTAGGTTTATGCAATGATGTCAGGGCATGGGTCTTTGACTACAGGTCGTATACCAAGCCCTTGTTACAAGCCCTAAAGAAGGCACAGGGGACGAAAGAAAAAAATGAATGGACTGAAACCATGGAAGAAAGATTTATTGAACTAAAAAGGGTCATTTGCCTGGCACCAGTTTTAGGAATTCCCAATTATGCAGAGGAATTCTACTTGTTTTCTCCCATGAATGGCAGTGTTATGACATCAGTAGTCACACAGAAAACCACATTGGGGTACAAGCCCCTGGCATACTACAATGGAAATCTAGACCCAGTGATGAGAGGTCACTTCCTTTGCAAACAAAGTTTAGCTGCTGCAGTGTTTGCCATAGAGAAGGCTACAACAATTGTGATGAGATGCTCAATGACGTTGTTTGTCGAGCATGCATTATTTTCCATTCTAGAGAAACCAAACGGCACATTGACATCTCAGAGAGCTTCTGCGTATGAAGTGATCATATCAAATCCATCGATTAAGATAACTCGATGTCAGATAGTGAACCCAGCTATGTTTATAGCAGAGCCAGTCACTGAAGGAGAGCCGATCCATGACTGCACGAATTCTGAAGAATTCTATGATGAGATTCCCAGAGTGAAAGAAAATGCATTGGCAGAAGGAGAAATTGTCTTTGTTGATGGTTCTTCGAGAATTGATCAAAATGACGGGCAAAGATGTACAGGCACTGCTGTGATGAAGCACACAGTAAATGGAAAAATTTGAGTACTTATTAGTGCACGATTACCATCTCATTATTCAGTGCAAGCTGCAGCATTATTGGGGTTGATACTCTCTATTGAGAATCACACAGACCAAGAAGTGATGGTGTACAGTGACTCCGCCTATGTGATGTCGACAGTGCACGCAGGCCTAGCTCGCTGGAAAAAGGAGGGGCTACCTCTGAGCGGACGGCATGACAGTGCAGCACGCAGCCCTATTGGACAGGTTGATTAAGGCACTACAGCTCCCAGTGGGCATAGCGGTCGTGAAATGCGCCGCTAACACGAAAGGGAAAGATTTTATCTCACAAGGAAATCAAGCAGTAGGCATGGAAGACAAGCGTATGACGACCAAGGACGAAATAATAATGAATTTGGACAAAACTGATGTGCATGAGAGGATGATAGTTGCACGAAGCGAACCTGAGGGTTATAGTAACATGGGGCAAACCCAGTCATTGGAACTCCAAGGGGAAGCACCACAGGAGGAGAAACATTGTTTGGAAGCAGCAAGGGTGTTCTTTAAATCCCTCCGAGAGCTTGTGGAGACAAGACAGCACTGGTAAGCCGGTGATGCCTATAGCCCTGTTAAAAATTGCATTGGAACAATTGCATTATCCAGCGCACATGTCAAAAGAGAATCTAGCAGCAACGATCGCTGAAGACTGGTTTATGCCGAATTTAGCCGAGCACGTTGCATTTTTTATGGTGAACTGTATAATCTGCCAACAGTTCACGGCTGGGCATACACTAAGAGTAATTAGAGGAGTCATCCCAAGGCTCAATTGACCTTTTCAGCACTTGCATGTCGATTATGTCGATATGATTCAAGTATGTAACAGGTACAGGTATCTCATTGTTGTGGTGTGTCCATTCTCTAGATGGATAGAAGCAGGTCCATGTACACACCCAGACTCTAGCTGTGCGGCCAAATTTATGGTGAGAGAGGTATTTCCCAGATGGGGAGTATGTGAGGTCATGAGGTCAGATAATTTCCCTCACTTTGTTAATGCAGTATTCAAACAGATTAGCTTGCTGCTTGGTATAAAGCACACGTTATCTTCAGCGTGTCATCCTCAAGGTAATGGGTTATGTGAGAAGCTCAACGGCTTCTTAAAAGAAAGGATAGCCAAGTTGAAGCTTACTCTAAAGAAGGGATGGCTACACTGCCTTCCACTGGCACTGTATGCACTCAGAAACCAGCCCGGTTCTGACCATCATCTTACGCCGCACGAAATAGCAACAGGCAGAAAGATGCACACTCCATTGACACCCCAAGATAGAGCTAGATGGGATGCTCAGCCGACAGGGGAAATTTTAGGATCAGAAATGCAAAATGACTTGAATTGCATGACATCTTGTCTTACTGTAATTTCAGGACTGCTGCAGCGATGACAAAAAAGGTGCAGGGTAGCACAGAACACAGAAAGAGATACTACAACAGACCCAATTCAAGGTTTGTGTCTCCCACCAGTTTTCCCTGGAGACACAGACCTGGTGAGAAACCACATGAGAAAAAAGTGGGACGAGCCAAGGTTCAACAGTCCCTTTAAAGTGGAAGACGTCACTCCCTCTGCCGTCAAGCTACAAGGAAGAAGAGCTTGGTTGTTCCTGGGTGATATCAAACCATACAACGAAGAAGGCCCTGTGCCCACAATCCAACCCGTAGAAACTACAGAAGATGGGGAAGAACCAGAACATGTGCAGACGAGATCCATGACGAGGAAGAAGGACGCATGACCAGCAAAACAAAGACAAGGAACTTTGGTGCAAATTGTGGCTTAAATTTGGACATTTCCTCTGAGCAAAAAAGGGGACAAGGACATACAAACTGACACTCATTGCATCCTAGTTGCAGGGTGAAGAAGAAAATTGTACGTATTTGCCACAACATAGTCTGCTGACTTTGAACTTTGGACTGAGGCATACTGAAGCCTTGATGAGAAAAGGATATGCCAAATGTTGATTGAGGACACACAAACTGGAAGAACATACAGTATCCAGACTCCTTCCAAACAGGAGCTTTATTGGGACTCACTTATGGTGTCCCACAGCAGTGGCATTACTAACGACATTCTAATATACTTCGAGCTAGTTTTGAGATTGTATCTGTCATTAATAGGAATGCTCACTAACATCACTGAATTTCTTCAAAACCCTGAAAACGAAAAAAACTATAAGGAGACTGTTCATTGTGATTGCTGAGCAGTTCCTTCTGCTTCCGGAACACAGGGAGGACAAGACAAATGTCCCAAGCAGAAGAAGCAGCGAATAGGCTTGTCAGCGTGCTATTCTTTCTCTTGATTGAAGACTGTCCAGATCTTGTTGGAAGACGCACTGACGTCTTAACATTTCTTTGAGATCCAACAAACACAGAACGTTTGAGTATAATCCTGCACAGAATCACAATTCAGGTTGCACTTCAAGCTCATCGAAATCACAGAAGCTGCTCACAGTAAGTGTCGAGCAGGTCCAGAATTCGGCAAGGACAAGACAAATGTCCCTGTCACCAGAAGATAGCAGATTGGTAAACAACGTCTTCTTTCGCCTAATTGAGGACTTTCCAGACCCCTTGGGGAGGACCACCAGTGTTGACGTCCTCACTTTCATCAGAGACCCAGCAAACTCTGCACAGATGAGCATGCTCCTGCATGGTATTGTAATGGAGGTTGAACTTTCTAACCGTTATCAGAATTTCCAGAGAAGATTGTAAACTTTCTGCTGAGGGACAGATCGAGAAGGTGTTGCCAAAGACTTCAATCTTGTTTATGCTGAAAAAGACACAACATGTCTTCTGAAGTGAAACAGATAAGAGGCATGGACTGGGAGCTTGTTTATTTTGAACATGTCAACTAGAGACTTGCTGAACTCATTACCTTGTTTTGACAATTTCATATACGGCAAAGAGAACTGTGTATAGTAACGAGAAATGATTGCCTAGAATGTATTAAAAGTTAGTTGCCAGGCAATTGGGAGCGTAGGGATACGAAGGCTACGGGGGAAGGTATGCGAAATGGTGGGGGACTTTTTTGAGGGAGGGCAACTCCTTACCTGCAGTGAGTGGTGTGAGAAGTTTGACTTGCCACAGGGATTTTTTCTGGCATACGGGGCGGTGGTTCAGAGGATGGCAGAGTTATGGGAGGGGATACCTAAGGAGCCGGAATCATGCCTGGTTCTCCGAGTGTTACTCGATCGGGCTGGGGGAAGAGGACGTATCTCGCGGGTATATAAGGCCCTGTGAGAGAGACCAATAGAAAGAGAGCTGAAAGTTAAGAAGTGGGAAGCGGACATGGGGCGCCAGATCTCAAGTGAGGAGTGGGAGAGGGTTTGGGACCTGGTTCGGAAATCCGAGGAACGCCCATTTTCAGTTGGTCCAATTTAACATTTTGCATAAGGTGTATATTACCCCAGTGGCACTTAAGGCGATGAGTGGAGCAATCGGGTGATTGCCCCAGATGCGGGTCAGGGGATGTGGGGTTCTGGCATATGGTCTGGGAATGTGGGGTAATAATAAAATACTGGGATGAGGTGCTTAAGGGAATAAATGAGCTACTGGGAGCCAACCTGGAGAGAAGCCCAGAGACCTGCCCCTGGGGGAACCTACCGGGGGGAAACTTAACAAATTACAGAACAGAATGGGTCGGTTTCTACTTATACTTGCGAAACGCCGATTGGTGATTGCATGGAAGTCCCCCCTGGGTCCAACAATTCAGCTCTGGAGGAAGTATGTCCGAAGATGAGGCTTAGCGGAGTTGGCAGTTTTGCAGAATTTGAAGGTGGATGAGGATGCGGGGGAGGTAACGGTTCACTGGTCCCAATTGTTGAACGACCTTACAAAAGACAATGATCTGCGCCCTCCGTGAAATGACGTATCTGGAGGAGATGCGATAATAAGGGAGAGGGGGATTTTGGGGGATAGGTTTGTAGATGGGCTGAATCTAACCTCAATGAACTATCAATATTTGTGCTGGGCTGCTGTGGCTAAAGAAAACCGGAGATTAGTTTCGAGAGTGGGGGTCGGGAGGGGGGGGAGTTTGATAGGGGCTAGGGGTTGTGTGGTTGGGTATGTTTGGATGATCTAGAGATGGGCCTGATTTTTGAGGGTGGGGAGGGGGGGGGATAGCCGAGAGACTGTTGTATTGAACTGTCAATTAAAAATGTTTGTAAGAAGGGATGTTAAGGGGGAGGGGAAGTTGGACCGGTTTTTGGCTGATGTGTTTATCAAAAGGCAAATAAAAAGTGTTTAAAAAAAAAAATTAGTTGTCTTTTCTTAGATGATCGAGATGGGCAACCAAAGCAGTAATGTTGTCATCCCTCGAGAGGAGAGGCGATCTTATTGTGCCGGAATTAAGTGTTGTAGACTGAACTATAGAGGAATCATGTACCTATGCATTATATTCATCGTTGCTTTACTGTCACTGATGATTTGAACTGCATTTTTTATTGGTGCACAAAGTGTTCCGATTCCAGTGCACCCACCTAATGACGTACGCATGACACCCACAAAGGCACCCAGACCTTTTATAGTCATTCCAGTCCCTAGAAGGTCTGACAAAGGAGTGAGTGAACTTGAAATGGATGTGATTAGCAATGACACACTCACACATGTGGTAACAAGCAAGTTGAAAAGCCAGAGACAGGGTCGGCAGAGTAAGAATGAGAAAAGGTTGCTGAAAGACACAAACACTTGCAAACGATGAGTCCATATACACCAGGTCTAGTGTCAATAACTGCAGAACCACAATCCAAAGAATGGGATAATTTGGACAACCAACGTTGAGAAGTTCTACTACAAGTGAAGTGAAAAGACAAATGGAGAAAACTGAACTTTTAAAGAGACAAAAGGAGTTGGGGAATAAGCCAACAGAGACAGTATTGATAAGCACCCCTGATCCGGCACTGAAAGGGGCAAGTGCAAGCCCAGCAAAAATCTCACAAGCACAGATGATAACAGAATCAATATGGCCGTTCATAACCAGAGCCAGGAAAAGACAAGAAGACAAGGAAAGAATTGCCAGACTTTCTTTTACTCAACTGGTACAGATGAAGATGCCTGAACCATGGATTGGGATACCTGAGAATCCTCCAGCAAGAAGAAGCCATACGGATGTGTTCAAGGATGTGGTTATAGCGAACTACAGGAAGACCTTAAGAATCAGAAGAAGCATACAAGAAGATGATAATGAACTAAATGTCTACCTGGACAGCACAGCACACTTGGGAAATAACATCTGGTACCAACATATGAAAGAAGTTGGACGACGAAATTCAAAGGAGGAATGCTTTGTTTGTACACTCCTACCTTACAGCATGGGGAAGTCAAAGATCTTTGTAGCTGTTGAAATAGATGTGCAGATGGCACACTGTCTATCACACGTATCAATGTGGAAGACCAGAGGCCCGTTCATGGAAACCGATGCCTTACTGAAATGGGCAACTGAAACAATGGATCCAAATGAAGACGATTATATCCAGGACATAAAAACAAGAAACAATGGAAAAACAAAGCACATTGTGATCAGATATGAGAAGCCTGGAGATAAAGGAGTGGAGATCAGAAGAGAAGCAAATCAAAAACTGAACTTTCAAGGGAAAAAGCCAGAAGAAGCTCAGAAGTGGAAGAACAGAGGCCAAATGCAAATTTGGGGAACAGTGCTTTCACCAGACGGTTGGGAGAAAGGAGTAGTGATCTGCAGAGCATGGATGGTCTTCGGTCACTACGAGCCCACCATTAACATAGCATGAAATGGATGCAGGCCATTATGGCCAAAACTTGCTAAACTATTGACATGGGTCGAAGTGCAGAGGAGGGCGCTTACAGATAGTGCCATTGGAGAGTCCAAAATTCTGCTTCAGGAATAATGGTACAAGAAAAATGGGAGAGAATCAGAATTGTGGCCAATTCTTTGATGCTCCAGGAATGGTGCATGGTACTGCAGTGATCATGGATCATTATTGGGCATGTGGGTATAAAGCATATATCAGGCTGCTGAAGAATTGGGGAGGTATATTCACAATGGTGAATGTACATGTTCCAGCATTTGTGATTCCAAAAAGTTATCTGAATATTGACAGTTGCTGCAGACCATCAACACGACCATAAAAGGATCCAATGCAATAAAGGAAGGGTTAAGGGTAATCCGACCAATGACTCTCCAGAACAGATACGTTCTTGACGTGATCACAACTATGGATGGAGGTGTTTGTGCACAAATCGGAGAAGCATGCTGCACATTTTATACCATCTCATGATGAAGCTTGAAGGGAGTCATAAAGATATGGACCCCAAGGATATATTTCTTCAAACCTATATGTGTGGATCCAGAAGAAGTAAAAGTGGACCCAGAGGATGAAGCCAAGATAGATACCAAGGAAGAAGTGAACGTGGTTGATGAATTGCCCAGAGGGGGAAGTGTAGAGGTGGTGCCAAGCACGATTCACACTCCAAACACCCATTTTGAAGTGCCAGGAACATTCATGCCAAAATATGTGACGTATGATGAGCAAATTAACCAGCAGAGAGCCGCGGTTGGGCTCGGTCTAGTACCTATCAAAAGAACAGCACCTGTTGAAGTACCGCCACCTAAGAAAACCTGGCAGTAAGATACCCATTGAGAAAGCCATATCAACAAGCGAAACAGAATGACGATTGTCAGAATGCAATCCTTGAAGAAGCTAAAAAGATACTGAAGGAAGACAAATGGTGAAGTCATAAGAAACCAGACTGACTCACATATAGAAGATATGACGGCAGTGGATGATGAAGAGACAAAACACCATGGATAAGTGACATCCTGAGTCTAAAGTGAATTAATTGATGTCAAATGTCAGAAATTTATGCCATAAGCGTGATGCAGATATTCAGTTAGTTGAAACGTGTACATATGCAAGGAAACGCAAGTAGCAAGAATTCATGAGGCTTGCTTAAGCTTAGTAGTAAGATAGATTACGGCAAGCACCACCTATACATATCTACCTCAAAAGGAACACTTTATATAAGTATACTTCCACTATGCACAAGAGCAGAATCAACCAAGGTTACTAAAGGTCTCAAGAGGAGATCCCCGCAGAAAGCAAATCGAGAATTAAAGACAGAGAGAAACTCAGACGAAAGCAAATAATGCCAAGAAGCCAAGGTCGTATTGGCTGAAATAGCCCAACAGTGGATACAAATTATGAAAATAAGAACAGAGTATCTTGTTCAGAAAGGTCAAGATAAGCCACAGAAGGCAGATGGCTAACAGAATTAAATCAAATACACAAATTGTATGAAGAATAATATGATTTCACGGTGTTGGAATGACGTGACCAGCCGAGGGAGAAGGGATGAAACTTTCACACTTACGCCTGGACTTGTGCCATGCACAGATGTCTTAACTTTTCCAGACCAAGAAGAAGTCGCGAGGCCAAAATACAAAGAAATAATTGACACATGACCACTGAAGTGATGATTGATAGTTGCAATAATTGGAGGGAGGCTGGGGGTGCAGGCGAACTCCCTGCACCTGGCCGGCCATTCTGCACGTTGCTAAGCACGTGGAAAAGTATGAGTGGCGTTGTTGCCAAAGTCATAGTGGACCAAGTAATCTAGGATCATATAGTTAGTAGAACCAATAAGACGTCATACTTTTAGTGACGTCTACAGTAGCCATTTTGAAGGAAGGGTTTAGATGCCCCACCTGACAGTGTTTATCCAATGCCCTCACTTCGTTAACGTATACAGATATAGCACCTATATTAAAGTTACCTTATTAGAACCGATAGATTTGCCTTCCAGATTTTGAGCGTTACACATCAGTGATGACGAGTTTTTAGTATAAATGATGTGTTTTTTATGAAATTAATTGGAGTTGTTAAAGCGAGAAGGAAAATCGAGCGATTGCTGATATTCATGAACTCCCTGTTTTTTGTACTTGTCATTAAACAGACTCCCCCTGCCAAATCATTGAGTTGTCATTATTGATTTGAGGCGAGAGTATTAATCTGCATCCCCATCCGACTCAAGGGTGCTGCTACCCATCTTAAAGTGCTATTGGGAAACCCCCAGCTATATGGGCCGGTTGGAGTCCTAGTGCACACTTTTTATTCCCCACACCCATCCCATGCCGGACACTTCTCATTCCCCACACCCAGGCCATGATGGACATTTCTTATTCCCCATTCCTATGCTATGCTGAACACTTCTTATTCCCCTCTCCCATGTCATGCCGGGCACTTCTTATTCCCCACTCCCATGCCGTGCCGGATACTTCTCATTCCCCACTCCCATACCATGCTGAACACTTCTCATTCCCCACTCCCATGCCCTGCCGGGCACTTCTTATTCCCCACTCCCATGCCGTGCCAGATACTTCTCATTCCCCACTCCCATGCCATGCCAGACACTTTTCATTCCCCACTCCCATGCCCTTCCGGAACTTCTCATTCCCCACTCCGATGACGTGCCAGACACTTCTCATTCCCCACTCCGATGACGTGCCAGACACTTCTCATTCCCCACTCCGATGACGTGCCAGACACTTCTCATTCCCCACTCCCATGGCATGAGGGAGACTTCTTATTCCCCAATCCCATCCCATGCCAGACACTTCTCATTCCCCACTCCCATGCCGTGCCGGATACTTCTTATTCCCCACTCCCATGCCCTTCCGGAACTTCTCATTCCCCACTCCCATGGCATGGCAGACACTTCTCATTCCCCACTCCCATGGCATGGTAGACACTTCTCATTCCCCACTGCATTGGCATGAGGGACACTTCTTATTCCCCACACCCATGCCATGCTGGACACTTCTCATTCCCCACACCCATGCCATGATGGACACTTCTTATTCCCCACACCCATCCCATGCTGGACACTTCTCATTCCCCACACCCATCCCATGCTGGACACTTCTCATTCCCCACACCCATGCCATGCTGGACACTTCTTATTCCCCACACCCATGCCATGCTGGACACTTCTCATTCCCCACACCCATGCCATGATGGACACTTCTTATTCCCCACACCCATCCCATGCTGGACACTTCTCATTCCCCACACCCATGCCATGATGGGCACTTCTTATTCCCCAATCCCATCCCATGCCAGACACTTCTCATTCCCCACTCCCATGCCCTGCCGGGCACTTCTTATTCCCCACTCCCATGCCGTGCCGGATACTTCTTATTCCCCACTCCCATGCCCTTCCGGAACTTCTCATTCCCCACTCCGATGACGTGCCAGACACTTCTCATTCCCCACTCCCATGGCATGGCAGACACTTCTCATTCCCCACTCCCATGGCATGGCAGACACTTCTCATTCCCCACTGCATTGGCATGAGGGACACTTCTTATTCCCCACACCCATGCCATGCTGGACACTTCTCATTCCCCACACCCATGCCATGCTGGACACTTCTTATTCCCCACACCCATGCCATGCTGGACACTTCTCATTCCCCACACCCATGCCATGCTGGACACTTCTCATTCCCCACACCCATGCCATGCTGGACACTTCTTATTCCCCACACCCATGCCATGCTGGACACTTCTCATTCCCCACACCCATGCCATGCTGGACACTTCTCATTCCCCACACCCATGCCATGATGGACACTTCTTATTCCCCACACCCATCCCATGCTGGACACTTCTCATTCCCCACTCCCATGCCATGCTGGACACTTCTTATTCCCCACACCCATGCCATGCTGGACACTTCTCATTCCCCACACCCATGCCATGCTGGACACTTCTTATTCCCCACACCCATGCCATGCTGGACACTTCTCATTCCCCACACCCATGCCATGCTGGACACTTCTCATTCCCCACACCCATGCCATGCTGGACACTTCTTATTCCCCACACCCATGCCATGCTGGACACTTCTCATTCCCCACACCCATGCCATGCTGGACACTTCTCATTCCCCACACCCATGCCATGCTGGACACTTCTTATTCCCCACACCCATGCCATGCTGGACACTTCTCATTCCCCACACCCATGCCATGATGGACACTTCTTATTCCCCACACCCATCCCATGCTGGACACTTCTCATTCCCCACACCCATGCCATGATGGACACTTCTTATTCCCCACACCCATCCCATGCCAGACACTTCTCATTCCCCACTCCCATGGCATGGCAGACACTTCTCATTCCCCACTCCCATGGCATGGCAGACACTTCTCATTCCCCACTGCATTGGCATGAGGGACACTTCTTATTCCCCACACCCATGCCATGCTGGACACTTCTCATTCCCCACACCCATGCCATGATGGACACTTCTTATTCCCCACACCCATGCCATGCTGGACACTTCTCATTCCCCACACCCATGCCATGCTGGACACTTCTCATTCCCCACACCCATCCCATGCTGGACACTTCTCATTCCCCACACCCATGCCATGCTGGACACTTCTTATTCCCCACACCCATGCCATCAGGGACACTTCTTGTTCCCCACTCCCATCCCATGCTGGACACTTCTCATTCCCCACACCCATGCCATGCTGGACACTTCTCATTCCCCACACCCATCCCATGCTGGACACTTCTCATTCCCCACACCCATGCCATGCTGGACACTTCTTATTCCCCACACCCATGCCATCAGGGACACTTCTTGTTCCCCACTCCCATCCCATGCTGGACACTTCTCATTCCCCACACCCATGCCATCAGGGACACTTCTTGTTCCACACTCGCAAACACTGTTTTGTGACTCCTTAGCAGTCCCTCGATTTCCTATCCCACTTAAAGCACTGTCGGCGCATCTTTCTAAACCAAAGTGTGGAAAGGCATGTTTGGTGTCAGTAGGAAGTTCAATGAATGGACCATTCTGAAATATCTAGCAGTCTCATGGTACGTTCCTGAGTGATGTGACTACCGCTTAATTTCCATGGCTCCATCTCTGCGCCTCGCAATTTCCTCGTTCAGTTTCCTCTATGATTGAGAAAGTGCAGCTTTTTGCATGTATTGATATGCATAGGAGCACTTTAATATTTGAAATATGCAGACGTAGGTTAGAACGTTATTAAGATTTTAAATAGAAAAAAAGGAGTCAGGGCTTCGATCGCCCGTGGAGAAAGGCAGTCCCATCTATCACACCGAGCTGTGCGCTAAGGCTGCGTTTCCTTGGAATACCTACGTGTATCCCCTAACCCTTGATCAAACGCCTCTGTATTTTTGTGACGTGATATTACAATAAAAGAAGAGGCATGCTTGCCATCAAGCATACACTAGTCTGTTCCCCACGGGGCTGTCAGGCTCTGATGAAACTCCCGCCCGCCTCTGCGCGCGCCCCTCGGTGCACCTGACCAGGTGATCAACAATATCCGACATTATGTGGCTTTCTGAGCAGAGCCGGGTGGATGTGACATGTGCAATAAGGAAAAAGCAGGACAGTGCAAAGGTACCACATCTGCCCTTAAGATGTAGCCTACACAACATATAACTTATATTAAATAGTTCTTAAATCGAATTTCTTAAAAGCACCACGGACCTTCTATAATAGAACTCATTCTGTTCTCAGAAAATAACACACAGAAAAACACTGAAATAAAACAAACACGAAATAATTGATCTGTAAACACACACTCGAATTCAGTCTGAGTGCCATTATTTAGTTGTAGGAAAATGTTTCCAGGATCTGGTTAAACTCTCCTCTGCCTCTCAGTTTCAAGGAAACTCGCCATAAGGTAGCCAACTTTCATATTTTGGCCCACCAGTACTCAATCTTAATTTTCCTGCCAAATTCTAAACTTTGGTTTCTTGCCTGCAGCTTCTGCTTTCCTAGGGTGTAGAACAAACACTGGATTTCAGATGTGCCCCAATATCACTCTAATGTTACTATATTGCCCTTTTGTAATTTCAGCTTCCTACACTCATGTGATGACAACAGACACAATGGGCCTCATTACAACTCAGGCGTTAAGGGTTAACGCCGTCGTTAACCCTTAACGCCTGATTCCGATTTTAACGGCTGCGGCAAATGCCAATGTAGTCTTCAGCAATGACATGCGGCGGGAGACCCTCCTAAAAAAAAAAGGCCATCTGGGCAGAGGTTGCCCACAAAGTCAGTGCGTTGGGCACCACCACCCGCACAGTCAAGGACTGCCGTAAGAGGTGGGACGACCTCCGGGTCCGTGTCAGAATGTGAATCGCAAGCTGGCAATGGGCACAGGAGGTGGCGCCGATTCCCCTCTGAAACTCCGGGAGTGGGAGGAGATCTGCGCCTCCACAATTGGTGTGGAATCGGTAGAGGGTGTTGGAGACATGGAGCATGGTGTGGCCACTTCATCCGATGGAGGTGAGTGTATACATCAAACAATGCACAGTGAAGGATGAGGGGTCCCCCAAATATGTGTCCATATTCACGCCATGGATCCAGCCACAAACATACATGCATGCATCACCATATACACGTGCAACACAGACCCATTCATGCATGACCCACCCGACATCCCCATTACCGGAATCCAAAATAAAGAATCCCCAATGCATAGAGAGGCATGACGTAAACATTCTGCATAAGGCACGTTGAACCATAAACGATTATATTCCCTATTTTTGACCCCTACAGGATCACAGACAGACACTGAAGACCCACGCACTGTGACACCTGCTCCCCCAGCAACGAAAAAGCCCAGGAGAGATGAGACAGGGGACGCCGCCACCACCTGAAGGGGAACCGGGAGGAGTGTTCAGCAGCAGAGGGCCAAAGGCAGCAAGATCACCACTTCGACGCAGCCGGAGGCCACGGCTGCTGCTATTGTTGCACCCACGGCAGTGTGTCCCATAACATGTGAAATCAGCACGGAGGGCACGCACTCTGCTGCCACCAGTTCAACTGGTGAGGCAGCAGCCACCGTACCACTTTCGGACGTGGAGGAGGCAATTGACGTTCTGGATCGAAGCCAGACCCCCAGCCCAACACGGTCCATTGAGCCCAGCCCTAGGCCATCATCAGGGTCAGGTAGCCATGGAGGATCAGCCACCCACACCGTGGAAGGGGCATGGAGGACTCAGGTGTCCTCACCTGATGCCAGAGGCATGGACCAGGGCGCAGCAGCCACCCCAACAGCTCGTAGCACGCAACATGACCATGCATCCATCAGCCAGAGGCAGGTAGAAATCACTGCGCTGGTTGGCCAGCATGTGGCCGAGGCAGCCCGTCTGAGGGATGACCTCAGTATGTATGAAAGCCAGACAAGGGAGGGCATGGAGGCCTGCACGAACAGGATTTGCGAGGAAATGGCCCAACTCAGGCAGGCCATGACACATATTGTGGATGCCATTGAGCGCCAATACCCACCCCCAACACAGGATCAACCGGGTACCTCCTCCTCTGCGAGTTCCCGGCAAACAAGCCCCCTGCGCCGCTCTCTGTGCAACTTGAGGCTCACGACATTCCAAGCACCCAATGGCGGAGGAGGCACTGAGGATTAGGGCCAGCAAGGACTAGGTGGCACATGTGGAGCAGGACACGCACACACTATAAGGCTCACATGGGGGTGTTGTGGGGGGAGGGGGAAAAGGGTGTTATTGGGAGTATTGTGGGGGGAGAGGGGAAAGGTTGTTTGCACAGTTGGGGCCATGCACTTTTTGTTCACATTCTGATCACAATGAAACTGTTGAGAAGTTGAAACACAGGCTTGGTCTTCATCATTGTGTATGTGTACTTTATTGGGGAGAGGGTTCTTTGTGTGCCTCACCACATGCATCAGGGCAACAATACCCATCTCCATCCATAATAGTTCTCCCTTGTATCTCATGAAATTTGATACATCCCATGCAGACGCACATCGTGTCCCTCCTGGCCATCGCCTCTTGCACGTCCTGGCGGACCATTTCATCCATCCTCATCCCCATCAACATCAGCCTCATCTGGTAGTTGCATGTCAATGTCAGGTGGCAGAGGCACATTCCGTCTGATGCACATTTTGTGCTGCATTACACATGCCATGGTTATCTTTGGCACTTTGTCATGGCCGTACAGGAGAGCCTCACCCGGCCCGCTTAGGCACCAGGGCTGTGTCTTCGAAAGGCCAAATGCCTGCTCTATCACGACGTGGGTACGGGTATGTGCAATATTGTAGTCCTCTTCCTGCTGGTTCTGTGGGTTCCGTACAGGGGTTAGGAGCCACCTCCTCAGGGGATAGGCGGCGTCGCCTGTATGGGGTGAAGAATGGGTACCTGTTACCGGTCACCTCTGATGAGGCCTGTACATGTCACACAAATCGTCTTTGCATTGTGATTGTAAATCACAATTACCAGCATGCATGCAGACAAACTGCGTGACTGCAATGTGCAAAGCTGAGCTCGACCCTGCAAGTGGACATGCCGGAATCATGCCTCCAACAGTAATAGAAATGTCCTGGGTGAGGCCAGGTCTCAGGTGTCCCTGGGCACAGGCAAATATAGTACCAAACTGCCAGTGTACTGCCATTCCGACATCCATGTTGCCATGCTGTGAAGCATCACTTCAGTGGTGCTATAGGTGTGTGGTTCGATGCTATGGCTAGGGGTGATCCCTTTGCATGCATTCAAGAGCACATTGCTGTATTGATGTTGTGCTGTCCTAATTCTGTATGACTGTCTTGACGGCATGTTGCTGATTTGTGTATTATGTGGTGTGGCATGATGTGCAATGTGGGTGTGATGGATGTGTAATCTTTTGAAACATGATTTTCTTAAACGTTGTGCAGCTTCAAATTGCATGTGGTGTCTTCTCAAGTACATTGTGGCCTTCCCTGATGGACATTGGCGTACATCTGTATGTCCATTTGTCCTACGCACGACAGTCAACACCCAGTTGGACTATGTATCTCCCCCTCCCCCCAATCACACCGCCATGTGCATGCCCTGCTACTCACCAAGTTGCCACGATCGTTGTCCGGCTTGTCGCTCCATGTTGCGTGGTATGGTTGGGTTCTACAGGACCATTGAATCATGGGTTGATCCGGGATATCTGGCACAACAATGTGTGATTATCTTGTTTGCGTCACATGCCATTTTGAAAATGATGGAGTGGAATTGTTTTCTGTTTCGGTAGACTACTTCATTGTGATGTGGGACCACCAATTCCAAAAGGGTACAGTCGATGGCCCCGATGCTACATGGGATGCCTGCCAGTGAATAGAAGGCAACTTTGGAGTTTGCGATCTCCTGGGCAGTCCGTGGCAGGAATATGTATTCATGTGCAAGCTTCAGGAGGGCATCGAGTACCTGGTTCAGCGTGCGTGTGAATACTGGTTGTGAGATGCCATGCATCTGCCCCACAGTATGCTGCTAGGAGCCTGTGGCCAGGAAGTGGAGCACAGTCACCAACTTCAGTAGAGGGGGGATTGCAGTTCTGATGTCTATGAGGCTCACAATGTCGTCATGTATCTCATCCATGATGCTGGTGATGGTATCCCGGTCCAGACGGTACAGGGTATGTATCTGCTCAGGTGTTGGGTTAAATGGACTGGCTTGGATCCTGGGGATTGTTGGCTGCCTCTGTGGTATTTCTGGGTGCCCTGGTTGTGCTTGCTGCACCTGTCTTGCCCTCCTCCTACTCCTCCTCCTCCTCCTGCGTCTCCTCTGTGCTGACTGTTGTTGTTGGTGCTGCACTGCAATCATGTCCTCCAGCCCATGTAATGTTGCTAGTATTGGAACCATCTTGGTGTGGGAAGGGGTGTGGGAAGGGGTGTGGTGTGCTCTTTTGTGCTGCCAGTCTCCATTGCCTCCACCTGTGCTGATTGTGTCCACCTGTGGTAGGTGGGAACACTGCTCAGGTCTCTTTACGGGTGGTTCGCAATGCCGGTATTAGCACCATGCCGGTAAGGGGTTTTTGGGTCTTTACCATGCCGCTATTGCCATGTCCGCATAGCTTGTAATGGTGTGCTATTAGCGACATGGCGCTATTTCCGACCTGGGGGTCGCGCGACCACGGACTTGCCGCTATTAGTGGCACCGTACTTACTGGTTCCGCTAATAGCGGCAAGTCCGGGTCGTAATTGGCTAGGGAATTTAGCGGTACCGGTAATACCTTACCGGTACCGTAATTCCCTTACCGCACAACGTGTAATAAGGCCCTAATTTATTTACATTAGTGAGATTATGTTTCCATAGGCCTCTTTTTGCTGATTCATGTACGCTCAGCAAGAACTATTGTATTATATTCCACTCAGAAAACACACACACATACACTGAGTGGAATCACGCACACAACTATTTATAATTGCTAATGACACAGCTTCATCTGTATAGGAAACTTGGCACATGTATTATTTGAACACCTTTCCCTTTCTTGGAGGATAATATTTTAAATGCACCAAAGAAAAACAACAGAAGCAAAAACACCCTTACACAGACTGAGTGTTATAACAATTTAATTTCAAAATAATGCATTACCATTCTGGTGAAACAGTCCTTTCTGAAATAAACAGAAGAGAAACAAATGCAATAAGACAACGAATTTCACTTTACATTTGCAACAAGAAAAAGAAAAGTTACATCAATAGGACAGCATTTGCATTGCAACATTATAACGTGGTAGTTAAACACAGAAATTCCCAATTGCTATCTTTCCTGCCTGAGAAACACTTCTTCCACGTGGCACACCCTGAATTTACTTTTGATAATTACCAGCTATTTGTAGCTCTCCCACACGCAAACTCCCTTGGCTGGTTGCCTCCGAGGAATGACCCAGGGTTGCCCTCGTAAGCTTGCAATTTGAAGGGCACGGCGAAAACACACAGTTTTCAAGCCTGTGCCAAGTGAGACCAGAAATACACAGTCTTGAAGGTCAGCAGTGCAGCTGAAACAACTCCTCACAGCAGCCCAGCAAAGGTGACCTCTTCACAGCAGCTCAGCAAAAGTGATCTCTCCTTAATTCTGTCAGAGCTCGTGCAGCCAACCTCTGTTGCATCCCCCAGGCTTACGGAGCCTGTCTTCAGATATACTTCCCTCCAATCATATTAACAGAAAGAGTATTAGGTTGCCACCCCTGTGTCACAAACAATGGGATCTTCATACTGTAATAACTGTTTCTGTTTGATTTCCTGTTGCCAAAAATGTGATCCCATGCAGTGGCGCTGTACTTCAAAACACAATAAATTATACTACAGGTCTCAGCTCATGGTGCACATATATGGGTCAATAAGCAGGCCTCAAACACACAATTCATTTGTATACATGAAAATAACCTTGAATTTTATTAACATTTTATGGTGATGCTGTTTCTTTCTTCCTTACTTTAGTTTACCCATATGTATTAACAACAAAACTCCAAAACAATGTTGTTTAGATGATTACATTCTCTAATGGTTTAAGTAGTTCATGGTAGGTCTCTTGATCACCCCTGACATCTTGTTACCAACATTATAAACACATTCCCTTGTAGGGACTTTTCATCAACATTAATTTCACGTGATGTCATCAGTGACAGAGGAAGGGGGAAAAGTGGTGTCTGTAGTGTGTATGTCGTAGCATTATTCACAGGTTTAATTTAATTCCCAGGCTCAGCAAAGTCTTTCCAGGAACGCAGACATTCAAATCAGGGAGGGCCTGACTGGCATTCTATCTGGGGTATGGCATCACCGTGCAAGCAAGCGAAGCCGTTCGGCCTGAGGCCTGCGTTCCTCTGCTGCCTGTGCACTTCGTATGGATCTGCTGTGAAGACTAGTGTTACACCAAATAAGTAGGCCCCCTGCGCAATGGCATGCACTCCGTGAGTCTCCAGATACTCTGAGACATACACAGGGCTTGAGAAAAAAGGGAAGGCGCCTTAAAAGTGGCGCCTTAACTGCACTGTTACGCAGCGCCGGCTCAAGGTGTGCTCCAAGGGTGCAGCCGCACAAGGGCGTCCTCCCAGCGCAGCAAATAAAGGGCGTCTTTCCCCCAGCTCAGTGCCACATTCTGCTTAACATTTGCCACAGGAATGCCAAGGTGTCCAGATGGCCTGCCACTGAAAGACAGCCAGTAACCATTAGTAAACAGCCCGCCCGCATCACCTGCATTGGACTGATCCTGCTTTTCTGGAGTCCCGTTTCTGTTTTCGTGTTCCCTCTTTCACCATTTCAGTGTTTGAGTTGGGAGCAGGTTATGTGACATTGCAGGAGTTATTCACAATGACTGGTGTATGGATGTACATCAGAGAGTCATAACTCTGTCGTTAGGGTTAAGTTGCTGTTTCCATAGGAAGAGGCAATTTTGAGATACTTATATCTTTGGCGCCATTCGACGGTGCTGCACAAAAAATATACATGCACCTCTTCATTTTAGATAGTTTTGTGCCCAGAGTTATATATGTAGAGCCAAAAGTTGCACTTTCCATTCCTTTCCCCATGGAGAATATTTGTGCCCATCTATAGAAACTAACCTTGGACAGATTTGCACCAAACCTTTGCAAGGGGTGAGCATCTGCCATGAAAGCCTGCTTTTTTGAAATGTGAGGCCAGTCCACAGAGCCTTTTTTTAAAGACAAAAATATCCCTAGCTCCTTTTTCTAAATATAAAAACCACAATTTGGTTAAAGTTAAATCTGTTTTTATTGAATGTGTAAGGAACCAAAGATATTCGTGGATATTCACGGATACCGACGTAACAAAATGTGGGCATTTGAAAAACGTGGCCGTATTGGATCTGCAGATCAGATGCAGGACCCGCGGATACAGGGTGATACAAGGACGGTGAACACCTGAAACTAAATTGCATTCAGCATGCCTCTGCGGGGTATTTTGACCCTGTGTTGGGTAAGAACATGCCCTAGATGGATAGAATATGGCTTTTTCTTTCTCCAGCCACGATCTGTGGTACCCGCATCACATTGATAAAATACTATCCTACCCGACATGGAATTGCGGATCCAGACCGGCTCTGAAGTTCCAAGGCCCACACACTCATTGGGCCTCATTCAGAGTTTTCTATGCTGGAAACAAGGGTGCCAGTAACCTCACTGGCACCCTTGTTTCTGGATCAGCAAACTCAGAGTCTGTCTGCCGGGACCGCTGTGCCCGACAGGTCTGACCCTGCTGGCGCAGCGGACACGGTAGGCAGACTTTTCAGGGTAGCACCGGCACCGTTAGCAATGGTGCCGATAGAGTCCTACAAGCAGGGCCGGTCTTACACCAGATTGCACCCCAGGTGGGAAACATCGTTGGCGCCCCCTCCCCCCATTCATCAGAATGCTCCCCTCCTCCCCCGACTGGCTCATGTCACTCCCAAACTACACATCTTTTGTGCGACAAAACCCCTCCTCAATATGAATAAATAATTGCTATATGAATGAAGCTAGTTTCATTACATTGTAATTCAAGTACTTTACAGAAGAATTCTAATGTGAAATCACAGCTGTTGCTGCCCAAATAAATGTTTTTTCTGTCACCTGCTCTTAGGGAAGCAGTTTCATACTGTCCGTACTGGCACACTGCAGTGTGACGAGCCTGCACGGGTCTGAGGGCCCACTGACCACTGGCCCTGTGCTGCAGCCAGGTGTTCTGTTTGTACCACCTCACATGTATTTCACAAGGGGCAATACTAGACTAACCATATGAACATTTTTCTGATAGTAGGTTATCATTCCAAGATGTGACAGATGGAAATGTGAGGACAACGTGGTCTTACTTTGTTTCAGGTGGTGACAACAACTCCAGGCAGCGATATCTCCCAATAGACAAACCAAGCCACTGCACAAATGGTGAAAATTCGAAAAGGCCCAGAAAACAGAGGCACTTTGACAGCACTCAGGATCTGCGGCGCTAGGCAAACACACCAAAATAAGCCGGTTCCCAAAATCTCCTGGAGACTGGCATATTATGTCGATGAGTATAACCTGGCTGGCTGGCAGTACACGTTGCAAACTTTAGTCTTCATGCCGTGCTCGATCTCCAGGCGCTTGGAATTCCCACCTCCCACTTGAGCTGGCATCCCTTCATCATTAAAAACAAACGCCCAGTCCTTAATACAGGTCATACATAAAGTAAGAAATAGCCATCTTAAGACAACTGAGCATGCTAGAACGAGTACAACTAGTTTTAAAATAGATGTGATAACAGACATGGACAACATGATGACAAACGATACAATGACGCCAACCGATTTAGTCACTCCCATCATGCCTAGTATAAAGTTTATTAAACGTAGCCCATATACGCAAGATGATATCACCACTGCCCCTATATGCCGAGTAAACATCATCAAAAGAATGCAAGTGAATAGAGGTCTCAACATCTGCAGTTCAGAGACCTAGTCCACCTGGGCGCCTAAAAAGATACAGCTTTTTAATGTCACACACTTTAAGGGATTAGGCTTTGTCTATTCTAATTTTCAGGCGTTTTACACAAATGTGCATTATTTTTTTGTAACACAGGCAGCAATTAATACTGTGGAATATGCAGTTTAGCTACCTGTGGTGGGATTACTTTTCAAAAGGAGCTCTATAAGAGCAGAGGGATAATAATAATGATGACTGGTGCCATACCTGCCTAACCTCCTGATTTTTCTCCTAGACTCAGGAATTTCAACCATTTCTCTGAGTCTCTGGGAAAGACCCTGAAATCTCAGGAATTTTGGTGGGTGCAGCTTTCACTGATGACTTTTCTTTTGTTTTGTAATGTTATGCTTGCAGGACTGCACTGCCATGGACTGCCTGCCTGAGTGTGGATTTGTCTCTGCAGTAATGACTGTAACGCTTCCAGCACATTGGCAAAAAGAATGCAGGTGAAGCAAAATAACGCGCGTTCATTTTGCTTCACCTTTCATTCTTTTTTGCCGACTTTCAATGCGAACGCACATTTCTTTTGCTTTCCTTCTTTTTGCCCGGGTTAGGGTGGACTCAGCCCTTGTGAACCACAGCCATAAGGTTTGCAGTCTGGACAACTCATCACTGCACTACATAATGATGAAAAACAACTAAGATAAAATGTCAATTTCGGTACTGTAAAATTCAGGGAAAACCTTTGTATTGGTTCTTGGAGTTTACATGTGCACATTTTAACGTGTTGATTTTATGGAAGGCGAATGCCTTTTGTTCTCTGCAATTTGGGTGGTTGTGAAAAGGCAATTTAATGAAATATGCCTATTTCAATTGGAACTGCACATTTCTGACGTCACATCACATTACAACAGAGTTTACCTTTTTAACATGTAGGCGGAGGCATGTGAAAATGGGCAGAGTTTCGTGAGACTCTGGACAGTGCATAAATCTCAGGAATTTTGATTTTCAAATGTAGGCAAGCATGCTTGGTGCACTGCCGTAGCGTTTCACGCTGGATTCAAACTTCCAAGTGCTGCGCTCTAATAATGGACGTGACCAATCGTTATCATTGTCAGAAATGTGAGAATGCAGTGAGAATTGCATGTGTACATAGCAACCAAATCTTCAGATTCCTCTGTATTTGTTTCACTTGTTTTTATTTTATAGAATACTTAAGGAACTCAATGGGGTGCAGCAATGAGTGATAATGCCACAATGGGGACACATTGGGGACACACTGGGTGTGCAGGAATCTATGCATTGTTTTCCTGTCTAGCTTCTTTCATTTCCTTTGTGTGACATACTACGGTCCACTCTAAAACATTTTCATTCCCCTTTATTCCTTACTGACACCACCTATACATGTCTTCACTTATATGTTTTCACCTGTTTACCATGCTCGCATCCGTTGTACATTTTCAGTCATGCATTTCCTCATGTCCTCCTTCCATTGCGCAATCCCTCATACTTATATTACCTTATTTGCGATGTTACACTGTATGTCACTTCTAATCTGTCCTTTCCCATTTCAAACATTCTCTTTCCCTTGCACTTTTTTCTCTGTCCCATTTCTATGTCTTGCATATTCCTTGCCCATCTGACCTTCTGACAGCAATACAAGATGCCTCTGTTGCAAGTACCCCCTCCTTCCACGGCTTGGGGTGAAAGTGGTTTAGGTTACCCAGTCTCGTGATATAGGGCTGTGACCCCGTCCTCTTGCACCCACATTAAAACTCCAAATAAAAAGGGATTCTACATGTGCATTGACACGCAGAATCTTCACGAAAAATGCATTATTGTGACAGAATCGCGATAATGTACATTTGTCTGAACCAGTGTCTTGCTTACAAAAAGTTGGGGCGGGGGTGCATTGGGAATGAGTAGAGTATGGCAATGTGTAGGGTGATGGAAAAGTAAGAGGATAATCGGTGAAAGTGGGTATCTGGAACCCCATTAAAAAACAACTCCTAATCAGGATTCTGCACTAAAAATGTTCATTTGGAGATTTGAACATGATTCCAACAGCCAAGGCGGGTACGTAGCAGGGCAAGATGCATATTAAAGGAAACAGAAACAATAATGACACGGAGAATGGGCATCGGATTAATTACGCAGTTGCCGAATTGTGTATGGTCCTGCAAAATTATCTGCAATGTTGCAAGTTGTGGCTGTCAGCGGGGTTATTAAGAAATGATGGGTCCCTTCAATTCCCCAGTCATTCATAAGTGCCAAACAGCAGGACAACTGTTTTTTTTATTTTTTACTTGTTATGTTCCGAAGAATGAAAACCACGGGAATAGTCGGCCCAAACAATTAAACAAACACTTACCTCTGTGCTGCTGCCTCCACTGGCACTCACTCCTCTTGTCCGAATGGCGGGGGTGCCAGCCAGCCCCAATCTCAATCTATCAGTGCGCGCGCACAGCACACACATAGCCTGAGGGCACGCTGCACATGCAGTGCGCCCATGATGGGCCTGGCTAGTGCCAGCGGGGCCCGGGAAGTAAAAGCAACAAACAAATGTTACTAATTTGTCAATTGCTGCCCGGCCTGCCCTGCCTGTCCTGCACTTACTAGATACTAGAGCCTCATAAAGGAAATGAGTTCAGAACAGGAAAGAAGGAACTAGGAAAGGAGAACACTGTGGCATGGAACTAGTGCAAGGGAACAGATGTAAGGTACAGGTGCAAGGCAATAAAGCAGGGTACTGGTACAAGGTAACTGAATCTAGGTAAAAAAGCATCCTGGAAAATTGGACTGGAAACACATGAACTATGCAAGGCAAGAGTTTGAAAAACAGGACAAGCGCAAAGGGGAAATTAGACAAACTTAAGCAAGATAAACAGAGACTACTGACTATTGGGGTAAAGCCTGGAAGTAAATAGACCTGAAAGCAAGAAAATGGCAGAGAAGGGATCAGAGGAGACAGATGCAGGGAAGCAGTACAGGGGCTGGGCGCTGCAGGTAACATGGGCTAATTGCTGCAGGGTGAAGCACATAAGCAAGTAGCAAACATAATGCCAGCTGAAAGAGGGTGCATGACCGAGCCTGCAAGGAAAGGCTTTAAGAATTGGAGCCAGGCAGCACAGGAGCAGGGAAGAGTTACAGACAAAGCACAAGGCAGAAGTCAGCAAGACAGCGGGAGAGAGATTTCAATTGGGTCACAGCTGCACCAAATTCAGAATACAATGCAAGAACACAGAAGCCTGAGGGTGTGGCAGTTTATAAGCAGTACTAGCAGGGTGGAAAACTGCATGATTAGGCTGAACACAAGCAGTCACAGGAGTGGTAAATGAAAATCTCTGGCATGGACTTTGGAAGAGGATGCAGTGCTGACAAACACCAAGAACATTTTTGTATGGCAAGAAAAGCACAATAATTGCTGTAGCATTTTGAATGTTGAAGTCCATTGAAAGGTGTCTGTTTGCTTTCCGTCACAGTGAAATCAGCATTCAAGAGACAAGTGAGTTTCACTGCCTCCATAACTGCCTACACTAAGAAGCTCATCAATGCTTGCAAATCTTACTTGTCTACTAACAGCTGAATCATGCTAGCCAGGGCACTAGTCCTATCTAAGCTGGACTACTGCAACTCTCTATTCCTAGGTTCCTCTGAGAGCAACCTTAATAGACTGCAGGTCCTTCAGAATAACACATTGAGGGCAGCGTTAAAAATTCCCAGATCTCACCACATATCAAGCCTCAGACGGGACACCCACTGGCTCTCGAGTCGCTACAGGATCCTGCTCCATACGCATGTTATCACGCACAAATGTCTCGCCAACACTGCACCGAAATACCTCTCAGACAAATTCTCCAGAAATCAACCAGCCAGACCTACCAGATCCTTCTATTCACATTGCCTTAGCATCCCAAGGTTTAACCTCAAAACTGCTGGAGGAGCCAGTTTCCCAGTTCAAGCTGCCAAATGCTGGAATTCGCTCCCCCTCTCGTTCAGAACCAAGCAATCTTTCTGGCCTTTCCAAACTAAAGTAAGAAAATTGCTTACAAACAAGGCTCATTAACTACCCCATGCCACTGGCCTGTGTCGCTAGCAACTCCCAGCACTTACCTGTACTCACATGTATGCCACCTGTATTCACATGTATGCCTCCCTATCTGTAACTCTGAGTCGGCTTGTCCTTGCACTCTACCTGTATGTCATTCCTAATTGCCTTTGTAACCATGTACGCCACCTAATATGTAACTCCAAGTCAGCTTGCCCTTGTATTCCTCCTTTGTCATTCCTGATTGCTTTTGTAACCTTGTATCAAGTCTATGCACCCAGTTACCCAGGGGTTAGGTGCACTTTACAAATCAATAAACTAAACTAAACTAAGCATGCACCTCAGATTCCAAAAGAGTTTCCAGACTGTGTTGGCAGGTTTTCCAGGAATCTTCCCAGTGCATTATGAGAATTGAAGCAAATAAAGAGAATGTTTTCATGAGACTCAAGTGCATTCTATTGGCGGTGGTGATGTGTGTTTGGGTGGGTGAAGTCTAGCAGTGATTATTGCAGATGTATGCAGGTGGGTTGATGTGCCCTAGGAGGGATGCAACTATGTTCCATTGTGATGGAGTGCATATGGTCTTTCCCCTTCTGTAATGGCTTGGCAGGCGAAGAACGATGGTCTGGAGGGTTGCCCAGAGCAATGGCATTGGTTAAGATTCAGTCTAAACCTTCCAGCCATCACCTCTTTGTTTTTGCTTTGTCACCCCAAGTGGGACGGGTATGCCCAGACGTGGGTCCCGTGCCTCCTGGGCCTAGAGACCCAAGCCACTCCTCCTGATGAGGCCCAACAAGGCCAAAACATGTTTGGGGATGCTTGTGGTCTCGTGCAGAAGGGATGTGACCTAGCAGTTCAGGCTGGACTGCCCCTTTTGGGGTGGGGCCAAGCTTGATTTGCATATGGTCTTTCCCCTTCTGTAATGGCTTGGCAGGCGAAGAACGATGGTCTGGAGGGTTGCCCAGAGCAATGCCAGTGGTTAATATTCAGTCTAAACCTTCCAGCCATCACCTCTTTGTTTTTGGAGTGCTAGATGTACCAGTGAATCAAGGCTGAAATCGAGTTACAATGAGGTCTTGCAGAGCATCTCATAAGGCCTGAATGGAATCCTTTCCGTGCGGGCTAGGTACCACCTTGTTGACTCATCAGGTGCCCCCGCATTCCTGTCTGTGGTTAATAGTTCAATCAGGAGTGCATCCTAAGTCAGTCAGGATGCAGAAGGGAAAAGCCAGGCTTTGAGACCCTACCGGAAGTCGAGATGATCTCTATGCAATGGATTGTAAATGGAATCCATTTCCAGATGGTGGGTGCATGGACTGAGAAAGATGAGCTCCCTATTCTGGTCGATTTTGCTACTGGTATGATGAGGAGGAGTGCTGTGCTTGATCTTAGGTTTTCTGGTGGGTCTGTAGCGGGTGAGTTTGTGTTGCAGATATTCTGGTCCTGTGTTGTGAAGAGCTCCGTGGGTGATGCACATTGCCTTGAAGGTGGATCGTCGCCCGATCACTAGCCAGTGAAGGACATGGAGGATGGATGTGATGTGCTCTCTGGGGCAAGAAGTAGCATCCCTTCAGTGTTTGGTACCCGTTGGGGTATTCTTCGTTATGATGCAGGGGGTCCCAGGTATAGGGCATTGGCATAGTCTAAGCATGAGAGGACAAAGGCAACGATTGCATGACTCTGTGGGATGGTCAGTTAGGAGAAGATGCATCAGAGAATGTGAATGTGTCGGTAGCAGCTTGTTGTCAATGAATAGATGTGATGTGAAAGTGTCAGATCTAAGGCCAGAATGCATTCAAGGTTTTTTACTGTGTTGGAGGTGATGGAGGTGGACCTAGAGAGAGCGGCCATGGGGTGGTTTGGGGAAGACTGACGTCTTCCTGCAAAGCATGATGTCGGTTTTACCTGGGTTGAGAAGAAGGTGGTTAGCAGTGATCCGCTGTTCGATTTCTGAGAGACAAGATGTGAGGTCAGGAGAGTTGGAGGAAGGGTGGTTTGGAATCCTGAATATAATTTGGGTGCCGTCTGCTTAGTAGTAGCAACATAGGTCATAGGATTGGATGAGTGCAGGGTGGGGGCTCAGTTAGGGGTTAAACAGCAGTGGTGAGAGAGAGGCGCCCTCTGGCACTACGTGGGCAACAGGGCGGGGAGTCTAGGAGAAAGTAGGCATGTGTATTATTTGGGATCTGTTGGAGAGGATACCCACTTCAGAGATGCATCCCTGATGCAGAGAGAGTGATGTGTGTCTGTGAAGGTGTGGTGGTCAATGGTGTCAAAGGCTGCCGAGAGGTTGAGTAGAATTAGTGTGGCGCAACCTTCTGAGTGTTAGTGTCTTTTAAGATCATCCCAGATGGAGACTAGGCATGATTCAGTTCCTCTTAGGGCACTGAAACCGGATTGGGCAGGTTTGAGGAGATAGTTGGATTCTGTGAAATGGCATAGTTAAGATTAGGATGTTCCGTCAATTAGTTTAGCTAGGATCTATGTGATTTGTTTGACAAAGAAATAAACAATAACAATATACCATTTTTCTTTCTTCCTCCCTGTTTAACCGCATATATGTACAGGGGGAGACCCCTACAATCCCCGATTACTCCTCCACATTTTTAATTAACATTTCCCTCCCCCACATATATATGCGGTCAAATTGGGCATCCCATATTCGGTCTGTTTGGGTGCAGACTTTTTGCCCTCAAACTTTTCTGCCGATACCATTTAGCTATGAATCGGTTGTTTGTAATCATTCTTTAGTTGGTTAGCACAAGGGGGTCAAGAGGGCTTTTTTGAGCAGGGGCTTGATGTACAAGATCTTGAATTCTGCTGAGAAGGTGGCGGAAATGAGAGATGTGTTAAGAATAGATCTTGCAATGTCACTGGCACAGGTTGAGGATAGGATTTCTTTTAGTGGAGCAGGGGGACAGGGGTCTCCAAGGACTCCTGAGGGGCAGCTGTTTGTAGCTTTAGAAATTCAGAGTGGAGAGAAGGAGGAGAAGAGCGGGCAGGTGGAAGGCGGGTCTAATGTCCAGGTCGTGATCGCCAGGGAGGACGGCGTGAGCGATGCCATTTTAGTGACAATGGCGATGATTCTGTCGGGTGCTATGTTGTGGAAGTTGTGGAAATGTTCTGAGAGGGAGTCATAGAGTGTTTGGGTGTGGTGAGGGAGGAGGCGATGCATGATGGGGCATGGAATTCAGCTATACACATGTAGAGTTCCCTATGGGCATTCAGAACATTGGTGATTCTGTTCCAGTGATAGGATGTTTTGGCCTTGCGTATTTTTGCCTGGTAAGCTTTGAGATGATGGGTGTAGGCTTTTTGTATTGGCGGTGAAGGGTCTGCACACCATCTGCATTCTAGGATGTGGTTCTGGGATTTGATGATTCAAGAGCTGAGGTGAACCATCTGGGGGAGAGGCCTTGTCTGCTAGAGAAGGATCTGACTGGGGTGAGTAGGCTGAGAGCTTCCAAGAGCCATAGATCAAAGTGCTGGATGGACTCTGACCCGACTGGAGTGGTATGGAGGTCAGGGAGTCAAGTAGGGAATCTGGCAGTTCATGAGCTACTTTGACTTTCTTCCAAACAAGGGAGTGGGCAGGTGACCCCAGGGCTGCCGGTGGAGAGGGAGGGTCTACAGCCGAAAGAGAGAAGAATATGATTACTGTGTGGTCCATCTACTCTAGTAGGCGAGGTGGCAGTGAGGTGATAAGTTATGTAGAGCAGATATTGCGTCTAGAGTATGGCTTGCAGAGTGGTGTGGAAGTGGAAGGCAGGCCAAAATGGGGAAGGCTGTGTGGGAGATCCCAGACTGAGTCACAGTTTTGGGTCAGGTGTGGTTAGATGGGTGTTGTGTATGTGGACTAGGTCCCCCTCTGGCAATAACAGGCAGGCTACCCAAGACAGTGAGTGCACAAAAGAAGGAGCCAACGTCTTTGCAAAAATCAGAAAACACATTAATTACATAAAGAGAAGTAGGCTTGTTGGTAGCAGAGTGAGGGTGAGGGAGGGTGAGTGAGGGTGAGGGAGACAGAGAGAGAGAGGGTGAGCGAGGGAGAGCAAGGGTGAGTGAGGGCAAGAGTAAAACAGACAGAGAGGGAGAGTGAGGGAGAGGGGCAGAGGGGCAGAGGCAGGGGCACAAGGGGATGGGAAGGGAGTATGCCAGATTGGGAGAAGTGCACCTGCTTAGGTCTATGTAGCTCCCCACGCATCCAGCACTGCAGCCAAAAAAGAGAGTCAGCCCTGATTCTCTGTCCTCTTGTAAGGCTGTTGCTCCACCCCTGCAGAGCCTGCCCACAGGGTCCAAGGAGGATGGAGGCAGGGATTGTGACAGGGTGTAGGATAACACATGCTGGCACACTGCTAGTCTATCTCTAGAGAACAATAGTGAGGGCATATGTCAATTACTAAATAAAAATAAAACACATGAATTAACCATTAATTGCATCACCGAAGAAAAGTGGGAAGAATACATCAAGGAAACTTTGGGTAGAGCCGATCCGTTAGATTGTATCTTCCCTATCCCTAATGCCGTCTGGGAGTGCCAGGCATCGGAATTAGACATAATTGCGATTATTGAAAAATTAAAAAAATCCTGAGCAGCAGGACTGGATTGGGTATGCAACCTAGTAATTAAGCGACAACCAGAGGTATGGGGTGCAGCGTTACTTTTGCTATTCAAGGAAATAGGTAAAATAGGAGAGATTCCTATTTCATGGAAATCAAGCAATATTCTAACTGTTCATAAGAAGGGGGCATGGGATAGACCAGTGAACTTCCGCATGCTTGCAATGTTGGACATTTCTTCAAAGATTTTTGCTAGACTACTCCTATGTGAATTAAATGCATGGATAGATGAAAAAAGATATTACCTGCAAACCAAACTGGGTTTAGAGATAAAACTAGCACTACACATAATCTGTTGATGTTAACATCGCATGTTGAACATGTATGGGATAGGCACCACCTAGATGTCTAATGTGCATATATCGATTTCTCTGCAGCTTTCAATACTGTGCTACGCAATAGACTATGGCAGAAACTGAATATGTGGGGAATACCAAAATGTCTCCTAAAAATGCTTATGTTGCTCCACTCTGATACCACAGTTCGAGTAAGACTAAATGCAGTAGGGTGTTTATCAAATTATATATCAACCTGCTCTGGTGTTAAACAAGGATGTATGATTGGGGCCATCCTGTTTAACCTATATATGGCTGACATGAAAGAGGCTTTTGACCTATCTGCAGCAAACCCAGCCAGGATTAACAGTGTTACTATAGGATGGCTTGCATATGCAGATGATCTGTTAATACTTGACTACACACCTGCTGGCTTGCAGCGTATGCTTGATTCCCTAGCAATATATTCTGAGGCTAATGGTTTGTCGATTAATACTGAAAAAAGTAAAATGATGGTTTTTACGAAAAAGCATAAACCAAAGAAATAAAGGTGGACATTACAGTCTAAGGTGATTGAACAAGTTAGTACATACAAATATCTAGGCATCATTATTGACGAGAAGTTAAATTAGGAAGCTCATTGGCTGGCATTGAAGAAACGGTGTCTCATTTCTGCTCATGCTTTAAGTATTTATATTGGAAGACACAATGGTTACTCGGTATCAGCTGTTATCACAATCTACATCGCAAAAGTAAGGGCCCCATTATTGTATGCAGTAGAGATCTGGGGCCATAAATATGAAAAACATCTCGTAGTCTTTGAAATAAAAACCTCTGAGAAAACTACTGCGACTTCCCCAATGTGTGAGTGTTGAATTTTTGTATTTAGAGTTCAACATAAAAGGAATTTGGTATGCCTATCTCAGACAATGTGTGATGCCCTATGAAAAGATGTGTACTCTGCAAATAGACACGATAATTGTACCATATGTGGAAGCGTTCTTGCGGCTGGATGGAAATGTGTCACTTGGTACTATGGGAACATTATATAAAATACACAAGCAATGGACTACGGGCAGCGAATCTGTCCATTCCATTAGTGCCTTGAAAAGTTGGGTAAACAGGAGATTGAATGATTTTGCCTATGAGCACAATGTGGTTAAAATAGCATCACATGCACATAGTGGTGCATACTGTGAAGAGCACCTAATGAGATCTACGCCCCCAAAGTACATTTTAGCCTACCCAAGCATAAACACGTTCCGTACCTACCTACTATTAAAATTTAACGTGTCTGAAGCATTAGAGACCAAAGGTGATAGATTAAGACTACCGACTGAGTCAATAAAATGCCGATTATGTGGTAACCAAGTAATGGAATCATTATACCACCTGATCATGAAATGTGAAAGCTTGATGTATTTGCAAATTAGGTATTTTAAATCCTACGATAATGCTATTGATATTATGGAAGTCCCTAATTTATGGATGATTTTTATGATAGGAAATTATATTAATCTAATATATTATATTGTGTTATTTTACATGAAGATTGTAGAAATATTAAGATGTATTGAATAAGTTTTAAGATGTTGTGATATTTATTACAGAGTATTTCTACCTTGAAACATGTTGAATTGTTGTATGTCATGTGTTATACAAAGCCCAAGTTGGCTGAAAGTATATCTAATAAAAACTTGAAACAAGTTCCCCTCCACAGCTGTCACTTCCCCCTCCATAGGAGACGAGACGAGTTTCACAGGAGGTCAGACTATTTCCCAGGGTCCAAGTGACAGGAAAAAGTGTGGAGATTCACATGGGGAGGGGGTGGGGTGACATTTGCAGGCACAGTCCCGCTCCTCCACAGCTGTCCCTGGATGGGGATGAAGGGACCAAGGGGAATGGGCATGGCAGGTCGAGCAAACATCTCAGGTTGGACCCAATGGTGGATGCACAGCCCCCTCCTCTGCAGCTTTCCTAGGACGGGGGATGAAGGGACTAAGGAATAAGTGGGCAGGAAGATGAAAGGTTGACAAACATCCAGGGACAAAAGCAAAGGAAGGCGATGGAAGGGCTCCCCCAACCCACCCCAGTGGTGACCACAGCTGTTCTCATGAGCCAAGGAGGGAGGAAGGGGCAGACATTGCAGAGCATAGGCAGGCATATTTTGACAATGGTGTATACCCAACAGTATTTTACTGCATTTATTTCAATTGCATTTTTAGTTAATTTCAATTAATGAAGAAATGAAGTGCATTGAACTAAATATTATCAACCA
Source organism: Ambystoma mexicanum (assembly GCF_040938575.1). Lineage (NCBI taxonomy): Eukaryota > Metazoa > Chordata > Amphibia > Caudata > Ambystomatidae > Ambystoma > Ambystoma mexicanum. The sequence goes on along the minus strand of NC_090934.1, from coordinate 923,685,512 downwards.
ATTGCATTGTTTATTGGTGCATATTTTAACTTTTTTTAAATGTAGGTTTTTATTTTTGATTCATATTAATCTTTCTCAGCCTTCCTTTACCCTGTGTAAAGTTTTTCCATAGCTATTGTCTTGAACACATCATTGGCTAATAATTCAATTATTACAAAGAATATTCAACATCAAGAAGAATGTATAGAAAATAATGAAATTGGTTGATAATATTTAGTTCCATGAATTTAATTTTTTCATTACTATGTAGAGGTATTTTCATTACAAAGCGGTCTGCGCATATAGTTATAAAGGCCAAACCCTGTACCAGAGGTTTCGGGGCAAGCTTATGTCCTTTGACATTCTAAAAAACGTTGCTGAGGCTTTTAAGGAAACTCGTTTTCCAGTGACAACCCTGATTTCAGTAACATGCTAATGGATGTATCTGGCCTCCCTCTGGGCCCTGGTACAATAATTGTCCCTGTGGATCTTGCTTTTCCTGATATCTTTGTGGTCACTGGTATACTTAATGGCCTTGCTGTCCATCGTGCCCTGGATGCATTGCTCCTTGCCCTCTGCCCCAAACCAACCCTCCATGCTCCCCTAGATTCCTCCTTTTGACTGGTATTTTGCAACTATATCTGTATATTTTGCAATTCTAAGGACATCAGTTTGTTCTCGATGGTTTCCATCCGCTGTTCCTGGCGCAACACGCAATGACTTGCAACATCCAGTGGCTCAGATAAGGGCTTATTCTGCCAAATGATGCACACAGTCTTTAATCGTGCTTGTATTTTAGCAGGTTGGATATGAATGAATTCATAATGGCCGCTTGGGCAGTCTCATTTGTCTTTGTGTTGGGTGAACACCACCTAAAGCATGTCCAGGAAATCAGCAGGCGACTCTCCTTTGTGCTGATTACAGTTCCCTGTATTTGCCCAGTCAGTTTTTATAAGGCAAATTGCCAGTATTGCTACAATAATTTTGCCCTTAACTTGGCCGAGGGCGTCTCCCATGCCAGGATCTGTCGTTGGCTGATTAGCATGCTGTGAGTCATTACCACACCTCTTACATAACATTACATTACATTATTTGTATTGCGCGCTATGGACCCTGTGGCATAAAGGTGCCGACATTTGAGACATAACATACATGTATCGCTAAACATATATCCTGCAGGGGGAGGAAAACTGTGGTATCAGCCTACGAGGAAAGAGAATTGCTAGTTTTTTCAAACAGGTACACTTTTAGATTTTTCTTAAAGACAGCCAGGGAGCTTTGGGATCTCAGGGTGATTGGTAACTGATTCCAGAGTTTGGGTGCCACCCATTGGAGGGCTCCCTTTTCGGCTTTAGAGGTTCTGCTCCTAGGCACTAGTATAGTCCTGCAGGTATAAAGGCATTAGTCATAGTCTCCACTTGAATGTGATGGTAAGGATCCTGAACTTGACACATGCTTCTATGGGGAGCCAATGAAGCGACTGGCTCGCTTCTGTGACGTGGGCTCTCCTAGTCAGACACATCACCACTCTTAAGGCCCTGTTTTGTATAATCTGGAGCTTGTGAATATCTCGTCTATTAATGCCCATCAGCAAACTACCACAATAATCAATTTTAGCACCAGGTATGGCTCTGGCAATAGTTTCTGCACTTGCCTGTGTGATGAGGGGCCTAAGGTGGTAGAGCAGTTTCACGTAATACATTGATGCAGATGCTACGCTTGTGACGTGTGGGCTCATAGTCAGCGTCTGATCAAGAATTACGGCCAAGATCTTAAGTTTGGAGACTGGGATGATTTGGTCCACCCCTAACCTAAAGGAGCCAAAGTTGTTGTCCAATTTATTAAGGGCAGCTGAGATACCCACAACCATGAGTTCCGTTTTACTCTTGTTCAGTGCCAAGTTATTGTTGAGCATTCACTTTTCTATGAGGTCAAAGACACTATTTAGCTCTACTTCGTCCTGTGTGTGAAAACCTGAAAGCGGGACAACACATTGTGTGTCGTCCGCATAATTCGAGAAAAAGATGCCCTCTGCCTCTAGCTCGAAAAAAAAGGGGGCCATAAAAATATTGTACAGGCATGGAGATGTGCTAGCTCCCTGAGGGACCCCAAAGAGGAACGGGATGGGAGAGGCCTCTGCTAGATCTGAGCAGACACTACTATGTCTACTTTTCAGGAAGGATGCGACCCGTGAGATTGCCAATAGTGAGAAGTTGGCTACATCAGACAATCTGGACAGCAGTATTGAATGATCAATCAAACGAAACGCTGCTGATTGGTCAAGAGATATTAGCAGGGATAAAGACCCTTTATCCAGGCGATCCAGCGGTTTTGATTTTAACTCGAGAAGAGACGTCTCGGTGCCAAAATTGCTCCTGAAGCCTGATTGATGGTTATTCAGGATAATATACATGTTTTAATGTTCCGCGATTTGTCTATAAGCCATTTTATCTAGAATTTCTAATAGAAATGGAGTGTTCAATATAGGACGGTAATTCAAAGGGTTGTCCTTGGCTAGGCCGACCTTTTTCAGCAAAGGCGTAACCATGGTTTGTTTCAGGTTATCTGGCACAATTCCTTTGCTCAGTGAGGTGTTGACAAAATGGCAGATAGCCTTTATGAGTGGAGGGGGGCAAGTTTTTAATATTAAAGAAGAGCAGAAATCTCCTTTGCACCAGTCGGTTTTTAACTTTTCAATAACTTTTTGTAAGGTCTCCTCGGTAATTGCATGAAACTGAAATTGAGCAACCGACAACTTACACCCTGAAAGCTTCATATCACCCTTAGTGACCATTAAGGGTAATTCCTTCTTGCGATCTAGCATCCCTGTTCTTATGCCTGCTAGTTTGTTTTGCATGCCATGTTGAATGCGCTGGCACCAAGTGGCATCCTTTATCTCAAATTGATCCGATGGAGGGGGATGACCTCCTGTTCCTTAATGATTTTAAAAATGTCCTTAGAGTCAGATGCTGCCTTTTCTATTCTAATGTTATGAAAATGTGGCTTTGCTTCCAGGGTAACTTATCTGGTGGCAACACTACTCTCATTAGCTCGTTCATGTCAACCCAAGCAGGATTACAGAACTGTACGATAGTGATCACTTCCTCGATGAACCATTGCGGTTCATCTCTAATACTTGGGAGTTTTTTTGCCAGACTTTGTAAATTGACAGGTGTCCACTGAACCTGGATAGTAAACAGCGGGGCTATTGCCCATCATCTGCCGGCCCCCAAGGCATATGTCTGAGCAGCGCTTCAAGGATCATATATCCCTACCAAATTGCGTACCTTCACTCATGACCAATGGAGTGTAAGAGAGAGGTGCCTTGGACATATGCGGGTACCCTTAAATGCCCGAAGCACAATGCCAGGGCTGCACCCCAGTGCAGGTAACACTTGGAACTGAAACAGTGCTGTGGCTGGTGGTGGGGCAGGCCCGAGCACCCGCACACCTTGTCCTGTCAGTACCTTAGGGCACAGGCTAGAAAAGAAATCTATGATATCCTCTGCAGTCTCATGATCTCTTCCTCCCTGTCCTGCATCTGTTTTATCTTCTTCCTTTTGGGGGAATACCAATGTAGCCAGCCATGCCACGCTCCTTTTTTGCAGAAACTTGATGTGTCCGGGTAATCTTTCATTTGTGTTTACAATTGCCTTATCTTAAACTCATTGTGCCTAGATGCCACTTCCTCCTACCACATAGTATATGCCCCCCATTGCTGCTGCATAGGGCTCACCGTTCCTTTTTCCTTCGCCAATGCCCCCCTTAATGCCCCCATCTTATCCAAATGGAAGGTTACCTTGCACTGGGAACTGAGTATGTTGGTTAAATTGTGTAAGCAGGTGCCAAGCTAGAGACATTTTTAATTAAACAGTTGGTGTAGTACATGACATGAGCAGGGTTGGCCTTGTGAGGGATCTCCACCTGCTTTGACTTGTCTTTGCCCATTTCTGTTGCTCGTTTTAACTTACAGTCACTCCGTAACAATCGCCCCCTACCACACACTCCACTTATTTGCAGTCCTGAAAAGGAGGAGATTTTATTGCGACTCAGTGGAGTGGTCCTGAAAGGGCTTTGGCCAACTCGCTCTGTATTTACTCACCTGTCCCTGTTTAGATTTCGGGCCATTTTATTCCTTCCCATTCCTTTTCCCTGTTTTAATACTCTATTTTACTATATATCGGTAACAAAAGCACTAATATACAAACAAAACCAAACCCTTATAAGGAGCCCACGACCAGCAGTGAACCAGAATTCATTCAATCCAGAATCAGAATATATATGAGAGATCCTACCAGCTCTTTCTAGACCAGTCCTCGCTACATGGCCACTGCCAGTACTTTGCCAGATTTAACCGAGACTCAAAATAAAATAAGGTGGTCAATATCAGAGTTATGGGACAGGCAAAATAAAGGGGACAATGGCCTATACCTCTGCAGAGTTTGCCTGCAGCCCTGAATAATTATACTATGGAGAATGAGCTAGTAATGAACAATTCAAAATCGAAAGTACTGCCACTTGTTCCTTCTTCTAAAGGTAAGACATTCTACTGAAGATTGAATTTGTCTGACGTAGAGAGGGTGGAACAATGCACTTATTTGGGCTTCATTTTATGGGACAAACCAAACCTTGGAAAACTAAATAAAGGCTTGCGTCTAAAAGCGCTTGCCCATGTGGCAAGTGCATTCATTTTAGATATGGTAGATTTTCGATTTGACTAGATTTGGCATTCTATAAATGAAGGGTGATTCTGTGTATGACCTATGGCACATAATATATGCCTTTTAAGTTCTCTGAGTATTGGCTGATCCTAGAAGGCCTAATTTGGCGAAGAGTACTAGTGCTTCCTAAGGGGCTTCCTGTTTCTATAATTCGATACAATTTAGGCCTTGTATCCTTAGAGGCCATTTCTTTTTTTCCTGTTTCTTTTTTTATATGCTCATTTTACATTTTCATAAATAATACAAGCAATCACTAAAAGGATCAAACATAAATACAATATAAACAAAGATATAAGCTAAATGAACCACATTAGACACCAAATCCCCCCAAACACAAAATACAAAACACACACACTAACATACAACCATACACTCACTATCAGCTAAACCACATGACCCCACTTCCCATACCATAAATAAATTAAAAACTCTAGACATTCATACTACCTATATAAATCATTAAAGGACATACATTTCTCAATATAATCCTCAACCATACTTCTATTTGTAAATAACATTTTCTCATGGTTGGATAAAACCTGTAACTCACAAATCCAATCATCCGCCTGTGGCTTTTTCCATGTCTCCCACACTTTCATTATTTGTTTGGTTACTACTATCAATGATCCATCTGTCCATCCGCTATTCGACCGGGCTACAGCACATCTACCAGTCTATGATAACAACATAAACGAAGAAAGCAGAGGAGGAAAATCTATACCCATTATCAGGTTTAACCTATCCAGAATATATTTCCAATAGTCACGCACTCTTGTACATTCCCACAACATATGTAGTAAAGTACCTGTCTCCAGACGACAACCCCAGCACAAATCACTACCTTTCATCCCAATCTTATGCATGCGTACCAGTGTCCAACATGAACGTCCCAGCACCTTTTGATGAATCAACCTTAAAAGTATATCTAACCATGCCCTAAACCCTGCTCTCAATGAATATTCCCAATGATCCGGTATAATCTCACACTGCATATCTGACACCCATTCCCACCGCAATTACTCCCAATGCTCCACATATCCCAGCTTCACTGGGAATAACTTAAGAAAAGTAGAAACCATGGACAGAGGGCTGTTAAAGATCTGACACAGACCTGGTCTCCTTTCAAGCAGCGATAGTAACAAACTCATCCTATGCAGTAATAACCTACAAAGGTTCATATACCTTTCCCTTTCTCTTTTATCCAAGCTGTATGTATGCCTCAACGCTTCAAAATTTAACATAACATCATTCTTTAAAACATCGCCTATCTTCATAATCCCATTCGAGATCCAGCTCTTCCAATTCAGTGTTTGATTATCAATCTGTAGTGCAGGATTATTCAATATGGAAGCTTCATAAGTGAACCACCAATCCCGGCAATTACAAGAAGTCCCACATGATACCATCTCAAAGACTCCAGTTCTAACTGGAAATTGTTATCATTGTATCATAAAAATTCTGATTGCCTCAGCCCACTCAGGTTTCTTTTTAATGAAACTATTATTGCACACTGGGTTCAGCGATGTAGTAAGATTATGATTGAAATCAATTGTTCTCAATTATTATTAAATAGTAATTCAGTCTTAACTAAAAAAGCTCTTTGGGCCTGCTGGGATCGGTGCAAAATCAGAGATGAAATCTCCAATTATAATTTGTTCAAGGAATGGAGGAATTTTGAAAAAAAAAGATTGGTGCTTCCAAAATATGTGTGCCTGGCAGTTTGTTCTGGAAAGGCGTTTTGAAACTTTGTTTGAATTCATATGAAACAAATTAAATTCTGGGTTCGAAAACCCAGAGCACTTCTTCACAGTCTGTTTTTTTTACACATATTTTAGGTGACAACCAAATTGCTCTTAGAATAGCTGCTATTAGATTCCTTAAGCAAGTTCTGTCAAGTTTTTAATTTTCTTTTATTGATGCTTTGATGATTTTTGGCAAATTGTTGTTTGTTTAACTGTAGTCATAACATGGGTGAAAGATTTTTATTTAACTATATCACACAATAAAAAATAAACACCCAACCCTCACAGCATCCTATCCGTTAACCGATTCCCTCCTAGCTAACCCGACCTACTCTCCAGACCAGTGCCATTTATTGGCCACTGAAAAGAGAACTTTTGGATAGGTTCAGACCTTCCGGCACACTAGTCGCACCTCCCGCCTAAACAATGGACGTATTTGTGTAAATGTTAGTCCACCATCTGTATCAATACCCAAAAACTACACACAGAAATAATACTTCCAGTTCATCATGGCCACTTCGAGGCACTTCCGGCTACGCCCCCTGATGTAAGGGGCATAGGCCATTCACCTCATGACGTGTTCCATTGTTGATAAACAGTCTTTTCTTTAAGCCGGACTGTCTGGGCGTGCTTCACTGCTCTTAGTCCAACGGCCTTGCCCCAGTCCCCTCGAATGGCGGAAGGAGTTACATCCAGCAGCTTTAGGCGCATATCCAGTCCAATCTATCTCAGACATTAAGTGTCCACAGCCAACAGGGGAAAGGTTACCCTATGGAAGTCCACTAAAAGAGGAGACAAATAATAAAACAACAAGGACGGGTGTCATGGGCTGATATAACAATTGAGAATAGACAGGGAAACCTCTTGGGAAGATATTCCTGGAAAGGTAAGCCTGCATTCCCGCCTTCAGCAGTTCTGTTGGTATTACTTATTTATTTAGCTGGTCCAGAAACTGGGCCCAACAACCGTATTAAACACACACAAAATGTGTCAATATAGCACCTGTGGCAAAATATTCGAATGCCTCCCACACCTGTACTGCAAACCACTTTACTCTCACATCATAACATCGTTGCAATATAAACAAAAGCTGGTTCTATAAAAGTGAATTTTAAAAGTAATAAGTAGACCCCTCAAAGTGGAAAACAATATTGCAAAAAAATCCCTTTCATTATCTCCTGTACATGTTCATTGTGTGCATAAAGCGCAGTCGCCCACATTTTGCTTCTGTAAAGTCCTTTACTGCTTCTGCTCAATCTTTTGTTCTGACGGTTTGTGAATGCAAACATAATGAGGTGCCTTCTACATTATCTGCGCTGCTTTTCTGCCTTGCTTATATCACGTTTTGTTTTTGTCAGCTTTTTCCCTGCAATATTCTAAATTGTTTGGAAACCAAAGGATGGGTGGAACGTAAATCATTTCTTTGATTTCCCTCTCTGTGCTTCGTATGCCTTTTGGTTTGGTTCCAAGTTTCTCTGGGTGATTGTCTTGCTTGTCGAGGCATCTGTGAAGACATCAGAGTCTGCAGCTTGCAGGGAGATGCTAAAGCTGAATATGTCCTTACACTATAGAGTGTGGTCTGCCAAAACCTTGCAGCTTTGAAATGCATGTATGATTTCAGTATGAAGGCGTTCTGACCTACTTTGAACTTTTCACTGCTTTCTCCCAATGGCGATATGTCCCCGCTGGCCCCACGTGATACTCCAACCCCCTGCACCCTACCCCTGCTGCTGCCCTGCTCTGCCTACATGTCCTAGCCCATGTTCATCTGCCTGGTTAATGATCAACTCCATGCCATATGTCAATTGCCTGCCACAGATGACCCATAGTCATCTACCCTAGCCATCCGGTGTGCCATTGCTTGGGAACCCGCAAGCCATCCAAAGTGGTATTTTCCAAGGTACGGCCTTTGGCCATGTTGAATCCATGCGCTACCACTAGCCCATCTGACCAGGCTATCCACTCAAAGTGGCCACTCTGCATGCCAAGCCTGTTTCCCACTGTGCCTGGTTCATGCTATTCCCCGCCCCCCACAGCGGCCATGGCAAATATGCAGTAAACAACTAGACTTGCGTTTGGGGTTCGAGCGGGCCTTGATCTGGGACCAAGACCGGCCTAGTTGAATCTTACTAAAACTTGCAGACCGAGTATGCAAATGTGAATTGGCCAATCAAGGCATGCACAATGGCTTTGTGCATCCTCGATCCAAGGGATTCTAAAAGGATGCTGCCCATTTTGGAAGAGATGTATTTATTTAAACTTGTTGGATTCCTACCAAATAAAAGAAGCACATTTTTGGAACCAAAAAACAGCTTTTTGAGAAAGTTTGGTACGCATTTGTCCAGGTGGTTTTGCTGAAGGAGAGAGCAACGTTTGCCATATGAGAAAGTGAACATAAAATGCAAGTTTTAGGGCACAACTTTAGCCTTGCCTCGCATCGTGGATGGAATTTCATGAAACCTTTTCAAAATATTTGAGAGTTGTCTTCTTTGTTTTGGACATTTGTGTGACGATTTACCAAATGGCCTCAAAGTTATAACCATCTGAAAAAGTGTGGGATCTTGTGAAGAGTGTAATTTAACAATGGACAGTTCCCATCGAAGACACTATAATACATTTGCACTGAGTGAAAGAACATTGATCAGAGGAGTGTAATGGTTGCAGTACAAAACACCAACTCCATAAACATTCACCAGTAATGTTTGCTAAAGTAAGCATCATTTGGCCGTCTCTCTCTACTGCTCATGACGTCTCAAATGTTTATTTTTTTTATTTAAAACAAAGCAATCCCACATTTCTCTAAACATGTGTTTGGTTGTTTATCGTTAATGCCCTATTCTTTGACCAATAGCAGCAGAATCCTTGCATCCACACCACATCGCGCATTGCTCACTCTCAGGGATAGCTTAAGACACTTCTTCCATAAAGCACAAGGTCTACTGTAGATCAGCAGAACGTGTGTGTGTGTGTGTGTGTGTGTACATGCCAACAGCCCCACTCTTCAACCACTGTTTCCACATAGATGTAGCTGTTTGTGAAATATTGCAGCCCCTCAATGCAATAATCTTCTGCATTCCTGGGATTCGATATTAAACGGATAGTTTTCTACTTCACAGAGCTTTTTTTTGTTTGTAATGACAGTGGAAGGATCATGGTTTAGCTCTTTTCTAAAGAGAAGGCTTCTGTTGTGCAAAAAATTCATTTTAATCAGCACCTTAAGTCACAAAACAGAGTATATGTCCAGCCCGCTAGAATTTGTATTGCTTTGAAATACTATGCTTCCTTGGATTTGGTGTGATATGTTATGTTATACTATTGCTTGCCATGTTTGTGCCGCCTGGATATTTTGTGTAATGGTGGTCTGTTAGGATCTTTGTGTTTTGTACGCAATTGTATCTCTTCTGGAAATGTGAACATTAAATTGTGCTATCAATTACATTTGTCATGTCATCTTTGATATCCTGGGTGTTAGTCTGTGCAGTGCACGGTGGTGGCGCGAGTTATGGTTGCTTAGCTGACATAAAAGAAAGGGGCTAAAGATGTGATGGCGTCAGTGATGGCATCAATGACATGTGTGGTGGCATCTTTTATGTTCGGGGTGGTAGTGGTAGCAGTAGAGGGTACTGATGGGAAATAATGGGTGATTAGCCTACCATAACTCCCGAATTTCAGGGGTTTGTAGATTTTACTTGTAATCATAACGTCCTTTTTACAAAGTTTTTGTACAGAATGGCATAGGTTTTTAATAGGGCAAGTTAACCATAACGTCCCTTCAACAAAGGTTTTTTTGTAGTGAATTTCAGACGTTTTTAGTAGGGCAACGTAACCATAATGTCCCTTGGAGAAATGTTTTTTTTAATTATTTGCATACGTTCGCAGTACTGTTAGTGAATCATAACATAAGTTCATCAAAGTTTTTATTGAGTATTTAGAAGTAGTCCAATAATAACACATAAGCATACTGTAAACTAACATTTGACTGCAGTGCCCATCTTTCCACATAATGCACAGTAGCATATGCTGTAGCACAGCATGGCCACATGGCACAAAACTCAAATACACTTCATTATAGTATGGGTGAGTTGTTGATAGTGCGGAAGAACATTGTATATTGTTGTACGAACTCGTAATTGAAACAATTCCCGTTCACAACTCAACAGGGCAAGTTTGCAATACAATAGAAGCAAGAGTGCATACCAAGATCTTTGAAGCAGTAAACCCATTCCACCCTACAAAAAAGGGGGCTAAATGTCATTACCGATACAGATTTTACGGCACTAACCCATAGCACCAAAAGAAAGGATTTTTTTATCTTCAACCGGAACGCCTCCAGAGTTCCCGTTTGACTAAAAGAAAGCCTTTTCCAAGATGGCCACCATGGAAAGGGAACGCGGCCGTTTCATAGAAAGTCTTTTGCACATTTCCATTATAGCTCCCAGAAAGTAAAAAAGGAAAACATGTGACCGTATTGGGCGAAGAAGATTTGTATTCGTTCTAAAATGTGTGGTTATCAGCAACACCTTTAAGAGAAAGCCAGTGCCTGGTGCACATGGCGACTGCAATGTTATGTTTTCTCCCAACCAGTACCTGGAAGTATGTATCTCCCCGACATTGTGGCCAGCAAGCATATGTTCAGCGTACCATTTAAAGACGAAAGGCGTACCGTTGGTTTCTTATGTGCATAACGACACTTGTGAAGTGTGAAAACACTACCACGTGGAAAATTCAAAGGTGTTTGTTCGTGTGCAATGACCTTCCATAAATGTGTGGAACATACAGGCAATATGTTTGGCAAAAATGTGCGTACAGAAGTCAAAGAATTAGTCTTCTAATGTGTGGACAAAATCACAACAACCCTGTGAGGCGAAGTGCACTAACGGTAGAAATAGTGTAAGAAACACCATTACGACCGACCTGTGCACACGTTTTTGTGAAAGTGTCACAAGGTGAAATGGGTAAAGAAATTGGTAGTGAGAAGGTATACGGAATCAATCTTTTTGAAACGTTTTTGTACAATAAATACTTTTATTGCACCCAACTTCATTTTTCAACTTTTGGCAAGATAGCAAATATGACAACATAGCGTCTTCATGCAGAACTGCTTTTGGTAATTTGGGCATCTGGGTAACAGAAAGTACCCTAACGGCACAAATGCATACTAGATAGCAATGAGCCTTACGTTGTCAAAGCAAGTAGTATGAAATAGCGTTCTGGATAATGTACCTTGGCAGCGAAATGAAATAATTCCATAAAGACTTATGTACCGTGCTATGGCACCTAATAAAGAACATACTACAACCTGCAACGTACATTGGCACATTGTGAAGGGAAACATGAAATGGTTAAAAAACACACTAACATGTAAAAAGTAGTAAGGTACTTTTATTTCACAATGCACAGCGCTAAATCTTCGCCCATTACTCAGTGGCAAAGAAATTGGAAGTGAGTGTCTCTGTAGCACAATGAAAAGGTCAAGGTTGATGATCATGTTGTTTTTTCCGACACAATAACCATGCGTTTGTGCCACAGTTTTTGGCACACACACAGTATGCACTTGCGACACAGTAGTCGGTTTCCTCTCACATGCATTGACAAAACGGTAACAATCACTGTGAAGTAGTCCATCAGAAAGTATGATATGTTACTTATAATGTTAGTGCCAATGGTGACATTGTTGTTTGACCGCACTGAAATTAAGCATTGTTGACACAGTAGGCGTATTGCTGTCACAGAGATTGACAAGGCAACGTGAATGGCTGTGAACTATGACACCAGAAAGGACGGTATGTTGCTTCGTACTGCTACAACTGCGTACGGGCATAGAGGTCCGATGCAGTCATCCCACTGAATGATGACGCACATACAACCGGTAACGAATAGCTGCACTTGACGATTGAAAAAGCCATCACTCGGACGCTGGAAACCATGACATTCGCAATAAGGAAGGAAGTAACTGCGAAGAAAAAAAGAAAAATATATCAATACGAAGCCTTTATGGAAATGTAAGGTGTAACACATAACATTTCTATAAACAAATAATGTTATATGGGGAAACGTACTAACTCCCTAGAAACGGTGACAATGTATGTACTATCGGCAAAATAGGTAAAAAAATATACATTTCGTAGGTAATAGTGGAAATTGTAGTGACATCGTACAGACGGCAGTAATGTGCAATCTGAAATTCAAACAGCACACAAAGTTTGAAATGCATTACTGGCAATCATTTTTTTTTTCTATTTCAGACTAAGTAAATAATGGCAGATCGTTGTATAGGCCTGAAAAATAAGCTTACATGATATGCACTGGCTCCATTTCGGCCTCCGCAGTCACACAGTAGTTATTTGCAAGAAGACGTCCTCGGGAACTGATATTTCATGTGCTTCACAAACCTTTTTGAAGCATAACTTATCACAGGGAATGTTTCACAAACTGTGACTCCCTACATTCTTTCTGTGTCTGTTCCCTGTACGTCAAGGTTGAAAAACAATTGACCCTTATGATGTCTGGTACATGTGCGACCACACTGAGCTCCTACTGAAAAATGAAATAAAATGAACTGACCTTCACTCCGAACGCAAATACATTCACATTTTGCAACAACATAGCAGCAGTCACTCATGAGAACCGTTACTCCTGACCATGTGCAGACGCGCTGTATTTACGAAACCGTGCAGGTGGCTGCCTCAGATTCCAAAATATAGGACGCCAGTGAAACCGCAGTACTTTTGGTGGTTGTTTCTTACATAGAGGCAGTTAGGACTTGTCGTACATTGACTACCAAATGTCACTGCACGATATGATAGTGGTAACAAGAGGAAAGCACTGTTTCACTTTTTACTGCCACATATAAGTAATGCTTACCTTTGCACACAGTGTTTCATAAAGATTTGTTTCCGGGGATTGCGGCGTACAACACAAAAACTAAATGACCATGGCGGCTGTAGCAAAAGAATGCTACGCACTTGACGCCGCGGCAGAACCTATCGGTGAAAGGGCAACATGTTGCTGTACGGCATGCCATCGATTAGCCAATAGAAATATGCTTCACTGAGCGAACAGGGAGGTGGGGCCGCGGAGCGGACATAGATATCACTCATTCTTAGAGTGCTACTTTTTGATCGTTTTAAAGGAAAGTACAGTAGGATTTGTCACAAAATTTACAAAAGCACCCCTTTGGGAACAAGCCCCAGCCCCAGAAATGATGACAATCCGTCCAGTGGTTTGGCCTGTAGCCGTGCGCAAAGTTTTTCCCCCATTCAGTCTATGGAAAAAAAAGATGTTTTGGGACCCCCCCTATAACTTTGGCCCCCCTGGACGAATCCTTACCAAACTTTGCGAAAAGATTCAGAGTGGCCCATATACTTTTTTTGCAAACTTTGGTAATAATTCGTCCATGGGGAGCCGAGTTATATGCCGGCCAAAAAGTGCTCTTCCTATAGAAACAGCAACTTAACCATTACCATGTAATATGTATATGTTTTTTTTTTTTTTTTCACTGAACAAAACTTCGTTAAAGTGATTTATTGTTAAGTTGCACTAACAAAGACCCATGAAATTCAATGAAAGAACTTTGTTAAAGAGACGTTATGGTTACAAGTAGCTAGGCAGCTAGGGACCTAACTCATTTTGTTACTACCTTAATCAACTCCTCTTTTCACATGTTCACAGTCCCTACCAACCTGAAAGACACCTGGGTTCTTCCCCTCTTAAGAAAACCAAACTTAGAGCCTAGTAATCCTACTAACTATAGGCCAATAACAACTGTACCGTTTCTCCTAAAAATATTGGACAAGGCTGCATAGCTCCAGATTCAAACCTATCTGGAGTCTAACAACTTACTTGGCACCCGTCAATCAGGCTTTAGACCGAGAGACGGCACAGAAACGGCCCTCATTGATTTAAAAAATCAAATGGACGAACAGAAGGACAAAGGGGAATTAGCCATGCTTCTCCTGTTGGATTTATCTGCCGCCATTGACTTGGTGGACCATAAAGTCTTATGTAACCATCTTATCTCTGCTGCCCACTTCTTGAAAGAAGCCACTGCATGGTTCCAGTCGTTTCTAGAAAACAGATCCACGAGAGTGTTCTCCCCCACTGCATCAGCAGACTCTGTTCCGTTTACCTGTGAGTCCCCCAGGGCTCATGCGTCTCCCCCACCATGTACAAAATATTCACAAAGCCTCTATTTGATATCCTTGATAATCTGGGTGTCATCTGAAAATGCAATAGACAATCTATTTTTGGGGGTTGACATTTAACGTTGCTTAAATTATTGAATAGGTCAGAAATATATAGGTTGAAGAGGCAGGGCGCAAGAACACAATCCTGGCTCAAAACCTACCCAACTTTCTATTGGGCTGGAATAAGTAACCAGACGAATTTATACACACACATACTTTAGAAGTTTGGTGTGGCAATAATAAAGTTTTCAATAAACTCTCGGGTATTTTCCCATTGCAGAGCCAGTTCAAAACTCTAGCCTGGTCCACCCGACCAAAGGTAGATGTCAGATTGACGCATAGCATAAAGAAAGGTGGATTACCTTTTGACTGAGCTGTGGCTTGGAGTAACCTAGCTCTGAGGCTTTATAGGGAACAACCCATCCCTTGTCTAAAACTAGCTTGACATTTCAATAATATCCTGGATTCATAGGCCGGATCTTTTAGATGTTGTAAGACAAGAGAGGCAAAGATCTTGCTTGTCGAATCCAGGAGCGCAATCATTTTTCTGGGTATTCTATTGATCCCTTTTTTTAAATCAGCACTTAATAGCTATTATGCCATGAAGACAGGGGTATCGCTTTGCATCAAATCTCCCAGAACAATGGTCATAAAAACGTGGCCCAAAGGGAAGGATGCTTGATGATCACATTGGGTAACCCATCTGAACCCACAGCTCTAGAGGACTTGGTTTTATTTATAATAGATATGTTGTCATTCTGGCAAAAAGACATGTCCCAACAATCTAATTTAGAGAAATTGAAGAGTGATATGGTGTTTGTACATGTGCCATATTTCTGGTTAAAGTCTGAACTCGCATTACTAATATTTTTGCCTAAATGTTTAGCCATTATTTGCACCCATTACTCATAACATGCATTCACTCTCATTTACATTCAAGAGTACCCTATAATATTTTAACCAGTTTTTGTATCTTTGATACAATTGTCTTTTAAGTATACTGTATTGTGCATTTTTGGAATCACTTTATTTTTTTAACATTCTAACCTATTTCCTAGGCTTTTTTTAGAGGTACATGCTCATCAAATATATGTGATCTTTGAGTGAAATTCATATTCTTAGCATGAACTTTTGGTGACATAAATTGAGACATGAAATAACCCAAAATCATGTTATAGGAATTAACATTTACGACCCTTTATTCAGTAAATGTAAACCATGCTAGTAAATTGTTAAATCTTAGCCTGATATTAGAGGTCCACCTAATCAGACTGCTGGCATTATTGACCAAAAGGTTTTAAAGACCCTCTGCCACAGAAAATTGAGACAGGACTATATCAAGTCTAATAATTGGACGCGCATGGTCACTTCTGGTAGTTTTCTCAATTTCTAAAAGTTGGACTTTGAGGTATAAAGAACTTGAAACTAAAATAAAGTCAATTGTTCTAGATTGCAAGCCCCTTCACCATGTGGCTATTTGGACAGTCCCCACTAATGTTGCCAAGTAGAACTTCCAGTTGCCAAGTCCTCACAAAAATAGACCAATTCAGACCCTTCCTCATTCAAGGGTTTCTAAGGACTTCAAATGATGTACAGCCCTGATTACGCAGATCTGGACAAGAACAGTTGAGAAACCCACCCAGTATAATCCAGTCACTTCCTGTGGACGTAAACCATTCTACAAAAAGATTATCAAGAGCGTTTAATAAATTGGAATCCTCAATTCTTAGAGGGCTCCAATAAACAATTATTAAGAAATGTTGGTGCAAATCCCAGCTAATGCTTACTCATAGAATGGCATCAGAATTTGTTTGCCACTCCCTCAATTTATAGTGTAAGGCGGCATCAAAGTCCAGCAATAGGCCACAAGATGGTCTACCCAAAGGACCTTTGATAGCTTTATTTAACAATATTGCATATCCATCGAGTGAGAGTGTTTCCGTTAACCATCTTTCTTGTAAGAAGAAAATATGGAAACCTTGTAAACAAAATGCCTGGGTTCAACCACATACGAAGCTAATAAACAGTCGAAGAAACTAAGTTCAAGCCATCACTATTAAAGATGATACAGTTGCGTAACTTTGGTGTTGCTTGGAGCCAAAAGAACAGGAAGCCAAAACCAATCTCTAGATTTTTCCTCCACTCTGCGCTAAGCTAGGAGTAATGATTCTACTGGAAGAAATCTAGAGCCCTGTCCATTTACAGTCCATCCAATTTGAGACCTTCAAAATGAGTGTTTGTGCCGATGTTTGATCTGGACAAAGACCTCTGGGTTGTCACCTTATCAGCCGACAGATTAAAACCAGATGGTTTCTTGAATAGGAACACAACAATACCAAAAGTTAAAAATGTTTCATTTGTATTTAAAAATGTATTATATATCAGTCTAGATACAAGTTGTACAGCCACCAAATCGGCTATTTTCTTGTCCACAAATTACACTTGTGTAATATCACTCGAATATAGCAACCTGAAAGACGGTATGAGAGCAAATAGAGACAGAATTGAAGATCTGTCAGTTTTGGATGCTTTGCAACTTTAAAGATATACTCCAACCCTACAGTCAGAGACTTGTTATCTTGAAACTGTAACTTAGTTCCTATCAATTAATTCATAATTATTACTGTATTCTCCTCTATGTCTCTAGTAGTTTTCCCTAGGGGTTATACACCCTTATGATGTGAATCTACTGTCTTTTCCTCCAACAGATAATATCCATCATCTTTAGCTTCATTCAGAATGTCTAAATCTTCTTCATAGACCACATCCAATGTCGTGGAATTTTGTTGAGTAGAATGAGGTAACAGCTCCTTCCTCTCCGGCAAAGATAATTTCTTTAGAAAGGGAAGAATAGAAGTATTTTGTTTAGTTAGTCATTCCAAAGCTCTTCAAGAGCAACTGAAGAGGATGATATTCCCCAAACTTTTTTTTATTCTTCTCTTTGGATTTCTTGTTATCCTTTTGGATTTATTTATGTATGTGTTGTCCAATTGTGTGTGATCAACAATCTTTCCCTAGTATAACCATAATGGATTCTATAAGTAATGCCCTCAGTAACTTCCTTGAACTACTGCGTTTTGCCTGACAATACATCAAAGGTTGTTGAAAAGATTTTTTGTTTTTCTTCCTAGTAGTTCTCGTTTTCCGAATAGGCTCCTCATAGGAGGGAATCATAGGGGCCGTTGCTCCTCTATGTTTGAGTTAAAAGAAGGTATGACAACAGAGCTAGTTGGTATCATATGTTATCCAATGATTTGTTTTTGGGCTCCGTCTTCCAAACAGGGAAGAGTGACCCCAAAACTCCACATCTTGTGGCCCTTTATTCAGGCACAAAGGAGTATGGATTGTCTGTACTTTACGTAAACTGCAGCCTCCCTTTCTTGTTGTTAGTTGGTCCAAGTGAAGTACGGTTTTATTCAGCAGAGAGAACGGTGCATTTAACTCGTGATTTATATTGTCATATAGTTGAACTAAAGATCGTAGTACCAAGTTGGTACCCAAAATCGTTTGACATGGAGACTTGCTCTCCCGGTTTGAAAAGGCGGGCTCAACACATGACTTTAACATATTTCCATCACTGACTATTTTCGATTTGTCTTTGATCTAATTGGTAGAGGGGATAGGGGTTTTGGAGATGCAAAAGATCTCTGGTGTTTGAGACATTGAAGTAGCTGTATGCGCAATGGCTTCTTTCTCCAAACTACCACACAGATTCAAAAAGGACTACTAATCACGATAGGATAGTGCGACTTCGTCTGTAGTATAGTTGCTTTTTTTGGGTACTATAACAGGTGAGCCTTGAGTATGAGCATTAGGCAGACCTCTATCCTCCTTTTCGAATTGGGTGTTGTGGCGACCCAGAAAAAGGAGTTGGGTGACTTAATGCCATGATTTAGCGGGTTTATTTAAATAAAGGGAAAACGCCTATCGAAAACGAATGGCACTTGTTGAAGTCCACCAAAAAGTCATTCATTCGAATCCTAACCATAAACTAGCCCTGCCACTTAGAAAAATAAACAAAAAGGAGGAGACCAAAACACAGTCTCTAGGTTAGGCATCTGCCTGGTGCAGCTTTCCCAACCATTCAAAACAGTTCAAATCATTCTTCCATATTCTTTCTCTTATAACAAGTTCCTTCTTGGGTCTAGGGTGTGGTGTAGGTACTGGCCTACTCGGATTGTTTCCTTTTTCACAATCCTGCCTGTTTCTTTAGAATACACTTTCTCATTTACTTCCACCTGATTGTCATAAGGCCATTGCCTGATTAGCTGTCTCCAATTCTCATACCATTGTGGCTTTCCCCAACTGGCATTCAGAGGAGATTGTTGTTGTCTTTCAGATTTACAGAGCCCTTGTCACTCTGTGTTTCTCAAGCCTTCTTAACCTTGGAGGTTCTTCCAAGTTACAACCAACAAACATGTATTCCTTCTCTTCTGATCTGGATGGAGCACTTGCTCTGTTAAGCTTTTCAGGCTTGCTTAAGCTTGTCTATTCTTTCACCTTGCAGTATTCTTTCTTTTCTTCCCCAGCCTCACGACTGGTCTTTGTTCTTCCAGGACTCTGAAACACCCGCTACCTCATATGCCGTCTTATATTTAAGTGTTCAAGCTTTATTTCCCCAGTTTCATACCAGGGTTTTGCTCATTCAGGACTTTCAGGCACCAGTGACCTCATATGTGTTCTTGCTTCAAAGTGTTCTTTCCCCAGCTATATACTGTGTTTTTGTTCGGTTGGGACTCTGAGGGTCCTGTGGCCTCATAGGATCTCTAAAATTCAACATGCAATGTCTGTTCCACTCAACGGTACCTTCTCTGTGGAAGTGTTCACTTCCGTGACATGTCATCCCTCGACAGCTGCCGTCTATTTTATCTGGAGGTTGGGGATTTGTTCCTTCCCCACTGATCTGTTCTTGGCATTTTTTTGCGAGCCCCCCAGCCTACCGCTGCTTCATTGATGTTGAACCACCAGAGGAATGAGGTCTTCCCAATTGCCGCCTCTCCCTCTTACTCTAACTGCTTGGTCGAATGGAACACGAGCGTTCTGGCATTTGGCTAGGCTCTGGCTCACTTCCCACCCCATTGCCGGCTACGCCTTCGAACTTGGCTCAGCCCCTCCGGGATGTTATTTTCGCAGAGGTGTGTTGCTGTGTCGGACTCGCTCTCTGCCCTGAGTAGGAGATTCCCTCCTGTACACAGTCTTCCCTGTGTTTAAGTACTTCCTCACAGCAAAACAATGTGTGTTCCTCATTGAATGCAGCGTTGCAACGTAGGCCACCATTACTTTGATGTAAAGAAAAATTAAAAAGTGTTACTATTCAGTGGCATGAAGATATTAGTAAAGATAGTCTTCTCTGCATCCATATACCCGGACATTGTGCTCTGTTCTGGGAGGTCCTGCTCGGAATGGGAGTCCGTGTTCCACAAAGGGGAATCACTCCCAGGGAGGTCCTGTTTGCACAAACCCCTAGGGAGCATTTTGTAGAACGGGCTCACCTCCCTAGCCCCACAGGGGGCGACTACCCTGTGGGGAGAAGGGATGCATTGACCAGGTTTGTCACAATATCTATGACCATAACCGGGAAATAGTTATTTTCCCTGCCTCTGGTTTAACCAGTGTAGCCCATGGCCCCACCTGGCCTGGCTAGTGGGAGCTATGTACTTGTCCTCTAAGGCAGCACACAGAAATAAAGACACAGGGCCTCATTACACGGAAGGCGGTAAGGGTTAACAGTCACCGGTAATGCTACCGGTGACCGTTAACCCTTACCGCCTTACTACGAGTTCCCTTTGCGGGACCCGACTTTAACGGCTGGTTTTACCAGCCATTAAAGTAGGGTGCCGCAAAGGGACCTTGGTGCTAATTACGGTACTGCAATTTGCGGTACCATAATTAGCGCCTTCCCCATTCCCATTATGCCCTATGGGGGCAAAAATGGGAATGTGGAAGGGCCTTGGTGAATGGGGAATTACCGCCCCGCTCACCTTGGAGTAGGGCGGTAATTCCGCCATCCACCAAGGAGGACACGGTAAAATACCGGCGGCAACCATGGCGCTAATAGCGCCATGGTTACCACCTACCGTGTAATGAGGCCCACAGTCACCAGGGTAATAAAAGTACTTTATTAAATCTGCAGGTATGCTTTATTTATTTGTGTGAGTGTGTTCAATGTGTTTGGCTTTGGATCAAACCATTCAGCCCACCATGGGGCTGGATGTAATGTTAATGTGGCGTTAACACCCAATCCGGCGGGCCAAATCATGTGTTATCACCTTGGGGACCGAGTTAAGGGCCTGCACGAAGCGAGGGTCTTTAAAGAAGGTCCCATGGCCAATAACACCTGATCTGGCATGCTGGATCGGGTGTTGAGGCAATTAGCACCTCGGGTTACCAAAGCGGTAACCCGGGGTGCTAAAAGAAAAGTATTTTAATTGAATGAATGGTGTGCTGCGTCCCATTCAATGAATGAAAATACTCATCCAAAATGGCTGCCATGGTTAGAGAAGGCGGGGCTCTGTCTGTACGTATCCCCTCTTCTATGACCATGGCGGACACAAAGGGGAAGCTGCTAGGCAGTAGTGGGTGGCCGGTGCTGCAATCAAGTAAATGGGGAGGGGGGTTGGGATATGTTGAAAAAAAGAAAAAAAGAAAAAAAGAAAGGAGGGAGCGAGGGGGAAGATGGTGGCTGGTGGTGTGGAGGCAGTCTGCAGGTTTAGTGGAATGCAGGCTGAGATTACAGGTTCCAGTATGTGTTCCGCAGAACCTGATTGGCTGTGCCCTCTGCCCCGGGTGCTAATGAAGAAAAGAAAGTAAAACAAAGGAATATTACTCTGCTGTCCAAAAATGGGCTGGGCTTGACAGAAAGTAATCCTGAGAGGATAAAAGAAAAGTGAGAATTAGAAAAATACAGTTAGAAAAGGACACGAAGAAAGACAGAGGAAAAAGACACCAGAGAAGGAAAAAAAGACAACTGGGGGTTGCTGCATTCAGCTTCCCTCCAGGCACCTGGGCATGGTGGGCATGTGTGGAGCCCCCTGAAGGGTGAGCTAGGGGGCCAAACTGCTTATGACAGGGGCAGCTTGGCTGCCCCAGGGCCGTGGCGAAGTCAGCCAATGGGACCCTAACCAGAATATTTAAAAAGGGACCCAGGCGTAGCAGTGATTGTGGGTGGCCCGCACCCCAATGGAACCACCCAGAAGAAGGAAAGAAGCCACGGAGAGTGGAGGTGATGGCGGGCAGATCCCCACTTGTTCAGAGGGACTCCCAGAAGACCAGCAGAGAGTGGGTGGCCTCATTTGGTGTACAGGGCATCTACCAATAGGGGACAGGCCCCCAGCCAGCCTTCATCCAGCTTGTCATACAGCTCTCAGTGTGCAGGGGTCACCAGAGATAGCCCTTAAAGGTACTGTTAAGGGGGTGACTGAATTTAGCAGTCACCCCCATTCGCGACATACTGTTTATATAGTGTTTTATATTGTGTATATGTTGCAAGACAATGTATATATGCATGTCCATTTGTATATATATATATATTTAAGGAATGTTAAGGAGGGTAATTGTTAAGTAGGAAGTAGTGTAGAGTTTGGGGTAATTGTTAGGGAGTATGTTGGGCAGAATGAAAAGTTAAGTAGGGGTAGGGAATTATATAGAGATGGCCATTAATTTAAAATAGGGGGTAATGGGGAGGTACTGTGGCATGAGGTAGTGGGATAGGGTGGCAGCCATCCTAAGGCCACCTCGCAAGATGGGACCACCGACATAGACCATCCTCTGCCATCACACTCTGTTTAGGTGGTACTTGAGAGTAGGTAGAGGGTATGTTGCGCCACACTCACTCTAAGGGTCTCTGTGACCCGTCCAAGGAAGGGTGAGCTAGCGTAGCGGGTCCCCAGTCAGTTGGAGCCCACGCCAGAGACCTCCTAAGGAAAAGGGAAAAGGTATTAGTGTTTGTATTAAATAAGAGGGGGCATTTTTGGGATCCCTATAAAATCTCTGGTGTCTCTGTCCCTTAGTGATCAAAGAACTCAGGGTTCTCATCAATTTTATTTTAGCAGGTGCCGCGCCCTTCCCAACCCAACAGGCTGGAGGGTGCGGGGAAGTGTCCCATGGGGACTGCTCCTGGTTCATGGTGAGGGGTGTACACACTTGCTTGAACCAGGGCCGGGATACAGGGGCTACACCAGTGCCGTACCTGTAGGGGAACAAGTGCTGGAGGCTGGGTTTTCCCCAGGTGAGCCGTGATGCTGTGATTACAGAGCTGTTAGCATGCAGGAGACCAAGGTCCGGAGCAGAAGGCAAGCCGAGGGTCTCAGGGAGAAAAAGGAACTCCCAATTGAAGTGGCCGGACCACAGGCACCCATGCTGGAGAAGGGTGTGTGCCCCAAGCAAGTCAGAAGTAGTAGCATAGGTCGAGGAAGTCAGGGAAGCAGTGCCACCCGCAAAAGCAGTGTCCTTGAATCCGTTGAGTGAAGCACGTCATTCAAACACACTGCGTGAACCTTGCCGGTAACTGTAGCCAACTTCTAAGGGACTTGCGTATGGTCTAACTCGAGGGAAAGCTCTTTGTTTATCTGAAGCCTTATTTCACAATGGAAATATAGCACTTGCGTAAATTATAAAATACCTGATACAAAGCTAAAGTCATTGAAACTCCACCGTTGAACTATTTAAACTGTTGCTGAATAACAGAGTGGTTGTGTGTCCTCAATTAAGAAGAAGGAACGCTTGGTAAACCATTCCCGATTACTTAAGACTGACAATATACGAGTTACAAGTAACAAAGAGTGAGAAATACATCAAGGGAAGGTCATGTACACCCAATTGTTTCCCAAAGGAAGTCAGAATTCACCCTTTGCTGTTACATGGAAATATAATCCTTTCTTCCGCTTTAAAATTGAAAATCTATAATAAAGAAAGGTTGTGTGTTCCCTATTGTGTTTTTTCGCTTGAAAGACTGAATCTTATACTATTACCAGAAGTGACATTCTTACAATTTCTACAGAAGTAAAGAGTCTAAACCAATCAAGAGAAGAACAAGAATTGCCCAAATCAAGAGGCCCCCCCTTTGTATAGGGAAAGTTGCATTGCCATGAGTTAAAGAGCCATCTAATGCCGGTGCAAAGTTGTAAAGCGTCAACTGGCCTAATACAATGGTGACATTATTACGTAAAGCTGGGAGAGTGGCAGTACAGCTTCTGGGTAATTGTTTGGGCTGATGACTGGCAAAAAGGTGTGAACAAAGTTGGGAAAGGAAATTCATTGCTTGTGAAGAATATTCTGAAGTAAAGTGGGAGAAGACAGGGGAGACAAAGAGGCTGGCCCTTGTTTTTAAAGACATTAAAAAGGAAGAGTGCCTTGCCTACCTGCAGAGGTTGAAGATATCTTGTCAACGTCTGCCTATCAGTTGAAGGTACTAACTTGTGAGAGTCAGGAGATAGGAGAGGCAAAGAGGCTGCCCCTTTTGAGAATGTATTCAAAAGGAAGAGTGCCTTGTCTACCTGAAGAGGTTGAAGTGTATCCTGTGGAAGTCTGTCCAGTAATTCAAAGTACTGAGCTTTATTAATACAACGTCATTAATGGCTGACATAAACACATATCAGTAGATGTCACATTGAAGTGGTATGAAGTAGAACTGTAGTGTGGGACAGAGGTGGCTGTTCTCATGGTACCAATAGCAGAAGTGTGGTTGTTGAAAGGGAAGCAGCAACCCAGAGAAAACATCCTGACAAATATACCAGTGTACAGTTGTAACTAAAGTTGAACTTAAGAAGTCTTAAAGAATTGTGTACTGTTGACTTTGGGGAAAATATCACACCTTCTTTTGAACTGTTGTAGGTTGGTTGGAAGGAGAGACAATGTATCATAACCAGGATTACCAGTGGTGCTATTTCTTTGCTGGAAGTTGGAAAGGGATCTTTTGACCCAAGGACAAAAGAGTTGCTACCAGTGGATTTTTGTTTAATGTACTTTTTCTTTAATTTGGAACTATCAATAACTGGTTCAAGACTTTCCTTTTCTTGTGTAGAACATTTTGAGTCAACTTGGAATCCTGGGGAAGGGATCTTTACCAGGATAAGAAAATGTCATTTAGATATTGTGTCAATGTTGTTTATTTCTGGTGTTGCTATGTAATTTCCCTGTATGTTTGATGTTTAGTGTGTGTGCCAGTTTACACATGTCAGAGATTGTTCCCTTGGCTTCTAGACTAGGCAGCGACTTACTCGGTATTGTAGAAGAAGCAAGGCTTTATTTTCAATTATTTACTTTAATAGAAATGCCACTGTTAAGTAGGCCCGTCTAGCATGTTTTATTCGTTTGCCATTACATTGAGGAATGTGTTGCCGGCTTTGCATGCACGCCTATAGGAACCATACCAGGGAAGGAGGGGGAGAGGGTGGTCGAGGGGGACAAGGAAAGGGAGAGGTGAGGGAGGGAGACAGGGAGAGAGGAAGGGGGACAGGGAAAGAGGGAGAGGCGGAGGGAGAGAGCGGGAGAGGGAAGGGAAAGGGAGGGAGGGAGAGAGGGAGGGGGCGAGGCAGAGGGATGGGGAGGGAGAGAGGGAGGGGGAGAAGGACGGGAGGGAAAGAGTGAGAGAGGGCGGGAGGGAGAGAAGGGGGGAGAGGGAGAGGAAGGAGGAGAGGGTGGGGGAGAGGAGTGGGAGGCAGGGAGGGAGGGAAAGAGTGGGAGAGGGTGGGAAGGAGAGAGGGAGGAGGGAGAGAGGGGGAGGGAGAGGGAGAAGGAGAGAATGAACGAAAACAAATGGGCATAGAGAGATGAACACTATCCAGTTGTTATCTTTGTGGTTGTCAAGAGGCTCCATGCATTGTGTGATGCTATCACCCTATTTATTTTCAACCTGAGAAATGTAGTCATGTACGCATATTGGGAAAATATGGAAGTAAACTACAAGCCCCAGGATGCAAAGCTAAAAGCCAAAGCTAATTCAAAGGGGGTCATTTGGCAGCTCTGCGTCTACTCAGTCCTTTTTAGATGCCGGCTGCAGATGACAGACTTCCTCCTTTACCAGTGCCAGTTATTATATTTTTTAATGAATTGGCCACCTTGGCACAAAGAACTTTAGAGTATTTAGCCACAACTAAACACCAGTACACATGAGGCACACCGTCGATGCAATCATATGTTTTGCATTATAACAAAAGCCCTAAACAAAATGATTGAGAAGTGCGTTGTCAGGAGTTGGTGCCCTCTAAATAACGCTATGTCTCGGGGTGCAGCGCGCCCTCCCCTGCTCCCCTCCTCCCCGCCGTGCCGTGCTCCACTCTACAGCGCCCTCTTGGTATTTGATTCGTATTTTGGGGGTGGGCCACTTGCCACCCGAGATGTTGTTGGAAGCAAGAAGCAGCCAGCCATTATCCAAATTGAAGAATGATTGATGGGCGAGAGAGCGCCCCGCCCGCCCCCGCTGGGCCAATGGTTTCCTTGGGGAATTTTAAGGTACATATGTACACATTCACGCGACCTAGAGGCAGTGAAAGGGTTAAGCCACTCGGTGCTAGCTGAATAATAGCAAACATTGCTCACACACGCGCAGATACACAAAGGGGAGCCTTGCTGGTGTAGTGTGTTATGCTCTGTTATTTTGATGTATATACCGCGCACTGATACCACCCAGGGCAGTGTCCACACAGCGTCCCCTCTAATCTCAGGACTCTACACAGAGGGTGAGTGATGGCTGCGTCAAGCCGCTGGCGTTTAATTGCGGCAAGGTGAATATAAGCACACGCAGGGTGATTAGGGACTCTGAAATATTTACACCCTTCTGATTAAGTACCTATTAATATTAATTGGTTGGTAAATAATGAAGTTGTGCTGATGAAGAAACGACTCCAGAAAATTAAGTGAGCGGATGAGAGAATAAAAACGACTCACTCTATGGGCAATTAAACAGTGTCCATTGGACCACCAGGATCGCCCAGCTCCTTCTTCTGAGATCCAGGCCACTGGGCTCTATAATGGCCCTGCCGCCCCTCTTCTCTTGCCCATTGGTGCGGCTAAAAGCAAGCACGGCAAGACCCAGTCAGGTGCGGCCCACATCCCCCTGGCAAGATTAATCGTGGCGGTCACTGGGCATTAATCAGCCACTTGTTGGTTGTCATAGGTGGGAAAAAAATGTGTTTGGGGTGGCTCTCTGTTGAAGAGGACCACTTCCAATCAGCTTTATTTAGATCCGTGTGGGGAGGGGTCATTAGGGGGCAGACTTGTCTCAGACTTGGGATGCGGGGTCTTGTAGTGGCCTTTTATGCGGCCCATTTTCAATAACCAACCCTTCCAGGTTCGGACTGGCCTATAGGGCGATAGGCCCATGGGCGAACCAAAAACACCAAAGGCTGGAGTGGGCCTCTTTTTTGGGTCAAAGTGGGCCACTTTTTTAGCCAATTTGAGCCAGTTTGAAGAGATACCAATTCACTCTGCAGCTAGTAGTTTTGGCCAGTGTTGCTGGATACATATTTTTGAAACTGCACAATTTATATCACATGTTATCAAAAAGTCCACCTTGGTTACTATTCAAACAGAGCCACAAAAGGAATGAATAGCCATTTTCAACTGTGGGCCACTGTTTGATTGGTGCACGAGGCAATATTATGGCCCAGTCCGACCCTGAGCCCTTCAGGGTAAAGCAAAGACAGACTTGAGGCTCCGGTGGCACAACTGTGCCCGCAGAGTACATAAACTACAGTCACCCCCAGGTTTACCGACTCTCGAGGGAGTACCTCTCATGTCTTCACCATTCCAGAACGGTTCCTTTTGAAGGTAAAACAACCCTCTTCTTTTTACCACACTACAGCAGTTACAGCTAAACTGGCCTCTGTTGCACCGCACATTCGCAAAGCCCAAATGACATCTCAGCCTGGATGAACGCTACCGGGCTTCATCGTAACTATCGGAAGATGGAGGAGGTTCTGTGAATACTCAGGAACTATCTATCGCAGCACCCCATCATCCTCTGACCCAATTTGTGCAGGTTAAATTCTTAAATGTAATGGTTGATAAATGTTCCATAGTGTCAACATGGGATTTGCTCCTTCATGAAACAGGACAAGTGTGCAGTTATACCTTAGTGATTCTAACGGGCTATCTATAACGCACTTCAAACCGAGAGATTTCTAAGCGCAGACCCGGTGATCGAACCTGTGTTGCTCCATGAGGTCTTGCTTCCAAGACGAGCGTGTTGCCCCTGAGCTATCCTCCCGAGCCAAATTAGTCTTGGAATCTGGGCTTTGGAATTAATTACCAAATGATTATTCATGACGGCACCCATTTTTCTAGTGGCATGCCCCCAGTGAGGCATCCGCGGTACAGGTAGCGGTGCCAGCAGAGTTAAACTGAGCGAGTCGAGGCAACTGATTTCACAAAGTCCTTATATAAATGTTCAAACTGACTGACCAACAACGAGAAATGAGTGAAAAACAAGACAGAGGACCGCCTTCCTTTGCCCGTTCCACCCACTTGGCTGCCAACCGGGCCCATCCACAACCTCTTGAAACATGGGTTGCGCCTTGCCCTCTCCCACCTACCATGTCCCCCGCCGGAGTCACAGTGGCACTTTTCTTTTTGGCAGACTGCTACCACTGCTTACAGAGATGGTTGGATTGGCCACAGAGGACTGGAGGACTTGGCAGCATGACTGGTACATAAGTACGTGCCACAAATTAAGCACCTTATTTTCTTAAGCACCACAAGTATATTAAATAGATGTTCAGAGCAGGGGATGCCTGTAAAGACTATCCAGCCTGCCATTTTCTCGTAAACACTGCAGACATATATAGTATATATTTTTTTTTTCTTCCCGCTTTTAGATATAGTTCACATTTCAGTAAACATGGAAACATGGCCGACAGGTTTGAGGTCAGGTGCCTGGGCGTGGTCATCTTCTTGACAACCTCTCTGGTATGCTCGGGTAAGACATGGCACATGGTGGCCAAGGTTCATGTAGGTCACTCGTGTCGTGTGTGGAGCTGAGCTTATGTATTGCATTGCCTGCTTTTTGTCCCTGTATCTATTGAGGCTGTGTCACCATTGCTCATTGTCTAGTGCACATTTCATTGGCTTTCCATGATGACTTCCCTGCAAAGATCTTGCAGGCGCGAGTTAAGCCCGCAGCCTGTAGGCCGTGACCAACGTCACATTATCACTCCGCGGCGCAGCCTGCCCTCCCCGAGGTGCCAGGCCTGTGGACGGATTGCGGCTGCGCGCCATTGCTCCCGCCTTTCTTTCCCCTTCAGCGCCTGCGCTTGTAAGCGGCTTGGCCCGGACAGCAGCGCAACGAGGAGATCCTTTGTAAGGTGTAAGGTGGGCGGGTTGCGGATTAGCGAAAGTGTAGCGACATCTCTTTTAAACCATTGGTTAATTAAATGCCAACGTGAGTTATCGGCCTGCTCGCGCACAGTCAAGAGCCCTAATGGATTGTACTCGCAGTGTAGGAAGTCAGATCTTTGCCCCAGGCCATGTACTATTGGTTTCCCAGCTTATTTATTTGCTTGTAATTTTACTTTGACAGTTAATTTTCTCTCTCTACTTATTGCATTGATTGCCGCAGAGAGGGTTCGGGTTTTAAGTAATGGGCCGCCCCATCCTCGGTGCCGGTCTGGAGGCGCGCTCTGCGCTGTACAGAATGGCTGAGGTGCTGGGTGGTGGCACTGCTTGGGGAAAACGGTATAAAGTGCAATGGTGGAGCAGGGGCGGCCCTTGTGTTGCAATCTGCAGCCCGTGTGAACGGTATGTTTCACACACGCAATAACTGAAGGATTCCCGAATGGCTCTTCTTGGGCACGTTGTTTAGATTTAGCCACACCAAGAGAGTGTCGCGCCACGTGTTGGGGTTCACCTGGCACCTTTGTCGCAACAAACCAGGCCCAGTAGCGGGGGCAGGGGGCCCAGGCCCCCTCAAGGCAATTCCAAGGCCCTCCCTAGAAAGGAGGTCTTGCCAGTGGTGTTAACCACCAGTTGGACCATGGGGGATGGAGGTGGACAGAGGGGGGAGGCAGGCAGGAAGAGGGGGGGGGGGTTCTATAAACGTGAGGCAGCAACTTCAGATCGATTAGCATTCTGAGGAGCTGCATTGTAGGAGGTCTGGCCAAGATTTATTTGCCTGCCTTGGACTATGTGTTATGCCCCACACAGAGGAGTTTCTAGAGGGGGGGGGCTAACAGGGCTATAACCCAGTTCTTTTGGTTGTAGCCCCGGATAGAAGCCCAGGAACTACAACCAAAAGACTAGCTGAACCTGAGTCCCGACAGTCTCAACATTAGCGTTGCCCCGGACCTATTCCAGACCTAGCAACAGTCCTGGCCCCACAGCCATGAAAACACAAGTGGCCGGGGATATGGCAGGAGGGGGGGGGCATTCACATCTCTAAGTGAGGTAGCACACGTGCTCAAGCAGGGTGCATACAACTATCTAGCAAGATCCTGTGTTCCTTTTTGAACCACACTATTCATCTTACATTTCCAACCTCTCAGTTAAAAATGTGCTATTTTTTTCAAACCTATCAACTTGATTTCTGTAATTTAAAGAATGTTTATTTTGTGCGAGAATATAACCATTGCTTCCATCATGCTTAATAAGATGGTTACCTTTATCAAACAATAAATGGCAGGTGATGATGCTTGTTAACATATAACTGCAGCTGGTGCATGGACCCTGACAAATTACATTCAGAGTATCTATTCTGCGGCATTATCAACTCGTGCAGAAGTGAAAAAATAAGGTTGGCGGTAGGAACAATGTAATTCTGGAGGGGACAGTGTAGTAAGATCAAAATGTTGTTTGATGCAAGGCTTTGAGTTAAACATTCCCACTATCATTTCTCTAGGCAGTCTTCCATTCCATAATCTTTGGTATTTCTGTGCCTTTGCAGAAGGGGACAAGCCATTAGTCTTGGATCTGCCACCAAACAGCACAGTTCAGTCTCAATTGCCAGGCCGTGTCCCCTCAGCACTGGAACACAAGCCACTGCAAGCATTTTTAAGCCTTGTGCTCTAGCAGTTTGGGCATGGTTGCTCACATTAGTGGCAGGACCGGACTGATTTGCAAACCATAGTCTGGGATGCTGCCCAAAGCAATGTCAGTGCTTATGGTTGATTCAAAGACTTACATCCATCAGACTGAGGACCCTTGGAAATAACATTCAACATATATATTCTGCTGCATGAACTACTTGAGTGTAAGTTAAAAACTAAGGTTGGTACTAATAAAATGTAATTCTGGAGGGGCAGAATGCAGTCAAACTGAAATGTGATTTAATGCAAGGCTTTGAATTAGGCTCTTAGGTGTTAGCCAGAACGATTGCATTGGAACACAGATAGGGTGGAGTTGGGATGTTAGGAGGGACACACATCCTATGGGCGCATTTGGTTATTCACATTCCCATTTCCATGTTATTCCCTATCGCATTCCCAACAATATCTGCCCCTGCCAGCGGAAACATACCCTCTAGGGTACTCTTTGACCTAGGTCTGTCACAAAGTAACACCACACTTTGTGCTGTTTAGGGCCTACTAATGTTATAGCTCAGCATTCTTTTGAGTGTTTATTTACTTAATTGCCTTTCTAAATGAGCTCCTGTTATTATATATGTGCCTTCACATCTGTACACGCACTGAAGTCCTGTCTAAAACAATCGCAAAGCCAACGGTTTTAGCCTGTGTATAGTGTTTACCATACATTTGCCAATGACATCGTATACCCAGGTACTGGCATAATTATCCAGAAATTCACATCTTCTTGTCAGGTGGTACACTTATGGCAAATGTGTGTTCGTTTCAGTGTGTCTTCCTAAGTGAAATTGTATATTCCCAGATGTGGGTGCCTTGCTTGGTGAGCATAGGGAACCAACTGCACCTCACTGAGTTGGTCAAACAAGTCCTTAGCTGAACATGTCAAGGCTATTATGGCAAGGACCGACCAGCTTCAGATCTTCTTCTCATGCATATCTACCAGGGAGGTTCTGATCTAAATAGAAAGAATCTTTGTCTGTGTGGAGGTCTAGGCGGGCCGGCGCTGACTTTTCATGATTTGCACTGACGTGATAAAATCATACTGTTTGAGTAACTATTAACAGTGTTTGGATGCAAACGGAATACATCATGTGTTTGTGGGTCCTGTTTTGAAAGTATGATGTAGCTGCTCAGTGTTTAGGCAGTGCCGGAAATGGACATTATTTACTGTGAGATTGCACCAGTGACGGGAGGGGGGAGCAGAGCTGGAGGATTGGCCCTCCCAAATAAACATTTGCCTCTCAGAAGACTGATCATGAAAACCAGAAAGAAAAGAGTGTTTCCTATAATGTTGGCGGCAAGTATAAAAGGTGCACACCATTTAAACCTAAAAGCAGTATTTAAATCTGAAGAGTGCAGTCAGAGGCAGATTTAACAGTCGGGGACACAAGACCATGGGGCACACCTGCTCTTCCTTTCTCCCCTCAAAGTCAACAAGGGCTGCACAGGCCCTCCCAGTGATACCTTAGCCTTATCTTTTAACATGGCTCAGCAGCAGATTATTTATGTTATGTTATGTTACTTTGCATTTATATAGCGCCTTATGTACCATTGGTATGGTCTGAAGGCGCTGGTAGGTTGAACGTCCTTGGGAACCGAAGTTCAAGTCAGTAGAGAGAGTAGAGAGAGTCAAAGGTGCTTGTGAGCACTGGATATGTGTGCAACTGGTGTGGCATTCGTGTAATAGCTGCTTCTTAGCGGTAGGTGTGGTGGTTGAGAGATCAGGGGTATGTGTTCGTTCTGGCAGGTTTTATCCAGACCGGTTCTGGCTGCGTTAGACCTGAGGAGAACGCCTGGCTGGGGGGGGGGGTGAAACCAGCAGTGATTAGTTAGAGTGATGTGGAGTATGAGGCAGATGTTGGTATGAGAACAGCTATACCGAATGGTGTCATAGTATCTCTGTGTTCTAGTTGAATGGTGGTGTAAAGAGGAGAATAAGCATGGTGATGTGATAAGATGGTTTACATGCTCTTTCAAACGTTACGTGCATTCCAAACCATTCATGTATGTCGCGCACTTCTATGCGCTCCAGTCAGTTCCACGCGCTCCAGTCCGCTCCATGCATTCCAGTCCGCTCCATGCATTCCTGTCCGATCCATGCACTCCGAATCATTCCACGCACTCCGAACCATTCCACGCACTCCGAAGCATTCCACGCACTCTGAACCATTCCACACACTCCTAACCATTCCGCACACTCCGAACCATTCCGCGCACTCCAGTCCGTTCTGCGCACTCCAGTCCGTTCCACGCACTCGAGCCCGTTCCACGCACTCCAGTCCGTTCTATGCACTCCAGCCCGTTTCGTGCACTCGGATCTGTTCCATGCACTTGGATCTGTTCATGTACTCTGATAATTTCTTTGAATTCTAAGTTGTTTTATGCACCCCGTCCACATTTTTCATCTGTACTTTCCACATATTTCACCCGTACCTTTCACATGTTACATCAGTACCTTCCACTTACTTCATCCATTCAATCCACATACGTCTACATTCCATTCACCTACGTCCCCATTCCATCCACTTATGTCCCCATTCCATCCACATATGTCCCCATTTGATCCACATACGTCCTCATTCCATCCACATACTTTGCCCGCTCCATCCGTTCTACGCACTCGTCCATCCACATACGTCACTCGTTCCATTTACATACGTTACCCGTTCTATCCACATACGTCACCCGTTCTATTCACATACATCATTCGTTCTATCCATATATGTCACCCATTCCATCCACTTACTTCTTCCTTTCCGTCCGTTCTATGCGCTCAGCGGTTCTACTTACTCATCCGCTCTACACACTCATCCGCTATACGCACTCATCCGCTCTATGCACTCATCCACTCTAAATGCACTCGGCACGCATCCGCTCTGCGTACTCATCCGCTCTGCGCACTCATCCGCTCTGCGCACTCATCTGCTCTACGCACTCATCTACTCTACGCACTCATCCACATTACGCATTCATTCGCTCTGCGCAACTCATCTATTCTACGCAACTGATCCACTCTACGCAGTCATCCGCACTATGCATTTATGCGCCCTACGCACTTGTCTTCTCTATTGACTCGTCCGCTCTAGGCATTCGTCCGCTCTAGGCACTCGTCCGCTTTATATCCTTGCATGCTCTACGCATTCGCCCGCTCTACTCACTCACCCGCTCTACGCACTCACCCATTCTACGCACTCATCAGCTCTATGCACTCACTCGCTCTACACACTCACTCGTTCTATGCACTCATCCGCTCTATGCACTCACCCGCTCTTACGCAACTCTCCTCCCTTACGCATTCATTCGCTCTTATGCACTCATCTGCTCTATACACTCCTGCGCTCTACCCACTAGCCCGTTCTTACACACTCCTCCGTTCTTACACACTCCTCTGCTCTGCGCACTCTTCCGCTCTGCGCACTCTTCCGCTCTGCGCACTCTTCCCCTCTGTGCACCCATCACGCTCTGCGCACCCATCCGCTCTGCGCACTCAACCGCTCAGTGCACCCATCCGCTCCACACACTCATCCGCTCCATGCACTCATCCGCTCTATACATTCGTTCTTTCCACGCACTCATCCGCTATATGCACTCATCAGTTCTACAAAGTTGTTCGCTCTTACGCACTCATCTGCTCCGTGCACTCATCCTCTCTATACACTCATCCGCTCTATACACTCATCCGCTCAGCACAGTCATCTGCTCCTGCGTTCTACACATTCCTCCGCACTTCTGCACTCATCTGCTCTACAGCTACGTCCGCTCTACACACTCATCCGGCCTACACTCATCCGCTCTGCACATTCATCTGCTCTATGCACTCCTGCATTTAAGACACTCCTCCGCACTTATGCACTCATCCGCTCTACACAATCGTCCGCTCTACACACTCATCTGCTCTACACACTCATCCACTCTATACACTCATCCGCTCAACACACTCATCCGCTCAATATACTCGTCCGTTCTATACATTCATCCGTTCTATACACTCATCCAATCTACACACTCATCTGTTCAACGCATTCGTCTGCTCAGCGTGCTCATCCGTTCCACGCGCTTCATCCATTCTAACAATTTCTTCCGCTCCATTCACTTCGTTCATTCATCATGCATTATCTATTCAGGCCATGTCACTTGTCATACACACTGGATCTGTTCCGTGCTCTCTATCTATTTCATGCACTACTCTCGTCTCATGTACTTGAATCTTCTATTCTGTACTTTCCATTTATGCCATGCACTCATACAGTCGGAGTCATCAGTCTGTGTACTCATTAGTCTCTTGTATTCATCTTTCCATCCTCTTCTCTTTATTCATTTCGCCCGTTTTGTTCATTTTGTCCATTGCACTCATTACATCTGTTTCATTAATTTAAACTTCATTACTATTTTCGTACAATTTATTCTTTTTATCCACTTCACTGCTTTGGTGTATTTTACTCGTTCTATTCTGTTTGTCCTTTTAGTTTACATTAGCGATTATTAGTTGTCGATTTCTCACATGGATCTTGATGTTGTATTGTTATTTGTCTTATTGTTGTACAAGATCTAGTAGTTTGTTGGATTGGTATCATTGAGCTGCTGTTATTCTGTTTGGGTTAGTTTGCATACGGGTTGGTTTTAGGGGAAAAGCCAAGTTTCCAGTAGTTTGAGGAAAGACATTAGCTCTTCAGTTAGGCGGATGTTGGGTGGGAGTGCATTCCACAGCGTGGGGCCCAAGGCTGAGAATGATGATCCGCCTAACCTGACTGAGTTTGTTTTAGGCATGACTTGGAGGCTGGCTGAGCTTGATCTTAGAGGACGTGGAGTGTGATAAGGTTTTAGCTTGTCTTGAAAATATTGAGGTCCAGTTTTATGCAATGCTCGATGAGAAATGCATAAGGTTTTGAAAGTCACTCTTCGGGCCACTGGAAGCCAGTGCAGAGTCTTAAGGGCTGGGGAGATGTGGTCTCTCGGGCCGAGCGCAAGTAGCAGTTTGGCTGCGGCGGTTTGGCATCTTTGAAGTTTATTCAGTTGGTAAGCGTGGACTCCGAGGTAGAGGGGGTTTGCGTAGTCCAGTCTTGATATAACAATTGATTGGACCGCAGAGAATCTGTTGGGAAAGGAGAGATATGGAAAGATGCGCCCAAGAGTTTTACGGTGGTAGTGGCAGGACTTGGAGACATGGTTGACTTGGCGCGAGAGTGTTAGGTCAGAGTCAAGGGTGCATCCAAGGTTTTTTACTGAGTTAGAGGGAGCCGGTGAGTTGCCCATGGCGGATGGTCAGGGTAGTGGGTGTGGAAGAAGTTTGGAGTTGCCACATACCATGATTTCAGTTTTGGAGGGGTTTAACAAGAGGTGGCTTTGGGTCATCCAGAGTTCTATGTCAAGGAGGCAGGTGGCGAGGTCAGGTCGGCAGTTGGGTTTTGAGTTCAGGAGTTTTAGAATTAGTTGAGTGTCATCAGCGTAGTTGTAACACAGGATGTTGTGTGAACGAATTATTGGTGGGAGGGTGGTCAAGTAGAGATTGAACAGGAAGGCAGACAGGCATGCTCCTTGTGGGACTCCCGTGTCGACTGGTCGGGCTTGGGAGGAATAGGAGGAGAGTATCGTTATTTGGTACCTATCTTTGAGGAATGAAGCTATCCATTTGAGAGCGGTTCCACGAATTCCTAGGGAGTGGAGGCGGTCAAGGAGGATTGAGTGATTGATTGTGTCAAAGGCAACGGATAGGTCGAGAAGGATTAATGCGGCACATCCCGCGGAGTCTGCCGTGATTTAAAGGTCATCCCAGATTGAAGTAGGGTGGTTTCAGTTCTGTGACGGGCTCTGAAACCTGATTGTGCTGGCTCTAGGAGATTGTTGGCTTCAACAAAGGCATTTAGTTGGGAGTAGGCGGTTCGGTCAATGAGTTTGGCAAGGAATCTGGTATTTGTGATGGTGCGGTAGTCTTTGGGCTCGAGAGGGTCGAGGGAAGGTTTTTTTAAAAGAGGTTTGACATGAACCGTTTTGAATGCGTCAGGAAAAATACCTGAGGAAAGGGAGTCATTTATGATGGATCTTGCGTGTTCTCCTGCGCAGGTAGAAGCAAACATTTCTTTGAGGGCTGTGGCCGTCAAGGGTCTAGCCGAGAGCCGGATGGTTTGCGGGCAGAGAGAAGTTTGAGAAATTGGTTGGGTGATATTGGACCAAAGGAGTCGAATGTTGATTGCGTAGTGGTCGCAGGCGGGGAGTTGGCCGGTATGGGGGAGGGTTGCCTGGTGGATGCAAGAGAGCCAGTTTGGTGGTTAGTGCATTTGTTCTTTCGAGAGCTGTGGCATAAAAGTGGAGAGAGAGTGAGTCGCACAGTGATTGTGAGGGGTCGGGACAGTGGTAGAGCATGCCGGTTTGGTGAATTCTGAGATGATTTTGTGAAGTTCTTTGCTGGGGTTTTTGCAGTTTAGGATTCGGGAGTTGTAGTGGGCTTTTTTTGCTTTCCAGATTTCGGCCTTGTACTGATGAAGGTTTCGGGCCAAGGTGGCTCTGCTCTCTTGGGTTTTGTCTTTCTGCCATTTGCGTTCTAGGTATTTATATAGTTGTTTAGTGGTCTTCAAGTCATGTGTGAACTATCTAGGGAACAGCCCACGGCAGGCTGATGGTTTACAAGAGGGTGTGAGCCGCATTAGTGAGGTGTTGAGCCATGAGTCGAAGGCGTTGGGGGTTAGTTGTTTATTGAGTTGGCAGGTAGGCGGAGGAGACTGGAGGAGTGCGTCGGCTAGGTCAGGAACGATTATTAGTTTTTTCCAGCATTTGCGTAGATTCAGAGGTTCAGATTCAAGTACGGGAAGCGGGTCAGGTGAGCAGATGGCGAAAGAAACAATGAAGTGGTCGGACCAGATGACGGGGGTGGGAGGGGGTTTAGATGTATCCAGTTGTGGGAGCTAAAGATGGCATCAAGAGTGTGTCCTTTATAGTGAGTCGGGCTGTTTATGTGGGGTTAGAGGTTAATCGCGTCTAGACCGTCAACCAGAGAGTGTGTCATAGGGTTGGTGGGGATGTCCAGCCATATGTTGAAATCTCCAAGAAGGGTGAGGTTGGGATGGTTTAGTTGAAGGGTAGAAATAGAGTCGCAGAGGTGGTTTGAGAATTGTCTATCATAGCCAGGTGGTCTGTAGATTATTAGGAAGCTGTGTGAGAACGACGGGGAGAGGGATAGTTTAACGAGGAGTGATTTGCAGGAAGGAATGGAAGGTTGATTGTCGATGATTGAGGCGTGGAAGTGAGACTTGAAGACGAATGCTATTCCCCCGCCTCTAGAGGGACAGTTCAGTGGGATGAGGGAGTAGTCGGGGGGGAAGGCTTCATAGGCAATTGGGGCGAAGTCATCAGAGAACCAAGTTTCGGTGATGAAAACCAGGTCTGGTTTGTCAGAGGCGAGGAGGTCAAAGATGCTGTGTCTATTTTTTGCTACGGATCGGGCATTAAATAGGATGCAATTCACTTCGGTAGGTGAGGTCGGTGTCGGAGCTGCAGCGGAAGGGGGTGGGGGAAGGGTGGGAACTGGAGAGGGAGAGCAGTGGGGTGATTGATGATCGATGGGAAAAGTGGGTGAGCAGAAAAGTTGGCGGGTTTCGGGTGGGAGTGGTTGGATGCGTGTGTTAGGGTGATTGGGTTTGGCACGGGGGATTTGAAGGTGGGGTGTGGGTGGTTAGGAGTTTCAGTTGCAGTCGGTGAGAAATTGAGGGAGAGGGGTTTCAGGAAGGGTGAAGCGAGGAGGGATGGTGGTGATTGGGGAAATGAAGTGGTGGGTCGAGACAGGGAAGGCTATGAGTGGTGAGAGATTGAGGCGGACCAGGTACGTTTCATCTTTAGTGTCTTTTTTGCGATTGGTGTGTGAGAGAGGTTAGGGGATTCAGAGGGGGAGAGGGATGAGGCTTCTGTTATTGCTAGGGCGAGGCGTGCAGTTTTTAGGGGGGGAAGGGGTGTGGTCGGTGGGGGATGATGGTGGGGGTTAGTGGTAAAAGCGGGGGGGTGCATGATTGCAGGGCGGGGTGTGTCCGGTATGGTAGTGAGGGGAGCGGGCATGATCTTGCTTCTCCTGCTGATACCTGCAGATACGACCTGGAGCCGTCCCTGTAGGAGCCGTCCTTTGCCTCAGGTCCTTAGCCGATGGGCTGCCAGGCAGAGGGCTGTCCTGGGAGGACTGGCAATGAGTGCAGATCTTCTTGTCAGGACCAATCAGGGGAGGGGGCGGGCTGGGAGGCGGGAGGAGGGTCGGGAAGGGGAAGTGAGAGCGAGAGGGGCCGGGACAAACAACGGTGCACGTGGGTGCAGGGGGCCTCTAGAGGGGCTGGTTGGGACCAAAATCAGGGCCCAGAAGGGTCTTGAATATGCAGCACTCACCTCGATGCATCCAGATGGAAAGTGGCGATCGAGGTGAGCTGCAGAGGGCTAGTTCCTACACAGGAATTCAGGTGGCCTAAAAGGGCAGGGGGCGGGCTGGGAGGCGGGAGGAGGGTCGGGAAGGGGAAGTGAGAGCAAGAGGGGCTGGGACAAACAACGGTGCACGCAGGTGCAGGGGACCTCTAAAGGGGCTGGTTGGGACCAAAATCAGGGCCCAGAAGGGTCTTGAATATGCAGCACTCACCTCGATGCGTCCAGATGGGAGATGAAGTGGTGGGTCGAGACAGGGAAGGCGATGAGTGGTGAGAGATTGAGGTGGACCAGGTACGTTTCATCTTTAGTGTCTTTTTTGCGATTGGTGTGTGAGAGAGGTTAGGGGATTCAGAGGGGGAGAGGGATGAGGCTTCTGTTATTGCTAGGGCTAGGCGTGCAGTTTTTAGGCAGGGGAAGGGGTGTGGTCGGTGGGGGATGATGGTGGGGGTTAGTGGTAAAAGCAGGGGGGTGCATGATTGCAGGGCGGGGTGTGTCCGGTATGATAGTGAAGGGAGCGGGCATGATCTTGCTTCTCCTGCTGATACCTGCAGATACGACCTGGAGCCGTCCCTGTAGGAGCCGTCCTTTGCCTCAGGTCCTTAGCCGATGGGCTGCCGGGCAGAGGGCTGTCCTGGGAGGACTGGCAATGAGTGCAGATCTTCTTGTCAGGACCAATCAGGGGAGGGGGCGATCTGGGAGGAGGGAGGAGGGTCAGGAAGGGGAAGTGAGAGCGAGAGGGGCCGGGACAAACAACGGTGCACGTGGGTGCAGGGGGCCCCAGAGGGGCTGGTTGGGACCAAAATCAGGGCCCAGAAGGGTCTTGAATATGCAGCACTCACCTCGATGCGTCCAGATGGAAAGTGGCGATCGAGGTGAGCTGCAGAGGGCTAGTTCCTACACAGGAATTCAGGTGGCCTAAAAGGGCAGGGGGCGGGCTGGGAGGCGGCAGGAGGGTCGGGAAGGGGAAGTGAGAGCAAGAGGGGCTGGGACAAACAACGGTGCACGCAGGTGCAGGGGACCTCTAAAGGGGCTGGTTGGGACCAAAATCAGGGCCCAGAAGGGTCTTGAATATGCAGCACTCACCTCGATGCGTCCAGATGGAAAGTGGCGATCCAGGTGAGCTGCAGAGGGCTAGTTCTTACACAGGAATTCAGGTGGCCTATCAGGGGAGGGGGTGGGCTGGGAGGCGGGAGGAGGGTCGGGAAGGGGAATTGAGAGTGAGAGGGTGCGGGAACAAACAACGGTACACGCAGGTGCAGGTGGACTCTACAGGGGCTGGTTGGGACCAGAATCAGGGCCCAGAAGGGTCTTGAATATGCAGCACTCACCTCGATGCGTCCAGATGGAAAGTGGCGATCGAGGTGAGCTGCAGAGGGCTAGTTCCTATCCAGGAATTCAGGTGGCCTATAGGGGGAGGGGGCGGGCTGGGAGGCGGGAGGAGGGTCGGGAAGTGGAAGTGAGAGCGAGAGGGGCCGGGACAAACAACGGTGCACGGAGGTGCAGGGGGCCTCTACAGGAGGTGGTTGGGACCAAAATCAGGGCCCAGAAGGGTCTTGAATATGCAGCACTCACCTCGATGCATCTAGATGGAAAGTGGCGATCGAGGTGAGCTGCAGAGGGCTAGTTCCTACACAGGAATTCAGGTGGCCTATCAGGGGAGGGGGCGGACTGGGAGGTGGGAGGAGGGTCGGGAAGGGGAAGTGAGAACGAGAGGGGCCGGGACAAACAACGGTGCACGCTGGTGCAGGGGGCCTTACAGGGGCTGGTTGGTACCAAAATCAGGGCCCAGAAGGGTCTTGAATATGCAGCACTCACCTCGATGCGTCCAGATGGAAAGTGGCGATCGAGGTGAGCTGCAGAGGGCTAGTTCCTACACAGGAATTCAGGTGGCCTATCAGGGGAGGGGGCGGGCTGGGAGGCGGGAGGAGGGTCGGGAAGGGGAAGTCAGAGCGAGAGGGGCC
The DNA here is from genome assembly GCF_040938575.1 of Ambystoma mexicanum. Taxonomy (NCBI): domain Eukaryota; kingdom Metazoa; phylum Chordata; class Amphibia; order Caudata; family Ambystomatidae; genus Ambystoma; species Ambystoma mexicanum. The sequence continues at coordinate 923,644,516 of NC_090934.1, read as the reverse complement.
AGGACAAACAACGGTGCACGCGGGTGCAGGGGGCCTCTACAGGGGCTGGTTGGGACCAAAATCAGGGCCCAGAAGGGTCTTGAATATGCATCACTCACCTCGATGCGTCCAGATGGAAAGTGGCGATCGAGGTGAGCTGCAGAGGGCTAGTTCCTACACAGGAATTCAGGTGGCCTATCAGGGGAGGGGGCGGGCTGGGAGGTGAGAGGAGGGTCGGGAAGGGGAAGTGAGATCGAGAGGGGCCGGGACAAACAACGGTGCACGCGGGTGCAGGGGGCTTCTACAGGGGCTGGTTGGGACCAAAATCAGGGCCCAGAAGGGTCTTGAATATGCAGCACTCACCTCGATGCGTCCAGATGGAAAGTGGCGATCGAGGTGAGCTGCAGAGGACTAGTTCCTACACAGGAATTCAGGTGGCCTATCAGGGGAGGGGGCGGGCTGGGAGGCGGGAGGAGGGTCGAGAAGGGGAAGTGAGAGCGAGAGGGGCCGGGACAAACAACGGTGCACGTGGGTGCAGAGGGCCTCTACAGGGGCTAGTTGGGACCAAAATCAGGGCCCAGAAGTGTCTTGAATATGCAGCACTCACCTTGATGAGTCCAGATTGAAAGTGGCGATCGAGGTGAGCTGCAGAGGGCTAGTTCCTACACAGGAATTCAGGTGGCCTATCAGGGGAGGGGGCGGGCTGGGAGGCGGGAGGAGGGTCGGGAAGGGGAAGTGAGAGCGAGAGGGGTCGGGACAAACAACGGTGCATGCAGGTGCAGGGGGACTCTACAGGGGCTGGTTGGGACCAAAATCAGGGCCCAGAAGGGTCTTGAATATGCATCTTTCACCTCGATGCATCCAGATGGAAAGTGGCGATCGAGGTGAGCTGCAGAGGGCTAATTCTTACACAGGAATTCAGGTGGCCTATCAGGGGAGGGGGGCGGGCTGGGAGGCGGGAGGAGGGTCGGGAAGGGGTCAGTGAGAGCGAGAGGGGTCGGGACAAACAACGGTGCATGCAGGTGCAGGGGGCCTCTACAGGGGCTGGTTGGGACCAAAATCAGGGTCCAGAAGGTTCTTGAATATGCAGCACTCACCTCGATGCGTCCAGATGGAAAGTGGCGATCGAGGTGTGCTACAGAGGGCTAGTTCAGGAATTCAGGTGGCCTATTAGGGGAGGGGGAGGGCTGGGAGAGGCGGGAGGAGGGTCGGGAGGGGGAAGTGAGAGCGAGAGGGGTCGGGACAAACAACGGTGCATGCAGGTGCAGGGGGACTCTACAGGGGCTGGTTGGGACCAAAATCAGGGCCCAGAAGGGTCTTGAATATGCATCTTTCACCTCGATGCATCCAGATGGAAAGTGGCGATCGAGGTGAGCTGCAGAGGGCTAATTCTTACACAGGAATTCAGGTGGCCTATCAGGGGAGGGGGCGGGCTGGGAGGCGGGAGGAGGGTCGGGAAGGGGTCAGTGAGAGCGAGAGGGGCCGGGACAAACAACGGTGCACGCGGGTGCATGGGGCCTCTACAGGGGCTGATTGGGACCAAAATCAGGGCCCTGAATGGTCTTGAATATGCAGCACTCACCTTGATGCGTCCAGGTGGAAAGTGACGATCGAGGTGAGCTGCAGAGGGCTAGTTCCTACACAGGAATTCAGGTGGCCTATCAGGGGAGGGGGCGGGCTGGGAGGCGGGAGGAGGGTCAGGAAGGGGAAGTGAGAGCGAGAGGGGCCGGGACAAACAACGGTGCACGCGGGTGCCAGGGGCCTCTACAGGAGCTGGTTGGGACCAAAATCACGGCCCAGAAGGGTCTTGAATATGCAGCACTCACCTCGATGCGTCCAGATGGAAAGTGGCAATCGAGGTGAGCTGCAGAGGGCTAGTTCCTACACAGGAATTCAGGTGGCCTATCAAGGGAGGGGGCGGGCTGGGAGGCGGGAGAAGGTCGGGAAGGGGAAGTGAGAGCGATAGGGGCCGGGACAAACAACAGTGCACGCAGGTGCAGGGGGCCTCTACAGGGGCTGGTTGGGACCAAAATCAGGGCCCAGAAGGGTCTTGAATATGCAGCACTAACCTCGATGCGTACAGATGGAAAGTGGCGATCGAGGTGAGCTGCAGAGGGCTAGCTCCTACACAGGAATTCAGGTGGCCTATCAGGAGAGGGGGCGGCTGGGAGGCGGGAGGAGGGTCGGGAAGGGGAAGTTTGAGTGAGAGGGGCGGGACAAACAACGTGCATGCAGGTGCAGGGGGCCTCTACAGGGGCTGGTTGGGACCAAAATCCGGGCCCAGAAGGGTCCTGAATATGCAGCACTCACCTCGATGCGTCCAGATGGAAAGTGAAGTGATAAGAGATGGCAAAAGGTAACTGCCAGTGAACATTGCTGTGGCACTTTTTTTCGCAGAGTTATGTAAGGTTCTAAAAAGCTATTTAAGTGTGGCTGTTGTGTGATTCAAAGTTATGGGAGCACAGAAAAAGCTGTGTGAAACAATGACCTTGACATGCATTTCATTTCACTTTGTGTCATTTAAGATTATTTTGTAAATTCTCAATCATTTACATGCTAGAGCTTGTAGGCTTCCATTCAGGATGGGGAAAATAAAGCTACAATCAAAGGGGGTCATTTGCCAAGTCCTGCATAGTGGAAAAAGTGGTGGTAAAATAATTTTACCATCACTTTTTCCACTCGGCATGACTTGGTGGAAACAATTAATATTGCTTGAAGGGGCCCTTTTCCAAATACACTGAAATCAGGAGTGATCCCCTCCATGCAATTGATGATTCAAAACAAAATTACCCCTTACACATTTTCATCACATTTATACAATGGTGTATACATTTTGCAGGCTGGTTTATCATGTGACTTCTGCATTTTATAAGTAATATTACACAATTGAGTATTGTTTTAGTTATTGAAAATCAAACTTTGACACAGTTTTGTACAAACCTGAGCTGGGAAGATGCATGATCAAGTACCTACATGTTCAGGCTAGGCTCGAATTCTGGCTTTGTCACTTAACCAAAGTGTGTGATCCTGGGCAAATAATTGACTATCACTGTGCCTTAACGGCCAACATTTGGTGCCCCTAGAATTGATTCAGTTTGCAGTATGAGCTAATCCAAAGAAGCCTCAATCATCACAATAGATGTGCAGCACAGGGATCAGGGCCTTCCAAAGGAGACGCACATACATCTTTCTTTGGAAAACATAAGACAATGTTTATTGAACAGAATTGTGACATTCAACACCAAATCAAAGTAAAGATGTCAAACAACAAGACATCATGGACAATTGTATAATATAAACAGTAAGTAAACAATATGTACCAGACAATGATGTGTAGGGGGATTGCAGAGGGGACGAGGCCCCTTCTGCCTGCCACACCCCACCAGGAGTGATACTAGGAGGTTGGAAACCCCTCAATCTACATTGTATGTCACCTGATCACACTACTTTACCCTGGCTCTCTCTCCTGCCTGCTAGCACTCCCCTGCAACCCAATTAAAATGTTCTGCAATATTGCAGCAAAATAAAATATGCACTTCAAAATGTCATTTCTATAAGAAAGAAAAAATTCTGGAGGGCGGGTCTGTCTTTCAAAACAATTTGGTGGAACCACAAGCACCACTTTTGTGGCCTGCTGGGAGTAGCCACAGTGTTCAGGGAGGTATTATTGAGCGTACACCATCTTAGATGGAATAAGGACTGGGGGCCTTGTTGTTTAGCATTGACAGAGGAGGAGGAGGCATCATCCTCGATTCTCCCCAGCCAGGCTAAGACAACATGAGGGCCTATGGTGGAGTGGATGGGAGTGGTGGTAAATTGGAAGGGTGGTCAGGGGGAGCTGATCAAAGGTGACTGTGGGTGAAAGGTAGAGGAGGATTGGATAGAATAGAAAGGAGAGAGCAGACGAGAAAGGAAGATATGTACATTGATATGGTTAGACTGTTTTCCTGCTTCTCCTTTGTCCTGTACTGTTTTTTTTATAGCACAGCTATAACATTATGTTGAAAAAAAGGTGCACATCCTTTATTCTTAGGGCATGGGTATTTGGGATTTATCTCTCAGGCTGTTCAGGGGTCTACAGAATACAGTTTTTAATGTTCATGCTTTGGCAATAGAGAGGATCGAAGCTTTTCAACCAGTATCTGGCACTCCTTGCCCACCGCATCGCCGCTCTCTGCCCCTACTTCCAGTGCTATGCGGACGATACCCAGCTCATTTTCAGGCTACCCTCGGCCTCCTCCTCTCCTTCCCTCATCTCCGACTGTCTGTCTGCTATCCAGGAATGGTGTGCCGCCAATGACCTCTGCCTTAACGCCAGTAAGACCGAGATTCTACTCATCGGCACACCCACTCCCTCCTTCCCTGCAGCTCTCTGGCCGGCCTCCCTTGGCCCCCTTCCTGCCCCTACCTGCAAGGCTAAAAACCTCGGGGTCATCTTCGACTCCACACTCTCCTTCTCTCCTCATATATCTGACGTCTCTAAGAAGTCACACTACCAGCTGCACCTCCTCAGAGGTATTCTTCCCTTCCTCTCCTTCCCCCAGAAGCTCACTGTCTCCCGAGCCCTGGTTCTCTCAAGGCTGGACTACTGTAACAGCCTCTATCTTAATCTGCCTGCCTCCACTCTCCGCCCTCTGCAACTTATCCAGAACAGAACTGCGAGACTTGTCCTTGGCCTCAAGCCCAGGGACCGTATCTCTCCAGGACTGAAATCTCTTCACTGGCTCCCAGTGGCTGCGAGGATTAAGTTCAAAACCCTCTGCATTGTCCACAAGGCCTTCTGGGGCCTGGGGCCTAAATACCTTCAACTCTCTCTTCCTAAATATCTTCCTTCACGAGCCCTTCGCTCATCCGTCTCCAACTCCCTCATGGTCAGCCGCTTCTTGAAGCAACGAGCTGGGGGTAGATCTCTCTCCGCAGCAGGGGCCTCCCTCTGGAACAGCCTTCCTGCCTCCCTGAAACTTGAGGAGAACCATCTCCGGTTCCGGAAGCACCTCAAAACCTTCCTCTTCGCTTCTGCCTTCTCTCTCCCTCTCCCCTGCTAAACCTGCTTAACTCCCCACTGAATTTCTGCACTAAACCTGCATCTGGGCCACTCTCAGCGACCTTGGTCAGGGCCCAGCCACTCTCCACTTGCACTGCCTCCCTGGCTCCCCCTGCACTGTGGGACTGTCACTGTATCCCTACAGCCCCCCTCCCAGCACTTGCTCTGCACTTACCTCGCACTTGCCACCAGCTGGCCCTTTTATTTATTATTTATTATTTATTATTTTTTTACGCTACTTACCTTGTACTGCACTTTCCCCCCCCGCCTCCCCCCCAGCACTTTCTCCTTTTCCCCTTACCTCTGCACTTGCGCGATCTGAATGACACCTGGCCTAGTAGGATCGTTTGTCTGTCTTCCCCTTGTTTCCCTCCCTCCCTGCCTCGTCGCGCCTTGAAACACTTGTGGATAGGCGCGTTACAAATACCATATCATATCATATCATATCAAGTGAGTAGCCAATGGAAGGCCAAAGTAGTGAGGGAGCTCATGGAAGGAAACAAAGGAGCAGATTGAAGAAGAGAGCAGAAGACGTTGGAAGGATACTGGAGAGCACCTGATTTTGGAAAGGATGAGGGGATGGAAGGAGAGAGCAAATTGGGTGCTCCTGGGAAAATCACTTTATGTCAGCAAACCTTGGTGAGGTGACTTGGCTTTTTCCAGCCAAAGCGATTTGCTTTAACACTGAACTCCTATAGTTGAAAAAGACAACTTAAATATGTAACATTTGTTGCACTCATAACAGCCATTAACTATTCACGCCATAAGCTACAACACACATGCCCCACCTACCCAGGGCCATTTGTTAGTCATGTACAAGAATCCTGTTGCCTTACACCTGCCACAGAGTGCAATTCTAACAAGCATCTTTATCAGACATTGAATTAGTCTTGCGGTTAAATGTGTTACCCCTGGTCCAAACAACCTAGGTTTTAATCCAGGCGGCTGAACTTTATAAAGCAGTCTAACATGCCAAACCAAATGAAGGGTGCAAATGGGTTTTTTCTGATCTGGAAACACATTTTTTTGCTTAATCACGATTCTGATAAATCTGGCACTACAGCAACACTTTGTTATGGGTACAACTAAACCAACACCAAATGGAAGGTAGGCCCACCTGATCACACATCTGCCCACCCAGATGAGAATTCCTGGGGCCAGGCCTGCAATAAATACATTTGAGAGCTGGGCAATTGAACATGCTGAATCTGGTCATGGGCGGTTGTAGGATGGCGGTAGCCTACACTGTCTTCAAACCCAATGAATAGGCAGAGATCTGGACCCTTTGTCTCTTTCTTTCTCAATAATCTTGGAAGATGAGCTTTACATCGTAAAGTCCTTCCATTGAGATTACGTCTAACTGGGGGATTAAAAGAACCAAAGCAATCTTAAAATGTCCTCAGTGTTTCCCTTACATTGACAAAAGTGAGCAATCCACTCCTAAATCCTGTTGGAGAGTTGGGTGATCCAAGGCCTCTGCTGCTCTGTATGTTGTGGATCAAAGGGTAACTCTAGTTAATGGAGCTATCTGTGGTACTTGATTAAAGTGGCAGTTCTCCATTGAAGCTGTGGTGAGAACAGACTTTCTGACTCCATCAATCCACATACTCGTACCTTCTGAATGGGGTCCCCCTGCTGGGGTTGCCTACTGTAAACACATAGTCCAAGACATGATGGGTCACTGTCCTTGATACTGAGAGGTGGGAGCTGGCTTCAGGTTGACACAGTGCATATCAAAGGTTGTTGGAGTTTTCCTGTCTTTTATTAGTCCTGTAACCAGGCTCCCGCGGGCCTGCTTGAATGAACTCTGATTAGTATGCAAAGCTGCCACCAGCAGCTAACAAACGACAGGGCGGATCAACGGATCCTTTGTTAGTTAATTACGCTGGCCATGTTAGGAGGAAGGTTTTGCCCTCCCCCTTCTGAGATGCCTAGATGTGCTCTTGGCTATCATATTCCAACTAAATTTGACAGGGGGACACGCCTGTACGCTGTGTCCACCCATAATACAGGGGTCTATGTGTATGTCGGAGCGGTGAGCATAGAAAAATGTATGCGGATTAGCCCCACACATTTTCCAGAGGTTGATCTACCATCATTCAATTTCATTTGAAATTTCAAAAAAGCCCAGGCGAGCGCACACCCACCATACAGATGGTTGAATTCCTCACACCCCTAAAGAGCTGTATTCTTCAAATGTATTATTAATACTGAAAGCTCTCTGCCTCATCCTGCCTCAAACCTTCTACGGGCATACACTATCTGTCACAGATGAGGAAGTGCTCTTCTGAGCACAGTGACACAAGGAAATACACTAAATCACTATTCATCCTGAGGGGAGTAGTCTAGGACCACATATGCTTCTCTACTGACTTTGCTTTGCAGTTCACTTGCTGCCAGATCCACGGTTCTGTCAGATAAGTATTTGATCCAATTTAAGATATGGCTAAAAAAAGGTTTTGGTTGTTTTCAATAGGGCCTGGAGTAACCTGTTCCTAGAAGTTCCCAACAACGAAGATGGTGTCGCCTTATTTGGTCTTACACAGATGGAAATAAGGAAAGATGTTTCCAGAACCTCATCACACTGCTTCCCATTATGATCTACAGGCTCCCAGAAATCTGAGTAGGCTAACACCAGACAGAGACAGAGATAGGGTGAAGAAAGTGTTGTTAATGCTAGTTGCAAAAATGTGTCAAAAAGAATAAACAACTACACACCCCTTCCCGGATCCATGAGGACCTTACTTTGAATATCTAACTCTGGGAATCAACAGGGTGGTTTGTTTTGTGCACAATATTGGGCACAACTCTGCATCAATAAGCAGTATGTCTTCCCCTTAACTTCAAACAATAAGTCTCTAGATCTTGCAACCCTCGGACCAGGGGTGCATTACCAGGACGTTTCAAGTTAAAAAAACAAGACCCAGATTCCGGTAACCCTCAATTTGGAGTTCTCTTCCTAGGTTGTTTCAAGGTTAAGCAATACACCTTTGGGTTCCGTAACTCTCAATGTATTGATCCCTTCAAAGGGACTCCCACTTCCCAGTCATTCACAGTCTTGGGGGTGTAAGCATTCTTGTGCTTTTTTCTTGGCTCTTTCTTCTGTAGATTCAGGTCCTCTGCTTCTTGTCCATGGTTTCTTGGAGATCCCCCACACTCTGACATATTAGACTTGTGCAAGAGGCTGGCCACCTTTGTTTCCCAACAGGTTGGGCCGGGGCTTTCTCCACCTCTATCTGTTTGGGTCCCGGCTGTAGTCTTAGCACCCCAGTCTGATATGCCCCCTTGATATGTTGCAGCATTCTCATGCCTAAGGGGACCTGTCCTGCACCCCTTGCATTTTCCTCTTCTCTCTCTCTCTCTCTCTCTCTCTCTCTCGCTCTCTATCTCCCTCTCTCTCTCTCTCTTCCTCTTTTCTCTCTCTCTCTCTCTCTCTCTCTCTTTCTCTCTCTCCCTCTCTTACTCTCTCACTGTCTCTCGCTCATACTTCCAGCTGTTTTATGTATCACCACAAGTTTATTCCTCTAGCGCTTCTCTCCTCACATTCCTCATCTTAGCGTGTGACTATTCTTCTGTCACCTCCCTCTGATCCTCTCCTTAAACCTCCTCAGTGATGTCCTTGCCTCCTCCTTATCTCCTGCTCTGATCCCCTTGTCAGCGCGTTCCTCCACCTCTCCCCAATTTCAGAAGCTATCAGTGTGCCACCTGAGGTTCACCATAAAATATGTATTATCAGCAGGGTCAGAAATGCTGGTTGCCACCTGGAAGGAAAATTACCAAATGCCCCATCCAAGTTACATGCTGAAATCTTGCAGGAATGGCCATATCTCCAATGCAAAGAAAAGAGGAGCTTCATAAATCAAGTTGTGCTGATCATACAAAAGAGTGCCCCTGAAAAGACTGAATGCAAGAAAACTACGGAGAAATAGAGGTTGATGTGACACCCCTTTTTCTAATTAGGAACTACTATTGCCTTGTCCATATATTTTTGGGGTTTTCTCTACATTGTTAAATGCGGCCATAGCCTCTGACCACCAGCCGGGTGACCCTCTTCAGCCGACTTGAGGTTCAGACAGCTTGGCAACATGAAGTTAATACTGACTGAATTTTCAGTCTGGTTTTATATTGGCACTTTGTTTCACTATGCACTTTATTCTACAACAATATGCTGCTATTTAGAGATGAGCTCGTAACAAAATTTAAAATTTAATATGTATGTTTTAAACAAATGGAATTTAAATAAAATATTCATGTTTTTCAATTATTGTTTGGTTTATATGGCCTGATCTGTGATTCCGAATTTCGGGGGCCCCCTCTCTCACCAACCCATTGCCGGTCACCACTTTAACTTGAATTTTGTTTCCGCTGACACACTCTCTGTTCACTATATAGATGTGAATCTCCAACCATATATCTTCTGCCTGCTCAATGCACAGGGGAAGTGCCTCTTCATGCTGGCCCATTTTGACAGTCTTTTTCTAGACAGTTTTAAGATCCAAAGATGCAAGTCTGAATCAACAAGTTAGTCTTGCTCTGTTGCAGGTGAGGGATCTTGTATACACTGTGTTCTTTTATGCACAGCATACAGAGGTTTCAGAAGGAGGCTCATTTGACCAGTTCTGAACTAGGACAACCTGCAAGGATTCACACGAACAGTGGCCGCGTTCTTGAAAGATGCTATGAGGATAAGACGCGATGCTGGAGTGCAGCGGAGAGTCTTAAACAAGGCGTCCCTACTATGGGTCATTAGCAAACGAAGGAAGGTCTGAAACTTGCTACTTCAAAATGTTACAGGACCTGGCTGAATACATTTGGGGCAGCTAACTCCTCTTTCGCTTTTATAGTAGAGTAGCACAAATGAAACGCAGAGGAGGGGACTAAGTGGGGAAATGGTAGGAAGAGAAAGTAAAAGCATTCATTCTTAATTCTTGTTCAGTTTTTCTTCCACTCTGACCTTCCTGCCCTTACATGTTCCTCTGATCAACAATGCGTTCCGCCTACCAAAACGGCTGCTATATTTTTATTTTTAACTAGTGTATTGGTTTTATTTGTAAATGCATGTGATGAAAGTCGTTTCAGTGAAAGTGTTATGATAAATCGAATCAAGTCTCCTCAGATGTCCCTTCAACCACTGAGTGAACCCGCTCCTACCTCACCACTGAGGGAACCCCTAACCTCGTTAACATGCCCTGCTCTGTGTCTCCCTTGATGTCTCATCCAAACCCCTCCTGAACACACTCCCCATCTCTCCTGTCATGCTTCCTCCAGCCTCCTCCTCCAAACATTACCCCACCTCCCATACCACCTCTTCCAGAATCCTCTCCATCTCTTCCATGATGCCACCTCTTATCTCCTCCTCAATACCCTCTGTTGATGTCGTCTTCAACGTTCTCTATATACCTTCCGTGCCATTTGAGCTCTCCTTCCAGCTACCTCTACCTCTTGCCTTCTTATTTTTATTTCCAAAATCTCCTTATTGCTCTCCACCTCCCTCTTTTTCTCTCCTCTGACCACCTCTATCCAGCCAGTATTTCCCAAATGTACCTTTTAAAATTGAACTTTTATCCTAATTGACCTAATAATAGTGGTCCTAATTGACCTCCTGCACAAATGACCTTTACCTTCATTTTACTTTTACATATATGTGTGGGGTGGGTTTGGGGTAATAAATAATATAATGGGATTGGGTAGGGGATTGCGGGGGGTTTTGGATTGAGTGGAGGTTGCAGGGGTTTCCCCCCACATATATGTCCTAATTGACCTTCATTTTACAATCAATTGTGAATAGGTCAATTCTCCCGCGATCAATTGTGAAAAGGTCAATAAGTATACATCCATCCAGCCTCCTTCTTCCTGCTCCCCCACAATCTCCTTCTGCCTTTGCCTCCCCAAAGTGCCTCCTCTTCCTCTGAACACCTGCACTAATGTCAAAAGCCAATGGTTAATATGATGCACTGGCCCTGACCCCGGGTACCTCCCTCACTTTACTGCAACTAGGTGTTTATCTACCATTGAATCATATTATTCATGATTGTTCATGGATTCCTTCCCATCTCTGTTTCCGTCCACCCCTGTGCATAGACATGGTATGAGCCTAAATTAAGGCCAGCTGCCATCTTGGAATTCCACTTTGCTAGCATTGGGAGTGGGGATTCTGCTGTAGGTCTTCTCGTCTTGCATTCACACTAGGTATTGCCCTTCCACATGCACAAGCCAATCAAATAAAGGTTTGTTGGTGTGCGGATGGTCACACACACTGTTGTTTTAAAAAAATACTTTATTTAATAACACTTGGCAACAACCCATATACTTGAGAGCAGTACATTTAGCACAATTGCATAATGGTACATTGACATAACTGGAGTTACTGTTCGTGACTGCAGCGAAAGCACCTGCAATTTAGGCCACTGTGTCCGTATGATTACTGTCTGGTTGATCTCTTAGGTATCAGTGGAAGTCAGACGATTAGTATTTGGGCCTACTGCTAGAGGGCACCAATGTCGCATAGACTTCCTTTTTGTCACTAGCCCAAATTACATCATTCAGCCATTCAGTCACTGTTGGTCGGTGGGTAGGTGACGCAGTGTCCATTTCAACAGAATGGGCCTCATTACACGGTAGGCGGTAAGGGTTTACCGGTACCGGTATTTTACCGGTACCGGTAAACCCTCACCGCCTTACTACGAGGTCCCGTTGCGGGTTGGGGAATTTAACACCTGCTTTTTGCAGGCGTTATAAAACGAACCCGCAAAGGGACCGGGGTGCTAATTATGGTACCGCAATTTGCGGTACCGTAATTAGCGCCTTCCCCATTCCCATTATGCCCTATGGGGCAAAAATGGGAATGGGGAAGGGCAATGGAGGAAGGAGGAATTACCGCCTTCCCAACCTTGGAATAGGGCGGTAATTCGCCTTTCCTCCAAGGCGGTACTGGTAAATTACCAGCATGAACCATGGCGCTAATAGCGCCATGGTTTACCGCCTACCGTGTAATGAGGCCCAATGTGTCTTATCGCAAGCAGTAGACCCGGGTTTACAAACCTCAGTTTAACCTCTGACAGTTTCCTAATATACCCTAGCATACATACTAATGGCATAAACCTCTATCTGCTGCTCAATGACCTCCTGTAACACTCTGGTCACCCTCTCCCAATAAGCACTTAATTTAGCACACGTAGAACACATGTGTAATAGGCCCGCAACCTCTCCCGCAAACCTGGGGCATCTGCCTGCACAATCTGTATTAAACAGTCAAAATTTTGACAGGGGGTAGGGCAGCCTGTTAACACTTAAATTGTATGAGCCGAAACCTTATATTATATGACAACCTTCTTAGTGAGGTTACACACATGTTACCACTAATTCACCATAAACTGTACTTGGAGAGCGCGCTCCCTCTTAATTTTATTGTTAGAATCCTGAAGGCTACTTAACACTTGCTTATATAACACAGATCTACTTTTAGGCCCTGGGCCCGGTACCACCTCATGCACATATGAAATCCTTGGGTCAATCAGGGGTTCAGTTGGAAAATTAGGCCATCTTGCCCTAAACGCGGACCCCATTTGGCCTTTAGCACATCCAATGATGGGGAGAATCTTGTAATAGAGTCATCATTTCATCCAAGTGGACCAACCTCCCCCAAGTGTACATATCTCCCATCTTGCATTTGCCTGCTGCCTCCCAGCTCTTCTCAATCACTAGACCCAGGGATGCAGCAATCATAGCTATTGTCCAAAGTGATGCCCTGCTATCATAAGGGGGCTCTGCCCCCTGCATGCGGAATATTCTCTTCCACACCACTCTTGTTGCATCTATTGGGTCCATTGCTCCCCGATGTGTACTCTCCCTCATATAGGAGAGAATTCAATGGGATTCCCCTTGCAGCCCCTCTCTCCAACTGCACATATAGTGGAGGGTCAACTAAGTGTTCCCAGTATGTTGCGTAATAGCCCTGCGCGGCAAGATAATAGGCCTCAAAGTACAGGTTAAGGAGCCCTCCCTCCTCTCATGGGCATGTTAGCGATGTCCAGCCTTTCCGGCACACACACTGTTTGAATGAGAGGAACAGTATTGCTAAAGTGAACTATGTGTTTGCCAGGTGCTATCACTTCTGGCCCACTTTTATCTTCACTGGAAAGACTTGGTAAACCCTTATTCCTCGGAAGCCCCATTGTTTCACTGACAGGGTATATGCAGAGAATGCAGCAACACCGCGCAATGGATGGTGTCCTGTGACAACTGTATGTAATAACCTTTGGGAATGGTTGAACCACATGGGTGCTTGTGTTTTAAATGTGCTCTCCACGCTTGGAGCTTCTTTAAAGGCACATGGCCCATGATCCTGCCCAAATAATAATAGACTGGGCCTTTGTGGGGTAGTCCAGGGGATCCCTTGCACCTTCCCAGATCCTGCATCTTCCATGAGCCCGGCCTTTGTGACCACCCCACCTTCTTCCCCAAGGTAGAGGCATAGGGATGTGTGTGTTTTCTTTTCAGTATTGCCACCAAATGGTAGATTTGGTTGAGTTTTTCTTCGGCCATTCAAAATGTTCGTACAGACGAAATTCGCCCAACTCTCCCATTCAGACTTTTATTTTCGGTCTTTTTGGCCATTTCCAGTTTCTATCATACAGCATAATATAGCTTGTGCTAAGCAACAACATTGTTTGAGACCAAAGACATGTTTGCCTCAACCAAGACAGAACTGTGATGATTGGCTGATGAAATTTATCAAAAATAAAACTCTGTTCAGCTTTATTCTTAAGACTTCCATATACGGCATAGGGTCATGTCATGTACTCATATGTCGCGTCCCCTTTCCTCCATCCTTGTGGGCATCACCAACATGGGGATGGTACCAGAACATTTGGCTGCAAGAAATTGAGCTTCCCCTTTAAATTTAGTACAGCAGGTGGTAACGCCCCGCCGAAGCCCCGCCCTATGGTGCCTCCCCTCATTCCCTTTTTCCGCATGAACGGTGTTGGACCTAGCAGCCAGCGCTTAGACTTTTTTAGCCTTCACCTTGCTTCCCATTTGTTTTTCCAATTCTTATTTCAACTTCCCTTTGGTGCCTTGCCTCCACAGTGCATGTCAACCGCAGGAGGCTTCACGAGGTGTGCCTCATGCGACCGTTCGTTCCCAGCCTCAGACCCCCATGCACTCTGTCTTGAGTGCTTGGGGCCCGACCATTGCTGGGACACATTTTCGGCCTGCAGCGCTCTCTCGCTCACATGGTATTGAATAATCGTTTGTCAGGGTGGAGGGAGATCTTCCACACTTCTCCTCTTGCCCAACTTAAAGACTTCGTCTCCAGGACCTCTCATCGAGGCAAGATAGGCCTTCTGATCAGTATGACTCAAAGCGCAGCGACTCCTTCCCTGGGGTTCCTCGGATTCAGGTTCTGGCAGGCCAGAGGCCTCTAAGGACTGGCTCCCAAGCCAGGCTGAGGGGTGCTCTTATGGGAGGTCCGGGGACAGACCTCAGGCCTTCCAGGCTAGCGGTTCCCAAGCTAAGGGGCACAGGGGCACTACTAGGCTGTCCTTGGAAGGGCAAACAGGCTCATCCTCTTCTTCTACCCCAGGGGGTAAGAGATCATCAAGTGCCACCTCCAAGAGTTTGTCCACGGCCAGATCCAGCACAGTTACCAGCATGGGTGCTGAGAGCTCCCAGCCTACCAGAGCTTACGCCGAGTTCGTGAATCAGGACATTACGACTACCGGCCTTCTGGCTGAGGGCTCAGCACCTACCAGAGGGATCTCTGAGGTCGAAGCTTCTGCTTCGGGTTCAAGACCCAAACTGTATTCTCTCATGTCCAGCCCTCTCCTGGCTCAGGGCCTTCATACCCTCCCACCCAGGGCTGGGCTCGCGACCTGGGGTGGGACTCCGCTGGCACCTGTGTCTAAGGGCCCGGATCCCAATCGGCCTGTAAAAAAGGGGGCGGGCGATAGCGAAAATGATGATGATGATGCCCAGGATGATGAAATCTCGGCATCCGTTAAGGCGTTTCATGTCTGCCTTCAGAGCCTGGCGGAGTTCTTGGGGGTTCCTCTTCCTGAGGAAGCCCCCAAGAGTCGGGTGTGCTAGCAAATGCACCACGATCTGGTCTGGTATTCCTTTCCAGAAGGATGTCCTGCAGGTGGCAAACACCCAGATAAAGAAGAAGTTGGACAGCCAGTTTCGGCTGACGGACGGGGAGTCAATCCTCCTTGCGTCGCACCAGCAACCCCATTCCTCTGTGGTGAATGCGGCCTCGTTGTATTCTAAACCATTGTCTTTGTCTTCTTCCTCCACGGGAGCTGCCTCCAGTTGCCTCTCCAAGGAGGACAAAGTTATTGAGACATTGGGAAAGCACTGTTATTCCATCTCAAGACTGCATCTGTGGCAACCCAGCACAGATCCCCTCTTGGCTGAGGCTAACCAGAAGCTGTGGCGGGAGCTCCTGGAATTTCTGCCCGCGCTCCCTTCGGACATGCAAGCCTCCTTCAAGGCTGGTCTGGCTGATGCCCGGCCCATTGCACAGGACCTCATAGAGTCTTTGGTCTCCAACATCGACACAGCCAAAAGAGGGCTGTGACTTGGGATCAAGATGAGAAGAAAGGCGTGGATGTATGCCACAAAGTTTTCATCTGAGGTGCAGTAGCAGATCCTGGATCTGCCCTTTGAGAGCTTGGATCGTTTTCCTCCGGCCACCAATAACGAATTGATGAAAAAGAAAAATTCCACTCAAACCGCCAAGTCCTTGGCCATCCTGACAAAACCAGGTCAGAAATCCTTCCCTGAATCCCAGGGTAGGACTGAGTTCATACCCTCCACTTTCTTTGGCTTCAAGGGATTCCGAGACCACGGTACACAGTGGCCTGACAGGTTGTCCAGCAACAACAAGAGGAATCAGCAGAGGACGTTGCACAGGTTTTTCCACTTCCCCCAGCCTCTGATGCCAAGAAGCAGTGATGTCAAGGTCGGGGAACACAGTAGCCTCCCTACTTCTCTCTGGTGCTGGCAACAAAGCATGAAACTTGGTAAGAGAGGGCTGGTAAAGAAAATTGTCTATGTGAACATACTGAAAACCAATCCTGATATAGCACCTCACAGAAAATAAAATTATGTGCAAAATAGAGAATAATGCAAACTAACAATTGTGTGCTAAGTGCAGTGTCCCAGATACGAATTTGTAGTATGAGTATTTTATTCCCTATATTTTAAAGGTGGGAGTAAAATGCTATTTAGGGAGTAAAAACGAAAGTCCTATTCCAAATGGGAGTATTTTACAATTGAGTAAACACATTTTTGAAGTGTAAAACAGAAATGTTTTTGTAAATATGTTTTTGCATCTAGTTATTCATCAACATAAAACGAAGCATTTAGGCTCAGGCAGCAATATCAGTAGTTTCTTCCTGTGGTCCTGCATACACTACTGGTCCAAACATATCCATGACAGTGTGTGGGTGAGTGCAGGGGTACAAGCTTCTATGTGTCTGTTTCCCATTTTTTGTTGGGAATATTTGTACTCCCTATTTCCTTTATGCGAGTATTTGGCTATTTTTAGGGAGTAAACATTGCTGATATGTCCCTTATCTGTACGGCTGGCTAATTGCCCATACTGGAAATAACCACAATGGCAATCTTTGCGTCATGAAAACTGCCTATGATCTGTCATGCGGGCATGAAGTAATTACAGAACACAATGTTAACTGGTAATGCTGCACTAAGTAGGTTTTCTGTAAATGAGCAGTGATTTGCCAACCAGAAAGAAGATAAAATTGCAAAGATGTTTTAGGTTCAAATATACACTATTTGCGCCAGTATATAGTGACATTCTAACTTTGATTGAAATTTGTGGCTTGCTTAGTACCACCCACGGGCAGCTCATCTATAATGGATGACAGTTCAGCAACCTACCATATCCACCTTTACCCTTTTCAAGTCTCACTTTAAATCCCATCTTCTTTCTCACTGATCTGTTAGTTTTGCTTCTTTGACTTGCTCACTTGTATTGTACAGTTGACTACTCTGTTCAGTGCTTAGGTGTCAAGCACTATTAAAATGCAATCAAATACAAATACATCTCTAATTATGGATGAGCCAAAGCAAATCTATGTGATCACTGTGACGCCCGTAACTATGCAGACAAAAAGGTCGATGGCAATTACGGTGCAGCGCAGTGATCAAATAGATCATTTGTACCGTGTCCCTTGGCCCGCATTCCCCTACCCGACACCCCTACCCCACTTACCTTTACGGGGGAACACGTCTTTGTGCACCATCGACTCCCCGCTATCCCTGCGGTGTCAGTTCCTCCTACTTACGTGGGTCGGAACTGACACCCCAGGGTGTTTTTTTTTTAAATGATTTATTTTTTGTTAACTTTCTTGTTCCCCTCTTATGAAAATAGTAAGCAGGGGACACCCCCGCAACCCCTGTCTCCCGTTACTGCGCCCAAGGAGAGCAGGGGACAACCCTGCAACGCCCACATTGCTTCGGCACAGTAATGGGAGTTGGTAAAAAGAAATGCACTAAAGTTGCTGTAACTGCATTTTCGCAGTTACCTGTCGGCATTTTGGTGCATTTCCGCCAAAGCCGGACCAGTGAAAACACCAAGTGCTCCCTCAGCTGCAGCAAACAGCTAATGGAGTACTCCTGGGTTGGTTTTAACTGTCAAAGGGAAACCTGGTTTATCTTTAGCAATTTCTATTTCCCAGTATGCATGCCTAATGGGCCATGCAATGTCAGGGGTGTTTTGCTTCTCCAGCCTTGCATGGGCCATAGGTGATGCAGGCTGCAGAACAGCAGGTGCAAATGTGAATAAAGAGCACTTCTGCACCTTCCTGCACATTCCGATCTCCCTGGGCGACGTAATTGAGGTGCTTTGGCTCCACCACAAATGTGCAATAAAAAGGAATCTTGCACTGATTGCTGGTTCCTCCTTTGTGCTGGACAGTAGCTGAAGGGTAATCAGTGACTTAAGCATCTCAACTTTGGATAAGGGCTGCAGGTTAAAATGTATTTTTGTATGTATATGCTTGTTTGTCTGCATGTGAAGGTATGTGTTTGCAAGTGTGCATGTGAATGAGAGCGTATGTTTGTGTGCATGTGTGAATGGCAGAGTGTATGTTTTATGAGTGAATGAGAGAGTGAGAGTGCATGAATGCTGTATGAATGTGGGTATGCCGGGGAGTGGGATTCTGATTGTGGGGAGTGGTGGGGGCTGATGTCCATTAGTGCAGTGGTAGCAAGGACATGTTTTATTACTGGGGCATGGCATATGTCACTGGGCATCAAGGGTAAATTCAGCATGATTATTGTTCCTATGTGGCCATACTGGCCTACATTGGTGGTGCCAGTCTGAATATATATGCTTACTGTGTCATGGCATGCTTTTACTGGCAAAGTGGATATGCCGGGGAGTGGGATTCTGATTGTGGGGAGTGGTGGGGGCTGATGTCCATTAGTGCAGTGGTAGCAAGGACATGTTTTATTACTGGGGCATCGCATATGTCACTGGGCATCAAGGGTAAATTCAGCATGATTATTGTTCCTATGTGGCCATACTGGCCTACATTGGTGGTGCCAGTCTGAATATATATGCTTACTGTGTCATGGCATGCTTTTACTGGCAAAGTAAAAGAATATATATATATATAAAGTAAGAATATATTCTTATGTGGGGATACTGGCATATATTGGTAGAGCCAGCATCAACATGTGTTCTTACGGTATCATTACTGGCATTTTGGGCAAAACATACATGTGTTTTCTAATGTGGGAATGTTACATGCAAACTGTATGGCTTTCTACTCATATTTTCACATAAAGTATTCATCAATGAGCGCAACGGCCCCTGCTGTCTACCAAAAACCACCTCAACAGTGCCACGGTCGTCCACGACAACATCATTGTCATCAGCGACAAAACCATCGGTGGCCTCTTCATCGATGGGAAAACAAGGGGCAATAAAAGCTCATTTGATGATATCATCTACATGCCTGTCAACAACCACCATGCCCTCGAAGACCTCATCAACGGCAGTGTCGACTACTCCGGCATTGTCCACGGAAAGCAAGACAACGTCAACACTGATGGTACACAGAAAGTCACCATCACCATTGCTGTCAGCACCGTCAACAGGTGGGGCCAGAAAAAGGAGGTTACAGTGTCCTCGTCCATGGGTACACATAATATCTAAAAAACCAGGAAAACATTGGAAACATTCAAGTGCAAGCCTACATCTGGAGACAAACAGATGCCAGATGGAAAGGAACGCGAGCCAATAGATGACTCTACACCAGTACAACAGGGCACAATAGTTATTAAGCTGCCTCTCAGGCCCATGGGAGACCAGGCCATAATATCAGGAAGTGGGGAACCACCATCACCTCACTCACTCAAGCTAGATCCTTATCAGCCTATAACATCCATGGGTCTAGCCCTATCTCCAATCTTGTCAGTTCAACCAGACCAGATACTGGAGCACCATATTGATTCAGAGTTTGAACAGCGATACTCACCCCAGCTCTCAGAGGAAGACCAGCACTCGCAACAGGAAGCTCCTGTGAGACCAAGGTTAGGAGAACTACCAGAGCTGTTACAGCTCCTCCCCAACAAACAGAACCTTTACTCAACCCACAACTCCTGCTATCATTACAGGTCTTATCCACCCTCCATTTACTTCTCCAACAACTGGATACTAGTCCACCAGTGGGCCAGCTCCCCTCACAGTCACCAGAGTAGGCACAAGGCCCCTCTGGGGAACTCTGTAGGCTTTGCAGAGCAACTCTGCGGGAACAAGTGGGCGAATTGGAAAGCAATATACCCACCAGGAATGCAGCCTCACTGCAAAGAGAGACACCAATAAAACCTATGAGATGTACCAGACTAAACAGAACCAGCAGCCTCACCAGAACACAAGGGGCTTCCCCAAGACTGCAACAGTTCCCATACAGTCAGGAAGAGGGAAAACTCCAAACCTCTACCATGGACAATGAGGGAGGTAATAGAGACACTGATAACTCTACCTCCGAATCACTGCAGTAAGATAACTGGGAGGACATGGACATGGGTCTAAACCAAGATTCAGAAGAGCCGCTGCATCAGTCACCACCCAACGACATAAAGCATTTCACAATAAGGTCCAAAAGGAATGTGAGGAATTCATCCCAATAACTTCTGAGCAGAAAAATGATTGTTTCCTTTTTGATTTAATGCACAAGGGAAGAAAGGCAGTAATGTCAACTCCAATTGTAGACCACATTTGGGAAGAAGGGCTGTTACTCATGAGAACATCCTTCTCAGAACTAGCGTTAAAGGGGCACTTAGAGAAGAGGTTTAGGGCGCCGGAGATGTCCTCAAAATGCCTTATATCTCAACCAACCCCTGACTCAGTAGTGTCAGTGGCAGCATGCAGAAAATCAAATGATCAAGGGCAGAAATGTGCAGTGCTATCTGACGACAGCAGGAAACAAGATGCATTGCACAAGAAAATTCTGGCCACAGGAGCCACAACAGCAAAAGCAACAAATTCACTGGTAATAATCTTGAGATACGACCGGAAGATATGGAACCGGATTGCACCGCTATTAGAGTACTTGCTAGAAGATAAACATAAGAAGGGACTGGACATCCTGTGAGAGGGAGAAGATGCCTCAAATCATGCCATCAACATTGCAGTCAACACGGCGGAAACTGGCTTTAAACAAATCAGCAACGTCATTGTGCTACAGAGACAGTCATGGTTAAAATGCACAGATTTCAGAGCGGACGTTCAATCAAAGGTATTAGACCTGCCTTTTGAGGGAGACCAACTTTTCAGCCCCAAAATTGACAACGCCCTTAAAGCTATAAAAACAAAAACAGATAAATAATGCTACAAATAAAACATGCTATAAATAAAATATCATATCATATGAGATACAGCGAGGTTGCTTACCACCCTGGCGGTGAGATGCACTTTTTGCACCTTGCAGTGAGTCGCGGGTCGCTCCACAGTGACTAATAGAGGCTGAAAAGTATACCATAGGGGAGACTCCAATTGACAGACCAGGGGTATCGCCGGGCGTACCCACACAAACAAAAAGACTACAAACAAGCTCCAAGGAGGGGACAGACAACATCCGCCTCCAGGGGCAGGCAGCAAAAACAAGACTGACTTCCACTGACCACGGACACCCAGGGTCCAGCTGCAGGAAGTGGGGGGCAACTTGCAGTATGATCTACAGCAGTGGCAACAGTTAACAACAGACAAATCGCTGCTAGATATCATACAAAGGACACCTCACAGAATTCCAGGGAATCCCCCTCTGTTCCCCCATTATTTCAACACCAATTACACTTAAACATCTTAAGAAGTGAAGTGGAGAAACTGCTCATAAAAAAACGCAATCGGAAAAGTCCCAAAACTCCAGTGTGGCAATGGCAGCTACTCCAGATTCTATGTGGTAAACAAAAAAAACAGACAAATCATGGCAACTCATTCCAGACTTAAGAAGCCTAAACGAACATGTTAAGAAGCAAAAGCTCAAGATGGGCACCTTGACAGATATCATAAAGTCGGTACCGGACAGCGTCTGCCTATCGTCTCTGGATCTCAAAGACTCAATATTTTCACATTCCCATTCGGGAAAGCCACAGAAGGTTTCTAAGATTTGTCTAGAGAACAAATCATTATTAATTCAAGGCCCTCCCATTTGGTCTTCACTCAGCCCCATGAACCTTCACAAAATGCCTTGCCCATGTAGCCACGTCGTTCAGGAAAAGAGAATACCACATGCATCCACATCTTCACAATTGGTTATTAAGAGCACCATCACACCGAACGGTGGCGATGGTGATCCAACAGGTGTCCAACACCCTCTCATACTTCGTCTTCACAATAAATTCAAGCAAATCCTGCTTCAAGCCATCGAACATGGTAGTGTTTCTATGGACACTGTTCAACACCACTGAGGGCCGAGAACGTCCCTTCGTAGAGGGCAGCGTCAATACCCTGTCTAATCATGAAATTCTACCCAGGCGCCAGAATCTCTGTCAGAGTGTTCGTGCAACTACTGGGCACCATGGCGTCCTGCATTCCCCTAATAAAACACTGCTAGTTACAAATGAGACCGCTACAAGAATACCTAGCGGATTGGTGGTCCCAGCTAACAGGATCCTGGAACGCAGGGGAGTTGCTAGGTCTGGAAAAGACCCGGGGCTAAGCTGATGTCAGAACTGTTGGGAATGGGGGCTAGCTGGTCTTTTGGCTGTAGCTCCTGAGATTCTATCCGGGTCTACAACCAAAAGATCAGGGGCTATAGCCCCCCCCTAGCAACGCCCCTGCTGGAACGACAATTTGACAGTAACAAAGTCACTCACAGACAACTCGCGTTAGTGGTTCACACCATCTCATATCACGGAAGGAGTCCCGTTCAGGGATCCCCCATTTCAAGAAACTTTGATCACGGATGCCTCACTAACTGGATGGGGCGTGCACGGAAACCAGCTATCAGTAAAGGGCCGTTGGTCCCCGGCCAAGATACAACTTCACATCAACATCTTAGAACTGAAGGCAGTAGCACGTGCCCTTTGCTCGTTCCAACCAGTGCTCAAGAAGCAAGTGGAAAGAGTGTTCACAGACAACATAACCACAATGTATTAAGTGCGAAACAAGAGAGCACAAGGTCAAAGGTACTCTAGAGAGAAACCCAACAGTTGTGGCACTGGGCAATCCAAAACAACATGCAATTGCAAGCAATCCACGTTCCAGGAAAAGAAAACAAAACGGCAGATCAACTGAGCAGATCCTACAACCAGTCACACAAATGTCAACTGGCAGACAGGAAGCTCAAAGTCATCTTCAACAAGAGGGGAATACTGACCATTGATCTGTTTGTCATATGGGAGAACAAGAAATGCCCTGACTTCCACGAATTCGGACAGGTCCCGCTCTTACAGGAGTGCAGAAACATCCTAAAGGGTGCCAGAGCGGAATCCACAAACAGGTCATATATGTACAAGTGGAATCGTTTTTGCACTTGGTGTTCTCATAAACAATTGGATCCATTAATTATAGAACCTCACCAAATCCTCCCATACCTATTGAAATTAGCGAAAGATGGTTTGACACACTCATCCTGCATATAACAGTAATCTCTAGATATACCAGCAAACAAGGAAATACTCCCATATTTGGGGCCCGCATTGTAAACACCTCATGAGAGGTCTATTTCGCCCCTACCCCTCTCAAAAGAAAGTGCCACCTCAGTGGAGCCTAAACACTATGTTATCAGCACTAATGAAGCCTCCGTCCGTACCAATGGTGACTAATGATTTAAAGTTTGTGTCCTGGAAGACAGCTTTTCTAGTAGCAATCACGTCTTTCAGACGAGTGTCAGAGATACATGGACTATCTGTCAGACCTCCATATCTACGGTTTGAAAAGGACAAGGTTGTTTTAAAAAAACAAATCCTACGTTTGTTCCCAAAGTGCTGTTCGATTTCCACCTACAAGCCAAAGTAACCCTGCCGGTTTTCTCCACAAATTCGTCCACACCAGCTGAACAATCTTTGCACTCAGTAGACCTTCAAAGAGTTCTGAAGTTCTACATAGACAGAACCAAGAGTTTTCGACAAACATCTCAACTGTTTGTGGCTTTCGGCCCCCCTAACAAAGGTAGACCTATTTCAAGGCAAGGGGTTGCTAGATGGGTCTCCAGCGCAATATCAGCATCGCACACTCAGGCCAATGTACCGTTACAAGGGCCCTTCCGTGCTCATTCCACTAGAGCAGTGCGGCCGTCAGCAGCGATATAGGAAGAGGTCCCCCTGTCGGACATATGCTGCGCAGCAATCTGGGCAGTCCTACACACCTTCGTCGAACATTACTGCATGGAGGTACAAGGAGAGGCTGAAGCATGGGTCGGAAGAGCCACCCTACAATGCTTGTTTCAATAAGGTATGCCTTTTCCTATTACACCGCCTATTACAAAAATCTTAACTGCTGTGGCAATCTATTCAAGGCATGTGTATCTATGAATGATCCAATGCCGGAGAAGGAGTATATTGCTTACATGTAAATCCTGTTCTCCAGCATTGGTATCTTTCATGGATTCACATGCACCCAACTACCACCCCTAAGGGAGCAAGGCTATATTTCACCAACACTCCTCTCTCTGGGGTTAGAATCTGAAGATGGCTACGTGGGAGGGGCTAGTCACTAGACGTCCCATTAGCTGAGGCAGAATGCACCAGAAAGGACATGGATGGACTACTGACGTGAGTTTAAAAACTCTAGTATAATCTATAATAAAAAAGGTAGTGAGGATTCCCAGCCTGTCGGTGGGGAATATTCAAAACATGTGAATCCATGATACCAATGCTGGAGAACAGGAGTTACAGGTAAGCAGCATACTCCTTCTCAGCGGGTGGGAACCCTGTGAGCCATCCTTGGTTGGGTCAGGGTCCCTCACTGTGCGCGGTTGCTCCTCATATTTGTGGGAAACATTTTTCACTACTCCAGTTAAAATAATTCACCAGCCGCCACTGGTACCACCAGAGCATTCCTTCTTGATTCCAGGAACCATCATCAACCATCTTATCAATATTGTATCTTATTCCAACAATTAAGGTAGGCCACTTCCTGACACATGGCCCAGTAAGGCACTCATATAAATTTGATTGCCCAGACTCTATCTTTACAGAGTCATGTGTCATTGTGTCCATGTGGAGATGTTTTAAGGGTCTCCATCAGCCCATGAATTAATTTTTTTCAGGGATCATTTACTCCTTGGACCTAGATGCTTCCTATACATTTTGACACAGTGATTTGCATATGTGAGACACTATTGTCAGGCTGAGGAAGTTGCTTTTAAAGGAATTGCCAACTCCACTCAACCCCAGCTCAAATGCTCCAGTTTGGTAGAGTGCTGCATTAATGACTGTGCCAATTGTATGGCTCATTTACTTTCACATATCAGAGAACTTTGACCAGAAAATCTCTCTTCCAGTCTCCACTCCTTACAGAGATGGGTGAGAAGTTCCTTGTGCTGGTCTTCCATTACTATATGGCTTCATAGAATTGGGTCAGGAGGAGCGACCATTCGTCTGATCCCATTTCCAATTTTGTAGCCCCTTCCCTAAGTGCTCTGATCTAATATCTGACCGCCTGCATTCATCTGGTGCAGGAATTACTGCCATTCTGGAGGACCGAAGTATAACTCTCTCCGCTGGTGGACTGGATGGCAACTGGCCGAAAGGAATACTAAGTCACCTAGAGGGAATCCAGCATCGGTGCTGATCCTATCCGTGATTCTCGTTGGATGATCTGTAAGGGAACTGTGCACACTATCACCACTGACTTTCTGTCCAAATTCGTGAGTGAATGCCAGGTCCAGGAGGGATGCATGCAAGCTTCTTAATGCTTGTACGGGTGGACTGTTGAGCGATATTGTGCTTGTAAGGACTGATTCGATTTACTTTGATTCCTAAAACCAATAGGTGGTGTTAACGAAGACCTGCATCATATTGTTATTGGCTGTGTCCATGTTTTGTAATGTCCAGTGCTAATTCTTAACCAATCCCAGCAAATCAGTAATCAATTAAGAGGATTTCACCCATGTCAAGTACCGGATACCTGCTTGTAATCCAGATTAGTGTGTCTGTTATTTTCTTTACTGATTGTCACCTCTAAACCAACCAGAGTTAGAGGGACCTATTGGAAAATCAGCCAATTCCTCAGGACTGCCGGGCTACTGAAGCCGAGGATATCTATGATATGATATGATAGGTTATTTATAGCGTGCTTAATACCCAGAGGTTTCTAAGCGTGGACCCGGGGATCGAACCTGTGTTGCTCTGTGTCATCTTGTTGCCAAGGCGAGCATGTTGCCCCTGAGCTATCCTCCCGAGACTAGCTCAGGTTTTGCCTCTGCACCGGTCCTAGCAGACTATCAGCAGCTTCAGCCTGCTGGGAAATCTTCTGAATTTACGAATACCATTGTCTCCCATTGGCCAAGCACTGTACCGATGGCCATTGCGGATGGCCCAGTACTGTGTTACTGCCCCACATTGTTTGGGTGCACATTGTCACTTTAAATATGCCATGGGAATTGGAGGTACAACGTTTCATTATGGGGACACAGTGGGCTAAACCATTCGTGCCTTCAGTGTAACCTGTGCATCAAAGGAAAGCATGCGTAGTTAGCTAAATCCTTTCTTAATATGTTATTTTTCACATCCAGACAGAAGCTGCTTTTAAATGTCACCATTAGCAAACTCTGTCTCGTTTTTTCCCCCTATTGCTCACCGTGATGGGAAGCAAAGGTTCGTTTAGCTCGGTAGCAGCGATGGGTTTTAGCATGAGACCGACAGCCCCTGTCAGCGTGTAATTGCAGATTAATAGGTTGCAGTCCGTCATTATGGCAGCTCGATAGCCGTCTGCTAGCCAGGCAGTCCGGATCCCCATTTTTCTGGAAGGCAGGGTCACCTGACCCGGTCAAGAGCCGCAGCTCGCAACGCTTCCCCAGAGCTCAGTTAGTCAAACGATTTCCGCCCGCGTGACAAAGAGCGATATGTTTACACCCTGGCAACACGCAGCGGCGCCGGGGACACTGGGCCGCATTGGGGTGGCGTTATTATTCCTTGCCTTAAACTCTGGCGTCGGAAACGTCTGCCCGACCCAGTCAACGGCGGAAGGCATTAACCCCTTCCCAGGAAGAAGACTTGCTCCAATTGGCGCGCCTCTCCGGTGTTTGGTGAGTGACGCAGAGCGTCGAACACCAGCGTGTTTATTTTCCATTGACATTGGAAAGTGAAAGGAAGAGAGGATGGAACACATCCAGTGAGTCATGAGCATAAAATGAAATCCCCTCATTTCCCGGCATCTGGGCCTACTCCGCGGCTCCCTGCGACGCTCGTTATTGTGTTATTTATAAAGTGCTGCTTGTGTATTCCCAGCTGTACACAAAGCAGGGCCGGCAGGCACCGCTTGACTCATACACTGTCCATAAAGCAAACGTGTAAAATATCGGCAAAGCAGCTAGAGCTGGCTCCGGTGGCGCACAGGGGCAGCACATTTAGAGCTGGTCTCTCAGGGTGAACGTGCTCAGGTTGGAACTTTCTCTTTTACAGGCATTGCACACAAAGTAACATGTTTGGACTGGAGTTTGAGCTTTCAGTGACAGTATGAATAGGAGAATGCCATAGTTGCCTTTCATTGGAGGGCAGTAGCCTTTGACTGCGGCCCTCTTCTCAATCTTATAAATCCACTATTAAAAAAGTTTACTGTATAAGGCACAGACCTGTGGAACGGGCTTGACTATCTACTCGTGAGATGATGCTCATTACAAAGTGCAGTGAAGTTCTGGCACACCCCGAGTGGCAATCACAGGTAATAAAGTGATTACCTATAGCAATTTGGATTCTCGTCCTGGGCTTCCTTTTGCTGATGGTCAGGTCCATAAATCCCCCCATCCCTACGGGGATTCATCCATTGAGGCTGGGTTGCCCTGAGTGATTTGGCGGAAAATCATTGTGCTCCATAGCTAGTGTCCTAATTAACTTCTGCATTGACTAATAAGAAATGATGAAACCCATTCCCGAGCCCTATGACAAATGGCTTTCAGTATAATCACATGGTCCACCGTGTCGTAGAGGGCAGACTTGTCATGGTGTATAAATTCGATAAATCCTTCAACATTGATGGCGACACTGTCAATGTCGCCAAGGGGATAAAAAATATTAGGTGTGTACATTGACTCAACACTTATCGTAACAAGAAAGGTTAATGCCATTGTTTCTTCTGAAGCATACACGTCCATATTAATCAGAGCTAACAGACCCTTTCTCTCTGCAGACAATTGCGTTACGTTGGCCAGAGCGTTAATCCTCTCCAGGATCGACTATTGCAACTCCCTTTTTGCAGGATCCAATATCAGAAACATTAGTAAACTCCAAGTTGTGCAAAATAATGCAATTAGAGCAGCACTTGATAGATCTAAACATGAACATATCTCATCAACGAGACGCCACATTCACTGGCTCCCAGTACGAGACAGGATCAAATTCAAAATCCTTTCACTTACGCATAAATGCCTCTCCAACAAGGCACCAGCATACCTTAGTAATCAAATTACAAAAACCCAATCTAGTATACCGACCCGTGCCTCATATACCAGTTTAATCTCTAAACTGAGATTCAGGAGACAGAAAGCAGCGGCTCCAGCTTCCCAGTGATCGCAGCCAAACTGTGGACCACCTTGCCTGTAACTTTAAGGACTGACACATCCTTGTGATCATTCCGTAAAAGCTTTAAAACTCTGCTTTTCAATCAAGACTTCCTTTCACTATCACTGAGCACTGGAATCCACATCAAGCATAAGACAATGTAGGCAGAACTAAACTAAATAATCTTGGCTAGTCAGGTAACAAATTTGGACTTGTAAATGCTTGCAAAGTGTATTAACTTTATATAATAATGTATGATAATGTTAGGCTTTCCATGACTCGAACATAAGGTAAAACTGTAACCTCACGCATGTAATGTATGTTGTCTCTGTTAACTTAGCAGCGTTGAATACGTTGAAACTGTAATTCATAGAATTCAGCGCACAAGTAGCGCACGCGGCTGGCGCACAGCGTGCGCGTGCGATAGTCTGCGCCAGCCGCGTGCGCCAAAACCGAATCCGGCGCACAGCGTATTCATGGATTTTAGGCTCCCAAACCAGCCGTGGCGCAGAGTATCGCAGCGACCCTGCAGCAGCGCCAGTAACGCCCCCAAGAACGCCCTCGCGCAAGGAAAAGCCATCAAAATCGCTAAATCATCGCAAAGGGCTGCGCCAACCCTGGACCAGTTTACAGGGCTGCCAAACAAGGAACGCAAAGCGGGTAACGTGCATATCAGGGGTACGCGTGAAGTTATACACGCGATTAGCCAGGGTACGTGTATTACAGGGGTATGCGGGAAGTTTAACATGCGATTAGCCAGGGTACGTGTATTACAGGGGTATGCGGTAAGTTTAACATGCGATTAGCCAGGGTACGTGTATTACAGGGGTACGCGGGAAGTTAAACACGCGATTAGCCAGGGTACGTGTATTACAGGGGTACGCGGGAAGTTTAACACGCGATTGGCCAGGGTACGTGTATTACAGGGGTATGCGGGAAGTTTAACACGCGATTAGCCAGGGTACGTGTATTACAGGGGTGCGCAGGAATTATCACACGCGATTTGGCTGGGTACGTGTATTACAGGGGTGCGTGGGAATCATCACACGCGATTTGGCTGGGTACGTGTATTACAGGGGTACGCGGGAAGTTTAACACGCGATTAGCCAGGGTACGTGTATTACAGGGGTACGCGGGAAGTTTAACACGCGATTAGCCAGGGTACGTGTATTACAGGGGTATGCGGGAAGTTTAACATGCGATTAGCCAGGGTACGTGTATTACAGGGGTACGCGGGAAGTTTAACACGCGATTAGCCAGGGTACGTGTATTACAGGGGTACGCGGGAAGTTTAACACGCGATTGGCCAGGGTACGTGTATTACAGGGGTATGCGGGAAGTTTAACACGCGATTAGCCAGGGTACGTGTATTACAGGGGTGCGCAGGAATTATCACACGCGATTTGGCTGGGTACGTGTATTACAGGGGTGCGTGGGAATCATCACACGCGATTTGGCTGGGTACGTGTATTACAGGGGTGCGTGGGAAGTCACACGCGATTAGGCTGGGTGGGTCCTCACAGGTGTTCCCTGTACACCCTCCACGGCCCCTCCAGGCAGCCCACAAAACAGGGGACTACCCTGCACACCTGCTCATGTCCCCCTGCACCCCCACCCCCCAGCAGTGCAGGGGCAGCCTCCACCAGGCCCCCACCCATGCCTCCCACCACCCCCAACCCCCAGCAGTGCAGGGGCAGCCTCCACCAGGCCCCCACCCATGCCTCCCACCACCCCCAACCCCCAGCAGTGCAGGGGCAGCCTCCACCAGGCCCCCACCCATGTCTCCCACCACCCCCACCCCCCCGCCACCAGGGGCAGCCTCCACCAGGCCCCCATCCATGCCTCCCACCACCCCCAACCCCCAGCAGTGCAGGGGCAGCCTCCACCAGGCCCCCACCCATGCCTCCCACCACCCCCAACCCCCAGCAGTGCAGGGGCAGCCTCCACCAGGCCCCCACCCATGCCTCCCACCACCCCCACCCCCCCGCCACCAGGGGCAGCCTCCACCAGGCCCCCACCCATGCCTCCCACCACCCCCAACCCCCAGCAGTGCAGGGGCAGCCTCCACCAGGCCCCCACCCATGCCTCCCACCACCCCCAACCCCCAGCAGTGCAGGAGCAGCCTCCACCAGGCCCCCACCCATTTCTCCCACCACCCCCACCCCCCCGCCACCAGGGGCACCCTCCACCAGGCCCCCACCCATGTCTCCCACCACCCCCAACCCCCAGCAGTGCACGGGCAGCCTCCACCAGGCCCCCACCCATGTCTCCCACCACCCCCACCCCCCCGCCACCAGGGGCAGCCTCCACCAGGCCCCCACCCATGTCTCCCACCACCCCCAACCCCCAGCAGTGCAGGGGCAGCCTCCACCAGGCCCCCACCCATGCCTCCCACCACCCCCACCCCCCCGCCACCAGGGGCAGCCTCCACCAGGCCCCCACCCATGCCTCCCACCACCCCCAACCCCCAGCAGTGCAGGGGCAGCCTCCACCAGGCCCCCACCCATGCCTCCCACCACCCCCAACCCCCAGCAGTGCAGGAGCAGCCTCCACCAGGCCCCCACCCATTTCTCCCACCACCCCCACCCTCCCGCCACCAGGGGCAGCCTCCACCAGGCCCCCACCCATGCCTCCCACCACCCCCAACCCCCAGCAGTGCAGGGGCAGCCTCCACCAGGCCCCCACCCATGCCTCCCACCACCCCCAACCCCCAGCAGTGCAGGGGCAGCCTCCACCAGGCCCCCACCCATGCCTCCCACCACCCCCAACCCCCAGCAGTGCAGGGGCAGCCTCCACCAGGCCCCCACCCATGCCTCCCACCACCCCCAACCCCCAGCAGTGCAGGGGCAGCCTCCACCAGGCCCCCACCCATGCCTCCCACCACCCCCAACCCCCAGCAGTGCAGGGGCAGCCTCCACCAGGCCCCCACCCATTTCTCCCACCACCCCCACCCCCCCGCCACCAGGGGCACCCTCCACCAGGCCCCCACCCATGTCTCCCACCACCCCCAACCCCCCGCCACCAGGGGCAGCCTCCACCAGGCCCCCACCCATGTCTCCCACCACCCCCAACCCCCAGCAGTGCAGGGGCAGCCTCCACCAGGCCCCCACCCATGCCTCCCACCACCCCCAACCCCCAGCAGTGCAGGGGCAGCCTCCACCAGGCCCCCACCCATGCCTCCCACCACCCCCACCCCCCCGCCACCAGGGGCAGCCTCCACCAGGCCCCCACCCATGCCTCCCACCACCCCCAACCCCCAGCAGTGCAGGAGCAGCCTCCACCAGGCCCCCACCCATTTCTCCCACCACCCCCACCCCCCCGCCACCAGGGGCACCCTCCACCAGGCCCCCACCCATGTCTCCCACCACCCCCAACCCCCAGCAGTGCACGGGCAGCCTCCACCAGGCCCCCACCCATGTCTCCCACCACCCCCACCCCCCCGCCACCAGGGGCAGCCTCCACCAGGCCCCCACCCATGCCTCCCACCACCCCCAACCCCCAGCAGTGCAGGGGCAGCCTCCACCAGGCCCCACCCATGCCTCCCACCACCCCCAACCCCCAGCAGTGCAGGAGCAGCCTCCACCAGGCCCCCACCCATTTCTCCCACCACCCCCACCCCCCCGCCACCAGGGGCACCCTCCACCAGGCTCCCACCCATGTCTCCCACCACCCCCAACCCCCAGCAGTGCACGGGCAGCCTCCACCAGGCCCCCACCCATGCCTCCCACCACCCCCACCCCCCCGCCACCAGGGGCACCCTCCACCAGGCCCCCACCCATGTCTCCCAACACCCCCACCCACCAGCACTGTGGGGCACGTGGCCAGCAGGCAGTCAGGCAGCAGCAGATGGCAGGTGGGAGCGTGCTCAGGGCTCTGGGGGGCAGTAATTTGGCCTCCTGGCCAGGAGCGTGGTCTCTCGTGTGTGAACGCGTGGACAGCCTGATAGGGAGTGAAATCCCACACGTCAGCAAAGGCCCTTAGCGCGTAAACCCGTCAACAGCATATGTGCGCCTATAGTCACCTGCACGTGCAGGAAATTGTTGCGTGACACGTCCCAGTGTCAAAGCGTGTGATTGGTGAAAATGGATCTACACGTAGAAGTGACAAAGCGTGTGATTGGTGAAAATGGATCTACACGCAGAAGTGACAAAGCGTGTGATTGGTGAAAATGGATCTACACGCAGGAGTGACAAAGCGTGTGATTGGTGAACGTACACGCCGCGTAAGTGACGCTGAACGTGTGGGCCTGTATATAAGGTACATGTAGAACACCATTTCCTTGTACGTGCTTTTCGTGGAGAGCGAGTGGGTGAATTCTGTACTTCTTGTCGTTTCACACGCGATTTACTTCACGGCGTTTCCAGTTCGTATTCCCTGTTACCTCTGACAGCTTTTTCTCTTTTTTCTCTTTTACTGGTTTACCTGGGCCTGTTCCCTCAAACAGTGTCCCCTTCTACTGTTGTCCTGTCTTCTCAGACAGCGTACACATCTTCTTTTGGCGGGGGTTTAGCCAGCCAAACGCGCTCATTTTTCACGCTCTTTTACCTGGCAGACGGTGAGTCACGCACGTATCCAACTTCTGTGCTTGCCCCGTGTGTAGCCTACCCCTTCAGAGGTCATTCTAGGCTGCGTGTGACACGCATACGTTCATTCTTGTGTTACTGGGTGCCACAGCGTAGTGCAGGTTTTTCTTTCTGCACACGTGGTCTAGGAGGGGTTGCGTGCACGTCATCTCCCTTTTTTGGGCCTCCTGTGCGTTGCGTGACCCGTCATCTATCCCCAGGGGTTACAATCAGCCGTGCTAGAGCACTAGGGTACAATTACCATCTGGTACCCAACCCCTTTGACCCCCAATTGGCCAGGACAATTGTCTACAGCCACTCCCATACGCACATTAATATCAGTGCCATGGCTGGGAGGCGAGGATTCCGTAAGGGTGGCAAAGGTGGAAGAGCCACAAGTGGTGGCCGTGGTGGATCCGGTAGGGGACGTGGTCGTAACTTGCAAGGTGAGCCTGTCCCCCCATGTGTGGAGGACCAGTCAAGGGCACCCATCATCCCCCCCCCCTCCCCCCCTCTCCCCCTCCCGTTGAGGCTGAAGTGGCTGACACCATCCATGCTCAGCCCTTGTTGGACCAGCCCATTGTGGCACCAGACCTGGCTGACTCCATGGCTGACTTCCAGGTCAGCAGGGCTACGACACGTGCGCTGGTGCACGTTGATGCCATCATGCCACGTGGATCTGGGGCAGCAAGGTCATCTGCTGCACCAAGGAGGCAGGGCGGAGAGGCTGCAGGGGCAGCTGCGGCTCCATCCACCCCAGCCCTCACACACCCAGCCAGGACAGTGTCGGTCCTAGTCCATGCTGCTGACATTCCCCCTGACACCATCACACTAGAGCCAATGCCTGCACCAACTCCCATGCTGAGTGTGCAATCCCACACTCCTGATACAGAGTCCACCAGGGCTCCTGCCCCTAGTGTCCAGAGCGGCGCAGGACACTCAGGATCACCACCACCTTCCAAGCGGAAGAGGAAGAGTGCTCGTCCGGCACAGGCTGATGCCCCAGACACGGCTACACAGTCCGGCCCGTCCAGGAAGCCCAGCTTCACGGATGACGAACTGAATGCACTTGTCGAGTATGTGTCCGGACATGACAACGAGATGGTCATTGTTGCAGGATCCAAGACCACACCTGCACAACGCCAGGCACACTGGCAGACCGTTGCGGACATCGTAAGTGCCCTTGGAATCGTGAGGCGCACAGCCAATGATTGCTATAAGCGCTGGAATGACCTAAAGCGCAGGGCAAAGAGTAAGCTGGAATCAAGTCATGCCGCAACTCCAGTGACTGGAGGTGGGTCTCCAGTAGTAGACATGGAACTCACTCCACATGAGTCAGTCGCTGGGACCTACGTCACGGAGGAACAGATCCAAGGCGTGGGAGATCTGGCTGATTACGAGGCATTGTCCGGTGAGTGCACATGCATGTGTGTGTCATCCATGTGCATGGTGTGTGTGTGAGGGGTTCTGTTCGGGTGCCAGGTGAGAGTGTGTGCGCCTGAGTCGTATGGGTCAGCCATGTGCTTCATGCAATCCTTCCTGCGCAGCTGCATTTGGCCATAGCAGTATCCCTTCTGCCAACAGTAGACAACTAGCACAACTGCACGCCAGTTGCCCTTGAAGTGTCACCTTGACACAACATATTTGCTTCTTTTTCACTGTTCATTCAGTCAGTTTGTTTGCATTCCACCACTTTCACTAGGCATGTCGCTGTCCACTAGTCACATGTCTGACATGGGTATGGTAAAGTGGAGTGACTTTGTTACCTGGATATCATTTGTACACACATGTCCCTGTGCAATTGGACCATTTCAGACTGGCAGCTCCAGGTGAACAATCTCAGGCTGACATGGTATTCCCGGTTCATTCACCAGACATTCAGGATCAGTGTCAGGTTGAGTCATCATTGATTGTCAGATGGAATGTGCCAGGGCAGTGTGCACTCCACAGGGGTGTGATTTCTATGTGAAGTAATTAGCCACTAGCTGTGTACGGGCTGCCTCCCCCCGTGCCCTTTCCCCTCCCATGCGCAGCGGCTGTGTATGTGGTTGGGGATGTGGGGCCACCACCATGTCCACGGCCAGGCCCCGGCGTGTTGCAACGTTGTGCAGGACACATGCTGCCACTATGATCCTGCACACTACTGGGGGAGCGTATAACAGCTGCCCGCCAGAACGGTCAAGGGAGCGAAAGCGTGACTTTAGCACTCCGAATGTGCGCTCCACTATGCCCCTGGTTGTAATGTGGGCTGTGTTATATCTTACCTGGGGTGGCGTGGTGGGGTTCCGAATTGGCGTCATCATGTGGGGGCTGAGAGGGTAGGCACTGTCCCCTGTGGAGGTGGTGATTGGTATCATTGGTGGGGTTGTGACCTTGCTCAGTATCCAACATGCATGCATGTGCAGTGGCATACATACTCACCAAGCAGCCATGTATCGCCATGCCGCCCAGCATCTATGTCCCGGCATAGGGTGGACATTCGGTAAATGAAGCTGTCGTGGGTGGACCCGGGATAGTTGGCATATACTGAGGTGATGATTCCCTTGGCATTACATACTACCTGCACGTTGATGGAATGCCAGTGCTTGCGGTTCCTATAGATGTGCTCTGATGCCCTGGGGGGACGTAGAGCCACATGGGTGCAGTCGATGGCACCTAGCACTTTGGGGAATCGTGCCACTCCGTAAAAATCCAGGGCGGCAGCATGCCTTTCTGCAGGTGTTCTGGGCAGGTATATGTGCCTGCGGACTGATGGGCGTGCAGTGATGATGTTCAAGACCTGGTGTAGGCAGCGTGACTAGGTGGCCTGTGACACCCCACCCACTATGGCACTTGTCCGCTGAAATGATCCAGTGGCTAAGAAGTGCAGTACATTGAGGACCTTCTCCAGGGGGCTGAGTGCTTGGGAGCACAGGGTGGGTGATGTGAGGTCATCCTCCCACTCAGTCACCAGGTCCAGTATGATGTGTGGTGGAAACCTGTACCTCCCATACACCTGGTCATCAGGCATCCCGAAAAGGCTGGTTCTGGGTGTGAATATTCTGGCCCTGACTATCCTCCTCCTCCTCCTTTGGTAGCCCACTGCCACTGCTGCTAGGAACGGTATGTTCATCCTGGCGTCTGAGCTTGTTATTGTTAAAGTCCGCAATATTATGCTTTGCGCGTGTTCTAGGCGAGCGTGTGACCCGCGCACCCCTGGAATCCAGTTCCCAGTCCAATAGCGTGTGGAAATTCACACGCACCACGGGATACAGCGTGTGACCCGCGCACCCCTGGAATCCAGTTCCCAGTCCAATAGCGTGTGGAAATTCACACGCACCACGGGATACAGGTTCGCTGACATACTTGCGTGTGTAAGTGGCCGCGCACCCATTAAATACACGTACATAGGCCAATCGCGTGTACGCGCACTTTTGTCCAATTACACGCAATGAAATACACGTACATAGGCCAATCACGCGATGACACTCTGACGTGCAGTATTTCCACGTGTGTTCCGTCATCACGTGCTGAGTGGGGAACGCCCGTGCGGGTCACGTCAGACGCGCTTACGCGCTGAGGGACTCTGGTCCAATAGAATCGCGTATGCGTGCTGACGCGCTTACGCGCTAAGGGCCTTTCCTCGGATTTCACGCTGACGTGCAGGATTTTCACGTGCCAAATCACTCCGTATCAAGCTGGCCACCCGAAAACACACGGAACACCACGCTCCTGCCCAGAAGGCCGAGTTACTGCCCCCCAGTGCCCCGAGCAGCCTCCCACGTGCTATCTGCTGCTGCCTGCCTGCCTGCCTGCCTGCCTGCTGCCACCGTGCCCTGCCATTTGGTGCCTGCACATCAGCCATCTGCAGGGGTCCAGTTGCTGTGTCCACCCCTGCTGGAACTGAAGACTCCCAACTGGGATTACATCGCTCCACAGCCCAGCCCCAGGACCCAGTTGCCCACCCACACCTGCCTCTGGGGTTGCCATGTCGGGCACTTCCACATCTGGCACCAGTGGCAACCCCAGGCCAGAGGGGCAGAGGGGCACCAGCTTCACTGCCACCGAAGTTGGTGTCCTGGTGGAGCATGTCCTGGGGCAGTATGATGCCCTCTTTGGATCGTCCCGCGCCAGCAAGGAAGGACGGGAGAGGATCTGGGCCGACTGTGTGGTTGCCATCAACGCGGAGGGGGTGGCAACCCGCAACGTCCAGAAGATCAAGAAGCGCTGGGAGGACTTGAGGTCCAGGACCCTTGTGAAGGCCCGGCGCCTCGTGGAGGGGGGCCGGGGCCACATGAGTTCCATCCAGAAGAGGGTCCTGGAACGCGTACGCCCAGCGCTCCACGCCCAGATCCTTGAGAGGGAGACCCGTCTGGAGTTGAGCGGTAAGTGTCCAAGCATCACTGTGTGAGACAGGGCATGTTGCGGTGTGCTGGTTCTATGATACTTGCCTGTATGTGTGCCATGTGCCATGTATGCATGTATGTGTGCTGGGACATCATGGTAATGCATGTGCGACCAGTGATGTGTGACCCACATGGTTGTTGCATGTGTAGAAATGCGGCATGGGGAGCACTATGCAGATTTGGGACATGAGAGCATGCCAGTCTCTGTACCTGGACATGGATGGGGGTGAGGATGGGTGCTGATGCCAGGTACATATATGGTAGCCATGTCTGTGTGCCTGACCTGCATGTCTGTGACTTGTGCATGCCATGGATGCATGACTCATGTGTGTGACAATGCACAGATTCAGTGACGCACCCACCTTACCCTTGTTTTGCCTGTGTTTGGTGTGATTGTGGCCAGATGGATGTGACTGAGGTGTAGTGTGTGCATGTGATATGCATGAGCCATGATGCATGTGAGTTACATTTCATTGAATGTTTCAAGAGTCAATTGGACATGCATGGAAATGTGCATGGCATGCACCATGCCTGTTACTGTGTGTGTTTTGCCTGGACTGACCCATGTGTTGTGGAGGGACATGATGGAAGTGTACTTTGACAGGGGTGCTCATCTGCTATTGCTTCCTGTCTAGGGGACCATTGTACAGTAGCCTGATGCTTGTGTTCTTTGTCTCCCTCTACGCAGCGGCTAGTGAAGAAGAGGGCGGAGACGGCGCTGTGGAGCAAGGCGGCGGGGATGCCCCCACGGCTGCAGCGGAAGGGGTGGGTGAGCCCCCACAGGGGCCTGCTACGGCGGGAGACGGTGAGGAGCCATCCAGGTTGGTGGTTTGCACAGAGGAGGAGGAGGCCGACACTGGTGCACACATGGGCCCTGGTGGGAGCATCCCTGCTGGTGCAAGTGGTGCAGTCCAGGGCCAGGGGCAGGAGGCAGCACAGGTCACCGTGGAGGGGCCTGTGCATGTCGCTGTCCCTGACCCTGTGAGTGCACCACCATGCACCAGCAGGGATGCCCCGTCCCAGGCCCGTCCGCAGGTAGAGGGGATGTCCATGTCAACTGACTCCCCTCCACCTGCGGCCGTGGGAACCCCTGGCCGCGTGGAGCAGGTCCTGATTGGGGTCGCGATGCGCACGGCTGTGATTCGTGATGCCGTGCGTGCTTCCCGGGAGGAGCACGCACGTCATCACGAAGTGCACCGTGCCGACGTGGCCCAATTGGGATCGGCCATGTTCGGGGGGTTCCTGCATGTGTTGGCCAATCTGACGGCCCTCTCCTCCTCTGTGCAGGCTATCCACCAGTCGTTCTCCTTGCCGTCTTCCGGCCCAGATGCCACCATGGCCCCCTGTGGACCTGCCCCGACCAATGCAGCCAGCTCGGTGGGGATCCCATCCCTGCCGCAGTTGGGAGTCGGAGGTCCAGCAGGGGTGGACGACACAGCAAGTGGACCCCAGCAGATGGAAGATGTGCCGGCATCATCGGGCAGGGCACGTGCACGACGGCGTCGGTGGTTACCATCAGCCTGGATGCCGTCGTGCTGGCAGAGGCAGTGGCGTCGCAGGCAGCAGCGGGCTCGACGTGGGAGGCATCATGGCTCAGGGCCATCAAGATCGGAGGGGCAGGCATCGGCCGGAGGGCAGGGCAACCCTGGCATGGCGGTGTGTTCCGTGTGGGAGGAGTTTGGCCAGCGGATAGGTGCGGAGCGGCAGCGGGCGGAAGAGGAGCGGCTCGCCATGGCCAGGGCGGAGATCTCCATGCATCAGGCATTGAGGCGGGCTGAGTGCCTCGAGGAGGCTCGCAGGGAATTTGGAGAGCACATGGGGTTGTCCCTGCGAGACCTCGGGGCCAGGACTGAGTCCCGCCTCCAGGACATTGACATGGAGTTCGAGGATGCCCTGGCCAGCATCACCAAGTGAGCCGCAGGACTAGCCCGCTGCCTTTGTATATAGTTTTTTAGTTAGTTAGTGCTAGGTTTCCTTTATTTAATTTTTTTTTTTTGGACCGCTTGGACAATGGCCACTTATTTGTACATATTTTTTTAAATAGTTAGTATTAGGTTTAATTTGTGGTGTTGGGCTCATGGACCCTTGAACAATCCTGTAAATATAGTTATTTTTTGTGAGATAAATTTTTTTACTTTCATATTGGTCACACCATGTCGTAATGGTTTATCTTTCATTTCATTCTACATGTGTTTACTTTGGACAAAATCTATTCATTTTTCTATCCTTTGTTTTTTGGTTTCTCATTTTTGTTCCCGGACATGGACCTTTTATTTGCTTTACCAGATAGTTGTCAGAGTTTACTTTATTTTTATTTTTTAATACATTTTAATATTATCTTACACTTGTGTCATTTTTTCTTTGGTTTCTTACATGCCATGATATGGGTTTTGACATTGACTTGCACCCATTGTGTATGTGTGTGTGGCGGACATGTGTTCTTTTGCTTACTTGCCTTTGGGGTTGTGTCATGTGATTGCATTCACTATGTGGGTGCATGCAATCCTTGCCTGGGTGTTTGTGCTGGGTATGCTGGTCATTACTGCCATTATTGTGTATCGTCAGGACCAGGGGCCAGGGGGACATGGGTGGGGGCCTGGTGGAGGGTGCCCCAGGTGGATGGGGGGTTGGGGGTGGTGGGAGACATGGGTTGGCCATGGGTGGGGGCCTGCTGGCAGGTTGCCCACAGTGCTGGGGGTGGGGGTGGTGGGAGACATGGGTTGGCCATGGGTGGGGGCCTGCTGGCAGGTTGCCCACAGTGCTGGGGGTGGGGGTGGTGGTAGACATGGGTTGGCCATGGGTGGGGGCCTGCTGGCAGGTTCCCCACAGTGCTGGGGGTGGGGGTGGTGGGAGACATGGGTTGGCCATGGGTGGGGGCCTGCTGGCAGGTTCCCCACAGTGCTGGGGGTGGGGGTGGTGGGAGACATGGGTTGGCCATGGGTGGGGGCCTGCTGGCAGGTTGCCCACAGTGCTGGGGGTGGGGGTGGTGGGAGACATGAGCAGGTGTGCAGGGTAGTTCCCTGTGGTGTGTGCTGCCTGCAGGGGCCATGGAGGGTGTACAGGTAATGCCTGGGAGCACACAGCCATTTCGCGTGTGCAACTTCCCGCGCACCCCTCGAATCCACGTTCCCTGCCATATCGCGTGTGGAACTTCCCGCGCGCCCCAGAAATCCACGTACCCGGCCATATCGCGTGTGGAACTTCCCGCGCGCCCCTGAAAACCACGTACCCGGCCATTTCGCGTGTGCAACTTCCCGCGCACTCCTGCAATCCACGTACCCGGCCATTTCGCGTGTGCAACTTCCCGCGCACTCCTGCAATCCACGTACCCGGCCATTTCGCGTGTGCAACTTCCCGCGCACTCCTGCAATCCACGTACCCGGCCATTTCGCGTGTGCAACTTCCCGCGCACTCCTGCAATCCACGTACCCGGCCATTTCGCGTGTGCAACTTCCCGCGCACTCCTGCAATCCACGTACCCGGCCATTTCGCGTGTGCAACTTCCCGCGCACTGCTGCAATCCACGTACCCGGCCATTTCGCGTGTGCAACTTCCAGCGCACTCCTGCAATCCACGTACCCGGCCATTTCGCGTGTGCAACTTCCCGCGCACTCCTGCAATCCACGTACCCGGCCATTTCGCGTGTGCAACTTCCCGCGCACTCCTGCAATCCACGTACCCGGCCATTTCGCGTGTGCAACTTCCCGCGCACTCCTGCAATCCACGTACCCGGCCATTTCGCGTGTGCAACTTCCCGCTCACCCCTCGAATCCACGTTCCCTGCCATATCGCGTGTGGGACTTCCCGCGCGCCCCTGAAATCCACGTACCCGGCGATTTCGCGTGTGCAACTTCCCGCGCACCCCTCGAATCCACGTTCCCTGCCATATCGCGTGTGGAACTTCCCGCGCGCCCCAGAAATCCACGTACCCGGCCATATCGCGTGTGGAACTTCCCGCGCGCCCCTGAAAACCACGTACCCGGCCATTTCGCGTGTGCAACTTCCCGCGCACCCCTCGAATCCACGTTCCCTGCCATATCGCGTGTGGAACTTCCCGCGCGCCCCAGAAATCCACGTACCCGGCCATATCGCGTGTGGAACTTCCCGCGCGCCCCTGAAAACCACGTACCCGGCCATTTCGCGTGTGCAACTTCCCGCGCACTCCTGCAATCCACGTACCCGGCCATTTCGCGTGTGCAACTTCCCGCGCACTCCTGCAATCCACGTACCCGGCCATTTCGCGTGTGCAACTTCCCGCGCACTCCTGCAATCCACGTACCCGGCCATTTCGCGTGTGCAACTTCCCGCGCACTGCTGCAATCCACGTACCCGGCCATTTCGCGTGTGCAACTTCCAGCGCACTCCTGCAATCCACGTACCCGGCCATTTCGCGTGTGCAACTTCCCGCGCACTCCTGCAATCCACGTACCCGGCCATTTCGCGTGTGCAACTTCCCGCGCACTCCTGCAATCCACGTACCCGGCCATTTCGCGTGTGCAACTTCCCGCGCACTCCTGCAATCCACGTACCCGGCCATTTCGCGTGTGCAACTTCCCGCGCACCCCTCGAATCCACGTTCCCTGCCATATCGCGTGTGGGACTTCCCGCGCGCCCCTGAAATCCACGTACCCGGCCATTTCGCGTGTGCAACTTCCCGCGCACCCCTCGAATCCACGTTCCCTGCCATATCGCGTGTGTGACTTCCCGCGCGCCCCTGAAATCCACGTACCCGGCGATTTCGCGTGTGCAACTTCCCGCGCACCCCTCGAATCCACGTTCCCTGCCATATCGCGTGTGGGACTTCCCGCGCGCCCCTGAAATCCACGTACCTGGCCATTTCGCGTGTGCAACTTCCCGCGCACCCCTCGAATCCACGTTCCCTGCCATATCGCGTGTGGAACTTCCCGCGCACCCCTGCAATCCACGTACCCGCCCATATCGCGTGTGGAACTTACCGCGCACCCCGGTATGCACGCACACGTTTATTTTTTCTCTCTGCGCGTGTCTGTGTTTGTGGGTACCCCTTTGTACGTCATTTGTCCAGGAGGGCAACAGTATTGTACATTGGTCATGTCTGTATATAGGTGCTATTTGTTGGCACGCCTTTTAGCGCACATTTCTTGCAGGCGCAGACACGCTACCGCCTGCTTTCTTGTGGCGGTCGTGTTTGTGCCTGTTTGTGCCTGTGCGCTGCTTTGAGCGTGCGCTTTTTTGCCCTATTCTATTCCATGAATACGTGTTGTATGCGAGCGTGTGGGCGTTCCGCGCACTTGCCTCCTGAACTTTCCCCGTGCCGCCCACATTCTTCCCCATTCCGAGTGTTGTGCCCCATTTTATTCCCCATTCCGAGTGTCCCGCCCTGTGTTCCGCCTACTTTAGAGCTGTGCGCTGCGCTCGGAGTGATGGCGCAGTGGCCGTGGCGCACGACGTTGGTTGACCTGTGCGCCGGCCTGCGCCGCGCGTTTTTTCCGCGCACGTCCTCTGCTTTTCTTGCGCAGGGACTTCCATGAATCGACGTGCGCTGCTTTCCCTGCGCTTTGCGCTGATTTTCGGCGCAGCGCACGCATTGGCCCCTCTGCG
The DNA here is from genome assembly GCF_040938575.1 of Ambystoma mexicanum. Lineage (NCBI taxonomy): Eukaryota > Metazoa > Chordata > Amphibia > Caudata > Ambystomatidae > Ambystoma > Ambystoma mexicanum. The sequence continues at coordinate 923,601,770 of NC_090934.1, read as the reverse complement.
CCGGGATTTTCGGCGCACATTTATTCCATGAATCGGCTAAGCCTGTAATCAATTTCTTAAGTTCAATCGCCTAGAAGCCTCTGTGTTATGCACGCTATATAAATGTTCAAATAAATAAATAACGTAGCAGGACTGTTAGATGGGCTTCGTCCAAAGCAGTGAGTAGGCCCTTATAGGTGGCTGTCACTATTCGCTCTATTCCATGAGATGGCAGAAAGTTCTGCTGAAGATTGTGGAGGATACTGTAGGCTTCTAAGCACTCTTGGATCTGTGGTGCTATATCCCTCTGTAAGAACATACTCATGGAAGGTCTGTTTGATGCTGAGGGTTAGCTGGCTGGATCTATCATGGGAACAGATACTTTTTTTTTAAGTGTGGTGCAATGATAGCCTGCTTAATGGCGTTCACGCCCTCCTCTTTAATAGTGAGGCATTGAACAGCGACAACTTATTCAGAGCAAGTGTAGTCATGAACTCCTCAAACTGTGAAGTTGTCTCTGATTCTGAAAAATGGTTTGATGTTTTTATTTTCAACGCTGACTGTATGGTCATATCACAAGTACCACAAGGGCGAGTTTTGTGCCACTTGAAAAGGTTCCGCTTTTTATTAGTAATACAAATCCACAGAGGTCTGTGCTGTTTAAATTCTAATCATTATTGAAGATAATATGACCCAACACATGGTTCATGCTATTTTGTTTACAACAATCTTTAGCGCTGAAATCTACGTTTATATTACAATTGATTAACGTTTTCCCACTGTGAGATTAAGTTGCTGTACAAAGCCTGCATGAACTATCAAAGTGGGGCAGAATCACTCCTTTCCTAACATGCTGTATGCACGAAGGTGGAGTCCTCTGGCAAGCTGCTCTCAATATTGCAGACTATGTTGGTTCCATAGTGGCTCACTGTATGCGCTTGCGTGGGGTCACCAGTTTGAAGAGGGGTGCTAACGTGTAGCGAGGCCGTTGTGGATTGGGAAATGGTGAGGGACCAAGTGTCCACTTATTTTTGTGAGAATCTTATCTAGTGTTAAAACGAGGGAGGTTTGATGGTCTTCTAAATGTTAAGCTGATAACAACGGAATGATCTTAAACAATGTGCAATCTATTGTTTCCGAACAATTTACAATAAATGGGTTATAGGATTATTTTCTCAAAGATTCAGGTCATGATGTAGGTTTTTCTTGGCCCCTTCATCTGTGCCAGGGTATCCTCTCGAGTAAACCTTCAACCATGCAGCGCACTTTATCAGCCTCCATCTTGGAGTTGCACCAAACGTGTTCCATCAGTGACTGAGGCAACCTAGCAGTGTGGATATGTTTAACACTTGTCTATAGAATGTATGTCATGACAGTTTAAATGTGTGTGCCTCCACAGTGCGCTAGATATTAAAGCAACGTATGCTGCCTTTGTGCCTCAGCCTGTCCCCAAAGTTTATAGGGATGGTGTGGAGGTACGCACACATTTAATGATCTGTCCATTATTACATAATTACTCCTCCAAATATGTTTAAAGGTTCTGGTCGATGGTTACCTTGGTGATGCAAAATGTTTAACCCTCTATGCCACTTGGGTCACACACCAGTGCATACAATTGAGGGTTCTTACCCTCACTAGTATTGTTGGCAAAATTAAGATGCTGAGAGTTTAAGACCCCCTTGCTCGTAAGTGCTCTATTGCTAAATGTGAGGTCCCCTGCCTATTGGATAATCCCAAAGAATATTGGTGAACGTTTTCATGGTCTCCCTGATGTGACATTGACTTACAGGTAAAGAAATAGCACACTTACACAAAGTGTATGAATACCCCTGCCCATACATGATACAGAAAACGTGCAGTTTAAGGCTCACGAGCCTTAAGACAATGGGCCTCATTACGACCCTGGCGGAACGGGTTAAACGGCGCCGTAAAAGGCTGCGGTGCCGTTCAACCCGTTCCGCCGCATTACAAGTTCCCCTCGCGGGACACGTTAAGCACACTTGGGAAAACCAGGCGTGCATACCGGGTCCCGCGAGGGGAAGAGGGAGCAAACAACGGGCCATCTCCTAATGGCCCGTTGTTTACTCCCTCTCCCATTCCCATTCAGCCCTATGGGGGCTGAAATGGGAATGGGGATGAACCGTGTCCGTGTCCTCGAGTGAGGAATTACCGGGCCATCCGGACTCGGAATGGTCCGGTAAGTCCTCATTCCGAGGACACGGACACGGATGCGGTTTTGCCGGCAGCCATGCTGCAAATTGCGGCATGGCTACCGGCATAACTTGTAATGAGGGCCAATGTATTAAAACAAGTGTCGCTTTCAGGTTTTCAACCTCTGATGCCCTTATCCGAGGCCCTGTCGCTGTAACATAAGTGATCATGTCTGCTCCATGCCAGGCACATAGCTCATATGCCTATTAATTCTGCCCCTGCTTGTGTCAGTAATGGGGGCTGCTAACACCTGCCTTTATAATCCTGCTGTTGTCCTAAACAAAAGGGTGGCATTCAGGAAGCGATATAAACACCTACCTGCCTATTTTACTCCCTAAAAGGAACTCAATACTAATCGGCTCAAAACTCCCAACCTAGAAAAAAAGACTGTAACAAGTATGAATTTGCTTGGCCCTTTGACTCCCATGTGTTCTGACAAATGGCACAAGCAGTACCGGCCGCAAAGAAACACTCTGCCACAGTGCTGCAGGATGTGAAGACTGCTTATGCCATCTTTTCATTTACAGCAATTTCTAGCCGCAAATAATATTTCCATTACTAGATAAATGCATGCATTGTAAAATTAAACAGTATTTTTACTTTCCTAAAAATCAACCAGTTGGGACTGTGGGCCTCATCACGACCCGGGCCGTGGGGGGGTAATGGCGCCGGTAGAGCTGCTGGCGCCGTTGACCCCCTACCGCCTCGTTACGAGGCATCCTTAGCGGGTACCACGAGCAGACCAGGATGCTAACAATGGGCCCTTCATTAACGGGCCCGTTGTTAGCACCCTCCCCATTCCATTGAGCCCTATGGGGCGCAAATGGGAATGGGGATGTACCGGTCTGGGTTCCCTGAATGGGAAAATACCGGGCCCTCCAAGGTCAGAATGGCCTGGTATTTCCCCATTAAGGGAACCCGGACCTGGTACCCGGTATGGGGGTAGCCATGCCGCTAAAAGCAGCATGGCTACCTCCATACTCGGAATGAGGCCCTGAGTGCTTTAATGTTACTCCCAAAATATCTCTTGACTTACAATTACCCAAAATAGGGAGCAAAGCACTGTACCTGTGAATTGTTATCTGGAGCCCTGGCTGCATCACTTGGGTGATGCCACCATTGGGTTTTCGTATGTGCAGCACTCTTCCGTAACATACCACAATGTTGTCTCTCGGCTAGAAAATAAAGAGACACTTCATCCCTCTTCCCCTAGAAACATGCTGCCACTCCAAACACTGAAAACAGCACTGGCTTTTGTATTGCTCATCTCTCTGTGTAACCTCCAGCATCTAACACTCTTAAGTACACAATCAAATGTCAGAGCCTGGCATGTGTTTTTACAGCTTTAACAAAATTGTGCCTTTTGACTACAGTATCTGTAAATGCATCGGATTCCTGAACCAGTGAGAAACATTCCTGCATTGTTGTGCACTGAACACATAGCAGTCTGTCTGATCCACTGCATGCACACGTTTGACCCCATAGCAAATGCTGGGCAAACCCACCCCACAAGCGCAATAAAAGCCCATCTAAAGGGCTAACTCCAGCACGGATCAACCACCAGTGCTCCAAAGCTGCCAGCACACAAGACAAACGCACTGTGACCTCTAAGCCTCTATTGCCAATAGAACCAACCCAGCGGTTTCACCCTCCCCTACCATGCAAACAGCAGCTCATCATTAATACCACTCTCCTTCATCTCCACACAGTAAGCATCTTTAGATGCATTTTCCTAAGTATCTGTTCAGTCTCCCTTCATCTTCATAGCTCCTTGACTCAGCATCCCATCACTGGCTACCACCATGACTGTTTCTTCTTAGTCCCCCCAAATATTTCTGGTTTTCGTCCCCCTCTCAATGCAGATGATACACTCATAGAGCTAGGTATATGGGATGGATGCAGCAAAATACTGCTCCAACTCCATTAGATTAGAAATCCATTAGTTAACTCCATTAACTCCTTTGGTGTCCCACACCATTTGTATGCTGATTATACCCAGCTCTTCCTATCCTTCTCCTCTTTATCTCCTCACATCCACCATAAGCTTTCTTCTTGTATCTCTGCTATTAAATCCTGGATGTCCTCTCACTTCCTTACTCTTGATGCAGACAAAACCAGAGTCCTTTTCTTCCCTGCCAACACACTTCCTCCTACCTCCCCTCCTTCTTTCATTCTCTTTTCCCCCTCCTATCTCCCCTTCTCTCCTCATGCCCGTAACCTAGGTCTTCACATTGGCCCCCATCTCTCTCTCTCTCACCCCATTTCTCTTACTGCCAGATCTTGCCGCTTTCACCTTTATAACATCTGTAAAGTTTGACCCTTCCTAACCTTTCATGCGACTAAACTCTTAATCACCTCACTCAACTTCTCCAGACTTTTTTACTGCTCCACGCTTTTTTACGGTCTCTCCTCCACTCACTTCCCCCCTCAAATCCGTCTACCACTCTGCCATCTGCTCCCTCTGCCTTCTCTCTCCTCAAGACTCCATCTCCTCCTCTCTCCCCTCACTAGGTTGGCTCTAATTTCACTCCCAGCTCAAATTCAAGTTCCTCTGTCTAGTCTTCAAATCCCTCTATGGTCTTGTCCCTCCCTACCTATCCTCCCTTCTCACTTTCTATACTCCTTCTCGTTCACTCCGCTCTGCTGAACTTTTCCTACTCTCTCCTCCTCCTCCACCCTGCGCCCCTTCACACCAACTACTCACTCCTTTCCACTGGAACCACCCCACCTTCCACATCCACTCTACTCCCTCCTACCCTACTTTCCGCACTTCTCTAAAATCTTATCTCTTCCATTCACCTCCCTAACACCTTTTTGCTTCCTCTCTTACTTGTATTTCTACCACTACCCACACCTCCTACTCCCTCTCTCACTTTGGTCCCTCTCTACTCATGCTTAACCTCATCAGTAATGTACATGTTTCCTTGTTCTGTTTTCTGGTTTTGATTCAGTTGTTATGTAATGCTTGTTGTATTTAGCTTGTTCCTCTTGTAAAGCATGTTGGTGTAAAGCGCTATATGAAATGTAATAAATACTAAATACTAAGTACTAGACTACAGACTGCCCATGCAGAAGTTGAACCCATACCTAAGGTTGGAGTCCACTGCATCAGGAACAGCCAGAGACACTAGGGGTTCACCCAGTTAAAGTGCTTAGGAAGATCTGGAGTTTGGTATCAGTGCACAAGAGTTTGTTGACCCGTAGTGGGAACATTTGCATTGTGTTACTAGGGCACTAAAACCGATGGCTTTCTGTCATTTACCATTCTTTCCATAGTCCATCAGGAAGGAGTTGTGCAATGAATCCAACCATCTGGAGCACGGCATGGGCCTTTTTACTCCTATTACTGTACTGCAACCAATGGTATTATTCTTCAGGGACAAGATCCAGAAGGAAGGTTCCTTGTATCCGGAAATCCTACCATGGTGTGCTTTTCCCGGAGTCCAGTGGGTGTACTGCATGACTACCCCACAAACAGATTCCCCTTTAGGGTGAAGGACCACCATAAAAAGACCACTGTGCTCAACCCGCTTCCTCTACTCCAGTCCTTAGATGAAGTCCACTTGTTTCGTATTGTCAATAATTGTCCATATTATTGCCTGTATGTTCTTCCAGAAGTTCCTACATTTTGGATTCTTTAAGGGCACATTCTCCGGGGTGACTTCTCGAGCTTTTGCATTTGCAGCAACTGTGCAAACTTTCCGGATGCAACTGGCAGGAGGAATGTCTGTACTAATGGATGGCCTTTACATCCGATTGGGAGCAAGGGAGATATTCAACAGACAGATATCGACCGGAGTGATGAGGCCGTATCCAAAGCCAAGGGATACCGTAATTAGATAGGTCATGCTCTGAAACTTAACGCAATATGTTACCCTCTGTGCCAGAGCTTTTTGACCTGATACTTTTGACAAGACATGAAAGTTGTAAATTCCTCCCCAATCGGATGTGGTGAAGATGGCAAGGGAAATATAAAAGCCACACGCCCCCTTGGTGGTAAGAAACAAATTGGATACCAAGTACAGAAAAGTGAGACCCAGACTGCATTGTCTACTACTCCGACAGACAAAACAGCAAACATCTTGACTTTCTAGACAAGAACTATATACAAATTGGTTCCGGCATCTCCACTAGGCAAACACGGATACAGGTCTGATCTGCCTGCAAGTACAGACAGCCCCCCTTGGCCCTTCTCGGATCACCATTTGAGCCGTGTCAGCACTAATACCGGGAAAACCTGCAAAAAAGGACCAAGCATATTTGTGGGTAACTGGTTCAAATGTTTGGTGAACTGTGAATTTTCACAGTTCACATTTGGTGGATGAGTCAGCCATCCCCATCCCCTAAACAAACTCCTTGGCTCAAGCACTACATCACAAGCTTCTCTTCTTCACCCCAGAGCCCCACAAGAATTCTAAACATTGGGCCTCATTACAAGTCCTGTGGTAGCAGTGCCGGTAAAACCAGCAGGCTGCCACCGGACTTGCACATTTTTCCGGTGCCTGGCTTTCCGGTAACAGCGGGGGATTCTAACCCCGCCGGTCCGGAAATTCAGGCGCAGGAAAAATGGTATTCCCCATTCTCATAGAGCTCTATGGGAATGGGAAACACGGAAGCACCTGCACCGTTAATTAACGATGCCGGCGCTTCGGTGTAGGTCTGCTTACCGTGGCCACTGTGCACAGCAGGGTCCGACCTGCCAGGCACAGAAACTCTGGCGAGCAGACCCGTAGCGTGCCGGTCCGGTAACAACAGTGCCGATAAGCTTACTGGCACCGTTGTTACCAACCGGTACACTTGTAATGAGGCCATTTGTCTTCCAAGTCAAAAGTGCTGTAAAAACAAACAAAGTTTAATATGCCTCACTGCCATTCGGGGCCCTGCACAACCCAGTAGGTAAGGAACGTGCTGTGTGGATAGCCTCAAACATTTCCGGACAAATATCAGATTTTTGAACTGTCTAAAACTTAATTTTTATTCCCAAACTAGTTTGTCCAGGCCTATATGACACTGAAGTCAGGGGTGCTTTCCACTGGGAAGACACACAAAGATTGGCCTGGTTAAGATCTCCCATCCTCTTCGAAACCCCTAAGGGAGGGTTCCTGATCCTTCCTTTTGATGTTACTGATATACCTAAGGAACCACCAGATGAGCAGCAGAAGCAGCACAAGCGGCACACGCGCTCGCGGGTGGTTTTCACCAAGTAAGCAACTGGGCCGCTTCAGAGTAGTGGGGATCCTTAAGTGGACGGGTCACAATCTTTTTCAGCGTCCAGCAATTTAAGTAGTAATGGTGTGCAACAAGAAGGCTCCACATCCGGCAGAGCTGGAAACAGCAGGTGACAACGCCTAGGCCATCACGTCACCCCTCGCACCACCTGACTCGCTAGACGCAGCCCGCTGCGCTCCTCCATGCCACCCGGTACAGCTGTACCCCTTCTTTGTGCCCCTCTTTATCTACCTCCCACTGTATATCTGTTCTGTTTTTAACTCTGAAAAGCGCTGTTATTCATCTGTACTGTTGTATACCTCTGAAAAGCTCTCCATTGCTTCTCGAAGCTAGGTCCACGCTCAATAAATCCCCTAATAGTAATACAAATATTGATAAAAGAAGTATGGCACGCTCATCAGTAAACAATAAGAAACATTGGGAAACCCATCTAGAGTTTTTGCACATTCCACTGGGGTTGAACGAAGGGCGACTCTCTTCTGTTTCCACAGGTTTGGAGAGTGGTATGAGAGATCCTTGGGTCAGCATGGCAGTGGCCAGGGGGTGACGTCCTCCTCGTCCCCTCTTTTTTCACCTCCCTCTTCCTGTCTGCAGCTCATTTCCTTGCAGGTGATGGAGGAGATTTGGCTCCTGGTGCCACATATGTATTTTATATTTCATTTCATTGCTTGTAGCTCAAACCTAGCTTGAACTCAGTGGAACAGTTATAACATGAGGGCACCAGCATTGTGCTCGGCATTCTATGCAATAGTGCAGTAGTATTGCTGGAGGGAAAGCAGGAATTGAATTGATCCTACAGGTATTGTTGAAAGAGACACATTTTCAGTGTTTTGTTCAGAATTAGGGGATGGTGGAACCATGGAACCAGTTCCACGTCTCGAGGTCAGGTTTTTCTCATCCCTCGTGTGCACTGGAATACACAACATTATTTTGTTTACAAAAATGTTGAATCCAAAAATCACGCACATTGCAAAAGCCCGTTATCCCCGCTCACACCACCCCTCCAACCCATAAAACTCCCATACTTACCCTGCGGCACCTAACTTACCTCTGCTCCTGGACTCCAATGCTCAGCCTCCGACGTGAGTTCTGCCTCCCATTGAGAGGCGAAACTTCCGCCGCAGGGTCCTTTTCTTTGTTTTTCTTCTTTTAAAAAAAAATGTATTTGTCCCCAGCTTTCCTTCATAGATGCGGGGGACACCTCTGCCACCGCCAAATTCGCTGAATGTCATCATTTTCTCTTTCCATTTTTTTGTCTTACCGAACTCGGCATTTGCTGCTGTTCGGTATTTTTTTCCCGGCTATTTCTGCGGAAGCCCATGTAAACAGGATGGCCCAAGTTCATTTTGGAAAACCTTTGCTTTAACAGCTGCTTGCTGGATGACAGTTTCAAATTGAGGTTAGTGGCCTCAATCATGTACTGTCCACCACATGTGGATTGGCTTTCAGCAATAGATCTCAAAGACACGTGCCCAGTGTAGTGTAATCGCCCCCCAAAAATGTCTCTAGGTTGTGACCAAGATCTCCCCCTTCCAGTAGACATTTCTGCCCATCGACGTCAATGCATCTTCTGAAGTGTTTACGAAGGTTATGGCGGTTATTCTGCTGTACTCTCGCATGAAGGGATGGAGCTTATACCCCTACGTAGACACCTGACTGGCAATGGCATTTGTGTTGCAGGTGGCCAGTGAGTCTTTGTGCATGGGGAAAGCCCTTCTTATCATGGAGGTGCTAGCCATCAATGTGCCCAAATCCACTCTAGACCCGACTCAGGCAATGGCTTTTAACTGGACAGTTTTAGATACATCAAGCAGTAGGGTTTTGCATGCAGAAGACAGACTGGTCACCGTACATCCATCCGCCTTTCTATTGTTTCAAATCCCAATTGTTTTCCTCTGCTTGGTGGACCCAGACAGCACTTGGAATTAGAGTATTGTGCAAACACGTGGTCACGAATGGCAGGCTCAAAGAAGCTGCTAGCAGCTGCATTTGGGACTGCTTACTGCCAGGGAGAGAGTCCTCATATGTCATGACGCTGATCATTCAAGAGAGCCTGGGGGATATTGGTTAACTTGTGGATAGCCTGGCTGTAGTGCCTAGAATAGTCTACAAAGGTTACTGGCTTTTCTTACCCACAGAAGATTGGATGGCACAACAGCATCAAAGATAAGCTCCATCTGAGCTCGAGGTATGGATAAACACACCAGTTGGGTGGACACCTGCTGCAGGCACGGCTGTCCATCCGCACACTTTAGTATGCATCTATGACTATGACATATTCGGTTTAGCTGGTCACATAACCACTTCACACTGAAACACCAGACTTTCCTCTACACTTCTGCCATTAGAATACAGCGACAAACCATGACAAACTTCGGCCTAGCTGGGTACATATTGTGTCTCCTGTACTAGTCATGACCACCCTAAGAACCCATCATCACCCCTGATACTGATGGGTTGTTTACTGAAACCTAGCCAGCCCTCTTAAATCCTAATCTTGGCCAAATGCACACACACATTTTAGGCCTCCTCTGACAACTTTCCCATACCTGGTCTTCGGTCCCCTAGGGCATTCCTGCCACAAAGTGCTTCGAGACAATACAAATGGGAAAAGGCGCTATATAAATGACTACTGCTACACTACACTACAATACAACATGAAGCAGTGTACTGGTAGTGGCAGTGTTCTGGTATAGTACCGCTTCCACTCCCATGGATCAATATTGTCTTTTATTGCATATTTGAGTATGGCTGGACCTCCACCATAGGGCCCTGTGTGCTCCATTCCCTTCATAGGTCACACAGCATCATAGACATGGAAGTCATCTCCCAAGCATATAAATAATATCTGCCTGCAAGCCAGGCAAAATCTAGTCTTCATGGGCAATACCACTGTCATGTTTTATGTGAGCAATCAGGGGAGGGGTGGTGAGAACTCCAGGTATGATTTAAGAAGGGATATTCCCAACGGGTAGGAACTTGGGAGAATACCCAGCACACAGAAGGGCTGTTCCTACCAGTGGTGAATTCAGCATCTAGTTCAGCAATTTCTTTATATGAAACTAATTGAACACATAATGACATCTCATTAAAAAAAGGGAGATTGTTAGGTGTATTATTGGTGTTTTGATGTAATCAATGTATTTAATTTTGAGCATAAGTCTCAATCATCATAGTGCATAATTTTCTGAAAGAGTTCAACACATACTTACACAAATCTGTGTAGACTTTGCGCCTTTTAATCACTTGGTGTTTTTCACCCTCGGAATTATGTGCATACAATGTAGTCTGAAGTGCATTCTGTCCCGACACTTCCATCTGGAATATTGCCTTTGTGTAAATCTGTGTTGAACTCTTTCAAATATGATGTGAAATTTAGCACTATGATGATTGAGACTTATGCTCAAAATTAAATATTCTTATTAAATTAAGACACCAATAATTCACCTAGCAATCTCCATTTCTTTAAATGAGATTCCACTGTGTTTTGAATTAGTTTCATGTAAAGAAATTGCTAAATAGATGCTGAATTAACCACTAATAGGAACACCCCTTCTGTGTAATACAGAACCACAGGTATGTCTTATATTTTGTAATGATCTCAATGCTGTCAGGCCTTGTCACATCCCATCTGCCAGGGGTAATCAAGAAAGGAGCAGACACACTAAGCCATCTGTTATTCTAATGCCCAGAACGGTCAATTCAAGACCAAGTTTTACATCCTCCGTTTCATATTTTGGGCTGTCTTGTGATGTATTTTTTGTCAACGGAGATATATCAACTATCAGATGTTTGCCCCGTGGATGGAACAGTATTCCATGTCACCCCTGCAATGTCTGTGTTTCCCGATTTTGGGAAAGTCTGCTAGCTACATTTTCCCCTTTGTCTCTTGTTCTCCAAAGTATTCTTCAAATTCAGGAGGAGTAGGAGGCTCTCCGTAGTTCCTATTGCCCAGAAGTCGTCCATGTGCTCTTCTTAGTCTATTGTGTTGATACTGTTAAGGTTCCATTAAATAAAGTTATGAACACTAGTCTGTCTAAGAAGGGGAGGGGTGTGTTTTTTATCTCTAGCGTCAAACATTGAACAGGGCTGCCTGGTTCCTGTGGAGATAGACAACTCAAGGGAAGCTCCTCAGTTGAAAGACAAAAGGACTAAATAAAGATATGAAACAAAGGAACACAGTCTTTCCACTTGTTAGTTAAACATACTTTCAAACGTGTATGTGTCAAGGTTTCTATGGTTTGACTGGAGTGAGTCAGCCTTAGAAGACCTTTCTGTGGAGCTGATACTGTATAATCAAGGCAAAAAAAGAAGTAATGGATGGAAGGTTTAGAATTAATCTTAACCTCTTGCATTGCTCTGGGCAACCTTCCAGACCATTGTTCGTCACCTGCCTAGTCATTACAAAATGGGAAAGACCATATGCAAATCAAGCATGGTCCCACCCAAAAGGGGCAGTCCAATCCAAACTGCTTGGTCACATCCCTTCTGGACAAGACCACAGACATGTTACAGCCTCATTTGGACTCATCAGTGAGGAGTAGCTTGGGTCTCTAGGCCCAGCAGGCACAGGACCCACATCTGGACATACCTGTCCCTGTCAGGGTGACTAAGAAATACAAACAAGATGATGGCTGGATGGTTTAGAATGAATCCTAACCTCTTGCAGTGCTCTGGGCAACCCTCCAAAAAATCATTCTTTGCCTGCCAAGCCATTACAAAAGCGGAAAGACCATATGAAATCAGGCTTGGTCCCACCCCAAAAGGGGCAGTCCAGTCTGAACTGCTTGGTCACACCCCTTTTACATGAGGCCACAAGCATCCCGAGACATTCTTTCAGCCTTGTTGGGCCTCATCAGAGAGGAGTAGCTTGGGTCTCTAGGCCCAGCAGGCACAGACCCACGTCTGGGCATACCCTTCCCACTCAGGGTGATTTACACAAAACAAAAGAGGTGATGGCTGGAAGGTTTAGAATATATCTAAACCTCTGGTGTTGCTCTACGCAACCGTTCAGACCAGCATTCTTCACCTGCCAAGTCATTACAAAAGGGGTAAATCCAACAAGGCCAAAACATGTCTCTGGATGCTTGTCGTCGCGTGCAGAAGGGATATGAATTAGCAGTTTGGGCTGGACTGCCACTTTTGGGGTGGGACCAAGCCTGATTTGCATATGGTCTTTCCACTCATGTGATGGCTTATTAAGCTGAAAAACGATGGTCTGGTGGATTGCCCAAAGCTATGTCCATGATTCTGATTTATTCAAAACCTTCCAGCCATCACCTTTTGGTCTTGCTGTGTTATCCTAGCTCTGTAAAATAATAACGTAGAGATAAATCAGGATGCAAGGATAGGTTCCATAAATTAATATTACAAAAAGCCAGTCCGATAACACAGCGAGTAGAGCGCTTGCTTTGACAAACTCAGCCTTTCATCCTTCTGAAGTTGATAAATGAGCACCGCTCAGATGCCTGAGGTTTTGTAGCGCTATATAAATGCTAAATTATTAAAAGCAAATGTTTGTCTTTCCCACTAAGCACTGGAGAAAAATGTTAATCCACGATGTTGCATGTTAGAACATGTTTTGTCTTTTGCTTCTCATATGGCTGGGTTTGGCATAAAAGTGGCATCCTACAAGTCCTATTTTTTACCCATTGGTTCTTGCCTGGACTTAAAGATTTTCATCAAAACATATTTTTAAAATATGATTCTATATTAGTGATATGGTTACAAATAAACCTTTCACAAGCAACACACGTTATACAATAATTAAAAGATTAAGACATAATTTCCATCACGATAAAATGAATTGACTAATTTACAAACATTTACATCTCTCTTTATCATACTCATGCACTATGTTCTCAGACCAGGAGTTGTTATCTCTATCGATCTATAAACTAACTTCCTAGACTCCATAGCCGAGTCCTAGTAGCACTTATATTCTCAGACCATCACTGATCATTATCTTCCTCCTGCTATGCACCACTCATTAGTCCAGGAGATCTCTACAAATCTAAGGCCCCAGAATGTCTGAGAGAACCAAGGCTCAAACCCCTAAAATAGATACGGTCACCCAGCAGGTAACCGTAGGTAGGCAGGTAATCAGGAACAGGGATCTCCCTCCAATCCACCAAGACATCCAGCCATATCAACATGCTCACTCTCTCTACACCAGCAAACAAAAGAATGCAGCTATACCCCTCGAACCAATTTCGGCCTCGCTGCACACATACCTACACACCTCCGTGAACACCTCAACAGCCTTTAGAATGCAGCTATACCTGACAAAACATGGGTCTAGCTGCACAAATAATCTCACAGACATGCTCCATCACCGCCAGGATGCAGATATAGAGATCAACTCGCCGTTACTGCACACATTGTACTGACCTCACACAACCACAGCACTACGTCTAGCATTAGAATGCAGCTGCACACCAAGTAAACCGCACTGGCGCACCCAAGCACTATCTACTACCTCACTTTCTCTATTGACCTGGACTACGGTCCCTGTGGGTGTTCAACTCACGTTGCTTTAAGATCATACCAATGATAAAAAGGCCACTATACAAGTACCCAATAACATAACATAACATACAAAATCCAGTAAGTACAAAAAACAAGACCAACATTTCCTAGCAACAATTCATAAATAATATTTTGACAGGCTCCTCCATTTCATCCCACCAGTTCATCATCCTCATCCATGTGGGGAATTTAAAAATAGTGCTTCTTATGTTAGAACACAAACTGTTTGAACCAATGGCTACATGTGACATTACGCTTGTGATGTGGAAAGCCATATTTTTAGTGAAAGCTACTTTAGTGTGCCCTGTCGGTGAACTGCATAGCCTCTGAACTCTACAAGAGCAAGGTTGTTTTAACCATTACACCTCTCCTCTTTTCCATAGGCGCTGTCAGCTTTTCTTATGAATTAAGAGATTTTGTCGATGCTCTTCTGTCCTTCGCTGGATTATGCTGACCATTGTATTTTTCACCTGCTGCATGTCCGGGTGGCTTTCAAGCTTCACCTGCAGCTTATAAAAGCATTTCATGCTTCAAATAAACAATCCTCACTGGGGTTCCAGCAATAAAAAGGTGTCTCTTATGCACTGCATGGTCTCTTGCACCGTCGGGTAGTACTTGTCGATCAGCTTTGCACTTCCTTCAGTCCTGCTTGCCCGCACTCTTAGAGCAAAAGAGGCCTCTGCGGCATTCCAATGACGTGCTTTTACAGGTTATTTTCATTGCAGTAATGTGGGCCATTCCACGTCGGTTCTTTGCAAACTAAGCATTGAACATCACCTTAAAAGCTGATGCCCAAATTGGCCAGCCTGGATGGAGGAACTTGTTTCACTAATGCTACAAGTTGAGTGCTTGCTATGTACTCTTCCCGAAAAATGTAGGACATCTATTTCACATGGCGGGCAGGAGGAGGACTCGGTGTAAGATTAAGCACACGGGACCCACCTCAGTGACACTTTGCCATTGTAATCCTGACCCACCTTCCTCTAGGCAATCTTCCCTCCTATGCTCTTTCCCACTCTGTCATGTTATAAAAGAACACTGCGTGGCATGGACATAGAGGAAAAGGACTGGGGAAGGGCAGCCAGTGGGCACGGAAGAAGGGGCAGGTCCTGGGTACAGGCAGAGAAGTGCATGCACCCGGCTTTCTTTTTTGGCGTGGTAGATTTTTTTGGCTGCTGCGGAAAAATACTCAAATACCTATACAGTGGTACTACCATCCTGCACGTTTGGAAAGTCGGGCACTAGGTAGGACTAGACGTACTGGAGTGAAAAAGTTGGATGGCTTGTGTTTTGATAAGATAGTTAGGGAGTCATTTAAATAGAAACTCAGTATGTCCCTTTCTGCTCATTTAAGGTGCAGACATTGCCATGTAATTGTTGCAGAACGAGAGGATA
Organism: Ambystoma mexicanum; assembly: GCF_040938575.1. Classification (NCBI taxonomy): domain Eukaryota; kingdom Metazoa; phylum Chordata; class Amphibia; order Caudata; family Ambystomatidae; genus Ambystoma; species Ambystoma mexicanum. Next base: position 923,586,428 of record NC_090934.1, on the reverse strand, counting down.
TCGTTCCTACATACACCCCAGTCTTACTGATCACTGGGTCGTATGATACATGAAGTGGATTTCATTGAAATATGAAACTAATATGTTCTGGAATTCATGGTCTGTTCAGGTGGTTGAAATAGATGCCTTAGTGGGCCCAGGGTTGGCGAGGTAGACTATAAAGTGGGGTGGAGTTAGGGTGGACTGTTATGGGATTTATGCAAGCGCCTAAAAGCTCACTGGAAAGGAGCTGAACACAGACCCTTGGATGAATATTCTTGTTTTGCCTTCACATGGTGTTTAACAAATGAAATCCAAGTACTAAAACACCCCCACAATTAATCGCACACAATTCCCTGCGGCAGTTTAATAAGGAATTTCAACAAACAATTAAGGCACCAGCTGAAGCTGTTAGTATGCATAACTTCATTAATAAACACCCACGATTTCTCCTGTAGCTTCAAGGAACAGCACTGAATAATGTCACCATATAATGATACTGACACATTCAATGTAGCCTTGTTAGCCTAAGAAAGGCATCTAACAAATATTTTCAGTAATCAAAGAGGGATATGGGAAATATTGTTGAGATTAGGATGCAGAAAAATGGCTGGGAGGATAGCTCAGGGGCAATGCTTTTGTCTTGGAAGAACGAGAAAACAGAGCAACACAGGTTTGAATCCTGGTCCCGCGCTTAGAGACTGGTCGTGTTTTAATATATTCATTAATTAAGAGCTGTTGCTTTGGACTGATCGAGGCAAAAAAGTGATTAAAAAATAGTGGCTGCACACCTTATTATGTGTACTAAACCCCTGGCCCTTACCCTTGTGCTCTCTCTCTGCTCTCAGCACCCGATATCAGTACACTAAGGGTCACATTGTCTCTTTAAGCCATAGGCCCCGAGCAGGGGAGGCATTACCACTTCAGGTAATGCCCCAGGGCCCATAGTTACAGGCCCAAGTGAAGAGAGGGCCTTAACGAAGGCCCTGGGGCATTACCTGAAGTGGTAATGCCCCCCCTGCAAAAGGCCTATTGCTATTAGTTCCCTGGCCTGTAAGACCAGGGTACTAAGAGCATTTATTTTCTGTTCCGAAATGCTCCGGCGTGTGGTGATTACCCCGCTCCTAGCCTTCGCATTGGCTGAGTGGCTGGCACACTCCCTTCCCCCCACTAGGGACAGGAAGGAACATAATGGAGAGAGGGATTCCCGGTCGGGTAACGCCCCGGCGAGGGCCAATGAGATTGCATGTTACAATCTCATTGTCCCTCGCCGGGTACTAATAAGGGAAAGATACCTACAGCAGTTAGAATTTGATGCTGCTGTTGCTAAGCCACAGAGCCAAAATGCCCCAGATCCTCTGTTTCTGGTTTCTCCTTAGATCCCCCTTGCTACCTTAGGGATGTAGTGCTCCTTAGCCCCTGTATTTTAGTGCACATTGAACCCACAGTAGTAACAGCCTTTAGCCCCACAGTCACAATGGCACTTGGTTTCCATTGACTCTTATGCCCATGTCCCAGCGCTACTTAGCCACAATGCCCAAAATCCCCCTAGGCCCTAGTTCCGAGTGACCACTAAGTCCATAGTCCCTGTAAGAAATCCATTAGTAAGATATAATGGGGAAAAAGGCACAACCCAGCTATTTACAATTGGGGGCAGACTCGAGGCCCTATGATGCATCCCCTTACTCACTTTTAGTTAGAGCAGGCTAATCTCAAGGTGTACCGCCTACAGAGGTGGGTCAGAAGACGAAATACATAATTGTAATTCAATACCGCCGAGAGAAAAATAACTTCTGATCCAACCGAAGATTGATAGTAAAATTATAACAGACAGTTAACCATTTATCACCATAAGGTTATGTGTGAAAAGAGGAGTAATAAAAATGAAAATCAGCAGAGGTATTTTTGGATATAAATCTGTTGTCTGTTGTTATAATGGCTTTCAATAGCAGCCAATTAAAATCCAAAGCCAGAGAATGTTCTAGGGTGCCTTAGGGATTTTCAATAGGACCATGCTCAATGGGCTAGGTAGGGGGATGCATATGTGATTGGCCTGATGGAAAATATTGCTTTAGGACATAGAATATTTATCGCATCTCAGTTCACCCTAGCAGGTGTTCTTTGCATCCAATGTCGAACGTCAATTCCATGACATCAGATCAGCTTGATGTTGACTATTGGGAAACAGGGTTAGATGAGCAAAGCATTTCAAGTATAGTAAGTTGTTTCCTGTGGATAAATCAGGCCATTGGTCTGCTGAATTCACATGGTGTATTTCACCCAGTTACCTCTTAAATTGCAGATTCTTTGTGAAACTGTGTTTTTTTCTAGTGCAGCTATAAGTTAGCTAGGTATTGTTCCACAGATGCTTTAGATCCATGGAATCAAGTTCTGTTTTCTTTTTTCAAATTTCAGTTTTATTAGTTTTCAAAAGGTAGAAGTTTGGTAATCATTTACAAGCATTTTCCACCAACAAGACAGGTAAAGATTATTACAAAAAGAGCAACCGTGTATAGAACTTATAGTCTTTGCGGAACACATCAATTTCCAGTAGCAACATCCAAACCAATTGCCTACACCCCACCCCCCTCCCCCATATTCCCATTTCGCCGTCTGATGGGCTAGAAGAAACCAGATGTTACATTAGAACCATTTTCATATACATAACATAGGAAGCATGAGCACAAAATGACCTGTGAATTCGACATAGCAGACAACATGAACCATCGCATAGATTGTCTGAGTGTAGAAACGCTCTGCACACATTCTGTTTATGCGACATATTTAGCACGAAATTCAGACCAAGCATTCTCAACTGTGGTGCGATCCCCATGTAGGGCCGCAGTCAGATTGTCCATTCTGTATATGTTCAGTGCAACCCCCAACCACTCAGTTTTGCTAGGGAGCTTGGGTCTCTTCCAAGCCATGGTGAGACAGGCTCTGGCGGCCATAAGAAGGCCTTGTATCATTTTGGGTGCTTTCAAGATCGCATCTTCGAAGGGATTGTGTCCTCCGACGTATTCCTTATCTTAGATAGAAATCCTTCAGCTTTGCTGGCCTCGGAAAATTTTTTTCGCCAGAGGGCGCTGCGCGTCGATGATCGCCGAGTCGATGACCCTCGACGGCCTCCGTGCCGACGTCGACGTCATCCTGCCTATAAAGGCCGCGCGCAGCGTCCGTTGCTCAGTTCCGTTTTTCCGCGCTTCGTTGTGCCTCGGAACACCGTTGCTCAGTTCTCGATATAATATCTAACCTCGATATCGATGGCATCCTCCTCCGACCCGACGACCCCTCGGTCCGGTTTCAAAAAGTGCCGAGACTGCGGGAAGAAAATGTCGTTGACGGACCCTCACAGGGTCTGTTTGTGGTGTCTGGGAATCACGCACCAGAGTTCGGAGTGTGAGGAATGCCTTTCCATGACGGCGAAAGCCTTGAAGGAGCGTAGGGGGAAGCTCGAGAGAGGTAGGTCAACTTTAACTTCCTCGAAAGCTTCTTCGGTAGAGTCGAGACGTTCGTCTCCTCACCATAAAAAACACTCTCGTTCTAGATCACGAAGTGGCTCCCACCACTCGTCGACATCGAGACACTCGAAGAAGAGACGTAGGAGATCCCCTTCGTCATCTTCGTCGAGTTCTCCTGAGAGAGTTCATTGCCCCACAAAACGCAGCTCGCAAGCTGAGTGGGAGGAATTCAGGAAAAAGATGCTAAGCGTCTTCGAGAAAGCGGCCTCGTCCCCCTCGAAGACAGCTGAGGGTGATACCCCGGGTAAAAAACCCAAAAAATCTAAACGCCGCGAGTCGCAGTACCCGGCGGAAAAGTCAACCCGAAAGCGCCTCGAGCCATCGGGAGATAAAGCATCATCGACGCCATCGTCGAAAACTCCTTCGAAACAGAGGTCGGCGCCATCGACGCCGTTGTCGAAGGATTCATCGGCGCATCAGTCGATCGAGTCGACGCCGACGTCGACGCCGATATCGACGCCGGTGAAGGAAAGAACCACGGCTACTCCACAGCCAACGGTTAGACAAAAGACCTCCGACTCGACGCCGAGAACGTCGACGTCGTTCTCGAGCAGGACTCCGATCCTTTCGAGTTCCTCGAGGCCTAGTACACATTTCTCGACGCTTTTCACGGCGCCTTCGAGTACTTTCACGTCGGTGTCGACGACATCGACGTTTTCAAGGCCTGTGATGATGGCTCCTTCTGCATTGGAAATGGGGTTTATACCATTCCAAAAACCAAAGTATCCCCCTTTAACCTCGATTTTTGAGGAAAGGGAGGATTCAGACCAAGATATTGATTTACAGAGGACCACATCACCAGAGCCAGAGACTTTCGCCTCTGAGGAAAGAGGATTAAAAAATCTTCAGGATGCACTTCAGGAAGCTAGTGGCTTGGACACTTCTCCTGAAGCAGAATTTATCAAACCAGACCCAGGAGAACATGCGGAGACTCCATATAGAGCTCTGATGTCTAGAATCATAGAATTTATGGGTTGGTCTGCACCTTCTCCTGCCTTTCAGCAGGATGACCTCACTGACATACTGGACAAGGGCCCACAGGAGGATCCTGTGGTTCCATTTCACTCTGCTCTACAGAGAAGGATTTTGACAAACTGGGAAACGCCGGAAATTATCCCGGCAGTAAATAAAAAACTGTCAACAAAATACAGGGTGGCTAGTTCTGACCCTGAATATTTGTCAAAACACCCTACTCCTGAGAGCTTAGTTGTACAGGCTGCAACCTCATCAGGCAGCACATCTGCATACCCCACTGCTCCGCAGGATAGGGATGACAAAAAGTATGATGCCATGGCTAAGAAGGTTTTTTCTGCCTGTAGCATGGCGTTAAAGTCTATTAACGCGACCTGTACGCTCGCTAGGTTCAGCCACACCCTTTGGGAGTGCGCTTCATCAGCGGCTGACTGCCTCCAAGAAGGAGAGGAAAGGGACGCATTTTTAAACATCATCAGGGATGGTAAAGATGCGATGTGCGAGACCCTACAAACTGGCCTAGATTCTGCTGACAGTATCAGCAGGGCCATGGCGGCAAGTACCACAATCCGCAGGCATGCGTGGTTGAGGAAGTCTGGTTTTGCCTCTGACGTGCAGACCAGGCTTTTGAATATGCCCTTTGACGGTTCTACCCTCTTTGGAAAGAAGGCGGATGACAGTTTGGAGAAACTGCAAACGTCCAAGGCAGCAGCCAAGTCATTGGGAGCTGCTATCCGTCAGAATACCTTTCGTCCTTCGGGATCATCGTGGAGAGGACGGTCCTTTCGTTACTATTCCTCATATGGAAAGGGCAGAGGACGACCGGCTCAAAGAGGCCAAGGAAGATTTACCCGTGGTGGACGGGGTAGGGGAAAGAAAGCCGCACCCGCAGGAGCAGGAGCCACTTTACCTTCGGCAACTGCATCAGCCGCTTCAAAACCACTCTGAGGTCTCCCCTCACAGAACACCAGTAGGGGGCAGGTTAACTCACCATCTGACGGAATGGCAGGCTATTACGTCAGATGCTTGGGCTCTGGAGACAGTGGCCCAAGGTTACTGCCTGCCCTTCCTACATATCCCTCAGAGTCATCCACCGGGGAACAACCCTTTGAAGCTTCCAGATCCGCTCCTCTTGCAGGAGGTTTTAGACCTGCTAGAGAAAGGTGCCATAGAACTGGTACCTGTAGCGGAAAGGAACAAGGGTTGGTACTCCCCCTACTTCATAATACCGAAGAAGGACGGAGGACTGAGACCCATCTTAGACTTACGGGAATTGAACAAATTCCTCCGAAAGGACAAGTTCAAGATGGTGACTCTCTCTCAGATCCTTCAGGCCCTCCAGCTTCAGGACTGGTTGGTATCTCTAGACCTCCAGGACGCTTATTTCCATGTGCCGATCCATCCCAGGCACAGGAGATACCTGAGGTTCGCAATTGGCAGCTCTCATTATCAATTTCGAGTTCTGCCATTTGGGCTAACCTCCGCCCCGAGGGTCTTTACCAAGCTAATGTCGGTTGTGGCTGCAAGTCTAAGGAGGGAAGGGATTCATGTCTACCCTTACCTAGACGATTGGTTGATCAGAGCTGTATCTTCGGAACAGGTTCAGAGACAACTAGATTATGTTTGCCACTTCCTTCACAAGCTGGGCTTCTCCCTCAATTTAAAGAAGTCACAGATGATACCATCACAGAGACTCCAATTCATTGGAGCAGTCCTGGACACTTCCCTGGGAAGAGCCTTGCCACCAGAGGTGAGGGCTCGAGATATTCTGCAGATGGTCATCAGATTTCAGAATGCCCAATATCTCCCAGCCTACGACTTTCTGAGGTTGCTAGGCCTCATGGCATCCTGCATATTCCTCGTGCCGGAGGCTCGCCTGAGAATGAGATCCCTCCAGTGGGCACTGAGAACTCAGTGGTCACAGTTCTCAGGAAGGATGACAGATCTCCTTCGGATCCCGGTCAAAGTAGCCCGAGACCTTCAGTGGTGGGCCTGTCGGGAGAACATCCTGAAAGGAGAAATGTTTTGGCAACCATGGCCGGAGATAACAGTAGTCACGGATGCCTCACTCACGGGGTGGGGAGCTCACGCCAACGACTTGACCATCAGCGGTCGTTGGTCTCCATCGGAGTCCAGACTACATATCAACCTGTTGGAGCTGAGAGCCATCAGACTAGCGCTGAAGGCTTTTCTGCCGTCTGTACGGGGAAGAAACGTCCTAATAATGACGGACAATACAGTGGCCATGCACTACCTCAACAAAAGAGGAGGCGTAGGCTCACTACCACTGTGCAGAGAGGCGATGCAGCTCTGGTTTTGGGCAATTCAGGAAGGAATCTCTCTATCGGCAATTCACCTAGCCGGAGAGAAGAACTTGACAGCGGACGCTCTGAGCAGGCAGAGCACAGTCTCTCACGAGTGGGAGATAGCTCAGGAAGTCCTTCAAGAGATCTTCGCCCTTTGGGGAACCCCTCAAGTGGATCTGTTCGCCACCAGTATCAACAGGAAGTGCGACAGATTTTGCTCAAGGGAATTTCCCCCGAGAGGAGCTCTAGGAGATGCGTTCGTAGTGGACTGGGAGTTCCCACTTCTGTACGCGTTCCCTCCGGTCCCTGTCATTCCTCAAATGATCAGGAGGTTGAGAAGGTTTCGGAAGACCATGATCCTAATTGCCCCGGATTGGGCCAGGAGAACGTGGTACCCGGACCTTCTAGACATGTCCATCTGCCCTCCAATTCGACTGCCATACAGAGAGGATCTTCTCTCGCAGAAGGAAGGTCAGGTTCTCCATCCAGCCATCAAGACCCTCAACCTTCACGCTTGGTGTCTGAAAGGTTGAGGTACAAGGATTGGGACCTTCCGGATGATGTTATGGAGGTGTTGCTTTCGGCCAGAAGGCCGGCAACTAAAACTCTATACCGCTGCCGTTGGAACAAATTTTGCAGCTGGTGCAGAGAAAAGAATATTGAACCCTTTTCTTGTGGTACACCTATGGTGTTGTCATTCTTACTTTACCTGGCTAATTCAGGCCTACAGGTTGGCACAATTAAGGGCTATCTCGCAGCGCTATCAATCTTTAAGCGCACTGCAGAGGAGCCTTCATACTTCAAAATTCCATTGGTAATACAATACCTAAAAGGATTAACTAATGTTTATCCCCCGAAACCTTTTCAAGTTCCCTTATGGGATTTAAACCTAATTTTAAACTTCCTAAAGGGTGCCCCTTTTGAACCACTACACTCTTGTTCATTGAAGCTTCTCACCCTCAAAACTGTTTTGCTAATAGCATTGACATCTGCTAGAAGGGTTAGCGAGTTGCAAGCCTTATCGTGTAAACCTCCACATACAATCTTTTACAAGGACAAAGTTGTTCTTCAGGTGAAGCCTAACTTCCTCCCGAAGGTAGTCTCGGAGTTTCACATCACTCAGAAGATTATATTACCTTCTTTCTACCCTCCTCCTCATCCGGGGAAGGAGGAAGAGAGACTGCACAGGCTGGACCCTAAGCGAGCCTTGAGCTTTTATATCAGCAGATTGGCTAAGATCAGACAAGCAGACCAACTCTTTGTAGGTTATGCAGGACATAAGTTGGGCCTTCCAATAACAAAACAAACCATCTCCAGATGGATTATTTTAGCCATTCTGGAGTGCTACAAATTGGCAGGAAAGGAGCCTCCTCAAAATCTAAGGGCTCATTCTACCAGGGGTATCGCAACATCCTCAGCCCTTCAAAGAGGGGTGCCAATTCGAGATATATGTGCGGCTGCCACATGGTCGTCCGCACATACATTTACCAAATTCTATAGCCTGGATTCCTCCTCTAGTCAAGAAACTAGATTCGGCAAGGCTGTGTTACACTCTGTCCATTCTGGAAGGGTAACATAACTTTTATTACTCCCGCCTCCAGTCACAATACCACTGCTATGGGAGTCTATCTAAGATAAGGAATACGTCGGAGGACACAATCCCTTCGAAGAACTAGTTACTCTTACCTTGTAACGTTCTTTCGATGGGATGTTCCTCCGACGTATTCCTTATCGACCCTCCCATCCATCCCCGCAGTATGACTTCCTGTGGGTTTGCAGCCTATGCTCCTTCAAGGTGATTAGTCTAATCCAAAAACATTACTGGGGACTACAAAACGGAACTGAGCAACGGACGCTGCGCGCGGCCTTTATAGGCAGGATGACGTCGACGTCGGCACGGAGGCCGTCGAGGGTCATCGACTCGGCGATCATCGACGCGCAGCGCCCTCTGGCGAAAAAAATTTTCCGAGGCCAGCAAAGCTGAAGGATTTCTATCTAAGATAAGGAATACGTCGGAGGAACATCCCATCGAAAGAACGTTACAAGGTAAGAGTAACTAGTTCTTCTGTTTCAACCAGGCCGAACAGAATCAACAGTGGTTGTTTCTCCCATACATCCTCATCTAATTCCTTGATCCAGCTGAGAACCTCTGACCAATAAACTTGGACCACCTCGCATCCCCACCACATATGCCTATAGTCTGCTCGCATCCCACAACCCCTCCAGCAGTGTGGGCTTACCCCTTGGTACATTTTAGCCAGCCGGATCGGATCATACTGCCATCTATACATCAACTTGACGGCATGCAATTTGTATTGGCAGGATATACAGGATTTTGCCATTCGTCTACATATTTGTAGCCATAGGTTTTGTGAGATCTGCCTGCCCATATCTGATTCCCATCTGTTCTTGAGTGTGAGGGATGCTGTAATATCGACCTCAATCAGCACCGAATACATTACACTAATTAAACCTCTAGAGGTTGTACAGGTGTTGAGAATTCTCTCGAACGGGGTGAGATCCCTTTGTAGCTGATCTTTCCATATCGCCCTTGTCATGACCCCCTTGAGTCTAAGATAGAGGAAAACCGATAGCGGGCCTATGCCAAGTGCCTCCTGAAGCACCTGAATAGTAATGAAGGTGCCATTCCTCCAGAGTTGACCAGCCCTCTCCAATCCCGCGTCATACCAGGTCTCAAAGCTCCCTGGGTCCGGGATTGCGACCCGGATCCCTGGCGACCAGAGGTGTCCCAACGGAGAGGGCCATGTTGTAACTCCCACCATTCTCTTGCCTGGCTTCCATATTGCCCATATTGTTCCAATAATGGGGTGATTTTTGACACTATTGCGTAGCTGGGGACCCGGAACCCATAGCCATTCACCCAGAATGAAAGGGCGAAAATGGTAATTGTCCAAGGCTATCCATTGCAGTTCTGACTGCTGCCTACATGCGGAACAAGTACACGCAGCTGGGCTGCCCTATAATATGTTTCTATGTCCGGGAGGCCTACCCCTGCATTGTCTTTTCGAAGCTGGAGCAAAGATCTGGGGACTCTTGGCTTTTGATTTTGCCACAGGAAGGCTAAGAGGGACTTTCTAGTATCCATAAAGTATTCTTGGGGCATTTTGATGGGGAGCATTTGGAACAATAAAGTATTTTGGGAAGAATCACCATTTTTATCGCATTTAGACGGCCCAGGCAGGAGATGGTGAGTCTGGACCACCTTTGGATAATGTTTTGAAGGACAAGTGATAGAGGGGGGAAGTTAGCCTCGTATAAGGAATCCAAGTTGCGTGTAACATTGATGCCTAGGTATCGGAGTGTGGAGAGGCTGACCTTTACTCCTAGAGGGACAAAGCGTTCTGTCTCAGAGTCTCTACTTTTATCAATTGGGAGGAGGATAGACTTTCCAGTATTGATTTTCAGGCCGGCCAGTTCGCCATATTCTTTGATTATTTCGATCGCAGCTGGGACAGAATTTAGGAGATCAGTTAGATGTAGTAATATGTCATCAGCGTAGAGGCCTAGTTTATACTCACGATCACCCACTATGATTCCCTTAACTTTACCATCATTCCTTAACCTCTGAGCCAGTGGCTCAAGGGACAGTACAAATAGTATTGCGATAGTGGGCAGCCTTGCCTTGTTCCCCTTTCCAAGGGAAACCAGCGTGAATAGCCTTCGTTCACTGCCACTGACGTTGTGGGGGATGTGTACAGTGCTTTGATGGCGCGGCGGAGCTTCGGCCCGAGCCCGTTCCAGACCAAAACCCTTTCTAAGAAGTCCCATGACACCCTATCAAATGCCTTCTCGGCATCTAATGACAGAAGAGACAGATCCCCTCCCATTCCATGTGCTTCATGAATTAAGTGAAGTGTTTTCCTCATGGTATCCGCACCCTGTCTCCCAATAACGAAGCCAACTTGATCGGAGTGTATTAGCCGAGGTAAGTGTAATTCAAGCCGGGCCGCAATGACTCTAGCATACACCTTAGCATCAATGTTGAGAAGAGAGATGGAGCAATAGGAGCTACAATATTTGGGGTCTCTACCCTCCTTTGGAATGACAGCGAGCAGGGCCTGAGAGAAGGACGGGGGGGGCTTGGCCTGTGTCAAAGATGTGATTGAACAAGGATTCAAGGAAGGGGGCAATGAATGCGGAGAATGTCTTATAGAAACCAGGCGTGAAACCATCATCCCCAGGGGCCTTTCCCGTCTTCAGGTGTTTTATGGCTTCCGTGACTTCCTCTTTTGTGACTGGTGTGTCTAAGGATTCGGCCTCCATGGATGTGAGCGTGGGGATCCGTACTCCTTTGAGGTATGTGTCCATACTCTCGGGAGGATGGGGGGTCACATGTATATAAGTCTTCATAAAAGAAGGCAAATGCTTCTTGTATGCCTTCGGGGGATGTTACTATCGTGTCTGTGAGGGTGCCGTCAGTCCTCTCGATGAGAACGACCCATCTCTCTGCCTTCTGTGTACGGAAACGAGCCGCCAGGAGGGCGTCTGCCTTGTCGATTTTTGCATAATATTTTTGTTTGAGGTATTGTAGGGTTTGAGCTGTTTTGCCCACGATAAGTATTTTCAGCTCCTCTCTGAGCTGTTTATCTTTGGCAAGATACTTGGGTCTCTCACATTGGGAGGACTGTGCCAACTTTTGGGCTGTAGAGAGCTTCTCCCTAATATTCTTTTCTATCAGGGCATGTTCTCTTTTTTTTCGGGCCCCCTCCCTAATGAGCACGCCCCTCCAAGTGGCCTTGGCTGCTTCCCATACGGACGTCTTCCCAATCTCTCCTGTGTCATTTGTGGCAAAGAATTGATCAATCTCAGTTTCAAGAGTTTCTTTGAAAACCGAGTCTGCCCATAAGGAGTCATTACATCTCCATTTAGTATTACGAGGGGCCAGGTCATTCCAGCATATATCCACCGTAACCATGTCGTGATCCAACCATCCCGTGGGGTGTATATTCGCGGTGCGAAGTATTCGCAGGAGGCCATCGGAGAGGAAAATGTAATCAATGCGTGTGAGCGTGTCATCAGGGAGGGAGTGAAAGGTGAAGCCCCTATCCGCTGGGTGCAAATGGCGCCAACTGTCAGTGAGGCCATATAGGTCCAGGGTTAATTTGATTTCAGCTTCATCTCGGGAGGTGGGTGGGTCGTGTGCATCGGACCTAGTCTGTCTATCCACAGAGCTGTCCATCCATGTATTAAAATCTCCACCTAGAGCTATGTGTCCCTTGGCCATGCTAAAAACCTTCTCAGTGATTTTGTGGAGGAACCTATTCTGCCTTTGGTTAGGTGCGTAGAGCGTGGCAAGGGTGACAATTGTGCCTCGAATGTTTCCCACAACCACAAGAGCCCTTCCTTCCTTGTCTGACCAAGTCTCAAGAGTCGACATCCGAAGGCCTCTGCGAATCAAAATCCCCACTCCCGCTTTTTTTGAGATACCAGAGCTCCAGTAGGAAGGGCCTACCTCATGTGATGGAATCGCCCTCTCCTCCCCCCTTTGGTATCGTGTCTCCTGCAGAAAAAGAACATCTACTTTTGACCTCTTGAATTCTCTCGCCACCATGGATCGTTTCGTGGGGGAGTTTAATCCCTTCATATTAAGTGTGCATATTCGAAGTGTGTCGTTAGAGAATATAGGCGCCATCTTGAGCGTCATGTGAGTGCCTAAGCGACCATGTCATCTGCATAATGGTCCGTGTCGTGTTCGATAATGTAATTTATGGTTCATTTCTCGTGAGTCTGGTCTCCGCGAGTCCTGAAGAGGCCAAGGAGTGACCCTTCCAATTCGCGCTTTGACCCTTCATGGTCCCATTTTGTGTTCTTCCCCCCCTCAGGTCCGTCTTCTTGTGAATCATATGTCTTCTTCCCAGCCCACCCTTTCCTCCCTCCCCTCCCCCCGAACATTCAGCGTCCGACTCGTCCAGGTTGACATCACCCAGTCGGCCTCGGACCACCAATGGAAACCGCGAAACGTTCTTTTTTGTACTGAATGCTATGGGAGTCCCGGGCTCCAGAGGCAGCGCCACGGGGTGACTGTGCCCCACTTTGGAGAATCATAAAGATGGTTCTCTCCCCTCCCCCAAATTTGGGAAGGACTTGTGCTTTGGAGGGGTGTCGGTTGCTGGTCACCTGAACAGAAAAAAACGTTTTCACTACAGCTACCAGAATCCTTTGAGTCTAATTAGACACACCTGCTCAACAGCCTCCCTGATGATTATTTGAGATAAGAAAGCGCTAGGAGGAGAACAACTACAGACCACAGAACTGCAGCTGAGGGATTTAACCCTGTTATTACTGAGTACCTGATTTGCAGCAAGGGATCTAACCCTGTTATTACTGAGTACCTGATTTGCAGCAGAAGGGATCTAACCCTGTGAATATTTGTCCATTTTGGGATTTGACCCAGCTACTTATTATATTTTTTGCAACAGGTTCAATTGACCAGGACCGGGAATGCGCGCCTCACCCACCTTCTTTTTTGTACTATCCTAAATGTAAACATATTTAACAGTGAGCCCCCAACCGTATATTCATAACACTGCAAAAGCAACTTACAAGTATTAATTCTGAACCCCTTCTTAGGCATCGTTCCAGTGTCCGTTTTACCCCACATTTCCATTTTCCATGTCTTGTGAATTGTTCATTCTCTGGAATTTTCTGGATCCTTCTGCGCGGTGGGCCCTTAGTGCGCCACTCACCCTCACCTCTTTTCGATTCAGCAAGGGAGGATCCTTCTCCCTGGGGACCCAACAGGTCCGCTATACAGTCCGCAATGTCCTTCTCCGAAACAAGTTTTGTTGTCGAGGCCTCCCAATCAAACGTGAGTGAGAACGGATAGCCCCACCGGTACCTGATACCTCTTTCCTTCAGCATCCGTGTAATTGGGGAGCATTTCTTCCTCATTGCCAACGTGAGCGATGATAAGTCTTGGTAGATTTAGATGTTCGCTTCGCCCAGTGAAAGTTGTGGTGCGTGTCTGGCCTTTTCTAGGGTCCTCGCTCTGTCCGCGTAATTGTGAAAACGGGCCAGTACTCATCTCGGGCCTCATGGTCTGCCTCCAGCCCTATGGATGCGGTCAATTTTGGGTTCATCCACTAATTCATCCCTAAATAGGAGCTTGAGAATGGTGTGTAGGGTCTGTTTTAGGTCAAGGTCGGTTTCGCCTTCCTTTTCGGGCACGCCGAACACACAAATGTTGTTACGACGCTCCCTGTTTTTGCGATCGTCAACCTTTAGGCGTATTTCCTCTTCCCTGTGTTCTATTTCTGCAATGCGGTGGCCCATTTGTGCCTCCAACGTGTTCAGGGAGGTTTGGTTGTGCTCGACTTGTTCCAGCCTGTCGTCCATTTTGTCCATTCTTTGTGTGATTTTATCGATTTTGCTGCCTATATCTGCTCTCATGCTTCTCATCTCGGTAAGCAGGTCAGCAACATCCGCCTTGGGGGCAGTGGCGTCAGATCCTGCAGTCGACATCTTGGACTCGGCTGGTGGCCTCAGGGATTCGTGGGTTGGTGTAAACCTATATTTCGCAATTTGCCCTTAAGGTCCATGGGTGGCGAGACCCCAGTTTGCGAGGTGTGTGGGTCACAGCTCTACACAGATAGCCCGCCAGAATGGTCTATTGAGAAGTATACGCTTGTGTATACAGGCTTTGTCCTCCAGTGGCGAAGCGTGATGGGGGATGTTATTAAAAGCTCTGTTAACAAATAGGCCCTCTTATGTAATAAAATTGCCCTTCGGTTCTTCCTGCTTTATCCAACTGGGGAGCTTCCCGTGGTGTAGGACAGCACGAGGCTCCTGAACAATTCCCAAGGAAGAGAGATATCAGTTTTAGGCCTGTGCAGCCAACCCCAGGCGGGATGCCGGGGTACTGTTCCTGGATCTGGTAAGTACAGGAGTATGCGTGGGTTCCGAGGAGGGCACACGCCCTGACCGACAGGGGCCCAACCCTCTTTTGTGGCCTGTTAAGATCTTCTAGCGCCCTTAGTAGGACCCAAGGTGCATTGGCTTGCTCATTCTCTCCGGGGTCCAGGTGCTCCGCGCAGCCACCCAGTCAAGTTGCGACTCGGGAGAGGGCCCGCCGCATTCCCTGTTCATGAGGTGGGAGTAGAGTCCACACGTGAAGAGCCAGGACAGCTCGAGCGGATGTAGCCGGTCGTCTCCTTCTAGAGTGACCGGGGTGCACCCTCGTGCATGAAGCGACAGAGGAGACCGCGTAAACTGGGCCCGCTCCACAGTAGTCTTCCCACGGGCGCACCCGGTGCCCAATCGGGCCCCCTCCGGGTCCCTGGCTCACGGAGGTGGGGGAGTGCGTACCTGAGTGCTTGTACTTGTCGGTGGGCCCTGGCAGCGGTGTGCTTTGCTGAATTCCCCCTGGTTCCGCGCATATCACGGCTCTGCAATCGCTGGAGGGCCTGGCCTGCCTTTACGCGCTCAATCTTGCAGAGGGGGTTTCTCCACAAAAAAAGCTCTGTTTCAGTCTGGGTTTTCTCCCAGTATGTCCTGAACACTTCCGCCGCTTATTTCCGTCGAAATTGTAGCTGGGGGGTGTCTCGTGGTGGGGGCTCAATCCACTTTGCGGGACCCTTGGGCGGAGCCTACACGGAAAGTAATCCCATCCGTGCGCCCCCTGGTGGCTGATCCTCCAACTTCTCTTTTGATAGGCCTGCACCATGGGAGATCCATGCCTCTGCTCTGTTACAGGAGGTCCAGTACTGCCTTTCTTTATTTCCCTAAGTGTGGGGAGGCCCATAGACGAACCCAGTGCGATATTGGCCGCATAGCTACTACATCGGATATGTGCTTTTGACCGAGTTCTATAGGTAATGCCATGTTTGACGTGCTTTTGTGGGAGGTTTGTAATCTTTTTTTTAAACCTCTTTAACACTTCCTGTAATCTAGCAGTCTTGGAATAGCCCCCAATTTTGGGCCCATAGACTGTAGTAGTCCTAGCCTGCATGTTAGAAATCTGCAATGTTAGGGAGATGGCAGAGTTCCCATGATTGTGAACAAATTTGAGGACAAGCATTGCTGTCTCTCTCTCCAGGCTCGTTAACAATGTTTTTGTCTTAGATCACTGGATGCTAATGCTCATGAATGTGGTGTCAAAATAGTCTAATCGATCAATTTGTTTGATTGGGTGACCCTCAATGAATATATATATGCTTGGTGGTCTTTTATGGGAAGGATGGAAAACCATCACTGGGTCTTATCGATATTAATTGTTAAACCACTCTGGTTGCAACCTTCATGAAATGCTGCCAATTGTTGGAGTCATGGAAACCAAGATTGCATCATCAGCGAAGAGTAAGATTGGTATCTTGCCCTGTCCCAACATTGGGGCGTTGGACTGCATATTCACACGTTGATTGATTAGTTTATTGATGTAGATAGAACATTGGTTGGGGGACAATATACAGACTTGTCTCACCGCGTGTCTGATGTTTATGGAGGCTATTTTCCACCAACTATAGGTGAAATAAGAGATCAGCTATAGGGCTCACAAGCATATTTCTGCCTCTTAATTAGTACATCACATCTGTAATGACTGGCCGAATTGGCCCTGTCCTCCCAAAGGTTTATTCTTACCTTCTCCACCCCATCATTCATGTCCTCTTACCATAAATGCAGATCCTGTGTCACCAAGAGTCCGAGAAGAAAATATATGGGCAGCTCATGACCACAGGCCATTTCTTTATTAATTAAAACTTCCTTAGGTACTTTAGACTGGATATGCCTTGACAAACCACAGTCCATAACTGCTGATCAAGGTTCAATTGTCAATTTAACAATCTTTCACAACAATTAACTTACTATGCATAATCAGATTGAATCTCTGTACCATTAAATGATAAACTTCAATCAACAAACCTTTAACCAATGTTGTCAATCTTCAATGTATATCTTACTCTCGGACACCCTCTATTCTTTTTAAGATTACTCACCTGGGACCACAAAATTCAGTACAAGAACACAACTTTACACATACATGTGATCTTGGGCACAATCATTTTGGCATAATGTATTTATGCGCTGCCACTAATGGGATCTACCTTCTGCATCCCAGACGAGTCCCCATCTGGTGAAATAACTAGTTATTTAATTAAAAAACAGATCCTAAACGTGTCTGTACAATTCTTTGCAAGTATTTGTGACAGGTTTGTCTGTCTGTGACCCAAGAGTCAGTCTGTTCTCACTGTGTTTGCTTATAATACGATCCAGATGTTTTCCTCTGCTCCATATCATATCTCGCTCTGTCTGTCAGTGTTCAAAATCTGTCATTAAGGTGTGTGTGTCTATGCTCCAGGTGTCTGCCCTCCCTGTGTCAGCTTGTGATGTGATCTAGGTATCTGCCTGTGGTCTGTCTGTCCCCCAGTCTCTTTCACAGCTCCTGGTGTGTGCTGGTTTCCGTGCAACTGTGTTGAGTGAGGTACACATTTTCTGACTGATGGTCTGTGCCATCAGTTTCTGGGCATTGTGTGTAAAGGCTGAAAGCAGTGTTGTGCTTGTTGGATGCTTTGGATATGTCTTAAGGTGTCTACTGCGGGTGATGGGAACTGTATAGGCATGCTGGGCACTGCACTGTGTGTTCATGTGCGGTGCAAGCTGATGGCTGCTGACAAGTGGCGATAGGGTCATCTTTTTGGCAAGGGTTATTAGGTCACTCATCTTTTCCACAGCCTCCTTAAAGGACAGCTTTACAAGGTTGGAGAGCCCAGGCAGGAGCTCTAGTAAAGGTCCTGGAAGAATGTTCGACCCTGATGGGTCTGAGCCTTGTTCCACCTCACTTAAAGTCCCACAACTCCTTTGCCGGTTTTCTGGGAGAACATTTTTAAATTGCCAAATGAATGGTATATTTTTAATTAGAAATTCTCGGTATATTTTTATATTTATGTTATACACATGGGAGTATTATAATAAAGTAACAATTTTGAGTATAGCACATAAGCCTAATTGTATTTATTTGGCCCAATGTCCAATTATCCAAAGTGCAGGGAATCTGCTTAACAAATTTTTTCCGAACTTTCCTTCACAGTTTAGGCAAATTAGTTTGGATGAGCTCAAAGCTTGTAAATAAGGTTGGAGATTGTGAACAGCCTTGCAACTAGAGGACAGTTCATGAGGTTGTTAGACCAGCCGAAGGAAAGGCAGCACACTGACATGTGAATTAGTTCAGGGAGAAGTAGGAAAACCAAATTGGATTTAATTGTTGGAAACATATAACATTCATTAAAATAGGATTTAGTTGAGATGGAGGGGTTGCGCTAATGTAGGACATGGAATCTAATGACTACTAGAGCTGGAGTGAATCCATGTGGCCACCTTGCAAAACATTCCCACACATCACATTTTGTATCTGTGACTAGGAGGTGTGGAGAAAATTCAACAATTATTTGGAGGCATTGAGGGGATTAGATGCATTGACTTTTTATGTCAACTCAAGGCAATGCTAATAACCAAGAGAACATAATAAAATGTGCTGCATGAGATCAGAGTAAATGTCTGTAACTGAATGTGCCATCTTTTTGTGGCAATACTAGTAGCAAACTCAAAATCATTCAACTGTTTTGAGGCAAGAGATTACACTCAGTAGATGTGACTGTGCATCACACTTGCCATCGTCTAGTGGCTGCTGATACTATGTATTTATTTTATTTGTTCATTTATAAAGCACACTAAACCCAGGAGCATCATGGCAGGGAGAATCCCAGTGCCCACCCTGGGTAATGTACATACAAATGACCTTTGTTGTCAGTGGTAGTAGTGCCAAATCGTCTAGTAAGTAGGTACACTGTTAATTCAGAGAGTATCCATTAACACATTCATAAACACCACAACTTAACAACAAAACCATACACGTTATAAATAGTCTAATTTAATATAAAAACCCAAGACTGCTCTAAAACCTTTTCTAAAAGCTTAATGTGAAACTTCATACATAACATCTTCATTGTTATAATTCATAAACAGTTACATGGCATCAGTGCATGACCTTATATTATTTTGAATAAAATGTGCCATACGCCATCTACCTCTAATATCAATAAAAATACTTATAAATGGATATAAAAGTACATAATAACCTCATCTTTCCCATTCCGCGAGCACAGAGCGTGTCTGTAAACATCCAATTCATCCCAGCCTTCAAAGGGAAAACATTTAACCTAATCATCAAAGCTGTCCTTCTACACTCTTCAGATTAGATGTTGCTTATAAAATTAATTGATGCTGTCTCCACACAGGCATTACTATAAAACTTTAAGGGCAGTAACTTTTCAATTCGGGTCTGCATTCTGCAATACCACCTCTACAGTCCTCATTTTAAGTAGCCTCTTTCATTGCAGTTTTGGCATGTTACTAAAAACAGCCACGGATCACTGAAACATGTACATGGAATGAGATATGGCTAGAGGGAATTCTACATCAGCCACAGCAGCTGCTGTGTGCACCAGAAATGCCAGAATTGTGCATATCTGTGTAGTCATGGAGTCTGCATGGGTCACTATGTATTGATGTAATTTAAGCACAACCCTGGGACAGTGTGTTAGGTGCGAGGTGTAGGAGCCATAGATCTTGGAACAAGGTGTTTGAAAAGGGATTGTCAAATATTGGCTCTGAACTGGCTGTAGACTTCTATGAAACTGACATATAAGGCAAAGTGTGTGTACAGACAGAGCTCAAGTAAAATGAAGGTAATAGAATGGTACCAGAACCCATCCTAATTTGAAGCAATATAAAGTGACATGTTACTCCTTGTTCGGGAGATGTTTCTGAAGCCATCTGATGAGGGTATGAATACATTGTACCTAATGGCAAGACAGGGGGCCTCGTTACGGGTTTGGCTGTAGCCATGCTGCTATTGGCGGCATGGCTGCCTCCAAAACCGGGTCCGGGTTCCCTGAATGGGGAATTACCGGGCCATTCCGAGTTTGGAGGGCCCGGTAATTCCTCCCTCAGGGAACCCGGGCCCGGACCTTCCCCATTCCCATTCGAGCCCCCATAGGGCTCAATGGGAATGGGAGAGGGAGCTAACAATGGTCCGATTACGACCGGCCCGTTGTTAGCTCCCTGGTCCCCTCGTGGGACCCGGTAACGATGCCTGGTTTTACCAGGCGTCCTTACCGGGTCCCGCGAGGGGACCTCGTAATCAGGCGGAATGGGAATAACGGGTCCGCACCCATTAGCGGACCCCGTTAACCCATTCCGCCTGACTCGTAATGAGGCCCAGGGTTTCCAAACGGAAGAAAGACCAAACTCTCTAAAGCAGTAGCTGTGATAGAGCAGTTAGACTTCACGAAAGCGAGGTAGGTGGCAGCGAGGTCTGGGCATTACAGATAGTTACCCATAGAGAGTACACCACAGTGGTATGCTGAGAAATATAAATTCTATTAAAAAAGGCCACCTAGAATAACTATAAGGTCAAATAAGAACTTTGGTTAAACATAACACGTAGTAAGAAACAGTATTTGTATAAACACATGAAAAGGTCATACACAGACCTTTTCCCACTTCTAGGCTTACTGCATGCCCAATGCATGGTTGCAAGCACAGTCCATATAAGGCTAAGGAGTGGGAAGAAAAGGGGAACCCTAGACAACATGATCAAGATCCAAAATGACAACACATCAATAGTCCTGGTATTTGCCCACACCTCTAGTATATAGAAGACTAGTGTTACAAGTGTGAACCATATACTACATCTCGCCTTCCCCAATCCCTTCTTTCATACTCATGGACCAAGGTCTGCCAACACCCTGGCGGGGTCACAATACGCCTCTTCAAAGACAATGCCAGGTGCCATAAAACCACTAAAGTGGTTCTGGATGCAGTATACATATTGAATAACTTAACAAAACATAGAGCATCTAGTGGGAGCAGAGGGGGTTACTCCTTAATAACAATTCCCATAGGTCCACGAAAACTTAGAATAATGTGTGCTCACAATACCAGACCTACATGTTCTTATTACACTCTAGAAAATCAAGTGATAGAACATAACCAGCAATTTAACTCAACAATTCCATAGACAGGGTATTAATATATGGATTTAAAAAAATGCTGAGAAAGACAGTGTTAGAGGCAAAAATTCCAGTCTCTTGTAGGAAATGGCAGGAATCCAAGAGGGACCCAGGAGAAATGTCAATGCTATGGTAAGTACCATAAAAGTCACTTTAGTGGAGTTTTCCAAGTTGGTAAACGCTCCCCACAGGAAATGATGGGACAAATACAATAAACAAACCTGCAGTTATGGGCAAAAGACCGGTTAGTCTTTGTTCTACACCACAACAGCGGCTAAAGGTGTGATCAACTCCACGAGACATCAGAGGAGACCCCCTTGAAGAGCAAGTTCCAACTTTGAAAACCAGAAGAACCAGGAAGGAAGGAAGCAGAGCAGGATTCCAGCCAATAAGGTCAAGTGGGAAGTGTGGGTTAGAGGACTGGGATGACCTGCAGAGTCCTACTACTGCTGAGCCCAGGAAACAAATGATGGAAAATCTGATGAATAGCCCACCAGCCTAGGACCCAGCGTTACTTATTCATGGCACCAGTTTCTGACTTCTTGACCCAGGAAGTGTGAAACAAACATGTAAGTTAGAAGCTTCTTCCATAGGTCGAATTACTAGCTTCATTAGCTATGAAACTGACCACAGACCAGTGTTGATCCAGACAAACTTAAGGATGAATAGACCTTCCCAGGAATTTGACCCACCACACAGAAGCAGAAGCAAAAAAGAAGACGGCGCAAAGATAAGTGTAGGAACCCAACCAATCGGATCTGGGAACCTTGAAGGGTGAAACAGAGCAGCCAGCCTGCAGGAAACGATGCCAAAATAGAGGAAACAGTGGAGGCAACTCAAGATGACCAACATGTGGGGTGGTGGTGTCCCGCCACTCTTCTAGATGGCACAAGCTTCCTACCTCGAAGGAATAACACCAGTAGGGTACAACTAGAAGACAGCAATACAATGTCCTAGAAACAGTCCCAGGGCCGGCCATCTTATACCTCCATTAAGGAGAAGCAGGAGGAGGACAAGAAATAGCCCGGGAAGACTGTCAGGCAGCCAAAAGCTGAAATGTGAGCATGGGATAAAGGACCCAGGGCTTAGCCAGTATGGCCAAACCTGTTTAGACAATTCAGCAGCCCAGCTCCAGGGCAGAGCACATCCTCCTGTGATTATGGTAAGAATCCAGCAGCATTGAGTAATGTGCAGGGTATCCCCTAGATATACACAATCACTAATCGGATGGACTATGTTATCCCTCTAATCACACACCAGGCAGGCACACAAAAGTGCTGGCAGCCAGACAATCAGGCTGGCCTACAAAAATTTCAAACACTCAGGTCCACCCAAACAGATTTTGGATTGTGCTGGCTGGGGTAAAGGAGAAGGGACCAGTGTAGATCATTATCAAACTACTACAGAGGCCACATGGCTGGACTCAGAGTGAGCCTATGTGTGCACAATAGCCATTTTAGGCATGCCTCATGATTCACACATACAAAGGGATGGGTCAAAACAGAATGGCAGTTAGTAAGACTGAAAACATGTATTTGTGCCAAGTTATCTACCATACTGGGGTTCCATGTGTTAAAGTCGCGGCAAAAATGACATTGACACAAATCACGCGGCAAAAAGGCTGTGATTTTGCCGTTGGAATACATGTAAAGGATGCGGGGGACACCCCCGCACCTCCCAGACACATTTTACCATTTAAGGGGTGCAGAGGACACTACTGCAACCCCACTCCCCTTAAATGGTATCATGGGGTAGACCTTTACCGGGTCAAACCACAGCAAATGCAATTTTTTGTACAGGAAACATTGTTGCCGCAATTTTATCACTGCATACCCATACTGGTACATCTGGCCACTAATGCAGTAAAATATGTTGCACCACTGGAGAAGTCAAGACTAAATTACAGCTGCCACCAGCTTGCTCTGCCGCACATATTTAGGGTAATGGAATCAGAGCCAAAATAGGGAGTTTACAAGAATCCCTATTTTAGGAGCCATATAGACTAGCAATGGACAATATAGGAAAGGTGTTTCAGTGGCAGGAGGACTTCACTAGAAACCACTTTTATCACAATAATAAAAATCACAGATCCCAGAAAACTAAATTAAGCAAAAAGTTCCCATTAAACTGGGTAGCAGGACCACCAAAAATGCATTTTGCTAAAGAATCCTTATTAGTTCATACACATCATAGGAGCAGAAACAAATATGATAGGAATCTCTCAGAGCCAATTATTTGCACCCAGAAAATGCACTAATGTCTATGCAAGAAAAAGGATTGCCATGCTTACTTAACACCGTGCTCCTCCCCCTTTACAGGGAACCCTCTACTGAATCTAAATGGCAAGAAAGACAGCTGGAGGTTTTGCGGAGATAAGGCCCTAAGTAGAATTGGGCAGCTAATACAAGGGCAAAACATGCAAACATTTTAAGTGGTAAGAAAAAAACCTGACCTTCCACTAAAAGAGAAAAGATAATTCATGCTTAGTCCAATTAACTCGACAAACAATGAAAGGGCAGGATTCCAAATTATCCACATCCTCAATATATAGAATCCCACACACAGAAAGAGGTGTGGCTCAGAGCGGACCAGGAAGAGGCTGGAAGAAGGAACCTTAGGAAAAGGCACTGGCGGAGCAATGGATGAACATTCTAAAGATGCAATCCCCAGCTAGAACACAACATATATTAAACAATGGCATGGGTAGTATAGCTCAGTGGCAAGGGCTCGTCTTGGAAGCAAGACGACACAGAGCGACACAGGTTCAAATCCTGTGTCCACGCTTAGAAACCTCTTTGGTATTAAGCACGTTATAAATAACCAATTATACTTATACTAATGCATTATGCTTGTGTTCTACTGAGCCCCTGTTAATCTCCAAAGAGTGGGCCTGCCATATGACAAAAAAGGTGTTATTATAGTTTGGATGATGTGGACATTTCTCTTCTGCTTTGGTACTGTCTGAAAATTGAAACTTGGTGGAACACTTTAAGGTGATGAATGAGTGGCATGCGTCATGCAGACATTTCCCTAACAAGAGACATTGGGTCTCATTACGAATGTGGCAGTAAGGCAACAATGGTGTCGGTAGTGCTACTGGCACCGTTGTTACCATACTGCCACATTAAGAGTTCTGCTTGCAGGTGCCGCTCTACACGCCTGGTCAGACCAGGCGTGCAGAGCGGCACACGCAAGCAGAACTCGTGATTGCACCGGCACCGTTATAAATGGTGCCGGTGGAACCATGTTCCCCACCGTATTGGGCAGAATGGGGTTCGGGAGCCTGGCCATACCGGCACCCGTGAATGGGCAATTACCGGCCCATTCAACTCATAATGGGGCAGTAATGGCCATTCGTGGGTGCCGGCAGCGGGTTTGCCAAACTCGTAATGAGGCCCATTGTTCTCTTTAACATCCTAGAATCCTTGGAAAATGTCTTGTGTAATCCCCTCTAAGGGGTTTCCAAAATCTGCCGGGGGAGGGGGTGTGCTATATGTGTTCCCGGTTTTGTGGGGAAAAGCCAGAGTGTGCATTCCAGAGTAAATCATTAAAGGACTCATGCTGCCAATGTGGAGGCCCCTGTCTCCGATTCCACTTAGCAGGTAGCTTAGTCCCATCAATGCATCATATTCTGACTGTCAGTGAACAAAACCACCTCGTGAAAACAAGGAAATAATATGAGGCAGGGTAACCAAAAAGGAAACACACCAAACACAGGTTACAAAGGAACATACAAAGTACTTTATTTTATACTGAATCCAGTTACAAAAGAACAGAACAAAATTCAGATAGCTATCGACCCTCAGTACAACACAGCGAACTCCGGCGTGGTTCGGTGTGCTCAGTGAGTGCAAATATTCATTGAAACAGTCAGGCTTTTATACATTTCTCCAGCCTGTTGTCCAGCCTTTCTGCAGGTTAACCATTCCATAAATAAGTTACTGCTCTAGGGTCCCTTGCCAGGTCAAATCTAGTTCATCTTAGGTTTATACATTAACAAGAAGAAATGGTAATAATGTATGCTCTAGGCCTAACATTACAATGCGGGACTTAGTTTATACAATGTAGTTAAGCAGGTGTTCTCATTCAATTATAGATCAGTTTCGGTGATACAGGTAATCCATTTCACAAAGGTCAGCAGAAGGACAAGGTCTCAGCTCATGACCCTAACAAGTGGCCTGCAGGCAAGTTATACGTTAGCTGTACAGAGGTCATGACAATCGAGTTCTGTTCTGAATAACATAGGCTACCATTTTAGCTCACATGGTGACTTTATAGAAACCTAAAATGGCGGCTTGACCCAAAATGACAGTTTACATGGTTTCTAAGGTCAGGACCTTGCAATGCGAGTTTATTCACATGTAGTTTATAAGCAGCTTGTTAGCAGCTTGGCGTAGGCCAATATACATATATTCATAGCAATAGGAGGCACGATATAATTTCTAGTTTGACAACCTGGCCTAGATATGCCAGTGAACAAAAACAAGCGCCCCAGATATGTGATGTCATCAGTGATGTCATCAATTACATTTGTGATGTCATTGTTGATGTCCTGGGTGTTAGTCTTAGTAGTGCACAGTGGTGGCACAAGTTATGGTTGCTTAGCTTACCATAACTGGCGAATTTCTGGGTGGTTTGCGGTTTCAATTGTAACAAAAACGCCCCTTTAGCAAAGTTTTTTCACTGAATTCCGTAGGTTTTTATTACCGCAACTTAACCATAACATCCCTTTAAAAAAGTTTTTCACCGAATTTCTTAGGTTTTTATTAGTGCAACTTCACCATGACAGCCCTTTAACACATTTTCTCTGTGAATTCCATAGTTTTTATGAGTGAAAATTGTTCATGATGTTTCATCAATGTATAGAAGTTATTCATATTTCCTCTTTTAACATAAATGAAAGAACTGTAAACCTCCTTTAACAAACATATTTTTTACTACACATACTGATGTGTGCCGTTATCAGCAGCACATGCTGGGGATGCAAGTCATAGTTGAATTGCCTAGGGCATGAGGCTCGACCATGGCCCCTACCCCACCAAACCATCCCCGTTATCCACTGCGCCTACCCTGCATCCTAGTTCAGTGTCCACTAAACCCTTATAATGTGACCAATGGCCAGTGCTCATGGCTTGCATGGACAGTCTCCACAATCCATGGGGCATGGGGTTCACCCATGCTGCATTCCCCAATAGGCAAATTAGAGTAGACATTGGTCCTTGACGAGGGCCAGGCCCACTGCCCAGGCAGCAAAGTTATATCACAATTTTCTTTACTTACTTCTTGACACTTTCAACAAAGTAAACCACAGGGCAGCTTTGCAAAAGCAAGCTTCGAGGCCTTTGCTGATGCTCCTCGTGTAAGTTTGCTGCAATCCCGTCCAGCACTCCACGCTGCAGGCGCAAGCAGAATTATTTTTCCCATTTAAACCTAGAGCTTGGCCATGCCGCATGCCCCAATAAGTATATCAGAGTCAGCATTCACCCTTCTGACTACCAGGCCCACTGTCCATGCACCAAAGTTATATGACTATTTTTTGCACTTACATTTGGACACTTTGGAAAAATAAAACACAAGACGGATTTGCAAAGCATGCTTTCAGGTCCGTGCTGATGCTCCTTGCACATGTTTCTTGTAATCCAGTACAGCACTTCAGGCTTTAGCCTGAGGAAGAATATTTGTTTCCATTTAAATCTAGGGCTTCGGCCATGCTGCATGCCCCAATAAGCAAATCAGAGTACACGATAATGTGCACGATTATGAAGTAATTGCAGAGCAGTAGGTAGAATGGGTAGATCACTGAGCTTGATCTAGTACTTTAATCGCATTACCCTGCTGCTGGTGATTGGGTTCTTTTGTGAAGGTGCCCTTCCTTCTTCAAGTGTTAGGTTTCCAATAGGAGAGTGAGCCCTGTTCACCTGGGTGCTGGGTTATTCAATAAGTAACTGTTGTTTTAATGAAGCAGTCTTGAAACCCACTGTTGGTGCTATATTTATTGTTAGAAGTCAGCCAACAAGTGTTTTGACCCTATAGGGTCTTTCTCAAGGTGTGTGGATTGTGGACCAGTCGTTGCTGCGAGGTTGTGGAAATGCTATCCCAATATCTTGTCCCGGTATGGTCGCAAATAAGGGTGGTTGATGATTTGGAGGGGTGGCCTGGTGACCATGTGGCTGCCTCGTTCAGTGTGCTCGGTAATTATCTGCTGATTAGCATTCTCTCGGAGCCCGTTGGGTCTTGCAGTGTAGGCAGTGGTAGTCACAGCGATCTGTTGATGCCATCATGTCCATCACTTTGGGCTGTATCTACAGGCATAATTTTTTTGGTTCATAGTGACTGTTTTGACAGTCAAAGTTTCGACTGACAAAAGTTCTGACACAAAAGTGTCCAAAAAAAAGTTGTGAATTTTGTTTTTTATTTTTTTTATTTTTATGGGGGGCGTCCCCCCAAACCCCTGTTTTTTTTAAACACTTATTTACATATACTAAATTAAAATAAAACCTTTAATATTAAAAAAATTAATTAGAAACTTTGTTTTCGGTACTTTTGTTTCAGAACTTTTGTTATTCAAAACTATTGATTCGAAACTTTGCCTAGACACCATTTTTTTCCCATTCAAACCTATCTCGATTTCTAAAAACATTACCACTTAGCCAGTCCCTGGTGGTCATGGCCACTTTAACCCCATTGCTGGTCCCTCGTGATCATGGCCAGGAGCCAGATTGTCCGAGTCATGTCCTTTGGCCATGACTCGGACAATCTGGCCACCGCCAATGGCCACAGGCTACACCTCAGTCACCAAAGGTATATCACTATTTAGTGTCCCTAAATTATGAAACTTTTCAAAAAATAAAACACAGACACATTTGCAAAATCATGCTTTCAGGTCCTTGCCAATGCTCCTTGCACAAACTTGCTGCAAATCCGCCATGTTTTGTGTTTTGAAAAATGTACACACATAAAATAGTCATTTAACTTAGCCCTCACTTGACCAAATCCATTCGGACTTTGCACAAACATTCAAGGTTGAGTCTATAATCTTTCTGAAATCCTTTGTGCCCATTCGTCAAAAGGCAACATCATTATGAGCTATCTAAAAATGTTGAGACCCCCTCTAATTTTGCCCCCTTTTGACAAAATCCCACCAAACTTTGCAAACATATTCAGACCTTGGTCTAAAAATATTTTGCAGACTTTTGTGCAGATTCATCAAATGGCACCAAATGCATAAGCCTTTCAAATATTTTGCCCTCCCTCTCTAATTTTGCTCCCTTTTGAGGAAGCAGCACCAAACTTTGCAGAACCATTCAGCTGCAAAATGTCATGCAGTTTCATTGAGTGGGGCCAAAGTTATAAGTGATCCGAAAACTGCTTTTCACCAACCCGGTACTACCAAAATATGTAAGGATGTCCCCGAACATCCGGACTGTTTGTGGACTTCAGAGATGAAACCCTGTTTTCTTGCCTTTTTATGGCCATATCCCATCCCATCCTCATCACCCTCACCTCCCCAGATATTGTTTCATTAGTTTGACAAGTGCAATGTTGTGTTTTTTTATATATTTTTACTGCGATATCCGTGGACAACGCCGGCTGTCTGCAGATCCAATATGGCACTGTTTAAAGAAATATGATGTCCCTCATGTTTTTAATTGGCCAAACAGAGGGCATGTATGATGTCCGCAGACATCACACCACTCTCTGATTGGCCCAGGAGGGTTTACGCAGACCGAATGGTGAAGTCAGTCTGTAGACTGGACCCAAATATCACAAATTTGTTTTATCTCCTTTTGGCAGTTTTAAAAAAAACAACTGGACGGATTTACACCAAATTTACAAAAGCATGCTTTCGGGACAAAGCCACCACTCGTGCCACAAATTTGGTGAAAATCTGTCCAGCAGTGTGGGCTGTAGCCATGAGAAAAACATGTTTTCCATTGCATCTCTGAGAATTTCTACACATTTTGGGACCCTATAACTTTGTCCCCCCTCGACAAAATTGCACTGAACTTCACAGAATCATTCGGAGGGGGCTATATACCTTTCTGCAAGGTTTCATGAGGATTTGTCCAGGGGGGGTGAAGTGAAGGTGAGTTGAGCAGCTTAACCATAATTACAGGGCTGCTATCGCAGGCCCTGTTATATGTATGTATATACATTTTCAGTAAAAAAACGTTGTTAAAGGGACGTTATGGTTACAAGTATAATCGAAAAACCCCTGAAATTCGCCAGTTATGGTAAGTTAAGCAACCATAACTCTCACCACCAACGTGCAGTGCTAAGACTAACACCCAGGACATCAAAGATGACATCACAAATAACATTGATGACATCACTGATGACATCACATGTGCATTTACTTTTCATACAACGGGTTGTGTATGTAATGTTGGCAAAAAAGTATCAGGTATCAGGTGCCTGCCATTTCCCACCTTCTAGAATCATTTCAACTAGTTTTGCATCCCTAGACATCTACGAACATCTGACTACATTCCGGACAGTGCCACATGACCATACGCTGGCGCACGGCATGATGACGTGTCCGAGAACCCATCCGCACTGCACAATAAGATCCGTCTTTCGCGGACAGTTCAGAACTGCATTTTCTACTGATCTAGGAACTTTCAACTTCAAATTTTCCCTAGCACGCCCCCTACACCTTTCGTACTCATTATCCATCACCAATCTAGTACCCAGTACATACTTGGAAGAAATTTATCAAAACTGCTATTTATCTTAAAAATGGCATCAGTTATTGGCATCCCTCCGCCCCAAGAGCCACCACTACCTGCTGGAGGGCCTTCACAACAAAAAAAGCACAGTACTTTCAAAGACAATGAAGAGGACCAAGAAGATGAGGTAGAGGAAGTGCCTACTTCTTGCACCAAGATAGAATCATGGGTGTGCCAGTTCTTTGCTACTGTTGGGAGTGTACAAAAGGCTAAAACTACCAAAGTGAAATGCACTGAGTGCAATTTTGTACTCAGTCGCAGAGTACCTGGACAGCACTCCTACGGGACCACCTCCATGCGCCGCCACACCAAATCCAATGACTGCAATGCTCTCAGAAAGGTTATTCCTTTCTCAGCAAGTAGTAAGCTGTCTTCCTCCACCTCATCTTCCTCAACAAATACTGTAACCACACAGCCTGATGTCTACGGGCATTGGTGCGTTATAAATAAATAAATAAATAAATAAATAAATAAATAAATAAATAAGGAGGGCTACGGACCATTATCGTCCATTGCAGCCCCTGTAATGGGGGATTAAGGCCATTAGCACCCGTAGTTCCCAAAGCGGGAACCCAGGGTGCTAAAACATAGATTTTTCTTCCTATAGCAGGACGCCATCAGCGTTCCTCTGTAAGAAGGAAGTATTATTCTTCCTACAGTGGGACACCTGTGGCGTCTTACTGTAGGAAGGAAAAAATCCTTTTCCAAGACAGCCAACATGGAAAGAGAATGTGGGGTTCCGTACACAGCCCCTCTTCCCTTGCCATGGCAGCCTGCAAAACCCTATGAACATATTACCACAAGCACTTTTTTTCCCTTTCAAGCCTATCCTACCTTCGAATAGCTTTACCACATAGCCGGTCCCAGGTAGACATAGCTACTTTAACACCATTTTTCATCCCTAGCGGTCATGGCCAGTGGCCAGATTGTCCGTGTCATAACCTTATGCCATGACCCAGACAATCTGGCTACTGCCCACGGCCGCAGGCTATACCTCAGTCACCAAAGGTATATGACTATTTTTTGTACCTACATTATTACACTTGTCAAAAAATAAAACACGGGCACATTTGCAAAACCATGCTTTAATGTCCTTGCCAATGCTCCTCACGGGTTTGCTTGAAATCCGCCAATGTTTTATTTTTTTAAACGTGTCAAAATGTATGTACATACAATAGTCATATAGCTTAGCCCCCCCCTAGACAATATCCATTCAGTCTTTACACAAACATTGAAGGTTTGGTCTATAATCTTTCTCAAAACTTTTGTCCACATTCATCAAATAGCAACAAAGTTATAAGCCATCAAAAAATGTTGAGACCCCCTCTAATTTCGCCCCCTCTTGAGAAAATCCCACCAAACTTTAGAAAACCATTTATATCTAGATCCAAAATAGTTTTGCCAAATGTTGTGCAGATTTGTCAAATGACACCAAATGCATAAGCCTTTCAAATATTTTGCCCTCCCTCTCTAATTTTGCTCCCTTTTGACGAAGCAGCACCAAACTTTGCAGAACCATTCAGCTGCAAAATGTCATGCAGTTTCATTGAGTGGGGCCAAAGTTATAAGTGATCCGAAAACTGCTTTTCACCAACCCGGTACTACCAAAATATGTAAGGATGTCCCCGAACATCCGGACTGTTTGTGGACTTCAGAGATGAAACCCTGTTTTCTTGCCTTTTTATGGCCATATCCCATCCCATCCTCATCACCCTCACCTCCCCAGATATTGTTTCATTAGTTTGACAAGTGCAATGTTGTGTTTTTTTATATATTTTTACTGCGATATCCGTGGACAACGCCGGCTGTCTGCAGATCCAATATGGCACTGTTTAAAGAAATATGATGTCCCTCATGTTTTTAATTGGCCAAACAGAGGGCATGTATGATGTCCGCAGACATCACACCACTCTCTGATTGGCCCAGGAGGGTTTACGCAGACGGAATGGTGAAGTCAGTCTGTAGACTGGACCCAGATATCACAAATTTGTTTTATCTCCTTTTGGCAGTTTTAAAAAAAAACAACTGGACGGATTTACACCAAATTTACAAAAGCATGCTTTCGGGACAAAGCCACCACTCGTGCCACAAATTTGGTGAAAATCTGTCCAGCAGTGTGGGCTGTAGCCATGAGAAAAACATGTTTTCCATTGCATCTCTGAGAATTTCCACACATTTTGGGACCCTATAACTTTGTCCCCCCTCGACAAAACTGCACTGAACTTCACAGAATCATTCGGAGGGGGCTATATACCTTTCTGCAAGGTTTCATGAGGATTTGTCCAGGGGGGGTGAAGTGAAGGTGAGTTGAGCAGCTTAACCATAATTACAGGGCTGCTATCGCAGGCCCTGTTATATGTATGTATATACATTTTCAGTAAAAAAACGTTGTTAAAGGGACGTTATGGTTACAAGTAAAATCGAAAAAACCCTGAAATTCGCCAGTTATGGTAAGTTAAGCAACCATAACTCGTGCCACCAACGTGCAGTGCTAAGACTAACACCCAGGACATCAAAGATGACATCACAAATAACATTGATGACATCACTGATGACATCACATGTGCATTTACTTTTCATACAAGGGGTTGTGTATGTAATGTTGGCAAAAAAGTATCAGGTATCAGGTGCCTGCCATTTCCCACCTTCTAGAATCATTTCAACTAGTTTTGCATCCCTAGACATCTACGAACATCTGACTACATTCCGGACGGTGCCACATGACCATACGCTGGCGCACGGAATGATGACGTGTCCTCCGAGAACCCATCCGCACTGCACAATAAGATCCGTCTTTCGCGGACAGTTCAGAACTGCATTTTCTACTGATCTAGGAACTTTCAACTTCAAATTTTCCCTAGCACGCCCCCTACACCTTTCGTACTCATTATCCATCACCAATCTAGTACACAGTACATACTTGGAAGAAATTTATCAAAACTGCTATTTATCTTAAAAATGGCATCAATTATTGGCATCCCTCCGCCCCAAGAGCCACCACTACCTGCTGGAGGGCCTTCACAACAAAAAAAGCACAGTACTTTCAAAGACAATGAAGAGGACCAAGAAGATGAGGTAGAGGAAGTGCCTACTTCTTGCACCAAGATAGAATCATGGGTGTGCCAGTTCTTTGCTACTGTTGGGAGTGTACAAAAGGCTAAAACTACCAAAGTGAAATGCACTGAGTGCAATTTTGTACTCAGTCGCAGAGTACCTGGACAGCACTCCTACGGGACAACCTCCATGCGCCGCCACACCAAATCCAATGACTGCAATGCTCTCAGAAAGGTTATTCCTTTCTCAGCAAGTAGCAAGCTGTCTTCCTCCACCTCATCTTCCTCAACAAATACTGTAACCACACAGTCTGATGTCTACGGGCATTGGTGCGTTATAAATAAATAAATAAATAAATAAATAAATAAATAAATAAATAAGGAGGGCTACGGACCATTATCGTCCATTGCAGCCCCTGAAATGGGGGATAAAGGCCATTAGCACCCGTAGTTCCCAAAGCGGGAACCCAGGGTGCTAAAACATAGATTTTTCTTCCTATAGCAGGACGCCATCAGCGTTCCTCTGTAAGAAGGAAGTATTATTCTTCCTACAGTGGGACACCAGTGGCGTCTTACTGTAGGAAGGAAAAAATCATTTTCCAAGACAGCCAACATGGAAAGAGAATGTGGGGTTCAGTACACAGCCCCTCTTCCCTTGCCATGGCAGCCTGCAAAACCCTATGAACATATTACCACAAGCACTTTTTTTCCCTTTCAAGCCTATCTTACCTTCGAACAGCTTCACCACATAGCCGGTCCCAGGTAGACATAGCCACTTTAACACCATTTTTCATCCCTAGCGGTCATGGCCAGTGGCCAGATTGTCCGTGTCATAACCTTATGCCATGACCCAGACAATCTGGCTACTGCCCCCGGCCGCGGGCTATACCTCAGTCACCAAAGGTATATGACTATTTTTTGTACCTACATTATTACACTTGTCAAAAAATAAAACATGGGCACATTTGCAAAACCATGCTTTAATGTCCTTGCCAATGCTCCTCACGGGTTTGCTTGAAATCCGCCAATGTTTTATTTTTTTAAACGTGTCAAAATGTATGTACATACAATAGTCATATAGCTTAGCCCCCCCCTAGACAATATCCATTCAGTCTTTACACAAACATTGAAGGTTTGGTCTATAATCTTTCTCAAAACTTTTGTCCACATTCATCAAATAGCAACAAAGTTATAAGCCATCAAAAAATGTTGAGACCCCCCTCTAATTTCGCCCCCTCTTGAGAAAATCCCACCAAACTTTAGAAAACCATTTATATCTAGATCCAAAATAGTTTTGCCAAATGTTGTGCAGATTTGTCAAATGACACCACATGTATATGCCTTTAAAATATTTTAGGACCCCCTCTAATTTTGCCCCGTCTTCACAGAATCCCAAAAAGATTTGTAAAACCATTCAGGATTAGTTCTAGAATAAAATTGCAAAATTACATGCAGTTTCATTGAGTGGCGCAAAAGTTATAAGCCATCCAAATACTGCTTTTCCCCAACCCTGTAATGCAGAAATAGGTACAGATGTCCTAGGACATCTGAAGTGTCCGCGAACACCACAGGACTGCCCCAGGACATCCAGAGTGTTCGTGGATTTTTTTGTGGGGGGGGTGAAATAACCTGTTTTTTGGCTTCTTATGGCCATATCCAATCCAATCCTTATCCCCCTCACATCCCCAGAGATTGTTTGTCGAGTTTGATGAGTGAAATGCTGTTTTTTTTTTAAAGTTTTCACCGTGCTGTTCGCAGACACCAAAAAAGTCTGCGAATCCAAGATGGCAGGCATTTTGGGAAAACAGACGCATTTCACGTTTTCTCACCATCCAATCAGCAGCCGTGTCCAGGTGTCCGCGGACCGCGAAAAAGTCAGCAAATTTTACGGGCCAATCGGAGGCCAGTCTGCGGACAGTGCAGCCAATCAGAGGCCAATCCGCGGACCGAACAGGGAATCGAGTCCGCGGAGTGGACATAGATATAACACATTTTTTTGCCTTACGTTTTGGTCATTTACAAAAAAAACTACTGGATGGATTTACACCAAATTAACAAAAGCACGCTTTCGGGACCAAGCCGCCACTCATGCCGCAAATTTGGTGTAAATCCGTCAAGCGGTTTGGGCTATAGGCATGAGCAAAGTTTTTTCCCATTATGTCTATGGGAAAAAAATGAATTTTGGGACCCCCCTATAACTTTGCCCCCCCTGGACCAAACCTCACCAAACTTTGCAAAACAATTCAGAGTGGGCCATATATGCAAGGTTTGGTGAGGATTGGTCCATGGGGTGCGAAATTATAAGAAGCCCAAAAAGTGTTCCTTCTATGGTAGTAGCAACTTAACCATAACTACAGAGCCACTAATGTGGCTGTGTAATATATATATTTTATATGCACACATAATTTGGCAGCAATCACTGCCTTTTAGTTACAAATTTCATTGACTTTTCCCAAAATTCTATTGTTGATAACTTTTCACTTGCTAGACAAAGCTGGCTGAAATGGTCTATAAAGAATGGTTGGCATGGGTCCTGTCCTGTCCTGCCAAGGACACAGTTAACTGTCGAGGAGCGGTGACTCATCATACAGGCACTGCCCAAAAGAAGTGCATGTAGGATGTGCATGTCCAGCGTACCGCACACAGCATTTCCAGGAGCAAAAAGATTAAAGTCTGTCGCCTCAGAAACTGGCTATGTGCATTGTTTGTATTCTCTGTTTCCCCACGCACCTACAGACAGGACAATGGTGACGAGCGTGGGATTATGTACAAAAAACCATTCTATCTAGACTTCTTGCACTTTCTCAAGATTTGGCATGTCCAGATTGACAGTAAGGCTGCACAAAAAGAAGTACCCGATATTTTCTCCAACTAAATCAGTTTCACAACCAGACATCGAAAATGTCCGAAAATTATCATATTGAGGAAGATGCATCCAATGCAGCCGAGTTTCGCCAGCCCATACCCTTTGATGTGAATGACCAGCAGGCATTGGCTCCACGCTGGAGGCGATGGCTTAGAAGATTTGAGAACTACCTTGCAGCCTATGGTAAACGCGCGTCTGACACGTTCGTCAGCAGACTGCTAATCAATCTAGTGGGAGACAAAATTGAAGATCTCATCCCTGCTTTCACACCAGATGAAGTCGACTCATACACAGAGCTTAAAGAAGCGCTGAGAATGTATTTCAACCCTCAGAGGGATATTGATCATGAGCGCCACACATTTAACACTACATGCCAGATAGCAGGTGAATCCATGGACGCTTTCACAACCGGTCTATGCAAAGTGGTGTCTAGAAGCATTGCCAGGGGGGTGTGAGGGGACTGTAGCTCTGGGTCTTTTGGGTCTTTTGGTTGTTGCCCTGTATAGAAGCTCAGGGGCTACAACCAAAAGGCTAGCTAGCCCTGAGACCCGACAGTCCCGACATGAGCTTAGCGCTAGATCTTTTTCAGACCTAGCAACACCCCTGATCGAAGGATGGTTGTCTTTGTCATTTTTAAACAAACTGCTCAGAGAACCACTTCCTCTGTTACAATACTGCTGATGGCCAGAACACAAGCCAGCACAGACGCTCAAGCATCCCAAATAGAAACCAATAAAGGATCCGCAAAAGAACAGATATATCATGTAACACAGGAGGAAGGAACAGATACACTAGCAACAGCTCTCCGAAGAGATATCTATCCTCAGGACAATGTTATCGCTGCAGCCTGCCATTTCCTCATGAAGTAGTGAGATGTCCTGACCTAAGACAAAAGTGCATTAGAGAAAATCATTTAGCTGCTCACTGTAACTTAGTACCTGCTTGATCACAGGGAAACAACTTCACATCGGCTTGGTAAAACCCTCTCACATATGGTTCCACACCAACTAGAAGAGACATAAATGCAAGAAGAGATCTCATAAGCCATGTTCAACAAGTGACCGGAAGATCTCCATCACCACCGCCATTCATAGGTAGAGACGAGAGTTGTTATACATCCATGATGATTGAGATAGCGACACCACCTGCAAGCAACGTCGACATACTCGTAGAAGAACATCAGGCCAAGTATGTCATTGTCATGGGAGCAACCCAGAATTTTGCATAATGGTTCACCCGCCACAACTGATGCAGTCACAACTGAAGGTATGTTAATGAGCTGCAAAAAAGGCCTGATGATAAATCATGGACAATTCTCCACAACATTCTGTTTACAAAGGGAAAGGGGCATTTGCTGAAATCCATGTTCTCCAAGAAGAAGTATCAGAGAGCAATTCATTAGCTCGCCCTACAGCCATTGAGATGAACATTGCAGCCGTGTCGTATGCAATGCAACATGCTGTTCCAGTGACACAGCAATTTCCATCCTTATTCAAAAGCATTGGTTGCCTCAATGGAGAACCAGTAGCACTCCACATTGATGGGTCAATTACACCAGTGGCACAGCATCCTCAGGGAATCCTTATTCACCTCAAACCTCAGGTCGAAAAGGAGATACAATGTCTTATAACTGATGATACCATGGAACCAGCTAGCGGTCCAACACCATGGGTCTGCCACATTATAGCGTTGCCCATAAAAGAAGTTATCAACAAGATAAGGCAGGCAAACAAAGCAATTGGACAAGAAAGACACCCTGGAATGCACCTAGACGACATGATCAGCATGCTCAATGGTGCAAAGGTATTTTTAAAACTCAATTTGAATATGGGCTATCATCAAATAAAGCTGGATGTGAACTCCAAATGCCTCACCACTTTCGACATGCACATTGAACTATTCTGATATAAAAGACTCTGTTTTGGTATATCATCGGCAGCAGAGATATTCCAAGAAAGTATCCGAAGGTTAATTCGTCATGTGAAAAACTGCTTTAACTACAGTGACGATATTCTGATATTCGGCACCACTGCCGAACAATATGATCTGGCCATGATGCAAGTGTGCACCACACTGGTGGAAGCAGGGCTGACTCTCAATCATGAAAAATGCCTATTTCATAGGTCACATCCCCAATTCTTTGGACATGTTTTCTCGCACAAAGGGATGAGTCCTGATACAGGAAAGGTGGCAGCCATCTCAGAGATCTTATTCCCTGAAGATGTCAGTGACGTATAATCATTCTTTGGAATGGCCAGGTTTGCAGCAGGTACCTCAGAGATTTCACCCTCACCAGTGCTCCACTCAGAGAATTCACCAAACAAGGTATGACATTTCTATGGTCCTCTGAATATGAAGAAACATTCATCCAGATCAAGAAAGATATTGCGTTGGCAGGGGTTATGGCATACTTCTATCTGTCTATTTGAACAGAACTAACGGTAGACTGGCTGAACATCACCCAGGTCGAGAAGCTCCAAGAACTGTATTAGCTTACACCAGTAAGACATGGAGAAACAATACTCTCAGGAAGGAAGGACTAGCTGTCATGTGGGCGTACAAGCATTTCCAAATGTTCCTTTTTGGCAAGCCATTCACAATAGTCGCAGATCACCAGACTCTGCTGACCATATATGGCAACCCCAATGCAAAATGCCACCAGAAATAGAAAGATGGGGATTTCGTCTACAGGATTTCAATTTCAAAATTATACACAAACCATGGAAAGAGTACACCCCAGTGAATTTCATGTCACGACACCCGCTCCAGGATCTGTCAACCAACGCTTCCATGGCAGAATATGTCTACTTTCTCACTCAGAGTGGTCCTTCTAGCTCAATAACACAACCATCATCAAATGAGTGTAGTATACATGGTACAATGAAAAAGGTTCAGCAATGGATGAAATCATGGAGGTAGAGATTTATATTCCTGGAAGTATCTTACGACAGAGGCGTGTCCATGGTGGAACTGTGTGCATTCAAACAAGTCAAGGAGGAGCTGTGCATATCAGCAGAAGGTCTCATCATGGGAAGCAACAGACTGATCATCCCTTTTGAACTACAACAACAGGTGGTGGACCTAGTGCACGAAGGTCATTGAGGAATAATGGCCACCAAACGACAGATCAGAGACACCATGTGATTCCCCGGAATTGATGCACTCGTGGAGCGTACAATCAGAGCCTGTCATTTGTTTCAGAGCACGAAATGACAAAGTAAACCAGAACCGATCTGCATGTCAGAGATTCTCCATGGAGTCAGATATCTGTCTATTTCTTTGGGCCCTTTGGAGAAAGCAATTTCTGGCTGGTCATCATGGATGAATACTCCCGATTTCCCATTGTACAAATGCTCTCTTCTAAAGAAGCCAGCACTGTTATCCCAGAGCTCGACAACATTTTCTCGGCATGGGGAATTCCAAATGTACTCATATCGGACAATGGACCGCCATTCAGCAGTGTGGAATTTGCTGGCTTTATGCAATGTATGGGGATATATCATAGAAAGACTACCCCCTTATGGCTACTGGCCAGCAGAATGGTTGAAAGGTTTATGAGCAGTCTAAAAAAGATGCTCCAACTAAATGATCTACACTCTATGTCACTCAATCAAGCATTATGCAACATGCTGCAATAGAAACTCTCCACATGGGACAACTGGATATGTCCCTCAGAGCTAATGTTCTGAAGAAGGGTGAAGACAAGGCTCACTCATTTTTCAGGAGCACCCAACAATGAAGAGCGAGAGGTGTCCGCTAGGGGCAGCTCGAGATAACAGAAAATGTAAATATATGCCGATCAACAGAGAAAGGCAAAGACTTCATCCCTAGAACAGGAGACAAGGTTATTGTATGTCGCAAGCAAGAAAGGAAGTCGGATTCCAGATTCGATCCAAGTCCTTTGATTATGTCTCATGTGAAGGGGACAATGGTGATGCCACAATCTCCCAACCGGGTCATCACGCACAACATCTCTCCTTAAAGAAAATACATAGAAAGAGAAGAAGAAGCAGTCAGGAGGAGAGAGGAGGTGAAGTAGACCGAGCAAGTAATCAGGAGCTCGGAACTGAAGAGGAACCAAAGGAGGCACATAACAGGTTTATAAGGTGTATTCCAATGCCACCGCGCCTCATTGAAGAAATCTGAGGGACACCCAACGTGAGTGCGATCATTCTGCCCCAGGGGAGATGTTGTTGCCTGGCAAGGACACAGTTAACTGTAGAGGAGCGCTGACTGTCATACAGGCTCTGCCCAATAGAAGCGCATGTAGGACATGCATGCGCATTGTACATTTACCACGCACGGCAGTTGCCAGGGCGAAAAGATTAAAGTCAGTCGTCTCAACAACTGGCTCTGTGCATTCTTTTCATTCTCTGTGTCTACACACACCCACGGACAGGACAGGTCCCTCTAAACTCTAAATATTCTAGCTAATTCATTCAACAGGAAAAAACTGTTTTCGGCGTACTCTCATTAATTTTCCTGAGAACTGTGCATCCTTTGAACATGCGTGCAGCAAAAACCGCACAGCAAAAAACTGCACAGCAAAAACCAGTGGATGGAATTGCGCCAAACAAGAAAGACATTGGCCACAAAACAGTGCAGAGATTCTTTTTTTTGCTTTGGTGTTAATCCATGCAGTCAATTCTTAACAATTCGATGATAGAGGGGATGCCCTTGGGCCAAAATTCTTATATGTCGCTCGTTGTGCATTGCAGCAATTGAGGCTTTTCAGAAATGAAAACCTGCCATCTTTTATTGTCAATGCAGCAATTTTCGTGCTCATTTTGCAGAAAATTGGCAACACGTCGGCACTAAATTCAGCCAATAAAAACAGGTTTGGGGTCCCAAAAAACTCTTTTAAAAATGTATGCTCTTGTGGGTCATCTCACATGTTTTTTATAATTGCATGCAGGGGACCAGCACTGGTAGTATTTACGGCTATTGGATCCCCTGCTGGGAAATGTTATCATTTACAAAACAGAGTTTAATAGTGAAGAATAAAAGAATAAAAACAGCAGAGGTTGTCTTTACTCTTGTCTTGTAATTGACATTCATAAAGTGCCTTTTACCATTGGTATGGTCCCAAATCACTGTTGGTTGAACGCCCTTGGGGGACCGAAGTGCAGGTATGGGAAATTCATCAGAGGACTTTAGAATGTGCGTGTGCATTTTAGCCAATACGAAGGTAGGTAGGGGTGGCCAATTCCAGGCTAGCTGCCAATGTTGAGCTGGCATGTGGATGGGTTCTGAGAGGTGGTGAAGAAGGAATGTGAAAGAAGGAGACTCATAATGTGTGCAGCTACATTCGTTATCTCTGTGTTGAACAACATGTAAATGCATCTGGCAATTTATGATTTGCAGATAGAATTTTAAAGTTATTTCTCTTGAATCTTCTGGTGCTAAAAGCATGCAGATTCCATAGTAATCCATTGGTTTAACGCCTAGAAGAAAATCTCATATATTGCAAACGCTAGAAAAGTTATGGTGGGTTTAGAAGGCTTGACAAAAAAAAGAAACTCTCCATCTGGAACGTGAAAACAGAATGAGCCATTTCAGAGAAAACAGCACACAACCCAGAAGCCATCACTGGACATTCACCTCTGGTTCAGAGCCATATGGCAATGCATTGTGGGTATGCAAATTACCTCAACTGTCAAGCCTTTGCTCCAAGAAAATATATTTGTCTATAGGGCTGTGCTATTTTATATAAAGCATTTTCCACCCAAAACAGACAGCTCTCAAGGATTCAGATAACTGCATAGGTTTCACAAGAATAAGGGATCGGCAGTGCTGCATAGTATGAACCTTTGTGTTTGAAACAGGTGGAATTTTCTTTTTCCCAAGCCATTTAAAACCACCATAACTTTGCTGTTGTTTGCTTAAAATGCCCCAGTGCTCCAACCACAAGGGTCATAGGTTGATTCAGTATTCAATGGATACACGGGAGAGGGTGCGAATATGGGCATCTCTGATACCCAATCTCCCACTACTATACCTAAATAATGCATAGAGTCAGAAATGTAGGGCATTCAAAAATATGTACCACAGTCTTATATATAATTTCTGTATGGTATGTGTTTCCCCGTCAATATGGCATTCCATAGGGTGATGGTTTGTAACAACAGAGTGAAGGCGGGGTGGGGTTGAAGGGAACCCACAGAAATGGGTGGGTGACCCTGAACAGTAGCAGCAGATAATTGGGCAACATCAGAAGTACTCAGTATTCATCAAGAATGGAAACAGCAGGAGAGCGACCACTCATCTTTTGTGCCATCACTTCCC
Organism: Ambystoma mexicanum; assembly: GCF_040938575.1. NCBI lineage: Eukaryota > Metazoa > Chordata > Amphibia > Caudata > Ambystomatidae > Ambystoma > Ambystoma mexicanum. The sequence continues at coordinate 923,544,690 of NC_090934.1, read as the reverse complement.
GTGTTCTCCTTTAACCAGTTACATGATTTTGGATCAATTGTGGTAATGAGGAAAATAACACACAGAAAAGAACATAGAATTGACTAATATTCATTTGAGGGAAAATGTCATTGATCAATAAGTGAAATAAACTTTCCCATTGATTCTCTGAGCTCTAATTTGGCATTAGAGGACAAAGTGGAAATCGTTAGTGACCTATTGAAGAGAGTATGAATTGCTCCCACCCCCTCCTTGTTCTGTCTTCCGCGGATGGCAGTGTATTTGTAATTCATCATCATCTCCCCCCCCCCTTCACCACCAGCAAATGATTGTGATCTGTACAAACATGAAATAGGGTGATGCAATAACAACCACTATGAAAAATCAACACTGTTTGAATGGATGGAAAGCGCATGTGATAAAATAACATTATTGTTCTATTTTAGTTATCAATGCCTCACTGACACCACATTTCACCCCTGGTCTTTAGTGCCAAATACACAACATTGAGAATGAGAACATGTCCAAATTAAGCCAGAAGAACTAAGATACAATCTTTGCTTCACACTTCACCAAATTTGTGAGATGCTTTGAAAATGGCTGTGTCTTGATTTGCCTCTGCTTCCATATCTGGCAAAACTGAAAATGCTATGAAAGGGGCACCCACAACTCCTAGTGTTAGGTGTGGTTAATAAAAATAATAATAATACAAATTTTGAGAAAACATGTACATCCTGTGTGGTCAAATTGTTCATATTTCTCTCAACCCTAAAATCTGTCTCTATTGCCGAAGTGGATCCCAACATGTACCAAATGGATCATTTTGTGCAGTCTACTTTTCCCTCATTATCTTTGAATTCTCTCTGTCCCCTCTGTCAAACTCATCACACGTTAGAGCTGCCAGTTTGGGAAGGCAGTTTCAATGTTCTTATCTATTCATGTTATTATGTAATGTAGGGGGATAAGGGGATAAGCATAGAGCAATTGAGAGTCAACCCATTGATTTTGAGAGTAGGAACGGTTGGGTGAACACATGTAGGACGCAGAGGAATATAAACTTAAACCCAAGAATCCCCCTCTCTTGCGATAATATGGAGGCCAAGATAAATCTAATGCAGGGGCCTTATTTCAGAGGATCTAATGTCCTTAATCCAATATTCAACAAGTTCCCAAGGTTTCTGCACCCTGGAAGTGTCCATGAGTTGACTCAGTCTCATAGAGTTTTAAAATGCCTGGGCTGCTTCTTTCTTGGTTATATCCCCTCGTTTCCACATAGCCGTGGCACTCCAGGATTCCATTTATTTTTTTCATTTTATTGTTTAAAGCACAGATCTAGCTAGAGAGCGGTGGAGCACTGTATAATGGATAACCAGCCTTTAGGGTGGCATCTTTTAAAAATAGCCTGGTACTCTGAGTAGTGGTCTGTGCATCCACTGAGATTTGTCCTTGGTCATCTGTTGTTAAAAACAGCACGTTTTAAGAGATCTGTGAAATTGGAGAATTGTGGTGAAATTACGTTACCGGGTATGAGTTCCAAAGGGTTGGCGCATGAGAAGAGAATGATTGTTCGAGGGTCACCTCTTTGTGGGCGAGTTGTGATTAGAGCTGTGATTAAAGCCGGTTGGTTGATTTGCTGCACAGGGAGCAGGTGCACCCAGATATGTGGAGCTTAGCCGCCAGGTATGCTTGTGTGCTACTCGTTGCTGCTTTGCAGATGATATATGCAGTCTTCAAAAGTACCATGCCCTGTAGAAGAAGCCAACATAGTCCAGATAGGATGAGGGTGATTCAGATAAATGTCCATGTGCCTGTAATAAGACATGCTGCAGTGTGGACTGCTTTTAGGGAAGCAAAATGAATGGCTGGTAGCCCCATCAGGACTGCATTTCCCACAGCCACGTGCAAGGCCACAAGGACCTGCGCACCGGTCCATAAGTCCTGTGGTCTGATGAAAGGTTTAATTTTGCGAAGATTGAAGATTTGGTGCCAGGCCGTTTGGGCCTTCTTGGCTATGTGTTTCTGAAAGCGCAGGCTGCTGTCTATGGCGAAGCCTAAGGATTTTGCAAAATCCGAGCGTTGCTTCATTGAGCCATTGTTGGACAAGTTGTTGTTTAGAGGGGAGCACGACGAGGATTAATTCAGTCTTAGTTGGGATAAGTTTGATGTAGACAGTTGACATCCAGGACTGGATGATGGCTAGATAATCACAGAGATGACCAATGTTCTGTAGGCTTTTTACTCTCATGTACAACTGAATATCAGCTGCGTATTTGTAGATGGCTATATTGGGATCTTTGAGGAGTTTGCCCAGAGGCTACATGTAAAGGTTGAAAATGATTGGTGAGAGAATGGAGCCTTGAGGGACACTGCAAGAGACTGAAAGTCATGTAGACCTCAAAGTGTTCATCTGGACAGGCTGGGTTCCGACAAAAGGGTAGAGGTAAACCAATTCAGGACAGGGCCAGAGCATCCCATCCTCTCGGCGAGGAGGGAGAGGAGGATGTGGTGGTCAATGATGTCAAATACAGGTAAGAGATCAAGGAGAACAAGGAGGCATGAGTCACCCGTATCCATGATATGAGGAGGGCATACACCACCACTTTGATGGTGGCTGTCTTGGTGCTGCACTTGGGGTGGAACCCGACTGAAAGACATTGAAGAGGCGCATTTGATCGATTCTGGCAAGTATTTGTGTAGTGACTGATATGATATATGATATGATGGTTTATTTACATAGCGACTGTACACAATGTGTTTCAAAGCGCTTCAAGGCAAGGGAGGGAAAAAAGGGAAAATACAATGACATTCTTACAGGCCATGAATAATAAGGATGTGAAATTAACTATCGTACTCGGCCTGACGACATTTCAGATAGTGCAAGGGCTAAGACATAGATAAGGAAGGGAGGGGGAGAGTGGGAAGGAAATGGAAACAGACAGTCGACTATCTTACTAGGCCTGACAACATTTCAGGTAGTGCTGGAGGGGGCAAGTAAGGGGAGGGGGGAGAAGACAGACGTGGCTGCTATCATACTACGTCCAGGGACAATTCTGATAGAGTAAGTGCATAGAAGAAAGTAATGGGAGGAGAGGGGAGATAGGAAAAGGGAGAAAGGGAGAGGAGGAGAGAACAGAGAGTAAGCAGTCAAAAAGAGTGGAGACGCAAGAGGGGAGAGTGAATAGAATTGCAGAAGTCAGTAGTAACACATAATGTTGCAAGCCTGGATACAAGATGAAGATGGGAACAGCATGATTCAGGGCCACCATGAGAAAGGGTGACACACTGTGAATCAATGAAGTCCATACAAGTCAAATCCAGCATTGGTCACAAGATGGTGATGGTGAAACCAAAATGTATCAGAACAGACTCCTGCAGAAGTAGGCTGGGGGGGACTACAGGGGGCACGGTAGAAGAAATAAGCAACACAAGCAACACCTGTGTGCGAGAAGGGGGGGCACAAGGGAACATCACAGGGGGACCAGAGGGGTTGAGATGGCCTGTGGGGACAGAGGGAGTAAACACATGTTGGTACATGCTTACCTGCTGTCTGATCAGGAGTTTGGGGCCTGGATCTTCTTTGTCCAAACAGGTCCAAACAGGAATTGCCCTTTTCTTCGACTGCCTTTCACTTCAGACGCCCGGATGAGAGACGCCCTTAATCTAAGAGTTAAGAGCAGGAAGGAATAGGCAGAGCTAAGAAGGTGAGTGGGGCTTAGGCCAGGCAACCTAGATCCACTTGCACCTGCTCCCCATCTGCAAGGGATGGAGGGCTCCTTACGTAGGGAAAAAGAGCGGCAACCAGGAAGGCACCAGGTGGGCGGGCCTTGCTAAGTGGGGAAAAATGCGGCAATCAGGAAGGCTCCGGTTGGACGGGGCTTAGGCCAGGCGACCAAGATCCACTTGCACCTGCTCCCCATCTGCAAAAGAAAAGAGGCTGGAGGGCTCCTTAAGTGGGGAAAAAGAGCAGCAACCAGGAAGGCACCTGGTGGGCGGGGTTTGCTAAGTGGGGAAAAAGAGCGGCAACCAGGGAGGCGCCAGGTGGGTGGCGCTTAGGCCAGGTGACCAAGATCCACTTGCACCTGCTCCCCATCTGCAAAGGAAAAGAGGGTGGAGAATTCCTCAAGTAGGGAAAAAGAGCAGCAACCAGAAAGGCACCAGACTACTTTTTTCAAGATTTTGCCAATAAGCAGGAGGTTCGTAATGAACCGGTAGTTGGCCAAATCATCTGGGTATGGGCCTGTTTTTTGCAAAAGAGGTCCTATGAGACCAGTCTTCAGGGTGTCTTCAGGGTGTCCAGGTATGACCCTTCTGTAAGGGAGGCATTCATGATGCTGAGGAGTGTGTTGAGCGCCAAGTCCATCGCTTGTGTAATGAAGGAGGCTGGGATGATAGGTCAAAGTTGGAAGGAGATTAGTGGGAGGTGATTGATTTTAGGAGGTCTGCGGGAGAGAGGAGAGAATTTGGTCCAGAGGGACAGTGTGCGTGCTGGAGTGCAGTGGCGAAGGTTCCAACACTTTTTACCATGGAATGTCCTTGAGCTTTCACACCTTTGCTCTGGGGTCACCGGGATGACACTCTCCTACTGGGGTAAGGCCTTTTGTTTGCACCCCTTTGGCCTGGGGTCACTTGCATATGGGCAGTATTTTCTCCTCCTGCCCATTCCTGGATGCTTTTCATGCAGTAGTTATTGTTTGTTCACCAGCTAAGGGTCACTTGTGCCCAGTATAGGCTTTTCTCCAGTTCCTCTGAATCTTCGGTACCTGCTATGCTTCAGCCAAAGTTGGGTAGCAATGATACACTCTCTTACACTGCAACTCTGGCGGTCTCAGGACTCTATAATCTCCAATAGGCTAATGAAGTTACTCCTTCTCAGTAGTCTCAGACTCCTGTCAGCATCTGAGTCATAGCCTGCAGTAGGCTTCTTACAGTTCTCTCTCTCTAACTCCTCTTAGAGTTTGTTCAATTTGTCTTAGGCACCTGTATTTCTATCCGCCTGTTGCTCTTGCTGCTAACACACTAACTCTCTGAAATGGCATCCTCATACCAACACCACTAGCCTCTTTCCACATGATTCAAGTGTATCAATAACGTCAATGGTTGGCTTTGTCATGTTCATGTGGGTGGGACCCGGAGATAGCCAGTAACTATCTATAATAACATCTGGCAACTTACAAAATGGAACTGACTGCAACTGATGCAAATCGTCTTTTTATAAAGACTAAACATAGGATTGTACTATTATGGCATGAATGTCTTTATTAGTCTTTTCTCCAGTGCTTATATATATCTGCATTGGCTGACTCTATTGTTGTGTTATGCACATGTTTTACATTTAAAAATCATTAACATAGATACAGCAATGAAACATTAGACATAAAATCTACTGATTTACAAAATTATACATGCCCTACAATGTGTACAATGTATACATTATATTTGCTATTGTCTGAATGCAGTCTCTGTTGATCAAGTAGGAGAATTATATCCCCTGCATGTTTCAACCCTAAATATCTACTGGGTCGTCTTCAGGGGAAAAGCAAAAAGGGTGATGATTGGAAGGTTTAGGATTAATCTTACCCTCTAGCATTGCTCTGGGCAGCCCTCCAGACCATTGTTCTTTGCCTGCCAAGTCATTACAAATGGGGAAAGACCATATGAAAATCAGGCTTGGTCCCACCCCAAAAGGGGCAGTACAGCCTGAACTGCTTGGTCACATCCCTTCTGCACAAGACCAAAAGTAGCCCCAAAAATGTTTCAGCCTCGTTGGGCCTCATCAGTGAGGGGTAGCTTAGGTCTCCATGCCCAGCAGGCACAAGACCTACGTCTGGGCAAACGGGACCCACATCTGGGCAAACCCGTCCCACTCGGGGTGACTAGAAAAACAAAAGGATGATGGGTGGAAGTTTTACGATTCATCTTAACCTCTGACATTGCTCTGGGCAGCCCTATAGACCACTGTTCCTTGCCTGCCAAAGCCATTACAAAAGGGAAAAGACCATATGCAAATCAGGCTTGGTCCCAACCCAAAGGAGGCAGTCCAGCCCAAGCTGCTTGGTCACATTCTTTCTGCACGAGACCACAAGCATCCCCAGACATGTTTGGGCCTCACTATTGAGGAGTAGCTTTGGTCTCTAGGCCCAGCAGGCACGGGACCCACATCTGGGCATACCCATCCCACTCGGGGTGACTATAGAAAAATAAAAGGGGAGATGGGTGGAAGGTTTAGAATTAATGTTATCCTCTTGCATTGCTCTATGCAACCCTACAGACCATCGTTCTTCACCTGCCAAGCCTATATGAAAGGGAAAAGACCATATGTAAATCAGGCATCATCCCACCCCAAAAGGGGCAGTACAGCCTGAACTGCTTGGTCACATCCCTTCTGCACAAGACCAAAAGTAGCCCCAAAAATGTTTCAGCCTCGTTGGGCCTCATCAGTGAGGGGTAGCTTAGGTCTCCATGCCCAGCAGGCACAAGACCTACGTCTGGGCAAACGGGACCCACATCTGGGCAAACCCGTCCCACTCGGGGTGACTAGAAAAACAAAAGGATGATGGGTGGAAGTTTTACGATTCATCTTAACCTCTGACATTGCTCTGGGCAGCCCTCTAGACCACTGTTCCTTGCCTGCCAAAGCCATTACAAAAGGGAAAAGACCATATGCAAATCAGGCTTGGTCCCAACCCAAAGGAGGCAGTCCAGCCCAAGCTGCTTGGACACATTCTTTCTGCACGAGACCACAAGCATCCCCAGACATGTTTGGGCCTCATTATTGAAGAGTAGCTTTGGTCTCTAGGCCCAGCAGGCACGGGACCCACATCTGGGCATACCCATCCCACTCGGGGTGACTATAGAAAAATAAAAGGGGAGATGGGTGGAAGGTTTAGAATTAATGTTATCCTCTTGCATTGCTCTATGCAACCCTACAGACCATCGTTCTTCACCTGCCAAGCCTATATGAAAGGGAAAAGACCATATGTAAATCAGGCATCATCCCACCCCAAAAGGGGCAGTCCAGCCCGAACTGCTTTCATGTTTCGATGCTTGTGGTGTCATGCAGAAGAGATGTGACTTAGCAGTTCGGGCTGGACTTGCTCTTCGGGGGTGGCACCAAGCCTGATTTGCATATGGTCTTTCTGCTTTCTGTAATGGGTTGGCAGGCGAAGAATCATTATCTGGAGGGTTGCCCAGAGTAATTGCCAGGGGTTTAAGATTAATTGTAAACCTTCCATCCATCACTTCTTTGTTTTGCTCTTCTTCCGGCGATACATCTTATTTTCCTGGGGCGACCAATAGTGTCCTTGTCTTCTATATATTCTTAGTTCCTTTGTCTTAGCATACAGTTTCCATCTTGTCTTTGTCTATTTCAAGGTTGACCTGCACTGCCCTTTCCGTGTGTCCTGCTTAATGTCTTTTATATGCAGCCTGATGGGCAGAGTTTGTATGCAGTTCCCTTTTGGACCACTACACACAACTAGGACTACAGGTGTAAGCAAAACCAACTGTTGGTATAAGTCTGTACTACACAGTTTCTGGTAGTGGTGCTGAGCAGCCAGGCTTATCTCAAGAGGGAATGTGAGCTATAAGGATGTTACACAGAGGTCTACAATCACATGTGTTCAAATAAACTCTTACACTCAAGGTTTCTTGGTTAAACACTTATTAATTTATTCAACAGTCAGTTGTAAAACATTCACTAGAAGGAGGCAGTTAAATATCACACACAAATACACTTCAGTACTATATTCATTACGTTTCTGAAGCATTCAAACTACTTTGAAGGAGGAGCAAAATGGCATTCAAATTACTTTGAAGGAGTACCAAAAAGGAATAGGTTCAGAACATAAAAGGATTACAATTTCTTAGACAGTGCAGATACTTTGAGTTCACCAGAAGAGTCAATTCAATTCAATAGGATAGGCCAAAGACAATGGGCTAAGGTCTTGGATAGGTAAACACGGTTCTGGTGAGTAAACGGTAAAGTCTTTTTAGAAGTTCTCAGAAAAAAGAAGAATTATATGTTGGGTCACAAGCTGATTAGGCCTGCTAGTTGCGAACGTTTCAAGCACTTTCACTGCGAGAGGTAAGTACTCTCAGTCTCGTTTCACAGTACCTTACAAATGAAGAAAAAGATGCAGCTGAAGACTTCTGTTCCTGGCAGTTCCTGCAGATCTCGCTGTTCCTGAGCCTCAGTTGTGGGGACAAGAGGGAGGACATCTGGGGACTCCTGCACTGCACTGGGACTGGTCAAAAAGCTGGCAACTGGCAAATCTTCAATTCCGGTAGCTGTAGTCAAGCACACAAACTGGTGTCCCTCTCTCTGCTTATTCGATTTCCTGCAGCACTCTGAGGAAAATACAACCAGCACTGAGAACGGTATCCAGGTGACTTAGTGTCGAGTTGATTGGTCCCACCAATTCAAAGGGAGAAGTCGTCCTTGCAGGGCTTCTCTGTCGAGATGAATTTAGCGATTCCGACCTGCAGCAGGGCTTCACTGGGCAAACCAGCAGTCCAGGAATTGCAGCAGCCATCCTCTTCAAGCTCGTCTTCAGTTCTTTCATTCCAGTGGTAGACTCTGCCTTCCAAGCCAAGAGAATCACCTTTTATTCAGTTTCCTCCCATTCATTCCAGCCTAGCTGCCACTCACCCAGCAGGGTGGCTGTGCTTGCAGGACAGTCAGCCAGACAATCATGCCAGAGTGCATTTGGGTCTGCTAGGGGGTTAAGCACAGAGAGTTTCGGGCACCTCCCTCACTTCCTGCCCACCCCAGACACTCAGGTGCCAGAGGCGGTCTTCAGTCCTGAAGCCTGCCATAGGCGATGGAACAAAAGGACCAAAACTGGTTTGGCGCACAGAGCCAAACTCTAGAAGGACCTTTCCACAAAGAAACGGTGAAAAAAGAAGACCGGGGGCTGTTTTTACAGAATGGGCTCAGACGCCATCATGAAAAACATGGCTCCCGCGATTTAACGCTACTGGTATTTGCAGTTGGGAAAAATCATGGTAGTTCGTTGTAAAACCACTGCCACCAGCTATTTCAATACGAAAGGGTAGCATTTGACTGCCAGTTGAGTATCTTGACACAGTGGATACTAAGTAACCCCTCCAGCACTCTATTGTAAGATAGGGTGTGCTGCGTCTAGGAATTTAAAAAGGCTAGTAAAGTCAATTTCACTTTACTTACCCTGTATCCTGCTTCATCATTATCCAAGGCATTACACAACTATCAATCTGTCAAACAGGCAGATTTGTTGAGCACTGAAACCCATTTGGATAGTAAACAGAGACCTGTCTCTATAATCACTCAGTACACTAGCGACTCCTCTACTTTGTTCAAACTAGCTTCCAAGCAATGGCATTTACTCAAACTGGATCCAGATCTTACACCATATGTCTCAGACAGGCCTAACTTCATTTTTACCAAGGCCAATACTCTCTGCAATAGACTTAGCCCTTCCTATTTCGATCCACCTGACACTGCAAGACAAACAACCTGGTTGCAGAATAATAAAGGTTTCTTTAAATGTGGTAATTGCAATCAGTGTCAATATGCATACCAAAGTTGTCAGACTTTTGTAGATCGCAATGGTATTCAAACCGCAATTAGAGACTTCATCAATTGCAAAACAAAATTTGTGGTGTATGCAATTATATGTATTTGTGAAAAACTGTACATAGGAAGCACGATTAGGCAACTGAGAATCTGTATAAGGGAACACTTGTCAAGCCTTAATAAAACCGGTGCGAACCTGCCCTTAGCTCTACATTGGCAAACAGAGCATCAGCTAGCCAATAAATCAGACATACGGTTTTTGGGTCTGGCCAGGGCAACCACTGGTAAACGTGGTGGCGACCTCTGTACAAGATTAAGGAGACTGGAATGCAAACTCATCTCTCACTTCAGATGCACTACAGTTGGTTTGAATTCAGACCATGAAATGCATGTTTTTTTATAGTGACTTAATGGTTGTCATTACTATGAGGTTAGCTCTCTGTATATCATGCTTGCATTGCCAATAGATTTTTTATCTTTTTACTTCTTGTTCTAACCATTTTTTGTATTAATCGTATGCACTCATTGATTACTTTAGAATGTTGCCATCTTACCACGTCCTTGACACATATTTGTATACTTGTGCATTAACACAGAGTACATCTGAGTATTGTGAATAAGATTAACTAACATTCAAATTGCACTTTAGCTTGCTACATAAATATGTATAATGCATAGCTTTTCTAACCAACATTAGTTATTGACAGTAAATGAATGAGAGTGTATGATATTAGCATATGCCTTAGCCACCCCTGCTTACCCTGCTGCAAATCTATTTGGATTCTTTGCTGTTTGATTAACCAGCTTCAATATGTAGTGGGAACTTGCACATTCTCCTCATTCAACATGTTGACAAGATATCAATATTAGTATATTATCAATATATCTTCACATTCATGGATACATCATCTAATAAATCATGACAATGTAACATACCATTACTACTATGAGACGCATTTTGCGATCAATGTGTTTACATTTCCTGAGAATATCCATGCATCCTTTCTGGATACATGAATGTTTCATCATTTCGATGATTTGCACATTATAACAACACAAAACATTGAACATCAGTTTATGTCTGTGATGACAGATGCGGGCCGCATCAGATGACGCCCGATGATGTCAGTGAGATACGCGTACGCGTGACGTCACTCGCAAGACGTGCGCGTGACTCACGCGCACAGCCTCACTTTCACTTTTTCATCGTCACTTCACACTGAGCTTGCCGCACGGCACCAGTGTTAATCCACTGAATCTTGACCAGCAGATGGGGATTTGGCCCTGGTAAACCCTTGGAGCTACCTGCATCAGGTAGAGCTTATTTACTTCTCTTTCCTTTTTGGCCATTGAACCACCATAGATCGAACCAAAACGCTGACCAGAGATTTTACCTTGGAATCTGTTTTCTTTGTAGATAAACCGTATTTTCACAGACATTTACCCATTGGAGGGTAAGTCACTCTTACCATATTTAATTAGCATCCGTGTGTATACTGGATATTGATACATTGTCACACTACTGGCATTAGTGATATTTTCCTTAAATATTACTTTATTATCATTTTAGGCAGCAACGTTGCTTAACAAACTACTCAGACATTTTTTGCATTGGAATTACGGTAGGTTGCGACTTCCCACATACATATTGTTTACTAAAGTGTGCTATGGTTTTCATATGCAATATTAGCTTTTCCTAATTCATATTTTTCTTCTTCTTTTTTGTTTCATTTTGGGTCACTCTTTTGTTTTGTCAATTGGCTATAACCATACACTGAAACACTGGTATGTCATTTCCTTTTAATATTTGTTTTGCCATGTATGTACCCATTGCTTATGGTGTGTTACCTCAACATATGATTACATTATTTTATTTTTGGACAAACTCACAGCCTTCAGAACAACTTGATAGGTCGAAACACGTGTGGGCTGTGGCTGTTTTGTGACCAATAAATAGAATTTGAAGCCCAACTTTCACTTTGTTCCATGGATTTCATAATAAGAACTTTGGGATCTGCGCACTGATCTTACCTTCCGTACCCAATCTCATGCTCTGGGAAAAGTTGTTTATCCCAGAGAAATATTAAAACCTTGGGAAAGCCGGAAAAGTTTCCCCTTTGCCACTGCACTGAGGGTGCTGTGTGACACACATGAAAAGATGATGCCTATGGAGTTATCTAAAACTCCATAACCAAAGAAAACACAAGAGTAAAACACACAGAATTAAAAGTTTAAAGTCCCAAAGTTTAGCAAAAGAGCTGGAGGGCTCTAAGGCGGGAGGAATTGGCACATTTATGAGAATTCTTCCTAACACTGCCCAGGAATTAACTGGACCTATGCCCCCTCAACAGCTCTTCACCTTCAACCCGAGTTACTGTTACAACGAGGGGCCTTGAATGCATACCCTGCCACTGCTGTGGTCCTTGCCAGCCCTCTCCTGGCAGAAGCAGCCTCACATCGCTGGCTGAACATGCCTCAGCCAATTTCTTGCAACTACTCAAGCTGACACATATTTCCAGGCCTGTGAATTTCTACCTTTTTAAATACAAAATTTGGGAAATAAAAGCATTGAAAGCTGACCTCGCCAATGGGCTCTGGCTCTAAATGGAGTTATGGGCCTGTAGACCTCATCCTCACCCAGGGAAGACAGATTGACCAATCACAATCTTTCTTTCCCGATCGTGATTATGCAATCACTGCCCACTAAGCATTCCACATATTGAGGTTTGGGATTCGTTGGGCTTGTTTCAGCCTCAATTCCGTTTTTGGGCTACCTTTGGGCGTCTTTTGGTTCTCCCACCCGTCAAGCTTCATCGGCACCGCTCCTGCATGAAGAATCCGACAGAACACAGGTAAGGCCACCCCTCACACTCTGTTCCCATCCACCTTTGTTTGTGACCAGAACGGTAAGTTTATACAGCGCTGGCCATTTTTTTTCTCAGGAGTTGAGCTTGCACTTTACGCACTGAGCTCATCTCCCAACCCCCAAAAAAATGCCAAATATAAAAAATAAAAAAACATTTGCACCCGGTGAATCGCAGAGTGTGAATGCTTTCACCCCCTTAGCGGGGGGCTAACATGGCCAGTTATGGCCCAAACCTCTTGCCAAGGCCCTTGCTTCACCAGGGCATACCTTGGCGACCATGTCAGCCCTCCGCCGCGGGGGTGAAGAAAGCCTCATTAAATACTCTCACAGTACTCAGGCCTTTAAATCTGTCTTCAAGGCCCAAGAATGTATGTATTAACAACATATATATATTTATATATATTTTATGCCATGGTAAATCGTTTGCATGCCAGTTGAGAACAATGTGCTAGTAGAGGGCCTTAACCACAGTTAAAAAACGTGATGGTTCTTTCCCAAACTTCTGCCTGGATGCTTAGTGTCTCCCTCAGCTAAAAAATGTTCCCAGGACAATACTCACGGCAAAGTTCTGAGCAACGTCTCCAACTGTTTTCTTTTGTTTCTAATCTGCTTTTGATCTGTGTTCTGATAACATTACGGACCTGGGGGAGTGGGTTGCAACAGTTATCACCCCTTACCCTCATTATGTGTCCACAGTTTGGCCTGTGGCACATAACTCATCAGTGTTCCAATAATCTCTATGGGTTAGGACGAAATGCACAAATTAAAATTACCGACCCCACCAAAAGACCTAAAACACACACCACAAAAAGTTCTAACTATCAAAAGTTCAAACTTTTCGTGGTATGTGTTTAGGTGTTTTGATGGGGTCGGTATGAAAATAAAAATTTAAAAAAAGCTGTGGGGGCCTGTGGGAGGGGGGTGTCCCCCGCAACTCCCCACTCACTACAGTGAGCAGGGGTTGCGGGGGACAGCCCGCCAGCCCTCCCAGAACAAATATCAAAAACAAGTTTTAAAAAAAATAATTAAAAACGGGGGCGTCCCCCGCTACATCCCGCTCACTATACTACACAGTATAGTGAGCAGGGGGTCAGGGGGACACCCCTGCATGTTCGCCTGGGAAATGTACGAAGATTTTGTATTCGTGCATTTGCCATGCAAACATTTTGGTTGCCGGAAAATCAGCTGCGTTAATTTCATGCAGATCCAATCTCTATTACTAGCCACTTCCCAGGCTGGAATGCCTCATTAAGGGACCAGCCACTAGATAACTAAAACACAGTGCTAAAATCAGTTGACACAAAAACCGAAGATGTGACAGAATTAGTCTCCTTGATGAGTCCCTAGGTGTGTCCTTTCTATAATTATGTTTCATACAACGGTTTGAAGCTTTCTTTTCAATTCTCTGTGTGGTAATATATCTGCTTGTCTTTTCTCTGGTGGTGGAAATGGGTCTGAAAGTGTTAGGTTAGGGTTACTGGTTGTGTTTGAGTCACTCGTACAGCACTAATGGGGTTTCTTGAAGCTTCTGCTTGAAATCAGTTCTACTTGAAATGAGTTCAACCTTTTTGTCTCAGTGGGATACCACACTTGCCCCCACCAGATGGTTCTGTCCAGTGTGGCCCTGGAGTGGATTCATTCCCATCATAAGGACCAGTGCTAGTTGGGGACTTTTCCCCTATATAAGTCCACTTAAAAGTTCCTCACATGTGGTGTCCCGCTGGGCTCAACACTGTCCCCTCATGTATTCCCCCTCCATTGTCCCATCGTTCCAGCTTGTGAAATCCTTTGGCCGTTGGTCCTATGTGTACTCTCGCAAAATCCAGATTCTCCTCCGGATGGAAGGAGATCTGGACGATGTGACCTCCCAGCTCTGCTCCTACTTGGGCGCGGTTCACCATTGGGCAAGCGCCAGTCATTTCAAGCAGAACAGGAGCCTAGGGTATCTACCTTAGTGGGCACTTTAAAACAATCTAGATGCCAACTTTGACACCAGCTTATCAATCCTTACAGAAACCAATAGGGTCTCTCATTCTGCTTTTGTTCATCTTCGTGTTTGAAGGCAAGTTCTTCGTGATTGTACCTTCCCAGGAAAATGTCTGCTTATCAGTAGCTTTGTTTCGTTGAATATAGATTATTGTAAAGGCTTTTCTTTGTACCTTCCTAAGAGCTCTCGTCATCAGTAAGCTCCTGTGAACCTCAAAAAAGTTATCTTCAAATATTCGCTGGTCCGAGTGCCAAAAGTCCAGGGGCATGCATTTATTTGCAGGTCAGTAATGAGGAGATGAACATGCCACTGCTAAACCACCCCATATTCTCTGCTCCATCTTTGCTCCTCATGACTTCCCACACACCACACACCACCATAAAGTGTAAAACATGTTTTCTTTAACCAAGGCAAGGGTGCAGGAAAAAGGAGAAAGTTTAACATGCCTAATTGCTCTTTGGGGCCAGCCAGACTCTGTGGCAGTGGGGCTTGTTTATGGCCTTTTGGGGGAAGGCAACATGCTGTCCTCCCAGGCAGGACCATGATTGTTGACCTGTGGGAGAACCTCAAACTTTTCCCGATAAATGTATGGAAATGTTTAAAGTAAGCAGGCCATCACACGAATTGAAATTCCCGTTACTAGTTCTTCCAGCACTACTGTATCAGCTTCAGTGTGTGTAGAATGGGATTGGACAAACATATCAAATAAAAAAGACCGAATGCACAAAGAGTGTGCATTCGGTCTAGTAGAAAATAACTACTACCAAAATACCGAACAGGGAGAGTGTGGGTTGCGGAGGTGTCCCCCGCTCCTCTAGTTTGGTATTATGGTCTGCGGGGGTGTCCCCCGTACACACTACATGCATTGCGGGGGCGAAAAAGAAAAGTTTGAATTACAAAATGCAAACACATGGTGTTTGTAATTTTGTAATTCAATCTTTTGGTTTACGAATTCATAACTTACATCTGTGTAGAATGCATCTCTCTGCTCGCTCCTGGTGACCCTGCGGAAATGTTATTAGTTCTGAGCCATCTGCACCTTCAACTGTTTGGCATTAGAGAAGAGAGTGATGTATATATTGCCTTCCCCTGTTCATAGGTCCGTTCTCCCATTTGTGAGTTACGGTTTACTCCCATGCACGAGCATTACGCTCCATTGATTCTGGGCAGTTGAGTTCCTGCAGCTTGAGGCACAGAAAGTGCTTTTTTAAATTGTAATATTGTTTGTGCCGCAGTGTATGTGTTCCCAATCCCCCTCCCCTGTCCCAGCTTCCTTGCTCTCTCCTTCCCCTCCTACTTCCTGCCCACAGCTCACCCATTGGCCACCTGGTCCTTACAGTCTGCCACCCCATGCAGCCCCTTCAGCAAAGGACCTGAGGCTAAGGACAGCTCCAGTGGAACCTCTGGATGGTATCAGCCTGGGAAGCAAGGAGCCTGCAGCCTCAACCTGCTGCCACAAACCAGGTAGGAGTGGTTACGGGAGCAGCATTCACTACATTCCACTCACTGACCCACCCCACTAAACATACCATTTTCACTTAGCTCATCACCTGGTGCACCTCAGCTAATTGTTCTTGCTTAGTCATCCTTCTCATCTCCCCTGGATATTCGCATTTGCACTGCTGCTGTGTTTCTAACTGTGTTTCTTACTTGGCCTTTTTCCCTCCTTTTAGGAAAGTTGAATCCAGGCAGTTTTCGCACTGCTGCTGTGTTTATAACTAGGCCTTTTCCCCTCCTTTTTGGAAAGTCTTATCTGGGCGAATGCATTGTGGTTACTGTTGTACTGTGAGCTGCATCCCATTAGGTTCTCTCACACTCTATTGGCCCCAACACGTGGGGGTACCACTATACTGTTGTGTGTCACCGGTCTGCTCCCTTGTTGTGTTCCCTATTGTTTGACCCCCTCCCCCTGCACTTCTGCGTTGGCTGCACTGGGCTGTGCATTCTCTACCCTCTCTTTTGCTCCCTCCTCCTTCTTCTGTCCTCCTCGCACCCTCTTTGGTTCTTTCCGTTTCTCTCATCTTCCCCAACTGGTACTCTATCGCCTATCCTATCCCTCTTACTAAGTCTGGAAGGAAGAAGTTCAAGAGGGATATCCTGGTCTCCAACCCAGGCCTCCCTATCGCTGATACCTACATCAGTGCTTCCTCCAGACAGATTCTCGCCAACATCCTCTTTGTCGTTCCCTCACCGAACCTATGGATCCCTCATATGGTCTTGGCTCTCTCTCCTATCTCTTCCTCTCCCATTACTGGTGGCACTTGGTGGGAGGTCCTCTTGGCCTCCTTTCACTCCTCCAAGACCATCATTAATGTTTATCTGAATGGCATTGTCTTGATCCAGGGCCCTCAGCCCAATCTCCTCCTTTCTGATAGGCATCTCCTGTGTCTCATAAACTTTTTTCCTGCTCCCGCTACTCCTACTAGCACCTCTCAGGCCCCTCTGCCACCTCCTTCTTCCGCCGCCTCTCTGGCACCTTCCTCCTCTTCTCTGGCTACTATGCCACTTCCTGCTACCACCTCTGCCCACTCTTGCCCCTCTTCCACTTCCGCTGGGTATACCTCAATCCTGTATCCCGCTCCGGAGGTCCTTCAAATGTGGCAACCAGCTCCACGTCGCTACTTTCACCCTTGCTCTACTGTCAAACACTCCTCTGACATCTGCCACCTCCTCGAGGAACTTAACCTTGACGTCCTCACTCTTACCGAGACATGGTTCACAGCCATCTCTGTAACAGGTTTTGAAACTCTCCTCCATGATGGCTATAAGATCCTCTCTGAGCCCAGAATCAACAGACCTGGAGGTGGATTCGCTGTCATCAGTGGGTCCATGCTTCAGTCATTCCTATGCAGGCCTACTCCCCCTTTGAATGCCTAGTCTGCCATCTCCCCATCTTTCCTGGCCTCTCTCTGACTGTGGCCATCTACAGACCACCTGACCAGGTCACCCTCTTCCTCTCGAGTCAGCTGACCTCTACTCTTCTCTCCTTGCCTCTACCTCTCAACTTCTCCTCCTTGGAGACCTCAATATCCACCTGAATGCTTCTAATCCCTCCTCTGGACTCTTCTGCAACCCCTGTGACACTGTCTCTCTCTCCATTCTACCCTCTGGTCCGCCACACTCTGCCAGGCACATCTTGGATGTTCTCATCTCCTCAGACATCCCCCTCTCTTACCCTCTCACCACTCCTTACTCTTGAACTGACCACTTCCTGCTTTCCTCTCATCTGAAACTCTCTGCCCCTCAGGCTAAACCCACCCCAGGACTGCCACCTACCTTCTCGGTCATTCAGACCATGGAGCGTGTGTCAGTGAATGCCTTTTCCTCTACTTACTCTGCTCCTCCTACTCCTGCGGCTGACTCACCCTCTGACACAGCCCTCTCTAACCTGCATCTTTCAATCTCCAGCATTCTGGATGCCTATGCCCCTGTCATGAGAATCTGTCTGAAGCCTACTTCCAAGTGCAACTTTTGGGATGACTCTGACCTCGCCTACCCTGAAATGCAAGTGCAGGTTGGCTGAGAGGAAGTGGAGTGCTTTGGGCGCATCCTCTGACAAACTGGCCTGTTGCCTGCTCCAAAGTCAGTACAGACTCTGTTCTGTCCAAGAAGAGAGTCCACATCTAAGCCTGTGTCCCTGCTGTCTCTAACAACACGGCCAAACTCTTTAAAATCTGCATGGAGCTTGCCAATCCTTCTGCAGTCTGCACCTCTCCTGTTCCCTCCCATGCCCTCTGTTCCACCCTAGCTTTGCACTTCACCACTAAAACTCATGACATCCTGTCCTCCCTCTCCCCCTCCTTTCTCCTCTTTCTCTCCTACAAAACCTGATGATGTCACTAGACAAGTCCGATCTATGAAAGTGTCTTCCAAACAGGTGCTCTCCTGCTCCTCAAGAACCATCAAGGACCACATCAACGCCCTCGCTCCAGCCTTGGCCTATTTCTGCAACCACTCTTTTGTCACTGTATCTTTCCCCTCTCTCCTCAAGCACCCCCTAGGGCACTCCATTGTGCAGCCCCTCCTTAAAAAGCCTTCATCCGATTCTACCTGCCCGGGTAACTATCGTCCCAATCTCTATCACTCCTTTCCTGGGCAAACCCTGGAAAATCTGGCCATCTTCCAGCTTACTCTCCGTACCGAATATGCTGGTTGCCTCCGACCATCAGTCTGGCTTCAGAGCAGCTAGAGGCACAGAAACTGCTCTCCTGAACACCTGTGAAAATCTGCTCTCTAATCTTGATTCCAGCATTCCTTCTGTCCTCATCCTTCTTGACCTTTCCTCTGCTTTAGACACGGTCAATCATGCCATCCTGATCAATCTACTCTGCGAGAACCTGGGCATCATGGATCAGGCCCTGGGAGTGGTTGACCTCCTTCCTTCTGGACCGACTCTCCCAGGTGCAACTAGGGTCCTGTCTCTCCACCACCTCTCTGTCCACATGTGGTGTCCCCCAGGGCTCAACCTTCTCACCCTGGCTTTTCAATGTCTACTTGGCCCCTTTGGCCCACCTGATCTCTACCGTCTCCTCTAACTTTCAGTGTTATGCGGATGACACTCAGCTCTATTTCAGACTCTCGTCAGCCTCCTCTCCTGCTTATTCCTGACTCCTATCCCCGAATCAGGATTGGTGCTCCTCCAATGATCTCTGCCTTAATGACAGTAAGACTGAGATCCTTCTCATTGGGACCCCCCGCTCCCGCTTTCCCTCATTCACTCTGGCCGCCCTCCTTTGGTCCTCTTCCTTCGCCTTCCTGTGAGGCAAAAACCCTTGCTGTCGTCTTCGAGTCCACTCTCACCTTCTCTCCTCACATCACAGACATTGCCAAGAAGGCCCACTACCAGGGACGTCATTTCACCAATATGCCAGGGGTAGCGGAAGTGACATCACACGACCCTTGACCCCTAATGACATCACAGGAAGTGATGTAATTTTACCCCACCCCAAAGTGATATTGTGGGAAGCGATGGAACACAACTTTCCCCCGTTGACAAAACAGGAAGTGGCATCATATAGCATTGTATACTATGAAAAATATGGTTACGATATCACTATAATGTGATGCATACATTTCATCCAAGAATGTATCGCCATATGTATCGTTAAGATCAGTGTGTATAGGCCCATATTACCAAATTACTGTGAATGCAAGCAGACGTCCATGACCAAATGATAATGATGTGTTATTATATAGCACTTACGCTTAAGCGCTTTATATAGAAAAAGTATACACCCAATGTCACCCAACCTGTGTTGGTACTCATTTATCAACCTCAGAAGGATGAAAGGCTGAGTTGAGGCGTTTAAGAATAGACTAAATCAATGACTCGCCGCCTGAAGTGTGCCTGAAATAAACCCTTAATGAGTCTAGCAATTATTGTATAGAATTCCAGAAAGACACATTATTTGGTATTCCTATTCTTTCTTATTTAGGATCAGTGCTGAAAGTGTTAGACTTGTGGCACTCCTGTTCTTATTTTTCTTCTTTTTATATTTTTTTTTAAGGGGCCTGAAAAAGAAAGCCAGCCACTCCAGAAGTAAAGAGCCACATGGTGCTGGCCACAGCCCACGAGATTGCATTACAAAAAGAAAATATATATATATTTTTTTGTTTTTTTTTTAGAGGTCAGAGGTCGCAAGGTACACCACAGAGGTCGCAAGGGAGACCTCAGAGGTCGCAGTTGCGACCTCTCGCGACCCCTAAATGACATCCCTGCCCACTACCAGCTTCACCTTCTCAGAGCTATTCTTCGTTTTCTCACTTTCCTCAGAAACTCACTGTCTCCAGAGCCCTGGTTCTCTCTAGGCTGGACGACTGCAACAGCCTCTTTCTCAAACTGCCTTCTTCTACTCACCGCCCTCTTCATCTAAACCAGAACAGGACTGCGAAAATTATCTTTGTCCTCAAGTCCAGGGACTGTATCTCCACCTGGAATCTCTGCACTGGCTCCCGGTGTCTGCAAGGATATGATAGGTATGATATGATATGATAGGTTATTTATAACACGCTTAATACCCAGAGGTTTCTAAGCGCGGACCAGGGGATCGAACCCGTGTTGCTTCGTGTCGTCTTGCTTCCAAGGCAAGCACGTTGCTGCTGAGCTATCCTCCCGAGACTCCTAGTCAAGTTCAAGATCAAGTTCAAGACCCTCTGCATTGCCCTAGTCAAGTTCAAGATCAAGTTCAAGACCCTCTGCAGTGTCCTAGTCAAGTTCAAGATCAAGTTCCAGACCCTCTGCATTGTCCTAGTCAAGTTCAAGATCAAGTTCAAGACCCTCTGCATTGTCCACAAGGCTTTCTCGGGCCAGGGCCCACATTACATCCAACTCTCTCTTCCAAAATACCTTCCTTCCTGAGCACTTTGCTCAGCTACCTTCTACTCTCTACGGTTCAGACGTTTCACCAGGCAGAGAGTGGGGGGTAGATCTCCATCCCTCTCTGCCCCTCTCGAACTTGAGCCGGACCACCTGAAGTTCCAGAAGCCGTTCAAGAACTTCCTTTTCTCCTTTGCCTTCTCTCTCTCCCTCCCCTGCTAACCTACATGTCCGCCGCGCTGACTGGTTGCCTGGCTACCCTCAGAGCCTCACTGGGTACCAGGCTCCTCCTTGATCAGTCTCCACTGCACTGCCTCTGGGCCTACCGCGCACTTAGGGGCTGTAACTGTCACCTCTACTGTCTCCTGCCTCCTTGCACTTACCCAAAGCTGCGCTGCCCTGACTGCACTTATTCAGAGCAATTGCTGCCCTGATCGTACTTCCCCTTCCCTTCCACTTCCCCCTCTCGCGTCCCGCCCTGCACTTTGGGCTGTCGCACTTGCACGATCTGAATGACACAAGGCCTAGTAAGATCGTTTGTCGTGTCCTCCCTCTGTCTTCCCTACCTTGCCTTGTCACGCCTTGAAACACTTGTTTATAGGCGCGTTATAAATGACATATCATATCATAACCCTTTCGCAGATCCGGCATCCTTACCCAGCCACCTTCTTGAAGTGTCTGATATTCTCACTTTAGTCCAGAAACTACAGATCTGGCTTTTTTTCCATAGGTTTGCCATGACCTGCCCAGTGAATTACTTGTCACATTGTTTCTTTAGCAGCAGGAAGCCCTAACAGTGATTTCTGCACATTATTAATGCCCAAATAGAAAGACACACAAGCAAATAAGAAAGTACTCATTAGCAAAGGCAGCCGACACACCAGAGGGGAAACTCTCGCCGTCGGGATAAGCATGACGGGAGCAATAAGGCTTTTTTATTTTCTTTTGACAGTGAACCAATTTTGTGAAATGCACAGAAAGATGTGCGGCTTTTAACGTTTTGTCAAGTCTGCAGATAAGAAACACAAAATCTAAGAGAAATGTTGGGGTGAAAGGAGAGCGATAACTAAAAGAAGGCACGGCACATGCCCACGATTGGCAGCAGCAGAACTGGCTTTCTTCACACACAGAACAAGTACAGCTAGAGTTGATTCTATGGAAAAGTAGGACATTGAGGGACCAGAAAGATAATTAGGCAATAGAACCCGAGGACGTGGGGAATTACCACTCTGGTAATGCCCCAGGCGTCATTTATAAGCCAGAGCAAAGGGGTACTAATGGTATTTTTCTCAAGATGAGAAATGGCGTGTAAACCATTTCTCAACTCGAGAAGAAAAAAAAGCAAAACATTGGCCGCCATGGATCGGGGGGAAGGGAGTATACATAGTCCCTTCTTCCGTTCCATGGTGGCCATTAAAATGTTTATAAAAAAGTAAACAAATAAATTGGCCGCCAGGGAACGTGGAGAAGGGACTACATGTAGTCCCTTCACCCTTTCCATGGCAGCCATTCGCGAGGCGGAGATGAGCCTGGAACACTACTGTTCCCTGCGCCAGCGAGGGACAATGCAGCACAAGATAAGTGGGGACGGTCTGAGGGGGCTTAAATATGAGGAAAGGTTAGGTGGGGTGGTGTGACGGGGTGCAGGGGTCACGGTGAGCACACTTATCTAATTCCCGGCAAGGCAAGATGACGTCCTCCCACTCTCAGAAGGCTCAGGCAGGGTCTTTCCCTGTGTGGTAAAGACCCCGTTCCGAGCCTCCTCATTGGCTGGAAGGTCGCCCCCCCCTCCCCCATCGCTGTGTACTAATCGTTGTTGTTTCACCCACCCTAAGCTGTAACCAGTCATTACATAATTGCTGCACTATTTCTGTGGTAGTCCAGTCCAGGCTTTCCTGCTCGTTATCAGTCTGTGCTACAACCCAACTACCTATGCTCTTCATATCCCGGCACAGGGAGCAAGCTGCAGGAATAGACCTATGGGTATGCACAAA
Source organism: Ambystoma mexicanum (assembly GCF_040938575.1). Taxonomy (NCBI): domain Eukaryota; kingdom Metazoa; phylum Chordata; class Amphibia; order Caudata; family Ambystomatidae; genus Ambystoma; species Ambystoma mexicanum. Next base: position 923,521,995 of record NC_090934.1, on the reverse strand, counting down.
AGAAGATCATTTTGATTCAATCTAAATTAACAGTTTTGAAATGGCACTCCCACGCATATTCCTTCTTTTTAAAACATTAAGACTGGGACCAGTGGAACCTTGGAGAACAGCAATGGGCTTGTACAAATATCCTAATTTACCCCTAAAAAGGAGGCACACAGTGTGCCTTTGTAGGTCGACATTTTGCAATGACTCTGCCCCACACTGTTTTAATTTTAGGATTCCTGCTAACCTTCTGTTGTTACAACACATTAACATTAGCCTTCAGTGCAGGAGGCACAGCCTTCAACTCTGAAGGGTGTGTTTCCTGTAGGTTATCTGACTTTTAGAAGGACACTAGCAGAACCTGGCAGCAGAGCTGCAGGGCTCTTCTGCTAAAGGTGTGTCCTCTTGCACCATCAAGGGCTCTCTTACCTCAGCACAGTTTCTTAAGGGTAGATTTGGTGACACAAAGTGGGGATTATGGTTGTTTTTATGCACCTATGAAATATAAGGTGGTCGTCAAGACACTGGTAAGAGATCAGAGGCTTTATCCAGAGATGGCCTCTACCAGCAACAAGGACAGGATGTCAGCTCTGGATGAGAAAAGCCAAGGCACAATCCTCTGTTTTGCCTGGAAGGACTAGAGTTCTCTGATGGAGTCATAAAATGTGAACTTAGGTAATGAATCAGCGGCCACTGTGGCCCTGGCTGAGCTCCTGTATTTGAAAAGGTAAAGTGATACCGCTCATTAGTTCCACAGTACCCTTAATGGGCTAGCACATCCCTTCTCAGAAGAGCTAATATGATTTAACAGCATTTTAAAGGCACTTTTCAGAATAATGCCACTTCTCAGAATGGATGCTGTATTTTTAATGGCACAGCACTGCCCCCTTTCAGAAGACTGCTCTGCTGTTAATGGCACAGCTCCTACACTTCTCAGAATTGCAATGATTTCAATTCTGACTTCTAAACAGTTACACCTCAAGGGTTCTGGAATCCAGACAAACCACTTATTTGCACACTTGTGTGTACTTTAGGATCACTGGGTGGTCAGCTCACTATGTGGGGTTGAGGGGCCGGGCTGCAATGGGCTACGGTCAGAGGTTGATGATCAGAGTTAGATGTTGCTGTCCCTTGGAGAACATCACAGAAGTTTCAAGCGTTTGAAAGAACTGACTCAACAGAACCCTAGAATCTGTAACTGAGGGGGCAACAGTACAAAAGATGTTTGAATTAATGGAATGGAGGCCTATGCCCCGATAAGCCGTGCCCACCCAAATCCCAACTTCTGCTTGGTCCCCCACAAGCAAACCCTTACCAGCTGGGATGTGGATCTTGCGGTCTGAGAATTCCAATGAGTCCGATTTCACAGGGCGGAAATAAAAAGTACTACAGGAGTTGAATGGAAACAATATATATTTAAGATGAGAGGTTGAATTAATGGCGAGGGTTTCTGCAACTGGTCACGAGTGAAATTCTAACTCGAGGTATGAAATTACTAACCAGTGAGAAAGCTTTATAATTTCATTTTAGTGAGTTCTTATTTGATTGTCAATTCTGATTGTTCATCTGTAATCCTGCATCGATTGTTCGAATTTAATCTTGTCATATACCATCTGTTGTTTATGATGTGTAAAATAAAAAATCATGAATAGAGAAAGCCTGTGCTCCAAGGTGTTCCGACTCGAAATCTATGTTATTTTACCTGGTCTTGCTCTAGTGTATCTTTTTTCCATTTGCAATACCTCTTGGCACTTTGGATCCCAAAAGTTCAAATGTGGAGTCATTGGTGAATAAGCGGGGGAGAAGGGACCACAGTCAGCAGATATTGTTATTAGGTGACCTGTGCAAGAGTAAGCCATGCTTTATCTTGGCCTCGGTGGGGGAGGGGGGATGCATGTGCTTTGTGTATTTTATGTGCTAGTAGTTTGCTGGGTTTTGTTGTTCAGCGAGTCAGAGCCTGTCTCGTGCATAGTCGTACACGTTCATTTAGGATATGGTGAGAAAACAAACGTGGATATCTTTAAAGCACGGCTTAAGGTTCACTTACTTTCTAAATAGGGACCTCGCTCTGCCCTCTCCCGCATCCTCTTTACATGACCCCATCACTTCCTCCAGTAACGCGTAATAATATAATACATATATTTAATTAGTACTCCTCTTTAGTTTGAAGCACGTGCCCCTTAGGTTAATGTTACAATGTAAAGTCACCTGCTTTCTTGCGTACATTGTGTTTGTCTTTGTTTTGTCCCTGGTATATGTCCTCATTTTAATTTGACTACCGCATAAACTGGCTCTGTGAACGTGCTATTGCAAGTCTTTTCTGATCGGAATTGATATTCCTGTTCTTCAAGTAAATAAAAATACAAACATATGTGCATGATGCCGGAGGATGAGTATCACCTTGGATGCAGGATATGGCCCTTGTTTCCAATTAAATGTGAGTTGGTTTATTTGAAGGACGCTGTTAATGTTAAATAACAAACTGGCGATGATGTGCCCCAAACCATTTCAGTTACTATCTCATTTTGTATCGTGAGTCGACCAAGGATAAACGTATGACTCCTTGACCTATGCTCCTTTTCTAGTGCACACTTAATTCACATGTGGCATGCTCTGCAGTTTGTGTCATGTGACTTCTACCCTGATTCTTTGGTATGCAAACTTGGCCTCCTTTCTAATTTCTGTATCCATCTATCTTCTAGCTAGGCTCACACTGCATAAACAATTGTAATAAAGACATGAGTGTGGCAGAGTAGATTCCCTGCTTGCTAGCTGGAATTGTACCACATTTTAAGAGCTTCGTGTGGGATAGATTTAATGAGTAGCCGGCATGCTGAGGTATGCTCTGGAGTGTTATTCATTGACCTTTCTTAACATTTTATTGCTGGGCAAAAGCATGTAACATTTCGGGGATCATTTTTGATTAAAATAAGTAATTGCAGGGAGGAGACCATCAAAGATTGCACTTAAATGCTGTTGGGTCCGCTGCATGAAATTCCCGTCACTCTCAAAGGTGAAAGTAGAGAGTAAAACAGAGCAAAACCGCATCACTTTTACTCTCTGCCTTGGGGTAAGTGAACGCTGCCTGGCAATAACCAGTGGACCCATATGCAGACAGACTATAACATAACCTGGCTGTAAATACCCATATACTTTCCCCCCAGGTAGTCCACTAGAACATTGGGTGAGTGTTGTCAATAAATGGCAGTGGAATTTTATTGCACAAATTATGGTCATAACAAAACATAATCATAAATACAGTAATAATAGGCTGTACTTTTTGGGCACCGGGTCCTGAGGTTGCCTCCTCTGTCCCATGTCGTCACACCTGGATGGATTACCGGCCGTCCAGGTTCCCCCAAAAGTTGCTCCTCTGTCTCTACCCATGGCCAAATTGTCTGCCAATTCTAGTTGAGGCTCGCCCCTTCACTGTGCCCGCTACTGCCCCCTGTCAGGGTTTTGTCAATTATCTGGTCTTTCTATTGCAGGGTTGCATTTAAATGCTGGAAGCATTCCCCCTGTTATTGGATCAGCTCTTTGCTAGTTTATAGTTATGTGTGGCCTTACCTTGTGTGTTGCCTCTTATTTCCCCCTGCAAGGCTGACTGCTTGTTCATTTTTATTTTTTTAAAAAACATAACTCCAGTTTGTTTAAGATAGCTAACCCTTGTCTTCCCCTTGGGTTTGGTGGCTCCCGCTCTGACCGTTTCTGGTTTTACCTGCTCTGAGCCCCCTTCTATTTCATATACTTGCAGCAGTACTTACATATGCCCCCTCCCCCAACGTGGCCTTCTGGCCCTTCTGCTGTGCCTGTGGCTTACGTGGCCCTTCTTCCAGCTCCCTTTCTGCGTGCACAGTTTTGGGGTCTGCTGCCCTAGTTGGCTTTACACTGTATTCGATGTGGGCTGGCCTTGTATTTTTATTAATTCGCTTCACGTATTATACTAGCGTTTTTACCTGATCTTTTGAGGGCCCTGGCGTGCTACCTTAGTTTCTAGTATTACTGCTGCCAGCCCCCTGTGTTGGCCTATTGCTTTCTCAGTGAGTCCCCTTTCATTTTTCAACTCGTTTTCTGGTATTGTGCTATTTGCTGCTTCTTGGCCCCGGCCGTCCGGCGTTGGCCTGTTATATTGCGTTGAGTGGTGTTTTACCACTGCTTTTTATTTTTTAAAACCCGTTTTCTGGTTTAGTGCTACTTGCAACTCTTTTGCTGCGGCCGTTCGGCATTGGCTTGTGCTGTCTCAATTATTTTTTAACGTATTTCCTCTGGTGTTTGTTGATGTTTTGTGGGCTATGCTGCCCTATTTCCTTCAATTATATATATTTTGAATGACTTGTTGTTTGTCCGTGAATCGTTATGGAAGTCTCACCCTGTTGTTCTTTTGGCTGCTCATTGGGGCTGTCAGAATAGTGAAGCTTAACAGGATAAAGCGCCTGGTGATCGAAGAGGAGCTGTTGAACCCGTAGTGCAGTAATATATTCTTCCCACCAATGTAACACTCAGTTGTGCATAAAAACAGTCTGAGCGTTCAATTGGTTGAAAGATGTTTGAAGAAGGAACAGGACACTCTGGAACTCCGGGTGACTGCAAGTTTCTTCCAGATATGTGGCAATTGTACAGGACACACTGGGAGCTCACTGATCGTTAGTAGGATAAGATGCAGTACATATCCAACAGGAAAACGACAGTAGAATGGAACTAAACAATTTCTGTAATGATACAAAAACGTACATAAGGAAAAGAAAAGCATAAGAGCCAATAACTGAAAAATGAACACTAAATGAAATTCTTTTATGTATATCCGTATGAAGGACTGCAACGAGGAAGATGTGATGAATAAGATCCAAACGGCTCCAAAAGGAATGTCCGAGAAGAACCCAGTCTCACAGATGCTGAAGTTTTCTTGAGTCCGGTGCAACCCTATTCCCGCCGGCACGCGTACGCCTAGAAAGTTCAGCGAGGTCCCAAAAAGTGCTATAGGCAGTCTCTAGTCCAGCACTTGTTTCCTATTCCCGCCGGCACGCGTACGCCTAAGGTGAGAGATCCTTCTTCAAAGAGACGTACTTAGAACAATCCAAGTGTTCCGGTTCAAAACCAGGTAAGCAGACAAAATGAAGCAAGAGACATGAATCGAAGTCAAAAAGAAGTCCGGGTCGTAGCAGCTGTTCGTAGCAGTACCGTGGGCAAGACAAGAGGAATCCAATGGACAGGCAAGGGGTCGAGAAGGAGCAAGATCAGAAGTACCGTGGGCAAGACAAGAGCAATTCCAATAGACAGGCAAGAGGTCGAGAAAGGACAAGATCCAAATAACAAGCGCCACTGTAGAATTCCGAGGAAAACAATCAGAAGCACCGAAACAGCAAACGGGGCGGACTTAAATATGCGTGGCCACAACGCGAGAGTCACGTGACCGGGAAACCGGAGCAACACGTGACTGCAGACGTACTCGCGGCCAACGTCGCCATGGCAACCCCCAATGCCTTTGAAACAAACCTTTAAAGGAATGAAAGCGATTGCTGCTGTTCCTAGCTTTTTTGACTCTTGAAAGTCCGCCTGGTAAGCGGGAACTTGCAGTAGAAGTTGGTGTTCTGACAGTATCCTCCCCCAAAGGTCCCCCCAGACCTCGAGAAGCTAGAAACCGGGATAACAGCATGGGTGCATGGATGTTGGATTCAGGTTCCCAGGTGCGATCCTCCGGACCGTACCCCTTCCAATCCACCAAAAACAAACGTACACCACGAGACAGCTTGGTATCCAATATAGCGCCAACCTCGTATTCCTCCACCCCTTGCACCAACAGGGGGGGGGACGTGCAGGTAGCCTCATCTGATCAGAACACGGCTTGACCAAAGACACGTGGAATACGGGATGTATCTTCCAAGCAGGGGGCAGTTCCAATTTGACCACAAGGGGACTCATTACCTCCTTGACAACATATGGACCCACAAAGCGAGGTAACAAGGTCTTGCGACCTGGAATACTAAGATTCTTGGTAGAGAGCCAAACACGCATCCCTGCAGTGTACTGCGGTGCTGGCTGGCGATGGCGATCGGCATACTTTTTTGCCTGTTCTTGCGCATGTGTCAAGTGTTCCATGACACTCTTACGTAATGATGTCAGGTCCCGAAGACAAGATTGGACCGCCGGACAATCCGAGGATGAAAATAAATCCAAGGGCAGAGAGCGAGGGTGTAGTCCATACATGGCATAGAATGGAGAGGCTCCCGTAGAAGAATGTGCAGAATTATTGTAAGCGAACTCTGCCATGGGCAATACGGAGAGCCAGGTTTCTTGATGTTGTAGAATAAGGCATCTCAAGTACTGTTCCATGGTAGCATTGAGTCGCTCGGTTTGGCCATCGGTTTGTGGATGGTAGGCCGTAGAATATCTTTCGTCAATGCCCATAGACTGTGTAAGATGTTTCCAAAAACGAGAGGTGAATTGAGCACCCCTGTCAGATATTATGATCTCCGGAAGACCAAAGAACCGGAAGACATTACGTAAAAACAGGTCCGCCAGGATAGTAGCGGATGGAAGACCCCGACAAGGCACAAAAAGGGCCAACTTTGTAAAACTGTCAACTACCACCCAGATAGTGTCAAATCCACCAATCGAAGGTAGCTCCACTACAAAGTCCATAGAAAGCATAACCCAGGGTTTAGCAGGTACTGGCAGGGGTTATAGAAGACCCATTGGTTTGGCCGGGGCGGTTTTACACTGAGCGCAAACTGCGCAGTTTGCAATGTATAATGCAATGTCCTTTGACATACAAGGCCACCAGCACCAACGTTTGAGTAACTCCAATGTCTTACGAGGACCGGGGTGTGCAGCCAACATGGAGTCATGACACCAAGACATGGCAATTCTGCGGGTATGAGAGTCTGGTATATAAATTTTACCTTGAACGTAGGGTAAGGATTGAACGACGTCCAGGTTAAGATCTTCCAACTCAGGATGTCTTTCTGAGACCCACTGCTGAATGGCAGTTTTCAAAGATGGTTGCAATGTGCAGCCACAAACAACCTGGTTGGGCAAGAGTAGTCGACCTTCCTGTGGCCGAGGTACCGGGTCTTCATAAAGTCTTGATAAGGCATCTGCCTTGGAGTGTAACGTCCCCGGACGGTAGGTCAGTACAAAGTTGTACATAGAGAAGAACTCATGCCAACGTGCATGGCGTGCTGTAGTGCATTTTAATGACTGAAGGGCCAGTAGATTTCTGTGATCCGTGAATACTTGAATTGGGGTCTCTGCTCCCAAGAGATGATGTCTCCAAACTGTAAAAGCCTCCCGGACAGACAACAATTCACGTTCAGTGATGGTGTAGTTTACCTCATATGGAGTAAGCTTACGTGAATGATAAGCAACAGGATGGAGGACCCCTGTGTCAGGACAAGACTGGGAGAGGACTGCCCCTACTGCCACATCTGACGCATCAGCCTCTACAACAAACGGTTGTTTGACATTAGGATGTTGAAGTACCGGAGCTGAAGTAAAGGCCTCTTTGAGGGTCTCAAATGATTTTTGTGCCTCGGGATTCCATTGAAACGGATGCTTGTTACTTGTTAAAGCAGTAAGCGGAGCCACAATGCTAGAGAAGTGCCTGATAAATCGCCGATAAAAGTTTGCAAACCCCAAAAAGGACTGCAAAGCTTTTAGTGTGCCTGGGACTGGCCATTCCAGTACTGCCTTGACCTTGGTTTGGCTCATTTGAACACCCTGGTTAGTGATGCCATAACCCAGGAATTCAACTGAAGTAGTATGGAAAATGCACTTCTCTAGTTTTGCATATAGTTTATTTTTACGCAAACGTTGTAGTACTTCAGTGACATGTTGAATGTGTAGTTCAAGAGAAGGTGAATAGATCAAGATATCGTCTAAATAGACGATCACGAACCGATCAATCATGTCCTGAAAAACGTCATTGATAAAATGTTGAAATGTGGCAGGGGCATTACATAGCCCAAATGGCATGACCAAATATTCAAAGAGGCCGTATCTGGTTTTGAATGCCGTTTTCCATTCATCTCCCTCTCTTATCCTTACCAGATTATACGCACCCCTGAGGTCGAATTTGGTGTATATTACCGAAGAGCCTAGCTGGTCCAAAAGTACAGAAATCAGTGGTATGGGGTACTGATTCCGTATCGTGACTGCGTTCAGGTCCCGATAATCTATACATGGTCTCAGGTCCCCCTCTTTCTTTGGAACAAAGAACAGGGGAGATGCAGCAGGAGAACGAGAGGTGCGAATGAAACCAGAAGCCAAAGCCTTGTCCAAATATTCCTTTAATACTGCATCCTCCTTCAAAGTAAGAGAGTATATCCTCCCAGAGGGGATTCTAGCTCCCTCCTTTAGATCTATGGGACAGTCATAAATGCGATGAGGCGGTAGCTTTTCTGCCTCACCCTTGTCAAAAACATCTGCGAAAGCCTTGTATTCCGGGGTAAAATAGTGTTGACAATACCACCTACCATCAAAACAGATTCCAATAAGGCTTGACATGGGTTGTTTTTCACTTGGGTCAATGGGCCACAATGTCCTGAACAATAAGTCGAGGTAAACGAGACAGACCCAGTAACCCAATCCACCAAGGGATTATGGACCCTAAGCCATGGTAGACCCAGAATTAGTCGAAATTGGGGTGCAGTGATGACATCAAATGAAATGACTTCGCTATGACAGCCATCTATAAGTACTATAAGTAAGTTCAGGGGCACTGTAGACTCCGTTACCAACCCTGAGAGCAGTGTGGTACCATCAACTGCGTTGACCACTTCAGGTTGTTCCTTTGGTACCAGTGGAATGTTCCAGTCTTTAACATACTGGAGATCCACATAGTTTCCAGTAGCCCCAGAATCCAAAACCGCTTCAGAGGACCAGGTTTCGCCGTCCGGAGATGAAAGTATGACCCGAATGGTGAAAGGAACTGAAATTTTGGAGCCCGGAAGATCAATGCTCGACATAGGGGCTCCCTCTATTGTCGGGCTTTGGAGTTTCCCGACTTCGCGGTTTTCTTGGGACATAAACTCAAGAAATGACCAGAAGAACCACAATAAAAGCATAATTTGTTCTTTTTACGCTTCTCTCTTTCTTCGCTCGACAGTGGTCCTCTTATCGCCCCTATTTGCATGGGTTCCCCATTACCTGAAATCGAACTCGTCAGGCTGACAGGGACCGGGGGTAGAATCCTCTTCTCCCCCTTCCTTTCTGCTTTACGGGCATCGATCTGAAGAACTAGATCCAAAAAAGTCAGGAAAGGAGACGGGGACCACAGGTACCGTAGCAATGAAATCCTTGAGGGAGTCTGACAAACCCTTATAAAACAAGGCTGCCTTCTTTTCGTCTGGCCAGTTGGTTTCCGCAACCAATTGGTTAAACTTAGCCAGATACGTCAATAGAGAAGAATCGCCTTGTTGTAAATTTAATAACTCCAAATCAGTGGCCTGAGAGTTGTATCGGGTGTCAAGAACTCTCGTAAGCGCCTCTATGAGAGCGTCACAGTCAAATAACAAATGACTACCTTGCTCTAAGAGAGGATTAGCCCAGACTGCGGCAGTACCCCCTAGATTAGACAATATAAAAGCGGCCTTAGTGGTTGAATCGGGAAACGATGTTGGTCTACAAAGAAAATGCAGTCTGCATTGATTGATAAACGTTCTAAAGGCTTTTGGATCACCCAAAAAACGTTCAGGAGGAGCCAACGGAAACTGTGCAGCCATAACTACCGGAACCGGGTCTGCCCTGGCCTGAGCACCGGCCGTACCAGACCCGGAAGCCACTGCGATTGATGGAGGTTCAACGGTGCTAACCCTTAATCCCGCTTGAATATCATCAATACGGCGATGGGTAGCATCATGGGCAGTTTGCATGTCAGCACGTAAATCAGCCACTAATTGAACCAAAGTAGCCAAAGGATCAGTGACTGTGTCCATATTTTTAGGCTTCTGATTCTGTCAGAATAGTGAAGCTTAACAGGATAAAGCGCCTGGTGATCGAAGAGGAGCTGTTGAACCCCGTAGTGCAGTAATATATTCTTCCCACCAATGTAACACTCAGTTGTGCATAAAAACAGTCTGAGCGTTCAATTGGTTGAAAGATGTTTGAAGAAGGAACAGGACACTCTGGAACTCCGGGTGACTGCAAGTTTCTTCCAGATATGTGGCAATTGTACAGGACACACTGGGAGCTCACTGATCGTTAGTAGGATAAGATGCAGTACATATCCAACAGGAAAACGACAGTAGAATGGAACTAAACAATTTCTGTAATGATACAAAAACGTACATAAGGAAAAGAAAAGCATAAGAGCCAATAACTGAAAAATGAACGCTAAATGAAATTCTTACATGTATATCCGTATGAAGGACTGCAACGAGGAAGATGTGATGAATAAGATCCAAACGGCTCCAAAAGGAATGTCCGAGAAGAACCCAGTCTCACAGATGCTGAAGGTTTCTTGAGTCCGGTGCAACCCTATTCCCGCCGGCACGCGTACGCCTAGAAAGTTCAGCAAGGTCCCAAAAAGTGCTATAGGCAGTCTCTAGTCCAGCACTTGTTTCCTATTCCCGCCGGCACGCGTACGCCTAAGGTGAGAGATCCTTCTTCAAAGAGACGTACTTAGAACAATCCAAGTGTTCCGGTTCAAAACCAGGTAAGCAGACAAAATGAAGCAAGAGACATGAATCGAAGTCAAAAAGAAGTCCGGGTCGTAGCAGCTGTTCGTAGCAGTACCGTGGGCAAGACAAGAGGAATCCAATGGACAGGCAAGGGGTCGAGAAGGAGCAAGATCAGAAGTACCGTGGGCAAGACAAGAGCAATTCCAATAGACAGGCAAGAGGTCGAGAAAGGACAAGATCCAAATAACAAGCGCCACTGTAGAATTCCGAGGAAAACAATCAGAAGCACCGAAACAGCAAACGGGGCGGACTTAAATATGCGTGGCCACAACGCGAGAGTCACGTGACCGGGAAACCGGAGCAACACGTGACTGCAGACGTACTCGCGGCCAACGTCGCCATGGCAACCCCCAATGCCTTTGAAACAAACCTTTAAAGGAATGAAAGCGATTGCTGCTGTTCCTAGCTTTTTTGACTCTTGAAAGTCCGCCTGGTAAGCGGGAACTTGCAGTAGAAGTTGGTGTTCTGACAGGGGCGTGCTTTGTATTTTTATTCTGGTCCCAGTCTTGCTCGTTTGTGTACTGCTTTCTTGCGCTGATGTGCCTGTTTTTTAACTCCGTCATCTGGATGGGCTCTTACCAGGGACTCTGTTTCCTACATCCGTCATCTGGGTAGGCTCTCACAGGGAGACTTCTTTAGCACTGATGTGCCTGTTTCTTAACTCTGTTATCTGGATAAGGATTTTTACACAGAACCTTTTAATGCTGTTCCCTTGTCTCTGACATGCTGCCATCAAGTGTTGTAGCTGTTAAAAACCGTGATCATCAGCTGAAAGGATTCGGTGCCCTTTCGCTTTCCTTTATCCCATGCAACTCATGCAGCCCACAGCGGGAACTCTCATTTTTTGGAACGCTTTGCGACTTTGTGGGTCCTCCATGACCCGGGATATGCTAACTTTTCTGTTTCGTTCCTGATTTGGTGTATCTACTGCGGAAGCAAGCACCTTGGGTTAATAAATTGGTTCTTGGCTCCCTACATTCCCCCTTTACCTTGTGTTTGTGGGTGACCCTCCCCTGTGTGGGCATTTTAAACACGAATTGGGATGTGGGTTGGGGTTTGGTTTTACCAGGCTCGGCACTGTGACTCGCTGGTCTGCCACTCGCTTTCGGTACTGCTCTTCGTATTGCCCCTATATTTCTGTAGGGGTTTCTATTGCTCCCCCCATCCCCCTGCCCGGCCTGTTGTTGCCGGTTGCCTCAACGTGTTGTATTCTTGTGGCCTTTTCTGGCTGTTCGCCCTCGGCCAGGTTGTCTGTGCGCACTTGTTTTTTGTTCGTTGGGTGCTCCGCTCAGAGCCTAAACGCGACTGGTTTTTCCTTTCTGTAATGCATAGGAGGACCCTGTCTGAGTGCTGTTTTTAATACCCGTGGTGCTCATGTCTTAACCTCGAAAGGATGAGAGATTGAGCTTGGCCATGCCAGGGTTTAAAATTGGGTCAGCAGTCTCTGAGCGGATGTCAATTGTCTATACTTTCTAGTTAGTTTGTTTCCTATTTGATAGTGTTTGGGACTAGCCCCGGGTTTTCGTCTGCCTGGGTGGGTGCTTTTTTGGACTCCTGCCAGCTGTAGAGCCGACGGCATTTTGCACATCGTTTGTCTTCTATCTCCCCCCTGGGTGTTCTCTTGCTTTCCTTTAATTTGTTGATTTGGCGCCGTCTCTCCTTCTCATGGCTCCTTACCGCTAGCTGCCAGGTATCCCGCCTGTTTCTGTGCTCCTTTGCCGGGTTGACGTCACCCAATTTTGTGCTCACAGCCCAATTCTGTTGCACTCCTTATGGAGTGTTGTTGCAACTAGGTCCCCTGTGTACAGGTTCTCCTTATGTTGTGAGAACTGCTGTGTTTCAAACTCCGTTTTCCGGGCTCTTTTGTTTATTCTGCGTACACAGAAATACTTAGCCATGCTCTGTTCGGATAGCTGTGTGGAGATGGAGAGCTCTTTTTACGGGTTCTCACTTCATTAGCCTTCTGTTGTCTGGCTGATATAAATGTGCGCTTCTGCCCCCCTTAAATAATTTGGGAAACACTAAAACGTGCTCAGTTTCTCACTGCGGTTGTTGTAGCTGCTTTGTGCTCATTGTTGCTGCAGACCCTCTTCTTGTACTGCATAACGTGCCGCTGCAGTAGTGTGACTGGTTGGCATTGGCTTGTGCGCTTGCTGTCCATAATGGCCGATCACCATCTTCTTTTTGTTGCATCCCGCAATAATAACTTTATCCGAATGGTGCTACCGCAAAACCTCCAGCATCTGAGCGCTGCTGCTTGCCCCCGGCGTGTGTGATGCTTACTTACTGCCCAGGAAGGATAGCATGGTTGAATCTGACCCTGCTGCAGTTTGAAACTGCGACAGCAGGCTCTGCCCGGATGTACAAGGTGAGCGCTCTGCCCGCTGAGCTGTCTGTTTGATGCTTTAGATTGCCGCGTGACAACAGGCACTTCCTCTTTCACTCTGGATTCTCTTTTGCTCGCCTGTCTTCGTCTGGATAGCTTTCTCTGTAGTTTCTTTGTTCTGGCTAGCATGCCTCCATGCCACGTGTGCGTTTCAGGATGGAGGTGCTTGCGTTGTTGTGGTAGGTATGGGGATGATTTCTTGGGAGGCATGTTTTTTTTTTCCTTTCTTTTTTCCTTGTTGTGCCCCGTGCTCAGCATGCTGGGTTTGTAGTTAACAGTTTACTCATGCTGTATTTCAGGGTACCGTTCTTTTGGTCAAACTCGCTCACCAATTCTGTAAGAGTTTGCCTTTTGGAGAAACCATTGAAATTGCAAACTGCTATTTTGTCAAAAATGCCTCTGCTTCATGTTGTCCTGCCTCCAAGGTGTTTCCCCTAGGTTAACTTGGTTAAACCTTATTGTGCCCCGTGTTCAGGGTACTAATTGTGCTGTGACAACTTTGACTCACGCTTGAGTTTTTCTTGGTTTCAAGTTCATAACGTTTTGCAAAGAATTCCGAGAGCTGCTTGTTTTGATGAAAACTGGCTCTGCTTCGTCTTGTATTGCAGGGTACCGTTCTTAATTGAACTCGCAAACTGATATGCTCGTGGTTTGTCTTGGTTTAGAGTTCGCAAGGCTTTAAACTGTAATTAGAGAGCTTATTTGTTTGATAAAACGGTCTATGCTTCGTGTTGTCTTGCTTCCAAGTTTCTTCCCCAGCTTCGTTCGTTGTCTCGGTGACCCCTGCACGGGTCTATTTAACTCACCTTGTGATTTCGGTTTATGTGGGCTTTGTTTATTCCTCATTGTGCCCCGTGCTCAGGGTACTGCTTTTTGTGGCTGGACTGCCCGAACTAACGACCTTTGTGCCTCGTTGTTCAGGGTACTATTTTGTGTGGCTGTAGCTTGCTTAGTTCATTCTTTGTCGTGTCCGTGAAAAGCACTGACCTTGTGGCTGCAGGTATACTCTGTTTGTCTATTTGCTTTTGGAGATCCAACAACTAGTACAAGATCTGAGCTGAGTAAAAATCCCCTTGCTCTGCATTGTCCTGTTTCCAAAACCTTACGGCTGCAGAAACATTAACTTGTAGTGTAACTTTTAATTGTTACGCGCTGTCCCCCCAAATGGAAACTGTTCACCTCCCTCGGAACGCTGCTTTCGGCGCAATGCTTCTGTTTGGAACTTTTTGCTGGCGTTTGCCTGGGCAACCTTAGCCGGGCTTCTTTCCCCACCCTTGAGTAGCGGCCCCTGGATGTTCGCTCGGTTCCACTTGAAGCCTCGTTCTTGTGTGTCATTCGTCAAAATGGTCCCAAAGACCCGGCAGGAACACACCAAGGTGACCGTGATTTACTTGTTTTACAAACCAAAAACGTTCGCTGAGCCCCAAGCGTTCCTGTTGCTTCTCCTTTAGCTTGGCTTGGGTCGCAGAAACAACAGGCACTCCTCTGTGAGGGTGTGGCGTTGCTCCCGGTTGGTGTCACCATGATAAGCTTGCGGTGACCACCCGCCGAAAAATCCCGCCGCAACGATGATGTGCCCTTTTAGCTGTTCGTAGCTGCAGTGTTCACTCTGTAGTTGACGGCTCTCTTTCTCTGCTGAGGCTGCATTTTATAACCGGCGGAGACAATTGCAAAACCTGTCGCTCTTCACAACGCTTAGCGGCAACGAGAGAAGCAGGTTGATGTTAAAAAGACGAGAGACTCTGTGGGCCTCATTACGACCCAGGCGTTAAGGGGTTAACGGCACCGTAAAAGGTGTCGGTGCCGTTAAACTCTTACCGCCTAATTACGAGGTCCCTTTGCGGGTCCCGACCTTAACGGCTGGTTTTGCTGTACCGTAATTACCGCCTTCCCCATTCCCATTGAGCCCTATGGGGGCAAAAATGGTAATGGGGAAGGGCCAATGGTGAATGGGGAATTACCGCCCCATCAACCTTGGAATGGGGCGGTAATTCTGCCATTCACAATGCCGGAGTTGGTAAAATACCGGCGTCAACCATGGCGCTAATAGCGCCATGGTCGTAATGAGGCCCTGTGTACGCAAAGTATTCCTTTGCTTGGGTCCCCATGCAGGGACCTAAACTGGTTTGCTTGGTGTTGCCGTGCACTACATGGTTAATGTTGGCCCCCGCCGTTGTAGAGGTAGAGCCAGTGACGTTGTGGTTAGGGGAGCAGGGAGTTATGGGCAAGGCGCGTAAAGCGCCAGTTAACGTTTGGCATTGGAGAAATAAAGAAGTGTTTGCAAATCCCTCCATGTGAGTGCGTCCTCCTTTGGCCTAACAGCCTGGTAACACTGGCAACAAGGTCGTTCCTGCAGTCCCCGGAGTCCTCCACAGCTGTCCGCTTCATCCGTGCGGGTGCCGACGCCTTGCAGTCTCCTCCTCCTCCTTCGGAGTCCCAGAGTGCGGGTGCGCCGACCTGGGCAAGCCGCCAGGTCTCCTTCTCCACTGCACACTACCGCCGGAGCGCTCCAGCCACGGCAATGTGCCAGGCCCTCCACTTTGCCTGTGCACCCCTCCTCCTTCTCTGCCGCACTACGGCCGGAGCATTCCAGCGACTCGGCCTGCGCACATGGAGCCGCGTATGCGCGCAAAGCGCGCCGGGTCTCGGCAGTCCGCCAGACCGCACAAGACACACACGTGGGCTGCCCCTCCTCCTTACAATTACACCGCAGCCGTCTGCATTTTCTCCGTCACGGTCGCTCCAAGTCGCACGTTCAAAGGGATACACAGATGTCAGTGATCCACGAACCCACGGATCTCCTTTACTACAGCCCATGGTGTACACGGGCGAGGCCACCAACTGTCAATATCCACGGTGCCAGACCAAACAGGATCATCACAGCACAACAGGCCTAGCAGCAGGGCACTTGGACAATTACACCTGACCAGTCAACAGTTCTATGCCTGAATCACGTGCTCACTAGCAGCGCTGTCCACTCCATCTACTCGCTGGTAAAACGTGCAGAGCCCTCACCCGACCAGCACCATGAGCAATCCTGCGTCTTCCCAGCCTGTGCGCGCAGCAAAGTCTATTCAACTGCTGATGCCTCCGCCATTCAACATGACACCCCAAGCCACGAAAGGGCCCCGGTGGACCAAATGGATGGAGGATTTCCAGCATTTTGTGAGGGGGTCAGGAGATGGCGACTCCCTCAACATCAGAAACATTTTTCTGAACCTAGTAGGTGGTGAAATAAAGACCATTGTGTAAACAATCCCCTCAGCGGAACAGAACAACTTTGCGGAACTGATCAAAGCACTAGACAAACTCTGCATCATCGAAGTGAACCGAGACTACGAAAGATACTTATTCAACCAGTGCTTGCAGATGCCCCAGGAGATGGTGGACGAATTCATAACCCGCCTGAGAGTGAAAGGGGCACACTGCCAGTTCGACGCATTTTCCCTTGAGGAGGCTATACGACTGAGAGTCATAGAAGGATGCCTGTCCCCTGCACTAAAAAAGCAACTCTTGAAAAAACCTCTCACCATCCCCGAGGTCAGTGAACTCACCCGCATCTTTGAGAGGGTGGACGCCCAAGCTCCATCCATGGGCGGCACCGGCAACCCCAAACAAGATACCAAAGAACTCATTGCGGCCATACAGCCACCTCGCCAGGGCGAAAGAGTGTCGTACCAATACAGACCACAAGGCCCACAAGCCCCGCGCCAGCAGATGCAATGCTATCGCTGTGGAATGTCTTTTCCACATTCAGGGTCTTGTCCGGTCCTATCACAACGCTGCACCAACTGCGGGAGAGAGGGACATTTTCATTCAGTGTGCAGGGAAGGGATACCATTTCCCCCGACACGCCCGCAACCGCCCACGAGAACACCTTTTCAACCACAACCTCCACAACATAGACAACCGAGATACTATCAACAAGGGCAACGGCGATATATCAGAGCGATAGATGAATACCAAGAGCCTGGGTACCCACCAATGCCCGACAAGACGGATGAAGCTAAATATTTCACTGATGAATATGACAACCCACCAACAGAGTACAGGACCGAAAAATTCTATCAGGACGATCCAGTGACTGCCTACAACACACCCTATGATCCATACAATCAGGACGAGTTTGTCAACCTTATACTGGATAACGAGGAGGCCAGAGAAGCTCCCAAGATCCCGATCAAGATGGGAAACTGCCAATTTCAATTCATGGTCAACTCCGGAGCAACCGTAAATATCATGGTGGAGCAAGATTATGCCAGAATACCAAACCCGCCAGCACTCGACCCATCTCATTCGCGAATCTTCCAGTGGGGTGCTGCCACACCCCTGCAGATCGTGGGACATTTCACATGCTGTTTCCTCCTGAACAGTCGCCAAGTAGACACTACCATCCACGTCATTCGCTCACTTGCCAGGAGTCGATGCCTGCTCAGCTATCACAAGGCATCCCGCCTAGGCTTAATCGAAATTCACGTGAAAGCAGGAGACACCATAACTGCAACGTAGAACAAACTAAACCCGAAAGACTCTGTTGATACAGTCGCGTACAGTCAATCTCAAGGCCTCATCATGCAAGAAGACATCACAAGGCAATTCTCGAAGCTATGCACGGGCCTAGGGAAGCTCAATGGCCCTCCCATTAAACTGCACATCGACCCCTTGGTGAGAGCGGTGCCCCAACACCCCAGAATATTGGGTTTCCACCTCCAGGAGGCAGTGTCAGATGCGCTCCAACAGCTGCTCGCCGATGGCATCATCGAACCTGCAACCGGGCCGACGCCATGGGTGTCCCCGCTTGTAGTCATACCCAAGGAAGGCGGCAAGATCCGGTTGTGTGCGGACATGAGGGTAGCCAACACTGCCATTCAACGCGAGAGGCATCCTGGTCCGTGCATCGAGGACATGATAGTGCAACTAAACAACGCCCAGATGTTCTCCAAACTAGGCCTGATCCAAGGTTACCATCAGTTGGAGCTACATCCTGACTCAAGGGCGATCATAACCTTCGCAACGCATGACGGACTATTTAGATATCGGAGACTAAATTTCAGAATCTCGTCAGCAGCTGAGATTTTTCAGGAAGCCATCCGCCAAATCATTAGACCCATCCAGTGCGCTTTGAACTACAGTGACGACATTCTTGTGTTCGGTTCATCAAAGGAGTCTCACGACAAAATGCTACATGCCACCTGTGAAGCGCTAGAAATGGCTGGTCTCACGCTCAACATTACCAAATGCCACTTTAGCAAAACGAAGCTCAAATTTTTTTGACACATTTTTTCCAGTGAGGGGATGATGCCGGACCCTGACAAAGTCGACTCGATCACCAACTTAAGTGAAACCCAGCCGGTCGCAGATGTCCGCTCTTTTCTAGGCATGGCAGGATACTGCGCAAGGTACATACCTCATTATGCATCCTTCACTGAACCACTCAGGAGGCTTCTACAAAAAGAAGCTGCGTTTGTATGGACTCCTGCATGTCAACAGGCTTTCACCGACATCAAGCAAGCCCTCACTGAAGCCCATCGCCTCGCCTACTTCAACATGGCGTGGCACACTGAGGTGGTGGTGGATGCGAGCTCAGTTGGCCTGGGTGCCATCTTGGCCCAAACCAGCAGCACAGATGTCAACCCCAGGCACGTGGTTGCTTAGGTAAGCAGAGTTCGTTCAACCCCGGAAGTGGCCTACTCCTAGGCACAAAAAGAGAGCCTGGCGGCAGTCTGGGCGTGCGAACACTTTCACAATTTCCTGATTGGGAAGAAATGTACCTTAATCACGGACCACCAGGCACTCCTCTCCCTGTTTGGGAACCCACACACCAAGATGCCCCCAAGGATCGAACGGTGTGGCATTCGTCTGCAGGAATACAATTACGACATTATCCATCGACCCGTGGGTGACCTCAACCCCGCTGACTACTTGTCACGACATCCAGTTGGAGGCCCAATAACTCAGAAAGGGGATATTGCCTACGTACAGTACGTTGCGTCGAACTCACTACCACCGGCTCTATCACTCGAGACGGTCACCGCTGCATCGGCCGCGGACCCCACGACCTCCCTAGCCATCAGCCTCATGACGACCAGCAAATGGAGAGACCACCACAGAGCAATGCTAGCCCACCTCGGTGTAAGCAAGCAAGAGATTGAGAGGCTAGCTAGAGTGCACGGTGAACTGGCTGTGAAGGACAGCAACATCCTGCTCAGAGGGTGCCGGATTGTCATCCCAGCCACTCTAAGGAGCAAGGTTGTTCGTACCGCCCACGAAGGTCACAGAGGGGCTGAAAACACAAAAAAACAGCTGAGGCGCCATGTGTGGTTCCCATTCCTAGATGCTGCCGTCAATGAGTGGGTGAAGAACTGTCATGCCTGACAGTGCACGGCACCAGCGGAAACCCCTGCCCCGTTACAGTACACACAGATACCTGATCGCCCCTGGAAGCGAGTAGCCATGGATTTCTATGGGCCCACAGAAGGGGGTGATTAACTCCTACTTCTGATCAACGAACATTCAATAGTTAAAAAGGTTGCCACCACAGCTTTTCCACAGGTAGCAGCGGTATTGGAAGAAGTGCTTAGCGAATGGGGGATTCCCAAAACAATCAAATCTGACAACGGCCCGCCGTTTTGCGGACATGAGTTCAGGACACTGGCACAACACCTAGGGTTCAGTCACATGAAGATAACTCCTCACCACCCGCAAGCAAATGAGATGGCGGAACGCTTCATGGCGTCGATTAAAAAGACAATTCAGAGAGCCAGAGTCGAAGGCGTCAGCCCACAACAAGCTTTATGTCGACTCCTGCAAGACTATTGTAACACACCGCACAAGGCCACAAACAGGACGCCCACCGAGCTCATGCTCCGTTATGAAGTGCAAACCCGCATCCCATGTAACTCGTCAAGTGAGGAGCCTCCGGATGCCGAAATCCTCCAAAGAGACGCAGAAGCAAAAGAAAGAGCATAACGAGACACTGATGCTAGGCGCAGAGCTGCACCAAGAGACTTCCACATTGGGGACGAAGTATTAGTACAACAACCAACACCCAGGAAGACAGATTTGCGGTTTGCCCCAAGTCCCATGGGGGTCACTGCAGTCAAAGGGATGATGGTGACAGCCGAAGATCAGGACAAAGCTATAACAAGGAACTGTCAGCAGTTTAGACATTACATCAAGAGAAGATACAGTGATACCCCAGAGATCTAGTATCCTGGAACCACGGGCCTCGAGAGATGACCCATGGACCCCTCCTGATGGAGATCCTGGAGGGACAGAACAAGACATAGGGACCCAGGATGCCTCGGGGTCAGCAGCCCAAGACGGGCGACCTTGGCGGACAATCAAGAAACCGACGCACCTCGTCGAAGAATGTTAAGTTGATGTTCGGATCTAATGTCCGGGGGTGGTGTTGCCGGGCACTACATGGTTAATGTTGGCCCCTGCCGTTGTAGAGGCGGAGCCAGTGACGTTGTGGTTAGGGGAGCAGGGATTTATGCGTAAGGCGCGTAAAGCGCCAGTTAACGTTTGGTATTGGAGAAATAAAGAAGTGTTTGCAAATCCCTCTGTTTGAGTGCGTCCTCCTTTGGCCTAACGGCCTGGTAACACTTGGGTCCCCATACAGGGACCCAAACTGATTTCTGGTTTTCTGCTGCCAGGCAGCTCCTTATATTGGACCCTGGGGCTGGTCCTGGGTCTTCGTTGTGCCTGCGTGGGGGCCGTGGTGCCAGCGATAGGCCAGCAGGCGTGAATGGCAATTGCACCCTGTGGTGCTAACCCTGCCTATTTCCAGCCGCTCCTGTCACTGGTACTTAGCACTTCTTTGGAAGGAAGGGCAAGGTGTTGTTTACACCTTGCCCTTCATTCTTATTGTTTCTGCTGGCGACAGCGTGTCTTCCCTCGGACGGGACATAAAAAACAGAGGGGGGGAGAGACACAGCAGCTGTGTTTGTATGTTAGTGCTAAGGCTGCCCCTTCCCTCCCCTCTTTTCTGGCAGCCATGGGGCACAGGTTAGCCAACCCCGCCTGTTACACTTGCGGCACGGGCCAACACGCTTTGCAGGCAGTGTTTTATAAAAGATTCCACAGAAATCCACCTGCTTTCAGCAGTTGCAATTGTGAGGTGTATACATTTGCAATCTATCGGTTTTATGCAGGTGTAAAATCGGGCGATCCTTCCAGACAGAGGAGGAAAGCAAAGTGGGGGTGCACACTCAGCTTTGCTGCCCCCCCCATGCATTGAAATGGCTGTAAAATGGGGCACAGTGTTAAACAGCGGTGAGTGAGCATACCCTTGCTTTTGAACCCCCTTCATGTTCAGAGACAGCACACAGAAAAAGCTCATCAAGTGAAGTGTCACTGACAGAGCTCCCACTTGCACACAATCAGAGGCTGCATGGGCCTGTGCTCGCGTTCCCGAATCTTTTAATGAAAGCGATTTTATCAACCCAAAGCTCCTGTATGTAATTGTCCCGTTTTCCTTTTCAGGGTTTCTCAGCGTTCTATCTCTGCAAGAAGGTGAGTGGCGTGGTTTCAAGCCCAGCTCAGCCATCCTGCTGTTCCTTTTGCCCCAACCCTTGCAAGGTCTCAATCACAACAACCTATTCCAACACTAGTCCTCTTGCAAGGTCTCAATCAAAACAACATATTCCAACACTAGTCCTCTTGCAAGGTCTCAATCAAAACAACATATTCCAACACTAGTCCTCTTGCAAGGTCTCAATCAAAACAACATATTCCAACACTAGTCCTCTTGCAAGGTCTCAATCAAAACAACATATTCCAACACTAGTCCTCTTGCAAGATCTCAATCAAAACAACATATTCCAACACTAGTCCTCTTGCAAGGTCTCAAACAAAACAACATATTCCAACACTAGTCCTCTTGCAAGATCTCAATCAAAACAACCTATTCCAACACTAGTCCTCTTGCAAGGTCTCAATCAAAACAACATATTCCAACTCTAGTCCTCTTGCAAGATCTCAATCAAAACAACATATTCCAACACTAGTCCTCTTGCAAGATCTCAATCAAAACAACATATTCCAACACTAGTCCTCTTGCAAGGTCTCAATCAAAACATATTCCAACACTACTCCTCTTACAAGGTCTCAATCAAAACAATATATTCCAACACTAGTCCCTTGGTTTAATGAACCGTAAACCTCAGTTTCTCAGTGTCTGGCTTGTGTGTGTTTCCCTGACTTTTCTGGACCTAGTCCCTGAGATGTAGTCTCTCACACTTTTGATTGTACAATGGGGGTACGTTGTTTTTCTTGGGAGGGCAATCTCATTGAAGCCATTGGAGGTGAGCAATGTTTTTGAGGGTGGTGCAGATTTTGGTTGAGGATCTACAGAGACTTTTGGCTTGTTGTGAAGTCGAACATAATACCAAGGAGGGTGAACGCACATCTGAGTTTGATCAACTTGGCTTAAATCAGTGCTCTATTATGGAGGCGATCTTATTGCTACAGGATATTGAGTGAAGTGCTAATAATCAGCTAGTCGCCTGAATTCAGTGCTGTGTAAACAGAGGAATGAGTATACTAATCAATAGTTTGCTGGCACTGGGGCACTGTACAGCAGTATACACATGTTCTCCGAGGTATTACTTATTTAGAAACTTAAGCATTCTTTCTCAACCTTTCAATATTATGGCGAGTGCAGAAGAGCATTGTATGCAGCAAACCTTCACTTCACTTTTCCCCAGTAGTACAATTAGCTATGGTCTTAGAAGCGGAACTGGGAGCTTGCAGCTCAGAACTTTGAATCATGTTTACTCTGCAGCTCTCCCGGAACCAGCCTCTTTATTTGCTGCTCATCATCGAATTGATGCCTTCGTTTCTGGAATATTGATTGTTATATCAAAATCTATTGCTGTATTTTCTTTTGTGTTTGAGCTTCATTAATGTTTATTGTGTTTGGCTTGTGGACTGGAGCATTTTAGGGTTGTGCAATTGCTCAAGTTTATTTAACATCATTATAATTTACAATTGAGTGTTACTGTTGCTTTAATGCAGGTTACGTGCTCTTAGTGGTAATGTTAGATTTGCCTCCATTCACAGCTAAATCCCTTGCCGATAGACCAGCCTTAGCAGGAGTTGACAACGAAAACCCAGGCAGCGGCCAATTGCTGTAGGCAGGCCTTGGTGCGTCGGCTCTCTTGGTGCATTGTTGTAGGTTTGGGCAAGCTCAGGCGACCGATGCACACACTGTAATAGCACTAAGCCACGCCTCTATATAGAGGCAAAATAGGCCCGCAGGTGCACATCCCTGCAAAGGCTGCATGGTATCAGGGTTTTGCTATCCATGCACACCTGAGGTAGGTGAGTGCAAGCCTCCATTATATGGGTTATCACCAGAAATAGTGTGCCATGTTGGTTTAGGAAGTCCAAGTTGGAGCCGGTGATGACAACCTGTCTGTAAGAAGTCTAAGCTACTACTAGGGGTCAGGAGTGGACTGGCCTATCGTGAACTCTGGAGTTTTCCCGGTAGGCCTCTGAGCCTTGAGTCTCTTTTGTGTAGTATTTCCAAATTTTACCATAGGAAAAGGGTTGAGATTGCTGAAAATGTGTAATAGAGGGCCACTTTGAAAATGATTTCCAGGGCCTCTTTTGGTTACCAGTCCACCCCTGCTAGGGGCCATGCTAATGTTCTATACTAGAAAGTTAACATTTGTCACTGGACTTGACACAGTTTGCATATTTTATCAATGCTGATTTCCCTTGCTACTAAACGTATCCCTAGGGCATTTTTTACTTCAACTTTTTATTTACAACCCTATGGATATCATCGCTGATAATTCTCTCAAGGAGTCACTCTTCAGCAGTGTTATGCTACAGTTTATCAAAGTGCTTGGAAGCAGCCCTAAACCGCATAATAAAACACTGTTAGAAATACTCCACCATATGGTGCACAGTATGTTGACAGTGTGTGGTTGAGGAGCCAGGGTCTATCTGTGTCCAACAGGCTGTGCATAAGGTGCACATGTACGTGCCTTCCTCTGTTGGCTGCAGCCTTCAGTAAGTACCTGCAATGAACCATCCAAAGTCAGGCGTCACCTGCCGGTATTGTGAGGAAACTATGCCACAGGCGTGGTTATCAGAGGACTCCATAACACCAGGGACACTGGAACTCAACCCTGAGCTTTCATTTCTCCATCAATTGCATTCTAGAAGTTGTAGTCCTTGGTCAATTCAAGTGAATAAGATGTACACTACATTTCTTGGCCTCTGGCTTCTTCCAGCGTACCACGGCCATAGTCAGTGAGATATCGCAGGTCACACAATCTTGTCTCCGTCAGGTATTGGCCGGCATAACCACACATGCGTGTGTGTGCTGGCACATATATATGTGCCCGGAACACTGGAGGAAAGGCAGAGAGTGTGGCAGGAATTCTACGCAGTAGTACACTTTCCACGTGTACTAGGTACAACGGACTGTTCACATGTTGCGCTATGGCCCCCCCAATTGATGGAGCACATATACTGCAATCGCAAGCAATGGCATTCCATTAACTTGCAGGTAGTCTGTGGAGCTAATAGACTGTTCATGGAAGTGTATGCCAATTTCCCTGGCAGCACACATGATAGCTACATCTACCACCAGTCACCAATTCAACACGCCCTGTCATCCGAAAAATATGGCAATACCCGGCTCATCGCTGAGTATGAACTGTCACGCACATGCATGCACGTGACACACTGAACAACAGACCATGAAAATAAATGCCAACAACCATTTACACATTTTTAGGGGGCCGTGCCTAACCGCTATCACCATTCATGATGACACCACACCGGAATCCTGCCACACCAGCTGATGTAAGATACAATTCAGCACATGTACTAACGAGGGCCATAGTGGACTGCACATTCCAGGTGCTGAAGTCGCGTTTCCACTCCCTTGACCACTTTGGTGGGGCTTTGCTATATGACCCACCAGTAGTCTGTAATATTATAGTTGCAGCATTTATACTGCACAATGTCGCCACATGGCATGACATACCAGTGAAAATACATTTGTCTCGGAACAGCACCCCCAGATAGGCAGAAGGACCAAGAGTGGACTGCCTGTGTTGGTAGACATGAGTACAAAAGCTCAGTGAACGGGATGCCACGTGGCAGGCAAGACACATGCAAAAACTGCCACCCTCATGATAACCCACCAACAAACACCCTATAGTGACAGCCTCCATCACAACAATCAACCTGCAACCAGTGACACCCTGAGTTTCTTGATCAAACAGCATGCATAGACACACTAGCCTACCATCACAATATGTCACATGCACCTATGAAGCTGGACCCACTCACCTCAGTACAAGGAAAATACAAATAACCCCAGACAGTGCCAGACTCTCTGCCACCAGCGACATGACAAGTGCCACCCTGAGTGCCCTTACATTGCCTGCACAAGGTATCCACGGGCTTGCATCCACTGTATCCCACCTGAAACAACATTTTGAGCCTGCAAAGACATACATTGTATCAATGTATATATACTGCACAGCCATGACATCTCCCATAGGGAACAAGGAAATAGGCATGGACCACCCAGTGTCAACATCTGGAATTACAAACAACCAAGCGTGAGCAACCATCAACATTACAACTGCAAAACTGACCAACAGATAATTCACTGTCAGCAAAGAAAACACATTACAAGCACAGCACACCATGCACCCTGGAAACAGGTTTCACTCAGCCCTGGAATCTGGGCCCAAGTGCAGACATTGATTGCAGGCATACAGGTTCTGCACACCCACTGTCGGGTCTCATGTTTGCATTTGGGTCAACCGTGGAAAAGGACAGATGAGGAGATGTACCAGAAGTGGAAGTACAAATGTGGTAGCTATAAGAAAGATGACAGAGGGCAAGAGGGAGACAGGACACAAAGTGATGAATGCAGAGCAGTGGAGTGCAGAGAGAGAGAGAGAGAGAGAGAAAGAGAGAGAGAGAGAGAGATAGGTGAAAGTGGTGCAAGGAGGAGACTGGCTGGTGAGGAGATAAGGATAATTATGTCTAACATCTGAACGTGAGCGTCCCCCAAAAGGCAGTTAAACTTAACAGTGAGAGCCAATAATGGACACACCCCAGCAGGGAATGAGACTAAGACCAAGTGCGGGTGAGATATAAAAGGCTTCATCTAAATCGAAATAGGGCATGCAAAGGACTCTGCAAACTCTGAGAGCGCTCTTTCTGACAATAGCAAAGACAGTCATATTTATTACAAAGATACGTCATGGATGAGGTAAGCTATAGGGGGCACATAATCATGGGGATTGGATGGCGAAGACTAGCTACTTTGTACAATGTAGGTGTGGCGATCCACGATTGGCGGAGATCCATGTGGTGGCATCGTGGAGTGCTTGGGTCAGCTGGGCTCATGGGGGTGGAGTATCAGGTCACGAACTGTCCATGTGGATACATTGCTGCTGCACTAACATTTTGCCTTTGTGGCCACGCATACACATTCCTCACTAAACTCTATGTCAATTTAACATATAAATCCTACAACTCATTTGATCTAATACCATAAAAGAGACAGAGAGAAACCGTATACAACTCTGAACTTTCTTAATACATCATCATAAAACCGCTGTTAACAGAGGACCCTGTGTCATGAGTCCAGGTGTCGTACCATGGGGCACGGGTTAGCGTACCTTTATTATTCTACTTTGTTAGATGTAGCGAGAGACAGCTTTACGGTATGTTAGTACAAGAGTGAATAACTACCTCCATGGTCAGTCGAGGTTAGAGTGAACTGAAATACCATCGGGTCAGAGGGGCACATAGCTGGCACCTCAAGAGACGGCGGACGGTGGGGCTGCATTGCTCATAATTCTTCTTGACCAGGGCATGGCGGTACACAGTGGTGTTATGGTGGCATCAGGTATCAGGTATCAGGGGGGCATGGGGGAAGGTGAATACTTGGTGTGGGCTCAACAGGAATGCAGGGAGGTGTATCTGTATTATTCTAACATCAGTAAAGCAGGGACCTTCAGGCCCCAGCCAGGCCTTGGAGGGAGGAGGGTGGGAGTTGAATCTGTGGCTCGCTAGGAATGGGAGGTAGCCTTGTAGTTTTTTCGTGGGCCTACATTTATCGAGTAACATGCACACCATTATAAAGAAGGAGAGCTCAGTCATGTCAGCACAATTGTGTGTCTACATCTATGCATGCATCTATAGCTCTACCAAATATTGCGTGTGCTTATGAGCATTATTTGAATTATGCTTCTTCATGGTTCATGAGCACTGAGTACAATAAGAAAGGCTTTTATTACCATCACATCATTCATAGTTCTTCATTGTGCTGCGGGGGCACATGGGGAAAGCTAGCATAAAACGTGAGGTAGAACCAAGTTGGTGTATACGTCTATATCAGGAGCAGGTTACAACGTTATACTTATGATCAGACTGATGTACATGCTCAAGGATAAAAAAACAATAACTTCAACCAACATTCCATTTGACAACAGGTGGGGCTTATTACTTTGTACGGCTCGTATATGTTAGAACACTTTAAAATCATATCATGCATGGGAATTTTATGCATTGCTTTTTAAACAGTGCACAGTAGCAATGACCGTTGATCAGTAATGACAGATTTGAATATACATATGCTTGACAACTTTACATGTGGGTGTTCTGGGAGGGGCAAGGGTCGTTCCATTCTAATAAGAACATCCATTTTAATGTGAACATTCAACATTATGGGTTTTGAGCCTCTTCGCAAATGGCTTAGCAGCATGGACAGAACTGGGTGGCACACGGGTTTAACATTCATGTCTGATGATTCAAACGGGGAATAGGGCTGGGGGTTATGCACAACATATATCATGGGTGTGGGGGTCTGCGGGAGGTCAAGGCATGTTGGATAGGGACAGCTTTGTTTTTTCCCAGACCTCAACTTAAGGTCCGGTAACCGCCAGGGCAGTGATGTACTGTGGAAGGTAAATGATACAGTGTTTGTTCTGTTTCTTGTTCGCGCCTAGTTGCTCGTGAGAACAGGCCTTCAGTGGAGCCGCCGTGGGGAGGAGGCTGGGGGAAGTGCGGGCTCGCTGTGCGTGGTCAAGTGGGGGAGAGCTGCAGATCTGCAGGCTGCTTGTTCCAGGGAGGCCTGAGTTGGTGTACTCAAAATGGAGTCTAAGTATATTTAAAAAATGGAGTCTATACCCTGCTACAAGGTGGGCCGTGCGCCTCATGCGTCGGTCCGCAGCCATCCTGCATCCCAGGCCCAGGCGCATGGGTGGCTGCGGACGAGTCCTAAGCCTCACGTAGGAGAGGAGTGTAGGGGGAGGGGAGTCCTAAAGACCTTTCCTCCCATACATTTCCCCCCTTTCGTTACTTAAGAAATGAATATTGTAACTCACCCAACCTCCTTCATTCCTTTTCATCAGCTACTGCTTTGTCCCATGCCAGCGTCCCTTTTATTGGCTTCCAGGCCCTGCATACTCCCCGGAGACTCTGTCGTGCTCTAGCATATTCCTCTGGGGTGCAGGTCATGTATATACATCCCCCATCCCCCTCCAAATCTACCCATATCTCCTTATACCATGTTTGTTACAGGGGCTCCCTTATTGTCGTGTGATACAATCTGTCCACTATATCCCCGTCATAGTACAGTGCCACCATTCTATACTTGGGTTCAGGGTCCTCACCTGTTTGTTCCTGCGCCTCCTGTGTAATCTGCACTGCTCCTTTAGCATTGCCCATTGTCACCATCATCATTGTTCAATTGGGAACCGCATTTGTGCAGCACCGAAGACCTAGCTGGCACACACAAAAAATCAGGAGCAAAAATACGATGATGGGTATCAACATTTTAACATTCATTCCAAGCCAGGAAGGTACCCATGAAAAAATGTTGCCAAACCAAGAGCTTGATTCCACACCTCCTTCCTTCTTCATCTGCTCGCCCAGGTTGTGCACTGCTGTGATAATGTGAGACAGTGTTCCGTTGACCGCATCCGCAGAAGGCACGAACATGCAACATGCACTCCCGATTTTTCGGCAAACACCTCCGTCCATCGCCGTTAACAGGTCTAAGACATACCTGTTCTGCATTGTCATTAGCCGCAGGGCCCTTAGCTCCACCTTGATCACGTTGAACCCCTTTTCAGTGTCGTTGGCCAATTGGATCAGCTCCCAGCACGTGATTTCAAGCCACTTTGCGTTGGCTCGCGCTTGGATACTGGGGACGAGGGAGGTGAAGAATGTTTCAGTTAAATAGTCGGATCCTGTCTGGAATTTGTGCCAAATGTTCTGTGGAAGCTTTGGATGTATAGTTGGATGATCTCCGTTTTCTTGATATCAGGCTTTGTACGTTGTCTGCGGATAGGGCATACATTGGAGTCTCTCCTGTTGGTTGTGTGTGTTCTGGAACTTGGACGGCTTGCAGTCCCTTTCCCCCTTCGATATGACTCTCCGGAACTACCATCAGGGCGGAGTGCAGCGTTGCCAAAGAACACGTGCCCCTCCAGGATTGTGGAAGGTGCAAGTATGACTGTTTACCGCAGACCCAGTAAGTGTCCATCAGGGCGGATGTCTTGTTTGTGCCCATGTTGTTTTTCCCTTCACCGAGGAAGCATAGTTCCTATGGAATTTCTTTTTGCAGTTTGAAGGGTTTTTCCAGAGCTGTGACCCAAGTGAGCTTTGTGATGTACTCGGCCCATACTGGTGCGCATGTTTTCTCGACCCATTGCAGTTTTTCTGGCGCCAGCCCTCGTAGTGCTTCTGCTTTGCATGTCACTTGCTCTTCTTTCCATTTGTTTTCCGAAAACAATGTTCCTTTAATCACCAAAAATGGTTCCTTCAAGCATATCACTCCTTTAGGTCTTGAGTAGCACGTTTTTTCGTTCTGTAGCATTTCAAAAGAGACTGTGTGTGCCTGGAAGGTGTTCTTTATGCTACATAAGGTGAGATGAAGGAGACACTGGGCGTCTGCAAGAGGCAGTTCTTGGGGCAGAAGTACCTTAGGGGTACTTGAGGCATGGGGTATCAGAGAGCATACGTAGCAGCTCTCATTGGTGGTTTGATTGGCTGTGAGACTCATGTCTGCATACCATTTATTTGACTGGTGTTGGTGCCTGGGGTCTTCTACTGTGTCTAGCCCCAGCCCGGAGTACTCGTCATATTTTCTCCTCCCAACCTCCCTCCTTCTCCGATTGCATCTGGGGTGCCCTTTGTCATGCTCTAATGCATGTAGTATTGGAGTAGACTCTCCCGCCCCCCCTTTCCCACTCGTCATACAGGGCAAGAAATCTTTCGGTCATTTCCGCATTATCTTCCTTTGTACCTGTGGGGGATTCATACTTTATAGATGTTTCAAATGTTGGTGTGGCAGCGGTGGTGGTGGTGTCATACAACCAGGATAAAGCAGAATTATTTTGATCATTTAACTCGTAAACACTATATGCAGAGGCTTTGTGTGGGGACATAGGGCGTGGGGTTACTCGCTTGTTGTCTGCATCATTTAAGTGTTGTGTACCATCATGGTGGGTGTCATGCCCCCATATGAGCTGGAAGCCTTGCCATATAAGATAATTTCCTTGTTTGATCATACTGGTTCCTTTCCCTCCCCCC
This sequence comes from Ambystoma mexicanum, assembly GCF_040938575.1. Lineage (NCBI taxonomy): Eukaryota > Metazoa > Chordata > Amphibia > Caudata > Ambystomatidae > Ambystoma > Ambystoma mexicanum. Next base: position 923,491,362 of record NC_090934.1, on the reverse strand, counting down.
TCATTTATATCGATAGATATAAATGTAACTGCCCAGTATAAAACTAGGCCAAAGATCAGTGTGAAAAATATTACACCACATACAAACAGGACATCCTCATACAAATATCTGCGCAAGTCAAAATTTATGTTCCCACTTCTATCTGCTCTAACAACGTTCATAGCGGGGGGCCCCGTCTGTTGCCATGGTTTCTCCTACATGGTGAAACATAAAAGTGCATTAAGGATCCAAAAACATCCAAAAATATTTACTTTAACATGTTCATTTTTCAATCTGAGAGAAAGAAGTGGTAAGGTAACCATAAAGAGGGGATAGTGAGAGAGAAAAGGAGAGAATAACATTTCTGTAGTTCATTATCAACATTACGTACATCACACTAGTAATTCATTTAATATTTATGTGTCACCTAGGTACTGGCAAAGAGACAAATTTCTTCCCTTTAATTATTACGTCTGTGTTTCCTTCTCATCTACTCTCCCTTCTCGTTCTGGTGTGACACTATCGTAAGCTTTTCACACGTCTGTCAAATGTATCCAGTATCTCAGGCCTTTCACTTTGACTGCAGTTGGTGTGCAATACACTACCTCGTATGGGCCATGAAATCTTGGAGTATTCCACCTACGAACGAAACTCCTCACATACACACATCTCCCCTGGCATCAACTGGCCTGTTGGGCTGTCTGTTGCAGGTGTCGTTGTCTCACTAGATTCCTCGCGTGTGAATGGGGCTCCTAGTTGCTTTGCTATCATACGGGCTGCTTTTGTGAGCTTTGTCAAGTATTCATTGAATTCTTCTTCTAGCACTGTAGCACTTTTGTGGGCGTCTGAATGTCTGCGGAGTGGAGAATTTGCAGTATGCATGCGCCTTCCTGTCACTATTTTATGGGGGGACAAGTGGTGGTCCTTGCTGGGTTGATTTCTCAACTCAAACAAGGCCAGAGGCAAACAGTACACCCAATTTTTTTTTAGTGTAAAACACAACTTTGACAACCTCCCTTTAAGGAGGCCGTTGATCTTCTCAACCATGCCATCACTTTGTGGGTAATAAATAGTGCACAGTTTATGTTTTATCCCTAGTAGGGCAGTAACCTCCTTAAACAGATCATTGACAAAATGCGTGCCGTTGTCAGAGCGAATTACGTCACGAATTCCCCAGCGCGGAAATACTTCCTGCACTAAAAACTTTGCAGCGTACTTGGCATCCGGTTGGGCGCACGGACCTGCCTCCACCCATCTTGAGAATGGACAAACCACTACTATCATGTAGTGTAACCCATTGCACCTTTCTCCCATGTCTGCATAATCAATATGCAGCTCCCTAAAGGGGCCTTTTGGTTTGGGCAATGTTCCCTGCAATGTTCTCAATGTCATTCCTGAATTATATATTTGACAAGTTGTACATTCCATTGCAAGTTTTGAGAGCTGTTCCTGCAACCCTGGGATAAACCAATGTTCTTGTATTTCTGCGGCAATGTGCTGTTTTACATTGTGAGCTGGGAAGTGAAGTTGTTGGAACGCTATATCTAGTAGCTTGTGGGGTATAACTACTTTACCTGTGTTGTTCTGGCACCACAGGAGGTCCGTAGATGACTGGCTGCACCCCCTTTTTTCCCATAGCTCCTTTTCCTCAGGTGATGCCCCGTTTTGTAGTTCTAATATTTGAGATACGGGGATTGAGTTATAAACGTCTGGACAATCTTCTTCCACGTTTTTCTGTATCAAGTACTCACCTGTTCTCTGTTTTGTTAAGTATGACGCTTCCTTCGCGGCAGCGTCTGCTGCCGCGTTTCCCAAAGAGATGACGTCAGTATTGTTTGTATGGGCCTGGCACTTCACTATTGCTACAATTGTAGGTTCTTTTAGTGCTTCTACCAGTTCTTTGAGTAACTCAGCGTGTTGCACAGGGGACCCATCTGCTCTGTGAAATCCTCTCCTCCCCCACCAAGCCAACCCCCTGTGTACTGTAGTAGTCATATAGGTGGAGTCTGTATAGATTGTTGCAGCACACCCCTTGGCTGTATGTAAAGCTTCAATGAGTGCTACTAGCTCTGCTGCTTGTGCAGATTAATGGGCTGGTAATCGTTGCTGGACGAGTACTTCATATTCATCTTCCTCTAATCTCTCAACAGCTATTCCCACTTGTTTTTCTCCTGTTTCTGAGTTTATTGATGCTGACCCGTCTATGAAGTATATTTCTCCTTCAGCCAGTGCATTTTCACTTACTGTGGCCGTATCCCCATCCTCTCCTCTGTATGTTGCACAATCATGAGTTTGCATGTCTTCGACTGTGCATGCTTCTGTGATAAATGTTGCAGGGTTGACTGCTTTGCATCTTACTATGTGTATGTTGGCGCTGGACAGAATAACTTCACATGCTGTGGCTCTCTGAGTTGTTAATGTGTTTTTTGATCTTTCTAATATGGCGAATAGTGAAAGTTCCACGAACAGGGTCACTGAACATCCCATCACAATTGTTGCACTTTTTTCAATTGCGAACGCTGCGGCTGCGAGAGATTTCATCACCGCATCCAGTGTTCCACTGTAATAGACCAGTGATTTGTGCCCAGAGATGTTTTTTGTGTGAGGACCGCTGTCATGAGCGTCCCGTTGCAATGTGAAAATAAGTAAAACCCGCGTTTGTAGTCTGGGTTCGCGAGTACTGGTACCATTGAAATTAGCTCCTTAAGTGTTGTGAACGCCTCATCTATCTCCGCTGTCCATTGTATTTCTGTGTTTTCTCTTTTCGCTTCCTTGAGTCCCTGCAGTAAAGGCTTTGTATATCCTGATATCCAGGCCCGGCAGTAGTTACACATACCGAGGAACTTCTGCATTTCTTTCACTGTTTTTGGTTTGCTTACTGCTTTGATGGCAGCCACCCTGTCTGGTATGATTCGTTTACCATCCTTTGAGATGAGTTGTCTCAAATACAACACTTCTTGTTGACAGTATTGTAATTTTTCTTTGTCTACTTTGTAAATTTTGTGGGCCAACAACGTCTAAAGGGTAATAGAATCCTTCCTGCACTCGTCCTCATTTTTTCCACAAATCAGTAAATCATCCACGTACTGGATAATTGTGCTGTCTGTGACCATATTTCCTAGATCTTCGTGTAAAATCCTGTTGAATATACTTGGGCTTTCACAGTACCCCTGGGGTAACCTACAATGTTCGTATCTCTTTCTTCCTAATGTAAATGCGGTCAAATATCAGAATTTTTCATCTAGTGGTACTGAGAAGAATGTGTTCTTCAAGTCCACCACTGTGAAACAAGATACATCTTTCGGTATACTGCACAGAATTCATGCAGGGTTAGGAACCAATGGGAATTCTTTCTGTATGACATCATTGAGTGGACATAAGTCCTGGATCATCCTCCAAGCCCCACCCTTTGCTTTCTTGATGGGTAAATGCAGGTATTGCATGGTGAATTTGATGGCACACTTATTCCCTGTGCTAGCAATGTGTTGATCATTTCTTTTATCCCTTCCTCTGCCTCCCGAGACAGTGGGTACTGTTTTACTCTGGGCAGTAATGCTCCTTGTTTGAGTTTTATCTTAAATGGTGTTACCTCATGCAACAGTCCCACATCATGTGGGCCGGTGGTCCACAGGTCAACCGGTACTGATTGCATGTCATTGTCAAAAAATGAAGGTGGCGCTCCTACCACTGCCATCAGCTACACTGGTACCCGTCTTGTCTGTTTCATGATGTCACAGGGGATTGCTATCTCCATTATTATTTCCCCATCGCTGTCTGAATCTGTGAAGAGGTCTTTGTCTGATAAATCTCGCAATGCAATGTTAGCATTGATGCACATTACTGTGCGCCACTGGCAGCCATATATATTCATTCCGATAACCGCTATCCTTTGCGCTGATACCTGTACTGCATGCAAGTCTAATGAAATCACTGTTCCTGGCACTATCTCTGGACGTACTAGAGGGCGAAAAACAAACTCCGCAGGCACCCTCCATTCAGGGTGCTTCAACTCTGGACCACTCGTGCCAGTGTTTTCAACCCCTGAATAAACATGTCTGGGTCCACTGGTATGCCACGTATTTCTGGCGCTGTTGCTCGTGTGTTTACTACCAACATGACTTGCAATGGGCAGATCCCAGGTGTCGAGAAAACTATTCCCCTTTTGGTGAAAGAAATAGTCATGTTGAGCTTGCTGAGGAGGTCCCTCCCCAGCAACTTGATTGGAAATTGTTCATAATACAACAGGGGAGCTCGTACTGTTTTACCCCCCTCTGTTACATCCAAATCTAAATTTACGATTAGATAGCGGAAACCTGCCTTCTCATAGGCATGACTTTTCAGCTCACAAATCTACCATAAAAATGAATTGTTTGTTACCTATCTCCGCCCCTACCAATGCTTCCTCTGATGCATCTAGGGTCGTCGATAGTACTGGACACGCAAGTGCTCTCTGTGGGCTGTCCTATACTGGGTGTCTCGTGGTACCCGCTTGGTTGAAAACATTTCCTGATGCCATGGCCACCCCTCCAAAGGGTGCAGGTGCACCATTTGCGATTGTGGCGAAAGGGTTGCCCTGTGTGTATGTCATGTGCTCAGAGCATTGTGGGTGTTGCTGGACATTATGCGTTTGCGCCCTATGTTCCTCTGGGCACCTCTGATCTTGCTGTCCTCGTCCCTCTCCACCCGTATGGGCTCCCTGGGTGGGGGTGGCCATACTGCTGTTCATATTGATAATTATTCATTGGCCTGCTCCTACACTCCCGTGAGAAATCCCCCCCACCTCCCGCAATTCCAACAATTCCCTTGTCCCAACCTTGGGCCTAGGCCGCGATCTCTGCCATTCCCTCCGTACCCCGAACCACCACCTCTGTGCCCTCTGTACCCACCTCTTCCTCCCCGAGTGCTCCACACTTGCCACTGTGGTCCTCCATACTGCTCCTGTCCGTTCCACTGTCATTGCCCATTTCCCGCCGAATTGGCTGCCATTCTCCCTTGGATTGCCACTGACCCCTCGTCCTCCTCCGCTTCTCTATCTGTAGGGAATGCGGCTACAGCTGCTGCGACCTTCACCAGTTTCGTTTGTATTAATTTTGCCTTGTCTGCCAACCTTTTCTGTGCTATCTCCTTCTCCCTTTTCTTGATTCTTTTGCAGTGGTGTACAAGTGCTTTCTGAACTTCTTTTGGGAGCCCTCTCTTTATTATAAAGTAAAACAAAGATGTTGATTGATCCCAGACTGTGCACATTTCTGCTCCCCACATCTCCTGCACCCGTAAAATTGTTACGCTGGGTGGAAATTAGTGGGTAGGCTTCGCGTTCTGTTACGCTCACCCGGCTCCCACAGAGGCGTCGACCTGAACTGGACAGCTGCGGTCTCCACCAGAGTGACGCGTAGGGCCGATATGACGGACTGAACTGGCCCACATAGCTTCGTTTGCTTGGCCGGTAGGAATATTCTTCTGATGCTTTGAAAAGATGAGCTCTCCATCCTGCATTGAGCGCAGGGGCGCGTTGATAACCACTTGCTTCAGGGGCTCGAAGGAATTGGTGAGTTCCAGAACAATATTGACTCCGAAAAGTAAGTAGTTCGCAAGAGTTCACATGTCTGACTTTCACTTTTATCCGATTCCTTGCAGTTTGCAGCTTGACCCCAGCGAAGAGTTCCTCGTGGTAGATGACGAAGTTCAGGTAAGGATTTGGCTTATCCTACACAGTTCAATAAAATAAGGCCAGAATGTAACTTGTGGCTTGCTCACTTATTCAGGTGTGGAGAGAAAATATGAAGTTTGGGGAATAATGCCTACGTCGGTAAAATTAGGTAAGTCTATTGTGGTGAGAAGAGTTCCCCTTGTTTGTCCCTTCGTCTCACCTTGTTGTCCTTTTGTTCCCCTTAGGGGCCGGGGTACGGCGAGGATGCAATGGAGACTGCGCCGACCCGTGAAGAGGAATAGTACCCCTGGCGGTAATCAGGTAGGTCTATGGGGGTAGTTACTATTGCCTCTGTTTATTCCCTTGGCTCACCTTTGTTGTTCTTGTGTTCCCCTTAGGTGCCGGAGTGCGGCGGGAACCTGCAGAAGGATGCGGTGGATCGTGAGGATGCTGCGAAGGCCGGTGAGTTCAGAGCGGTGCTGCAGCAGGCGAGGCGGCGCACGTAAAATGCTTCTTTCTTCAAGCTCGAAGGCGCAGTGGATCTGAAATTCAGGTAAGGATCGAAGGTTTTGCTCTTATTCTAACCTCTTCTCCTTCTGTTCCTGCCTTTTTCTAGGAGCTGCAGACTTGAGGCGGGCGTGGCAGAAGACTGGATGCAGGCTTGCAGACACGGTGAGCGTTACGCTGCTGGATCCAGAATACCGCAAAGCATGTGCTGCTTTTCGGGCGTGGTTTAAATAGCCTCCAATGTAGTCCCAGGTAAGTATTCCTCCCCAGCCCCACCCGAGTAAAAAATAGTCCCTAGGTAAAATAGTCCCTTCCAAGCCTCATTTGGCTTGGAGCTCTGCAGCATGGTCTGCATCAGGTAAGCTTGCAGCATGGTCTGCATCAGGTAAGTTCTACTCTATGAGCCTGGCGCCTATGGCACCAGGACTGACTCTCCATATGAGCCTGGTGCCATAGGCGCCAGGACCGCACCCAAACAGCCCCTAGCAGGGGTTTTTGGGCTTGCTCAAAATAACTTGATGCCTGCTTCTGGGGTTGCTGGACCTGGTCTGGTTCCCCGGGGGTAGGCATCATGACAGCACTCCCCCCCAAGGCCCCTCCTAAAGTTGTTCTTCCCCGTGGTTTTGGTTTGTCTGGAATATTTCGGGGGAATCTTTTCACCAATCGAGGTGCATGCACGTGGTCACTAGGTTCCCAAGACCTTTCCTGTGACCCGTAACCCTTCCAGTCGATGAAATAAAAAAGTTTTGACTTCACCATCTTGGAGTCCAGGATGTTCTTAACTTCAAATTCGGGTTCCCCGTCTATAAGGATGGGGTCTGGTGGCTTGGTTAGTCTTGTCCCTGGTTGCACTGGCTTCAAAAGTGACACATGAAAGACGGGGTGAATTCGCATATTAGCAGGTAAGTCCAACTTGACGGCCACCGGGTTGATAATGGCCTTAATAGAGTAAGGTCCCAAATATCTAGGGTTAAAGGTCTGCGTTCCCTTGAGAGGTATGTGTTTTGTGGCCAACCATACTTGGTCCCCTATCTGGTACTGTGGAGTATCACTTCTATGCCGATCAGCATCTTTCTTATATTTCTCCTTCGCCTGTTTTAAATGTGCAGTTGCCTCCTTAAAGGCTTGTGTAATCGTAGCGTGTAGATGGTCCACTGCGGGCATTTCTAAGTGTTGGGGTGAGTCAAGGTCTGAGGTTCGAGGGTCGTGCCCATATAGGGTATAAAAGGGGCTTTGTCCAGTTCCAGAATGTACTGAATTGTTGTATGCAAATTCGGCACCCAAAGAATGTCCTTCCAATTACTCTCAGTCTGATGTAACATACAACTCAGGTATTGTTCAAGAGTCTGGTTGGTCCTCTCCGTTTGACCATCGGTCTGGGGGTGGTGACTGGTTGATAATCTCATGCCGATTTGCGCCAATTGACAACATTTCTTCCAGAAATGTGAAATGAATTGACTGCCCCGGTCAGAGACCAACACGGACGGAAATCCATGTATGCGAACAATGTTTTCGAGGAATTCTTTGGCCAGGATTGAGGCTGAAGGTAGTCCTTTTAAAGGAATAAAGTGGGCCATCTTGGAAAAAAGATCCACAATAACTAGAATGGTGTTAAACCCATTACAAGGAGGTAGATCGGTAATAAAGTCTAACGATAAGGTGTGCCATGGTGTAGGCGGAATGTCTAAAGGTTGTAAGAGTCCAGCTGTTTTTTTCTTTTGACTTGTTTTGGGCGCAAATGCCACAAGACATCACAAATGATTTAATATCCTTTCGCCAGGTGGGCCACCAGAATTGTCTTTTAATTTTAGCTTCAGTTTTTGCAATACCTGGGTGCCCCTCCATTAGGGTATCATGATAACGGGAAATGACTAACTCTTGTAGTTCCTTGTGTGGCAGAAATAGCCGCCCTTGGTAGTAAGGCAGATCATTGGTGACAGAGTAGTCCCGGCCTTTCTTTACCCAGTCCTGCAGGGCTTTAGGATCAAAGAGTTGCTGGATCTTTACCTGAATGTCCTCTAGTGTCTGTAGAGTAGTCATGCCAAGAATCCTTTGTTCAGAAATTATAGGTACTGGTTCTGGGTTCACTTCTGCCTCTCCCATCCCTATTCGGGATAAGGCGTCTGCTTTACCATTCTTACAACCTGGTCGATAGGTTATCACGAAATCGAACTCGGCAAAGAACAATGCCCATCGGAGTTGACGTGACGATTGGGCCTTGGCTGTTTTTAAATACTGTAAGTTCCGGTGATCGGTGATCACAGTAATGGTATGCCTGGCACCGAGAAGATAGTGCCGCCAAGCCTTGAAGGTGGATTTAATGGCTAATAAGTCCTTGTCAGTAACCGCATAGTTTAACTCGGGTGCCGAGAACTTTCTGGACCAAAATGCTACTGGGTGAAGCTGGCCAGTTTCAGGGTCCTTTTGAGAAAGGACAGCTCCCATGGCTAGACTGGATGCATCAGTTTCCACAATGTATGGAAGTTCATGGCGCGGGTGCTTTAACACAGGTGCAGACGTGAATTTCACTTTCAGCTCTTGGAAGGCATTTTCAGCTTCTTCAGTCCATATAAAGCGTTTATTTTTTCGCAAGAGTGCTGTGATGGGATGTACGACATGTGAAAAATCTGGGATGAATCTGCGGTACAAATTGGCAAAGGCGAGCATGTTTTGTACTCCTTTAACTGAACTTGGTGATGGCCACTTAAGGATTGCGTCCACCTTTCGTGAGTCCATTCGGACTCCCTTTGGGGTCAGGATAAACCCAAGGAATTCAACTTCTGTGGCATGAAAAACGCATTTTTCTAGTTTTGCATATAGTTTGTGCTGGCGCAATTTCTCAAGGACTGCTCGGGCGTGCTTCACATGGTCAGATTCTGAAGAGGAGTATACTAGAATATCATTGATATACACGACAACACAAACGTCAATGAGTTCACGAAGGACATCGTTCATGAAGAATTGGAAGGCTGCTGGTGCATTGCACAACCCGAAAGGCATCACCTGGTATTCGAATAATCCATACTTAGTGCGGAAAGCAGTCTTCCATTCGTCGCCCTCTTTTACACGTACCAGATGGTATGCCCCCCGGAGATCTAATTTAGTGTATATACAAGCGTCCTTCACTTGGTCTAGTAGTTCAGGGATCAGAGGCAACGGGTATCGGTTATTAACAGTTATCTGGTTCAATGCACGGTAGTCTATGCACGTTCTGAGGTCACCTTCCTTTTTGGGTACGAAGAACAAAGCTAAAGATGCAGGGGACTTGGATGGGCGAATAAAGCCATTGGCAAGGTACTGGTCTAAGTATTGTCGTAGGTGAAGGTTCTCAGGTTCCGTAAGGGCATAGATCCTGCTACAAGGGGGTTGTGCACTGGGTATGAGATCAATTTGATAATCGTACGATCTGTGAGGAGGTAAGGTGTTTGCATGTTCCTTTTGGAAGACATCCTGGAATTCTTGGTATTCTGGAGGTAGTTGCATGACTGCTGTGGTTACTGTGGCCAGGCCTGCGTTCTGATGTTTCTTTGGGTAACAGGTTTGTGCACAATCCGGGAAGGTTATTCTCTTCTCTCGCCAATCAATACAAGGATTATGTGTTTCCAATCAAGGTATCCCCAGTATTATTTGGAACTGTGGGGCTTTGATTAGATCAAACACAATAGTCTCTTGATGCCTATCCTGACCCAATAGTCTCATCTCTGCGGTGGAATGAGTTACAGGCCCAGAGGAAATTTCAGTTCCATTGACTGTGGTGATGACATCTGAGGTGGTTTTTGGCAGAGAGGTAGATTCATCCTGGAAGCCAATTCAAAGTCCACATAGTTTCCTATGGCCCCGCTATCAATGTATGCCCTTACTGCGTGCATACGCGATGGCTGCCCTGGATCTACGAGGACCATCGGTATGATGAAATGCGAGGTCTGAGTATCCTTCTTCAAGCTCGGCAAGCGGACATGTACGCTTGTCGGGCGTGGTCGTTTCTCGAGTCTGACTCCATATGGCTTTTATCAGCAGCTCCTACCACCTTCTTGGGTGGTTTTACAGGGCAATCCCGTAGAAAATGTCCAAAAGTTCCACAATATAGACACAATTGCATTTGCCGTCTCCTTTCTATTTCCTTCTGGGTTAAGGGTCCTTTAACACCTCCGATTTGCATTGGTTCTGAATCATCTGCTCCTTTGGGGTTAGCGTGGGTTTTGACCAACACCCGATTCTCAAACTTGGCTCGATCAGCCTTTCTGTTCTGAAGTCTGTGATCTGACTGGACCACTAAGTCTATATATTCAGCGCAGTCTTGAGGTGGGTTCACGACTTGAGCCAAGACATCCTTGAGTTCTCCTCGAAGCCCTCGATGAAATAACGTGATTGTTTTACCTCAGGCCATCCAGTTTCCACTATTAACCTATTAAAGGTCGCTATGTAGGATAGAAGGTCCTGGTTACCCTGTCGTAGGGACAAAAGTTCGTTATCCAGGGCCTGTCCTTGGGAGTGCCGGGCAAATAGTCTTTCCATGCTAGTTTGAAAGCCCTGAAAATCCGGAAGAATTGGGTCATCCTGAGTAACTAGTGGAATTGACCTATCAGCTGTACTGCCGCTGAGATATGACAATACAAAGGCTACCTTGGCTTGATCGTTTGGGAAGGCTCCAGGTCTGCATAAAAAGTGCAAGCGGCATTGGTTCATAAACATGGCAAACCTTTTGTGATCTCCGGCAAAGCGTTCGGGTGGGGCTAATGGAATATGTCCTGGTAGGTTTATTTGCACAGGGTTACTCGATAACACAGGAGCTGGATTTCCCCCAGAACCAGGTAGGGGTGCTTGTCCAGCCTGGCTTTGCAATAGTTGCCTAGCAAGGTCATCAGTTTGCTCCTTTGACAAAATCAGTTCTCTCCTAAGAGCATTGGTTTCTTGACGGGCGGAATGCACTTCAACCCTCAGTTCCCCTAGTAATTGGGCCAATTGGTCAGTCTCTGAGGTATCCATAACGGCCGGGTGGGAATTTGTGGGTAGGCTTCGCGTTCTGTTACGCTCACCTGGCTCCCACAGAGGCGTCGACCTGAACTGGACAGCTATGGTCTCCACCAGAGTGACGCTTAGGGCCAAGATGACGGACTGGACTGGCCCACCTAGCTTCGTTCGCTTGGCCCGTAGGAATATTCCTCTGATGGTTTGAAAAGATGAGCTCTCCATCCTGCATTGAGCGCAGGGGCGCATTGATAACCAGTTGCTTCACTCACTAGAAGGAATTGGTGAGTTCCAGAACAATATTGACTCCGAAAAGTAAGTAGTTCATAAGAGTTCACATGTCTGACTTTCACTGTTGACCGATTCCTTGCAGTTTGCAGCTTGACCCCAGCGAAGAGTTCCTCGTGGTAGCTGACGAAGTTCAGATAAGGATTTGGCTTATCCTACACAGTTCAATAAAATAAGGCCAGAATGTAACCTGTGGCTTGCTCCCTTATTCAGGTGTGGAGAGAAAATATGAAGTTCGGGGAATAATGCCTCCGGCGGTAAAATTAGGTAAGTCTATTGTGGTGAGAAGAGTTCCCCTTGTTTGTCCCTTCGTCTCACCTTGTCCTTTTGTTCCCCTTCGGGGCCAGGGTATGGCGAGGGTGCAATGGAGACTGCGCCGACCCGTGAAGAGGAATAGTACCCCCGGCGGTAATCAGGTAAGTCTATGGGGATAGTTACTATTGCCTCTGTTTATTCCCTTGGCTCACCTTTGCTGTTCTTGTGTTCCCCTTAGGTGCCAGAGTGCGGCGGGAACGTGCAGAAGGATGCAGTGGATCGTGAGGATGCTGCGAAGGCCGTGAGTTCAGCACGGCGCTGCAGCAGCCGAGGCGGCGCGCATAAAATGCTTCTTTCTTCCAGCTCAAAGGTGCGGTGGATCCGGAATTCAGGTAAGGATCGAAGGTTTTGCTCTTATTCTAACCTCTTCTCCTTCTGTTCCTCCCTTTTTCTAGGAGCTGCAGACTCAAGGCGGGCGTGGCAGAAGACTGGATGCAGGCTTGCAGACACGGTGAGCGTTACGCTGCTGGATGCAGAATAACGCAAAGCGTGTGCTGCTCTTCGGGTGTGGTTTAAATAGCCTCCAAAGTAGTCCCAGGTAAGTATTCATCCCCAGCCCCACCCGAGTAAAAAATAGTCCCTAGGTAAAATAGTCCCTTCCAAGCCTCATTTGGCTTGGAGCTCTGCAGCATGGTCTGCATCAGGTAAGCTTGCAGCATGCTCTGCATCAGGTAAGTTCTACTCTATGAGCCTGGCGCCTATGGTGCCAGGACTGACTCTCCATATGAGCCTGGTGCCATAGACACCAGGACCGCACCCAAACAGCCCCTAGCAGGGGTTTTTGGGCTTGCTCAAAATAACTTGATGCCTGCTTCCGGGGTTGCTGGACCTGGTCTAGTTCCCCGGGGGTAGGCATCATGACAAAAATGAAACCCATGGCATCTTCCCCATCATTCATTGTACATTGCATTACTGACTGCAAATCTGGTGTGTCTGGGAAGGTGTCTCTCAAGGGATCCCAGATTCTTGCGTGTAATGTATTGAAAGAGGCACCGTCATGGCGGTCACAATCTAATGTTATTCCTGGGAATCCGGCCTTTGCTCAAACCCTGTCGGCTTGATCACCCACTGCAGATACCAACAAACGTTTAACATCACCAACAGCTAGTGGAACCCCTGCTGTGTGTTTCTCGAATGCAAATATCCATTTACTTGCTCCTCCCGACAGCGGGGGCAATGATTTCAACAAGTTGGCCTTATCCATCTGAGCCCAGGGTATGTAGTTTGGCCTCCCTCCTCCTCTGTGTATCAAGGGCAGCTGTAGCCTATTCATTGTTCCTTTCCCAATACCCACCTTTGATCCTTTCCTTCCTAATGCTGCCATTCTTCCCACTCTGCTCCTTAACCTCCCATTCCATTCTTCCTCCATAGCCCTCCCTAGGGGTGTTTCATCTAACCTCACTGGTGCCCCGCCTGCCGCGAACCCTATTCTCCTGCCTTCTAACACGTCTTCCTCTATGTCACACCACAACTCCTCCATACCTCCAGTGGCCATTCCTTCGTCCCCTGTGTTCCCCTCAGGTGTATGTTGTTCTAGCTCTATTATTCTGGTCGGCTCATCCTGTATCCGGAATAGTATCTCCCCCTTTTTCCACCCTTCTTCTATGGACCTGTCGGGCATCGGCACCCTCTGTGTTTGCTCAAACCTAGAAGTGCTCAATCCACTCTGGTCACATGCATTTCGTAGTCTCGACAATTCATTTCGGGCTAGTGATAATCTGGAATCTAAGTCTTCTGGGAATTTCTCAATGTCTATTGTCGGGGTACTCACTTGTCCACGTGTTCTAGGACAATCATATGGTGGGGGCACAGTGGGTTGCGACTACGGGAGTAGGTATAGACACATACACTGGGTCACTGTATCCCTCAGCGGGCACTGGTTTATTCAAAAGGGGATACAATTGCGTTACTTCTACTGGCCCTTCCTTTCCTTCACCCTTTTTTTTGCTTCCTTCTGTTGCCAGGGGAGTGGTACTCTGTTCTTGTGCTATTTCCTTTCTTTTGATCAGGGGCGCTTCTTCAAATAGCCTCCATAAGTCTAATATTTCCCATCTATTCTGCAATTGTTTCCCTTTGTACTTCACAAACAGGCATGTGGCCACCATGTCCAACACGCTTTTGTCAAACGACCCTCCTTGAGGCCATACCTAGGGTAGCCCTTCCCCCTTTAATTCTGTGACCTATTGGTCATGGTATTTTGTTATGCGTTCCGAATAGCCTGGTAAATTTTGGCAAATATGAGCCAGGGGTGTTTCAGCCCCCATGCTGTTCCCCTGTCTTTCACCCCCATTGTGTCACCTTACGTTGATCGGGGTACCTTGTGTGCACACTTCTAGTAATGACAGCTCTTAAACACTAATATATCTCTGTTACAACCTGTGTACTGAATTTCAAAAGGTCACACTTACAATGACCACTTTTCACCAAAGTCTGATACAACCAATTTATCACTTTGTCACAACATTGTAGTCACAAAAAGAGGCATAACATATTCAATACATGACGTCAATTTGACAAACGTTTTACTTACAACACATAATATATACATCCCTTTCCTTCCTTCACAGTTTTTTATTCAAAGGATCCCCTTTACCCTAACCTCTTTCACCCTCTAACCTTTAAAGTGTCGGAATCTCCCCTCATAGTTTTAGAAAAGATGAGACAGAATAAGCGTTTTTTAATTTATACACCGAGTCTTCTACTCACCAGAGACTTTTACTTATATTTTCCTTTGTTTCACTTATTCCCAGTACTAGCCAAGATAGCACTATGCGGTGCCGCCTTCTACCACCTTGAAGAGCTAGGTCCCCGTCTTCCTTTTTCACCTTGTAATCTCTTTAACTTATCCTAATGGCCATATGCAACAGAAAGAGAAAAGTATAAAAGCACCAGTCAGTTTACCCCTAAAAGAGCCCCTTTTTGCTTAGCTTAACCTTGTACACTCGTATCTATATCAGACTCCTTTTAATGTCGCTCGCACTTATTACTCATGTGCCCGTCTTGATCTGAGACCCTCAGGACCCGGTCCGTCCAGGCGGTGCTGCCCCACGCTCAATGGCCGGCGAGCGGTACTGTTTTCTTTTTAAATGGGACCCATACCCTCTCACCCTACTGCGTGCGCACGTCTGAGCGTACCAGTTGCCGTAGGCGGGCAGCTCTCTTGAGGGGGCATGCCGTGCGTCTTTGCTGTGGCCCGGGACGTCTCGTGCCAAAAGGGAACAAAAGAATGCTATTGTGTCGGGGTCACCACTTGAACGTGAGCGTCCCCCAAAAGGCCGTTAAACTCAACAGTCAGAGCTAATAATGGACACACCACAGCAGGGAATGAGACCAAGACCAAGTGCGGGTGAGATATAAAAGGCTTTATCTAAATCGATATAGGGCATGCAAAGGACTCTGCAAACTCCGAGAGCGCTCTGTCTGACATTAGCAAAGACAGTCATATTTATTACAAAAATACGTCATGGATGAGGTAAGCTATAGGGGGCACATAATCATGGGGATTGGATGGCGAAGACTAGCTACTATGTACAATATAGGTGCAGCGATCCACGATTGGCGGAGATCCATGTGGTGGCATTGTGGAGTGCTTGGGTCAGCTGGGCTCATCAGGGTGGAGTATCAGGTCACGAGTTGTCAATGTGGATACTTTGCTGCTGCACTAACATTTTGCCCTTGTGGCCACGCATACACATTCATCACTAAACTCTATGTCAATTTAACATATAAATCCTACAACTCATTTGATCTAATACCATAAAACAGACAGAGAGGAACAGTGTACAACTCAGAACTTTCTAAATACATCATCATAAAACAGCTGTTAACAGAGGACCCAGTGTCATGAGTCCAGGTGTCGTACCAGGGGGCACGGGTTAGGGTACCTTTATCATTCTACTTTGTTAGATGTAGTGAGAGACAGCTTTAAGGTATGTTAGTACAAGAGTGAATAACTACCTCCATGGTCAGTCGAGGTTAGAGTGAACTGAAATACCATCGGGTCAGAGGGGCACATAGCTGGCACCTCAAGAGACGGCGGACGGTGGGGCTGCATTGCTCATAATTCTTCTTGACCAGGGCATGGCGGTACACAGTGGTGTTATGGTGGCATCAGGTATCAGGTATCAGGGGGGCATGGGGGAAGGTGAATACTTGGTGTGGGCTCAACAGGAATGCAGGGAGGTGTATCTGTATTATTCTAACATCAGTAAAGCAGGGACCTTCAGGCCCCAGCCAGGCCTTGGAGGGAGGAGGGTGGGAGTTGAATCTGCGGCTCGCTAGGAATGGGAGATAGCCTTGTAGTTTTTTCGTGGGCCTACATTTATCGAGTAACATGCACACCATTATAAAGAAGGAGAGCTCAGTCATGTCAGCACAATTGTGTGTCTACATCTATGCATGCATCTATAGCTCTACCAAATATTGCGTGTGCTTATGAGCATTATTTGAATTATGCTTCTTCATGGTTCATGAGCACTGAGTACAATAAGAAAGGCTTTTATTACCATCACATCATTCATAGTTCTTCATTGTGCTGCGGGGGCACATGGGGAAAGCTAGCATAAAACGTGAGGTAGAACCAAGTTGGTGTATACGTCTATATCAGGAGCAGGTTACAACGTTATACTTATGATCAGACTGATGTACATGCTCAAGGATAAAAAAACAATAACTTCAACCAACATTCCATTTGACAACAGGTGGGGCTTATTACTTTGTACGGCTCGTATATGTTAGAACACTTTAAAATCATATCATGCATGGGAATTTTATGCATTGCTTTTTAAACAGTGCACAGTAGCAATGACCGTTGATCAGTAATGACAGATTTGAATATACATATACTTGACAACTTTACATGTAGGTGTTCTGGGATGGGCAAGGGTCGTTCCATTCTAATATGAACATCCATTTTAATGTGAACAATCACCATTATGAGTTTTGAGCCTCCTCGCAAATGGCTTAGCAGCATGGACAGAACTGGGTGGCACACGGGTTTAACATTCATGTCTGGTGCTTCAAACGGGGAACAGGGCTGGGGGTTATGCACAACATATATCATGGGTGTGGGGGTCTGCGGGAGGTCAAGGCATGTTGCATAGGGACAGCTTTGTTTTTTCCCAGACCTCAACTTAAGGTCCGGTCACCGCCAGGGCAGTGATGTACTGCAGAAGGTAAATGATACAGCATTTGTTCTGTTTCTTGTTCGCGCCTAGTTGCTCGTGAGAACAGGCCTTCAGTGGAGCCGCCGTGGGGAGGAGGCTGGGGGAAGTGCGGGCTCGCTGTGTGCGGTCAAGTGGGGGAGAGCTGCAGCTCTGCAGGCTGCTTGTTCCAGGGAGGCCTGAGTTGGTGTACTCAAAATGGAGTCTAAGTGTATTAAAAAATGGAGTCTATACCCTACTACAAGGTGAGCCGTGCAGCCTCATGCGACAGTCCGCAACCATCCTGCATCCCGGGCCCAGGTGCATGGGTGGCTGCAGACGAGTCATAAACCTCACATAGGAGAGGAGTGTAGGGTGAGGGGGGCCCTAAAGACCTTTCCTCCCATACACATCACAGTGGCTGAGGGCAGAGAGGAGGTGGCCAAGAGAAAAAGACAGAGACATGAACACCTGTAAAAGAAGCAGCCTGGTCAGATTGCCTGGAAGGAATATACATGGAAACGTAGCACATGTAGTGGGTGAGGAAGGACAAAAGTGGGTGATAGAGAAGGGCAGACTGACAAAGCAAGGCCACTGGTGAAAGGTCAATAAGCACCTTCACATCAAAGAAAACATGCACAACCCACCATGGCATGCAAAGCAGAAAGACACCCATGGCCACAACATCCCCGCAAAGAATTGCCTATAACCACATACCCATGCCCTGCACCAACCACCAACCCCCCTGGTTGGACATCATAGTAAATGGACCTCAGAACAATATGCAGCTGTTCACTCACCCTCCAACATCCCACAAACCCTGTGCGAGACAGTACCAGTAAGTGTGCTTGGATCCCAGGGTGTACAGGCAACACCTACATGGACCACAGATGAACACAAGCTTGGAGGAGTGGACGATGTACCATATGCATGGGCCACAATGTGCATATGCACAGTGCTGGATTAGATCGAAAAGTAATGTAAAAAAGTAATGTAATACATACTTGTCAACATTCTGTGACCAGAAATCTGTAGGATTCTTGAAGGTACAAAAATAGTAATTACTTCATAATCCCTCCATATTCACAGTTTAGCAATCCCTTCATATTCACATGTTAGCAATCCCTGCATATTCACAGTTTGACAATCCCTTCATATTCACATGTTAGCAATCCCTGCATATTCACAGTTTGACAATCCCTTCATATTCACATGTTAGCAATCCCTGCATATTCACAGTTTGACAATCCCTTCATATTCACATGTTAGCAATCCCTGCATATTCACAGTTTAGCAATCCCTTCATATTCACATGTTAGCAATCCCTGCATATTCACAGTTTGACAAATCCCAGTAAACCTCTGTTTGCCAGTATGAAAAACTGTGTATGCTTCCAGTTTGACAATCCCAGTGTAATTCCTGTTGACCAACCTCAGTTTTCCCCCAGTTGTCAGTCCCAGCCTCGTGCCTCTTTGCAATACCACTGTATCCTTCTAGTCCGTGCAAAGGCAGTATATTTTCAATATGACTATCTAAGTGTAGTGCAGGTTTCCCCAGCCTCACTATCTTCCAAGATTGAACACCCCCAGCATATTTCCAGTTTATCCAATTTCAGAGTAATTCCCGTTTAACAATATCTATGTGCTCCTAGTTTTCAATGTGCACATATACTAATAGTGTGACATGGTAGCTTGCACAGTTACAGCATTTTCCCAACTCCAGTATAGTCACTTATTGTTCAATCCCAAAAAGGTCCCAGTCTGACAAACCCTGTATTCTCCTAGTTTGAAAAGCCAACTGTATTCCCAATGTGACCACCCACTTTATCACCAGGTTGACACACATAATATTTCCCTAGTTTCCAATATCCTACTATTCTCCTGCATTGCACAATGCTGGATATCCTGCAACTCTCCTGTGTTGCACAATGCTGGATATCCTGCAATTCTCCTGCATTGCACAATGCTGGATATCCTGCAATTCACCTGCGTTGCACAATGCTGGATATCCTACTATTCTCCTGTGTTGCACAATGATGGATATCCTCTAATTCTCCTGCGTTGCACAATGCTGGATATCCTACTATTCTCCTGCGTTGCACAATGATGGATATCCTGCTATTCTCCTGCGTTGCACAATGTTAGATATTTTGCCATTCTCCTGTGTTGCACAATGCTGGATATCCTGCCATTTTCCTGCGTTGCACAATGCTGGATATCCTGCTATTCTCCTGCGTTGCACAATGCTGGTATTTTTAAAGGATTGATCTAGTATAATCTCTGTTTGTCCACCTTAGGAACAGCCCCTGTTTATAGAACGCAGATGCATTCCCAATTTATCCAACCCCAGTATATTCCCAGTTTGACAATCCCAGTGTATTCCTATTTTGAAATCCCAGTAAATTCTCAATTTGGAAACCTCAGTACATTAACTGAAACCCTTGGTACAGTCAAAGTCTCAACAATCCCATTGCATTTCAGCTTCCCCACCCCACAACAATGGCAACTGCAACTCCAGCTCTGTGTCAGTCACTTGCTCCGGCTGACAGGTCTCCTCTCTGAGGGACTGTAAGATCAGAGTATTGGAGCCCTTGTCGGACATTCAGATCAGAGTCTCACCAGTAGCGTTCAATCGGTCATCATCCTGCAAAACCAGTGCAGCTCCAGGCAGACTCAAGCAGCACCACCTGAGGTGTGTCCTCTGTCAGGCCCGCTGATAACATGCTTCCAGGCCCTGGCAAGACCCCAGTTACGGAATAGCGAATGCCACTAAAGGGTGATGATGGTTATGATGGATCGCTTCTCCCACCTGGCACACAGACTTCTGCAGTGGCTACGGAGTCACAAGCACCCAACTGGACAGCCTCGCATTGCATTGTGCTTGGTGCAGTTAAGCAGCGTTTCTTTTATAACATTCATTCCCCTCCCACAGCACGTGCCTCCACGCTGAAGGTCCTTCGGCAGATGCTCGTGCAGTCCTGTTTCTGTCTTTGCCTTCTGGGTTGTGCGGTCCTGTATTCATAATGGGAAAGGAAACAAACCAGTAAAACCAGACCTGGATCAGCATCTCCAGGATTACATGGGGCATCATGCCCTTTATAGTCTATTAGTTGAGCTTTTATTAATTTCTAGAGCACATTTTCCTGGGGTCATTGTCAAGCTAATCTGCAAGACTCATCCAGCCTAGGCAAAGCTAGCTTTTAAGATGTCGCATGTCAGGCATAGGTTGGTCCTCTAAGCCTGTTGTCTTTTGCCATTCAGGGACTAATATTCCGTGAATGTATAAACCGAAAAGTAACATTATAAGTGCAAGAATTCAAAGCGGCCTGGGTGAGCTTTGCGCGACTATCATGGGGCAAGTGGAAAGCCCTTCCTATGGCACTTCGTCAATGCTTGTCCATCACGTCTCCTAGTATTTGATCCTCTAAGGTTTACAGTAAAGTTTCCCCTCAGAGCTTTAATTGCCCGGTGTCCATTGCCTTCATCTCTTCAGAAAAACAGTTTATGCAAATGTATCACGGTTTTGGATGTGTCCTGTGATCTGTTGGTATTTCTTTTTCTGGGACCTTCCTTTTTTAAGGGGGGGGGGGGTAATAAATCATAATAAAATAATTGCAGTGAGCTGTCACAGAGGGCCTCAATAGTCCACAGACAAACACAATAGGCTTATCATGCTTTATTGAATTTTCAAATCATTATGTCGGGGAGACAGAGACAAATAAGACAAAGGGGGACCCTATGGGTCTCTCGATGTCCATGTGGGCTTCCTCTACCATAGGACAGGCATCGTGAGCCCCCATGACAGCCTTGGTGTATCCGCAACCAAGGAAACCCCCACTGTCTTTGTCTTCCGTATTCTGGAAAACCTAAAGATTGTGCCCTTCTCTGCCTAACTCCCTCGGGCAATCTCTAAATGATCCTCTCCCTTTGGTCAGCAGACTGATTGCACCAGGGTTTCTTAACTAGTCCCGCCCCTCACACCTTCGCTTTCTCTCTCTTTCTGCCTCTCTTTCTCTTTCTATATCTATCTCCACTTTCCCCCTCTGCAAAATGCCTCCTCTCCCTCTCTCATGCTGTACCTATTTGCTTCTCCCCTCTCTTCTCTCCCTTACCCCTCTCCTTCTATCTGCTCCCCTCTCGTCCTCCCACACCTCCATCATCCTCAAACTACCTTCGCCTCTCGTCTGTCCCATCCCGCTTTCCTCTCTCTCTACCTGCACCACTCGCTCCTCCCCCTCAAAAACCCCTCTCTACTCCTCTATCTCTCGATCGTACACACTCTTTCTGCCTTTCCATCCCAACGACCTTCCTGCTGATTCACAGGGTCCCTCACCACTACTTCCACTACTGCCTTGCACACACTCCATACCTCTCTGCCGCACACTGTCTCTCTATCACTTCCACTCACTCTCAGTCCCTCTCAAAATTTGCTACACTTCTCTCCCTCTCTCTCTATGTATCTATCTCACCTTTCACACTCCCCTCAACATTCTACACTCAACAGGAATATCTCTCTCCTACACACAATACTGAACACCAGGGTCTGGAGCCCTTTAAGACGAGGTAGCAATACATAGAGCTGGATGGGAATGCAGAACTTACTCATACATCAATAATCAAACAGACTCAGGAAGTAGGCAAAACTTAGTACTGTTTTATTTGCAATTATTAAGTTACAACGGACATCAACGGACTTTGCACAGTACGATCTCAACACATCACATAAAAACATTACTTTTATGGTAAAATTCGTCATCATTGATGTCACACTACGTGGCAAACTACAAAAACCTACTTGGGGATACCATAGGCTTACAGGGAACATCCAAGTATACATTCCATACTGACGGGGGTTGTGATTGGGTCTTTAACATCATGTGGACAACTAAGCCCTCCTCTAGTGAAAGTCATCTTCATCGTCACAAAATACACAATGATTCATTGGCTACACAAACTGTAGGGCACGCTTGCACCTTTCTGGAATATTCAATTTTCTAGCAGCACGCAAGCTGGTTACCCCAGGTGCTGAGAGGGTCGGCCTGGTCATGCCTCCCCACCCAATTAGACCAACATCTATAATCACTTTTGCGGTCTGCCATTCAATTAAGGCTTTGAACTTGGCCTTGCAGACGCTCTCTGTGCCTGAGAATAAAAGGGAGTGTGGCATGGTCTCATCTTCTGGTTCAGTGTAGCTCGACCCAAAGTCTATTTTCATCAGACCATGTGACTGGAGACCACGTTTTCAAGCTCTTTGTTGCATATAATACTATTAAATGATGAACTCTTGACTGCTTCAGTGTTTTTTCATCCCACCTCAATCAGAAGTTTGTTTCTTTCTCACGTTCATGTAGCTTCTTGACAGACAACCAGGCTCACGGTGGCCTCGACTCTTTGTGCTGGGCCAGCCTTTCTTGATTTCTCCCGCCATTAGCTATTTTCCAACTGCGCCACACTCAAGCCCTTTCCATTCACGGGGTTCAAGTCTTGCTAAAGTGCATCGTGGAATATTCAGATTCTATATATTCCTATGCATATACATTGGCGCATCGCCGCAATCTATTCACTACGTAGCCAGCCTCAGGATTATTTCATCGACTTGTTTTTAGAGCATCTGTACATGTGTAAAATGACTTTGCATTTTCTCCAGCGTTTCTTTGCACAAGCATCTTCATTTCCTTCCCAAAACGTTGCTTATCTTCGACACCGCTTCTTCAGATCTTATAGAAGGTTTATGTTCTTTCGTCCTTCGTGACTTTTCTAGGTGCATCAGTTTTGCTTTTCATGACGTCACCAAACCTCTTTCTCATCCATTTTCACACTTCTTCCAGGACTTTGTCCAGAAGACCATCATATAGGGTTTTCTCAATGGATATCTTGTTTCAAGAATTCTTTGCGGTACAGGCATTCTCACTGTTGCTGCACGTGTCACGATTTCCGTTTCCCAACATATAGGCAACATGGTGGCGGAGCTTCTGGTAGGGGATTTTGGCTCTTCCTGTACAATACCTTACCTGCCCTTTATCAGAACAGCGCCACATTCTCCTCAGCACTCCATTCCACGGTCTGCATTCCACATGGTCTCTTGGTCCACACCAGCTCCACCTGACCTCAGCCGCACAGTTTCCAATCACCTCTCTGCTGTCTTGGCCTGTATAGCTCAGCCTTCCCTCATATAGTATTCTTCTTGGCTCCCATTTGTCTCCCTGGTCACATGCTCTCTTTGGCCGATCTCTGGCTAAACTATTGCTCTGTGAGTTGGGACTTCCTCTGGAAGTCTTTAAGAAGGCATTTAGTCTGGCCCCCTTTTCAATCTCCATTTGTGTGTTTGCAGCCATGTTCTGAGGCTGCTCATTTTCCTTGTGGTTATCTTCATGTGCTAGCGAGTTTTCCTTCCATCTGGGTTTGGGGAGGATTCCTGTGGCACCCCTGCTCCACTGCAGTTCCTTCTCACCATCAGATCTTTTTGTTTACTTCACTATGCCCCTTGGGTATGTATGCGGTTGGTGGTTTGGGTGTTTCGTCTCAATTGGGCAGGGACAATCCGAGTTCATTCAATTTCTGATTTTGTTTCCACTCCCGCTGACCAATTCCAGGGTTTCTTGGTTGCACCCAGATGCATTCTGGATGCTGTGGTTCTGAAAAAGACAAAAGATAACTCTGGCAAGAAAAGAGGCTGAAAGGCATTGTGGAAAGGACAGTGGTGTCATTAGTCATATCATACACACTCTGGGGAGGCTGGGACTGCAGCCCCCTCAACCCGCTCACCATGACTCTGGGTAGGATCGGCTCTTGTATACAACCTGGTAGGTTGCCCACACCATGTTGGTAGGGGCTGTACACCCATGACAGGGTGATTAGCCTGTCATAGAGCACACAATACTAGTCACTAATTATGCAAACCATGTATGAGTTTAAAATAATCTATCTTGCTTCATCTAATCCAGTTTTCTCCTCAAGGTTTTTCTCCTCTTTCACCCTTTTTTGTTTCATTCTTCCTCTTCTGGAAAGGTTGCCACCATTTCCCCTTTCATTCCCTCCCACACCATTACCCTAATTATACCTTTCCCTTACTCCCACGTCGCTGAATATATATATTTTATAATCCCATTTCCAAATCAGGGAGTTTTGCTCCTTTTTGTTGACCCACATTTGATGAAAAAAACATGTTTCCACTGAAATGCAGTGATATCATTTTACTTTTCAGCAGGGAGTAGTGGTAAGAAATGTTGTGGCCAGTGACAAACGGGCTTCACAAACCCATCACTGAATGAGCATCCTGGGGCAGTGCCATCTGTCACAAAACATGTGTAGACTATCTAAATGACATAATGGGCCTCATTATGACAGTGGCGGCCACGGAATGAACGGTGCCGGTAAGGGACCGGCACTGATCATTCCGGCCCGCCACATTACGAGTTCTGCAGCGGGTCCCGCTCTGGACGCCTGGTCAGACCAGACGTGCAGAGCGGGACCCGCTAGGAGACCAGGATGTTAACAACGGGCCCACACCAGGATGTTAACAACGGGCCCGTCATTAACGGGCCCGTTGTTAGCATCCTCCCCATTCCCATTGAGCCCTATGGGGGCTGAAATGGGAATGGGGATGTACCGGTCTGGGTCCCGCGAAAGGGAATTACCGGGCCCGCCAAGGTCGGAATGGCCCGGTAAGTCCCATTTTGCGGGACCCGGACCTGGTACCCGGTATGGGGGTAGCCATGCTCGTGATGAGGCCCAATGTGTCTTAAAACTCGGTGTTTGGGATGAGTACTCTTTGTACGAAAACAATGTGACACCACTCCGTAAACACCTATGCATGATTAAAATGATGCTTACAGACTCGTGTTATGCATTCCGCACAAGCCATGCATCTTTGGATGTACGTGTGTAGAGCCTATGCAGAAGGGCGGAGCTGCAGCCAGTCCTCTCTAGCACAGTTTAGAGGGCACAGGGGGCCCCTTATTCTGCAGCCTCAAGCTCCCCGTAATTGAATACAGTAAGGCTTATTATTGCAAAATACGGGTGACCTTTGCTGCCTATGTTGGCGGATGCCTACAGCTGGTGCAAAAACCCGAGCAGGCCAGTATTGTAACAGGGGAGTAATGCCAATAAACTGGCAGATAATATGAGAATAAACGTGCCTGTGATTAAAAAAAAAAAGAATGGGTGCCCTCTCAAACAGTAAAATACAACGTTAGTTAAACAAAGCAATTAATAGTTTAAATGCGCAGTGCAGGCATTATTGATAGCCCTGCTCTGTGGAAGGCAGTGACGGCGCCCAGGTGTTCCAGATAGTCATAAATTGCGAAGATTTTATTGGGCACTAAAGCGCAGCCCTGGCGCCGTTAACTGTTGGAGGTGTGTGCTGCGCTGATGGGCTGTCACCACCAGTAGAGGTGAGTGGAGGCAGAGGTGGTGTTCCTGCCCCCAGGGCAGCCGTTTATTTGGTGTTAGGTGGGTGGCATGATACTTTTTGTTTTTTGCTCTTTTTATTGACATTTCGCAAACAGCACAGATAAGGGAATTAAAACGGAACATAACACACACTTGAAAAGAGCAAGACAGCAGCACCTGCTGTGACGAATGGGCACCAGTGGTCCAGGGCTGTATATCGGTTTCTAAACCATCAATCAGCCCCACACCTCTAGGACACCAGAAGGGATCCGAACAGATAGGAAACAAAATTAAATTATAAACCTCCTTGTCCAGTGGTCGAAGTGTACAAAAAGAAGTAGGAGAACTATGTTCCCTGATGGCCTGCACCCACTCCCCACAAACCCCATCACCACGCCCCCTCCCACACACAATACAAACCCCCAAACACTTGCACCTGCTGTTTAATGGAACGTATAGTGAAGTGCACTGAAAGTGCAATCTGCAACGTCTTCCTACACTTTTTAAAAATAAAATAAAAGTATAGGAGCTGTAAAACGTAATTTTAAAAAGTAGTGGAGCACCGCTCCTGACCACTCCTGCTCACTTCGACCACTGTCCTTGTCCAATTTTGGTAACGTGGACAGAGCGGCAGGCTTATCTCCACAAGGTTGTGGATCGTTGGTTAGTTACAACACAGTGCTGCGAAAATACAATTATTGCCCAATGATAAAAAGGACTGTACAGTCAAGATTGTATATAAATGTCGACTTTATTATTCTTACAACAGACAGTTCTAGCACACTACAAAATACAACCCATCCTGTAAAGGAACACAGAGGACAGACAGTTTCATGAAGGAAAGAGATGCACTCTTGATACTGACAGGAGGGTAATCAGTAAAGCAATCAGTCTTAACTTTTCAAGGGCATTTGGTTTGAGCACCAAGTGAGCAAGGGGTTGTAAATGTCACTTGGGGCATTCAGAGAAGGACCAGAGGAACAGAACCACAATGTACCTGGTGCTTGAGTCGATGATCTTGAGGCTCGACGGGGTAGAGTCAGTTCCTAGGCGATTTGCAGCTTCTGCAACAGAGTTCAAGATGAGAGACCGCTGCGGGCGTCAGGAGGCAGGCAGTTCAGCAAGCAAGGCTGGATGGACTCCTGGAGGCTTGCCTACACAGCGGCTCAGGGTCAAGAATCCTCTCTATGCTGGTTGGCGGATCTGGAACGCTGGTCGTGGTGTCTCGGACGGCTTATGTGACTGCAGCGTGACAACAGTCAGTGGTGCAGCCAGTCGCAGTTCGAGTGCTCGACTGCCTCGAACATGTCTTTAAAAGATGTATGCTGGTTGAAGCTTGGCACTCCACCCAGCTTCTTCACAGGGTTCGTGGAGTCCTTTCAAGACGAACGGCCCAAAGCTGAGGAGAGTGCTTGCAGGCTAGAGCCTTGTCCTTTGTTCAGAGACTCTCTGGCACTTCCTCCCTAGGAAGCTTGCTGGCATAACCTAGCAGGGTGCGGTGTGTGCTGGCTGGGTACTGGTTCTGGAGCTGCTGTATGGGTCCTCTGATTCTGGTAACTCCCTCTGTTCCCTGGGAGATGTTTAGGGGAGGGATCTTGCTTCCCTCCAGGAAATCCTGGCCTGCCATCACTGGCAGAAGATGTAACGTAAACTGTACCTTCAGCCAGGGACCAAATGAGTCCTTCTTACTCCTTTCGAAGTTGTCGGATGATCTGCTAAGTGAGGGGCTCAGCCCTCTTTTAAAGCCAAATGGGCCCCAGTAATTGGTGCAGACTAAGCCTACCATAAGGAACCAATCCGGGGTCCCCGCCAACAATCTTCTGTTATGCGTGAGGTCAGGTTAGAGTGCTTTGCAACGGGAAAGGTAAGAGGTGACAACATGTACTCCTAAATCCCACCCATCTTCCTGTCTGTTGTAGATCAAAATGTCTCTCTGGTTAACTGAGCCCTCTGTGGTGCTTGATGAAAGCTCAAGTCTCCCTCAAAGTTTGTAGTGAGAACAGACATCTGCTGTCTCCCTCAAATCACATAATTTGTCCCTCTGAAAGGTAGTTTACCTACTGTAAACAGTTGTCCCAGACATGACATTCACTGCCCTTCATACAGAGGGGTGGGAAGAACTAGCTTCAAGGTAACACATTGCATATCAGAGATGTGTTAATTTTCCTGCCCATTGTTAAGTCCTGTGACCAGGCCTATTCGTAGGCCTGCTTCAATTAACTCTCATCAGTATACACCGCCACCACACAGAACTTAGACAATAGAACAGGGTGGATCCATGGACCCTTTAATATTTTAATTAGGCAGGCCATGGCCAGATGAAGGTGTTGCCGTCCCCCTTCTTGTGATGCTTTGATGTACCTGTGGCTGTCACATTCCAGCTGAACATGATAGGGGAGGACGGTGCTTGAAGGCTGTGTCCTCCCGTAGTACACGTGACTATGGGTTTCATGTGGTGAGCAGGGAAAATGTGTGCAGAATGGTCTCACACATTTTCGGAGATTGAACTCCCATCATCAAGAAAGCCCAGGTGATTGTACACTCCCTGTGTGGATGGTCGAATTCCTCACACCTTCTCAAACCCCACCATGCAATAAAATTATCCACGGTCAGGAAAAAAGGAGATAATAACATTCACATTCATATGTGGGACTGGGTTCCAGGGCCTTCGGCGATGTAACTCCTAATGGATAATAGATAGGCTACGTAGGCTTCCCATATGTCCTTTGGACTTGATGCCGGGTGCGCATCAATTCCATATTCCACTTCAATGTCATGAGAATATAAAATGTCAGTTTTCCATTGTTCATAGTCGGGGGGCGTCCTCTCCCCTATAGCATGGCCACCCTCCTCTTCGCTAATAACAGCAGCAGACCAAGCAGCTGCCTTACATGCTTAGGAAGATCATACGTGTAGCCCAACAGAGCCACCATGGGAGATAGTACAACACTCTCTCTTGTGATCCCTCTACTGTTTCAAAAACCTCCGACCAGAACGACTGTATGCATGGAACAGAGTCACGCTAGGCGTAGAAAGGTGGCCACGAGTCCCCACATCTCGTACATGTGTCTGGTGTTTCTGGAAATAACCTGTGTATGTCCACTGGAGTCAGGTAGGACTGATGAAGAAATGTGAATTGTATCAGTTTAAAGTTAGAGTTAATGGCACCCCTATGGGTTTGCGCACAGAAGTATCTCCAGCCCTTATCTGGAATAGGGACCTTAAGGCTCCCTCCCCTTCCCCCCGGGAATCCCAGGCCCACCCCGCCAATTTGTCTATAACAGAAGCATATAGCCTAAATACAAGTCTACCACTATCTCCAGAGCTGATCACTCCATGTAAAATTGGGGCGACAAGGAGCTCCATAGCGAAGCTGACGAATAACTCTTTCTTTCCAGTGTGCAACCTAAAGTACAGAAATATATTGAGCACTGACACCTCGCCCCTCGCCCTGAATTCTTCAAGCATCAGAAACTGCCCTGCGGGGAACACATCTCTCCAACACTTGAGTCCCAGCCTATCCATACATTGTGCAAAAGCCTTCTCGCCAGTCAGCGGGAACTCAGCAACATACTTAATAGGAAGGATAGGAGAGTACAAAACCTCAGGCTCTGTCTTCCCTTTGATGCGCCTCCATACCCTACAAGTCAGCTCGACCATGTTGCGGCCTTTGCCACACATCGGGGCGAGGTAAGGAACACTGTGCTCAGCAGTGATGGAGCCACTATCACCCTCTCATTCTGTACATCCGCCCTGTCAGGGGCTGGAGCGAACCAGTACACCAAAAAAGAGGCATGTGCTCCAATCCAGTAGGTTTCTAGATTAGATAGTGCAAGACCCTCTTTATCCAACAGTGCCACCAATCTACTCCAGCGCACCCGTGTCTGTTTCCCATGCCACACAAACATCCTTATGAGGGCCTTCAGCAACCTAAACAAACATGTGGGGACCCTATGGGCGCGTTGAGAAGAATATACACAAATCTAAGTAGGACAACCATTTTGATTAATGCAATCCTACCATATAAAGATAGTGTCAGTTTGGCCCACCTACCAGGGCTGCCTCGGTTTGTTCTGATTCAACGTCGTAGATTTCGTGATAGAGCAAGTCTGAAGACTGTGCCAAAGTTACATCAAGATGTCTTGTAATTATGTGTGCCACCTGAAACTGAGCCCATCTGGGAACTTACCGACCCCATTTGTTAGCGGAAAAAAAACGGATTTAGAAGGGTTCATGTTAAGACCCCAGAAACAACGGGAATCCAAGATGTCAGCTATAAATGGAGATAGATTCTTTTTGGGATCACTTTTGAACAGTATCAGCTTATCAGCATAAAGTGAGATCACCAGTTTGTGTGTATACATTTGCACCACTCTATGAACAAGCTTGGAGTGAATCAGCTCCGCCACGGGCTCTACCACCAGTCAAACAGGAGGGGGGAAAGCAAGCACCCCTGCCTTGGACCCCAACCCATCTTAATGGGCTCCGACACCCTACCATTCCCTCTTAACCTTGCCACCATACCTTTGTATAGAAGACATACCAGACAAACAAACCCTTCACCATCCCCATACGTTCCAAGACAGAAAAGAGAAAGGGCCACTCAATCTAATCAAATGCCTTCTCAGTATATAGAAGGGCTGCAATTACTGGGGATTATTGCTCCAAAACTGAGAGCAGACCAAACACTCTCTGGAGCCCATACAACGTGGATCTCCCGGGTACAAAACCTGCCTGATCCGCCAGAACACACATTGGCATTATCGGAGCAAGTCTGTTAGCAAGCACCCTAGCTAAAACGTTGTTGTCTAAATTTATCAGAGATATCAGTCCGTAGGATGAGCAGCTCTCTGCACTTTTCTCAGGCTTCAATAACAGGGTAACCACCGCTTCTTGCATTGATTCCAGGATGGACCCTGCCTGTAACACCTGCTGATAGATGCTTAACATGTGTGGGACCAGAATTGCTGCGTACGCTTTATAAAAGTCAGCAGAGAGCCTGTCGGGCCCCGCTGCCTTCCCTGCAGGGAGTGCCTTAATGGCTTCAAATAGCTCTTACTCAGTCAGCGACCTACTCATCATCTCTTTCTTCCTGCGAAACCCAGTATAGCCCAACCTGGTCAAGGTATTCTTCCAGTGCAGACTTGGAGGAATATAACTCTTGATAATAATGGAGCATTGCTTTCATGATCTCTTCATCAGTTTGCAGAAGCCGCCCGGTTGGAGACTCAACTGTCGTGAAACATGACCTTGTGGTTTCGGACCTTATGATCCATGCCAGCAGACGCCCTGACCGCTGCCACTCACCGTACCTAAGCACCGTTGCACGTTGATAGAGGAATTTCACCTCCCTTTCAGCAGCTTCGAGAAACTTCCCCAACTCCACACTAAAACGAGACTGGCTCCTAGCATCTGTGAGAAATCCCGTATCAACTTGCAATCCTTTCAATCGAGCTTCAATGTCCACTAACTCAGCTCGTATTCTTTTAAGAATCCCCACCTCCTTATTAATACATAACCCAGATCACACATTTGGATGACGATCCGTGCCCCGATGATCTGAATGTATATCCATGAACCTGACTGTGGCGCTCCCTCCGCTCATCTACAAGCCCCTCATTGTCGCAGATCTGTGTTGTTTTCTCTGCAGCCCTCGCTACCCCTCTGGTGGAGCCCCCTGACCCCCTGTCCACCCAGTGAGGACCACATACCTCCCCTCAGTATCCTGCACCACCTCCTGGCATCTGAATCCCATTGTATTTTTTATTGCAATACAAACCCCTCGTGAGTGGCTAGAAAAGGAGATGTATCCATGGCGTCCCCATGATCTGGCGAATCCAGCCTCCCTGGAGGGAGAAAGGTATGTCTCTTGCAGGAAAGTGATGTCCGCCTGAGGCCTCTGCAGATACAAGAGGACCTTTCAGGCTTTTGAAGGACTACTTAGGTCACAAACATTCCAGTTTCCTGCTTGTGACGCCCCCACTAGCCATGCTTGTGCAAGGAGAGCCATTCTAGTTCTGTTACAAGCAGGGAATCAACCTTCCCCATGTTTCCGGGATCCATATCACCACATCCGTGACAGCCTGACTTCCAGGAATATCCAGATTACCTAGTCCTACCCATACAGAGTCCCAATGGTAGCTAGAGTCCAAAAGCTGAGCCCCCGCCTGTATCCAATGCAGTGCAGCTCAGAACCTTAATTCATTTCCAGACAAAACCCATCACCTCCTCACCTGCCCTACCCCTCCGTCCCCAGAAGCCATCTCCCACAACAAAATCTGGAGATGGGGGCACGCACGTCACCAAGAAAAACGTAGCATCAACATGATCCATAACTTTAACTATCCCACCCCTACAACCCCCTCCCACACTGGCAAGCCTCTACTTCACCTCTTTAAAGCTTTTCCTCGATGCCTGCACTTTGTTAGAAAAGTCAGGGAAGAGCCGGAACTGAACGCCGTTAATCCTCTTCATGGTATTCTGAAGTACTATCATATGGGGGATAGGAGAGAAACTAAGCACAGCGTGCCACGGACGACTTTGACCACTGAATGGCCTCAGTTCAGAATAACAAGAAGTTTATGAACAAGACTTGTATGAGATATAAGAAATCTTAACCTAAGAGAAATACAGAATACCATACAGAGGATTAACCTCAGAACTGATTTCACTAAGAACCAATTTGATGGTGGGCTTACCAACGTCACAAAAAAAGGGAAAACAAATGTTCTAATCGCAACGGCGAATGAAGTACAATCCTCACAAAGAGTGCAGTATTGGAAAGAATAGCCTTGAGGACAACCGATTGGTCGAAACACGTGTTGGCTGTAGACTTGTTGGCCTAAAAATAAATCATATTTGTTTTGAAACAGGATCAGCCTGATATGATGAATTAATATGGACTTTTGTAATCAACATCACATTCAGGATTGATTTCAGGGTCTTTTGCGCAGATCATCAACATACTTTTGAATTACCTGAGTAATTTAGTTTGGAGTGTCTCTCAACCTTCCAACCAAAATATTAAGGCAAATGAAAAAGGTGCCTTGCTTCCTCATATTTGAAGCAGCCATTACTCTGAACCAAAGGATTTTGCCCCCCATACCCCTTTACATGTAGCGTATGATGTGTGGTTTCTTTCAAATTACACCCCCTTCGCTTACCTGCCCATTCACATATCTTTATTGTACATCGTGTACAATGCATCTAAAAGAGAGATCGAGAGAGAGAGAGACAGCGACAGGCACAGAGAGACAGAGAGAGATTGCAATAGGCAGAGATTGACAGAGAGAAACAGTGAGAGAGAGAGAGAGAGAGAGTCTGACAGATTGAAAGTTGCAGTGTGTGAAAATGATTTGGAACCTGTCTGCAAGAAGCCAGTGCTAGGTCTGCACAGAGGACACAAGGTTGTTTTGCCTTGAAAAGCCTTCCCCCTGTGCCCCTAATTAAGCAACTCCTCGCTAGGGTCTCCCACCATCTTACACTAAATACACCAATCACCCACAGATGGCCCCCATGGGCATTGGTGGTAGCACATCAACAGTAATCAAGCTAATACTCTTTAGCTCTATCACACCCCTATGCCACATCAGCAGTTAACCAGATCCAACGCGCTGTAGTCCAGCTCTATCACACCCCTATGCCACATCAGCAGTTAACCAGATCCAAACCGCTGTAGTCTAGCTCTATCACACCCCTATGCCACATCAGCAGTTAACCAGATCCAACGCGCTGTAGTCTAGCTCTATCACACCCCTATGCCACATCAGCAGTTAACCAGATCCAACGCGCTGTAGTCTAGCTCTATCACACCCCTATGCCACATCAGCAGTTAACCAGATCCAACGCACTGCAGTCTAGCAGGTCCTCTTTGGGCTGTCCGCTCCGGATAGCATAGTCCCAAGTGTTTCCCCCAAACCCATAAAGAGCAGGTCTGCACTTAGGAACTGGGTACCTCTTACCGTCACCCATCAATGCCACCGATTTTGAACCTGCGTATCCCACTTTGCCACTATCAGTCCCATCATCCCTCTTTTCTTAGTGAGCTACGTGCTGTGGGCCCAATGTAAATGGCAGAAGGGTGTGATGGAGCATTGTTTTACATCTGTCAGTGAAGCTGACTGCATAGGATATGGAGGGCTTGATTGCTATGAAGGGCGTGCACTGTGCACGTAGGTATTTGCATCACTTTAAAGTTCCACCAATATTTTGGTGGGATGTTCAGTACTTTTCTATGAATAGGCAAAATGGGTGACTGCACTGAGTTGCAATACCAGCCACTGACATTCACAAGTGACAGGGTTAGGGTCGTGGCCATGTCAAAAGGAGGGACTGGGGCACTTCCCACAGTGCGGCAGCGGGTGCACCAAAACAAAAATAAGAGCCATACCTGTCCCAGATATGGGAGTTGGGGGTGCCCAGCCCCTGAAAAACCCTCCAAGTGCCTTGGATGTTATCAGCGGTGCCACACTTCATCACGTAATGCCTTGCATTACTATTTCAGGACGGTGCTCTATTTTTTCAATTTCTTAACTGCAACTCCCAGAATACCCCTGGGAACAACCAAGAAAATGCAGACTGGATCCGAATGAAATGGAAAACAAAAACATGGCAACCAAGAAGAACCTTCCGCCTTCACCACATCCCAACAGTGGCCTGCACCCCAGGAAAGCACATAACTCATCACAACAACAGAAAAGCGAACTTCCAGACCCACATCACTTCAGATAAACAACATGGAAACCAAGAGACTGTCAGCAAAACCGTGCTGGAAAAGGTGGAGGGGCTCAGAGGGTTGTTAATGCCTCTCACTTGGGTAAAACAGTTCCTGGGGAAAAGACAGGCACTGATTGGTGCAGAGAGTCAGTTGAGCGCTTCAGCCAATGGAAGTGGGAGGGGCACTCACAACCACAAGCACTGCAGTATAAAAGGAGACAGAAGGAGAGGCAGAGTGTGGGTTGTCAGGTGAGGTCAGAGAAGGTGTAGGTGGACCGAGAGACCAGGCGAAGTACAGATGTTGGAGTGGAGTGTTGGAAAGTTGCTTGCAGAACTTGAGCAGTGTACAGGTGAAGTATTTGTGAGGGACAGTGGTGCCAGTTGTAGGTAGTGTAGAAAAGAGGGAGGAGGTTATAGAAGGTGAGGGACAGGGAGGAAAGAGATGGTGTGGGAGAAAGGAGTATGGGAGTAGTGTAGTAGTTAAATTAAGGTGGAGTGGGTTTTTGGAGAGAGTAAGAGAGTGGGGATAGTAGAGGGGGATGTATCCAAGAGGGATGAGGAGAAGGGTGCAGGAGAGAAGTAAGGAGTGCGATGTGAAAACAGGTTGAGTGAGTATACTAGGAAGGTGAGCAGGGCACCATATCCTACAGGGGAGTAGAGAGGAGTAGAGGGAAGAGTAGTAGTAGTAGTGAGGAGAGAGGAGAATAGCAGTAGCGGGAGGAGGAGCGTAGTGGGAGGAGAGCAGAAGTGGGAGGAGAAGAGTCAGAGTATGGGTACGAGGTAGTAACATCGGAGGGTTGAGATGAGTGGTGAAAGGAGAAGGATAGAAACATCAGAGAGACAGAAGAGAGAGACGTACAGTGTGAAGAAGGTGGGCAGAGTTGGAGGGTTGAGAGTAGGGGGAGGTGGAACGTAGTAAGGAGCTTAGTGTCGGGCCTGACCCTCTAACTGCACATCCATACACCACCCTTTAGACCTAACCATTGGTATTGAAGGGCCAAGTTAGAAATTCCCTGACAGAAACTAAATAGATATGGAATTTGCCTTTAGGTCCTCTTTACTAGCTGACGGAAGATCTTAAGACAGTAGGCGTTACTGAGTACTAGAGACTAGCCTGTGTCACGGATGCCTGGGTTAAGAAAGAGGTGCCAAGGGTGACGAGGGAGAAAGGGTGGTGGCCTTAGCGTGCCCTTCTAAACCCTCTTTTCCAGCCTGGTGCATTCCAGCTAACAAAACTATTTATTTTATGGAACAATCTGATATTGTCGACAATAAGCATCAACACCACGCACGCTATTTTGTTCTGAAAATAAAAACCTTCAAATATACAGTGAAACTCTTCTTAGTTATATGTGTGACCCATTTTGATCCAGAGGGGTGCTGTACAGCTTTCTGCTTCACAGTGAGAGCACAGTGACATCCAAATAACTTGAGAACCAGAATGCCCCACCCCCCTCGAGCAGTCACGTGCTTTAGATTGAGCTCATGCAGTGAACTGGAGAGGGCGGGGAGAGAAGACAGAATGAAAGGGAACAAAGCAGGGGACATACCTCTCCTTCGTTTAAGGTGGCACGCCAGGCACAGTCAGATTATTTTTGGCGTGAGAGATCCCTTTGAAGTCTGTGGACACTGGCAGGGAAGGGGTGTGCCGTTTGCGTGAACTGACTTCATGGTGATTGACAACCGCAAAAAATGCTACTATGTTGGAAGCATCTTCATGTGGATAATCATTAATCCCCAACAGGCTACTTCTATTCAAAATACCAGAGATGCCAAAAAATAACTCATTTGAAAAGCAATCCGCTACCTTCATTCAATTAAATCTCTTTAAACCTCTTTTTATAATAACCTGACAAAGGAAATATTCCTTACTCTTATTATGCATTTTGAATTTAATAAAATATTTACTGATAAGAAACACAGCTATTTAGTGCAAGCCAAAGACAAATATTATGACAGGTCTTTTAACGGTGGCAACATTTGTGCTTGTTTTTGCAAGCCCAAAAAGGAAAACTCTAATTATTTCTATCTTTAATTTGGAAAATAAACTTTTATCAGATGAAGCAGGTAGGTCTAAAAACCTGTACTGATTTGTACAGCAACCTATATGCTCCTGATACGTCCACATCACATAGTGATGTTTAATACTCAGTAGATATCTAAAATGGACAATCCCTCCCTTAAATCTACCAATTTGTCTTTCCTTGAAATGCCTATAACCACTGATGAAATAAAAAAATCAGTTCAGGATTCTAAACTAGGTAAAGCTCCTGGTATGGATGGCCCCCATCGACTTCTTAACACATTTCTTCACACCCTTTCACCTTTACTTTTTGTTCATTTGGGGAAGAGCTCTGGCTCCTTTTCTGAAGCCTTTTTCATTAATTTTCCCAAAGAAGATAAAGATCCCCTTTAGGTTCAAAATGTATTGCTCCATTTCTTTAATTATTTTGGATCAAAATGTTTTGAAAAAATCTTCTCCAAGCCTCTTAATAAAATGATGCCCTCCCTTGTGCATAACGGTCACACTGCCTTGGTTATCAAAGGTAGATTTGCCTCATCCAGTACACAACATGTTTGCAATGTTCTGACTCATGCTAAAAATTCACATGGTCCTTCAGTGTTAACGTCTCTTGACGAGGACCGTGTGTCTGACTCTATCTGATGGCCCTTCATGTTGGAAGCATTTAAATGGCTCGGCATTTGTCCTCACGTTCTATCCCTCACTAGCATTGGCTATGCCGCCCCACCCATATGTGGCTGATTTTCTGTTACCTTCCCTGTCTTAAGAACGCAAAACTAAGTAAGGATGCTCCCTTTCTCCTTTATTTTTGTTCTGACTTTGAACCCCAACTTCAATGTATTCAAATGTTAGAATCATTGAGGATATGAGGATGTTGACATAAAGGCGGTACGTACCAAGCTGTCTGCATAGGCCAATGATACATTTTTCTATCCCTCCAATCCATTTACCTCTATTGTTGATTTACTCTTAGCCATTGATGACTTTTCAACAATCTCCCATTGCAAGATGAAAGCTGACACATCTGAAATCCTCCCATTAACATCTTCCTGTTCACAGTCAACTATTTATACCCACGGTATGACTTAGTGTGACACTTCACTTAAAAATATTGGTATTTCCTTTGCTAAGGATTTAGATACTACTATTAAACTTAAATCCAATTTGATCTTCCAAAGCCTTACATATTGTACTCCCAAATGGTACCCTTTTTTCATATCCTGGTGGGGTTGACTTGACTCAGTAGCAATTATGCTAGTCCCAATTATACTTTAACCTGCTATCTATGCTACCAGTTCTAGTTTCTGCATGCTTCTTTAAAATGCTGGATAACCTTCTCAGTAATTTTTTATTGAATATTAATATTCCTAGAATCACTCTTAAGAAACATAAGCCTCCTTAAAAAAAAATGGACAGGGCAACAATTTCCTGTAATTATCACAATGCATCTGCTTTAACAATTTCCAGTCTTTCACTTTTTAAAAATTGCATCGGATGCAATTTTAGATCACAGCCATAAAATTGCCCTATTTCCTATATCCACTGGTTCAGTAAAACATTTTTCTTGTCTGTCACCTCTCTAATGGACATCCTCCCATCCACTTCTCAAAGTTATCTCATTTATAGATGTATTTGATCTGTGGGGTTGACAAATATCAACTTGAAGTGCCCTGCGCCCTCATTCAATCCATAGGTTTTCTGTGTCGCGTGCGCGTGAAAGATACCAGAGAATCAATACCCCAACTCTGCAGTAACCATGCAAGTGCCGAAACACGTGTCTCACAAAGTGCCCTCCTACGGGAGCTTTAAAATAACCTAAATAAATAAAAACAGAGAAGGTTGTTTGCATACCAGTGGCACAGCTAGTGTGTGAAAGTGTTTTCTTCATTTATATATGCTTGATGATACTGATTATGAGTTGTACCTCTATATAACACAGGCTATCTCTAATGTTATATCCTCCCTTATTAATAAGGGTCCCTCTAAATATCCCCAGTCACTTTGTTTTAAACCTGTCACCTAAGCTGCTACGTTTTATGCTGTAATCAATGATTTCACAGAAGATGATGATTCTGAAAAAATTGAACATTATTGGGAACATGTTTGGGATAGCTCTATTGCCAATGATGTTTAGGAAAATATATGGTTAAAATGCTTTCGTACCTTTATAGCTGTGAAAATTACACAAACTATATTATGTATTATGCCTTAAGCATACCTTTCCCCAAATAGAATTTCTAAAGTCTTCTTAGTTTTCCAAATGATGCTTTTCTTATAATTCGCCGAATGCTGATTTCATTCACTTCCTATTGAAGTGAAAATATGCATTTGCCTCTTGGGCTGATATTTGTGGTATTTTTCAAAGAAATAGCACTGGACTGTCACTTGTTAACCTTTTCTGTGCTTTTTTGGTGATTCTGATATCACAATTATATAAACCCTCAATGCATTTTATGTACAAATTAGATTGTCTAAACCCTATTTTCCAATGTATCCTGGTGGAATCTTGTGTGTTATAGCCATAGAG
Source organism: Ambystoma mexicanum (assembly GCF_040938575.1). Taxonomy (NCBI): domain Eukaryota; kingdom Metazoa; phylum Chordata; class Amphibia; order Caudata; family Ambystomatidae; genus Ambystoma; species Ambystoma mexicanum. The sequence continues at coordinate 923,452,862 of NC_090934.1, read as the reverse complement.
TTACGAAATGTTGTGCTGAGTCTTCCTTAGAATATCAACAAGTTTGAAACAAATGGATCATTTTTACCAATTACCTTAATGATTCCAATCCTCTTTTCACTCACCCAAACTGATAAAATAAATAATGTTCCTATGCCTGCATGAACTTCATATTAGTAATTTCTTGCATCGTTATTATAGCAATTTGTTCTAACTCTATCCCCCATGTCTCTATTCTGGTCTGCCCTTGCCCCCATTATTTGCTCTTTTTATTCACTATATTGTTGGTTAGTTGTTATCTGTATAGCTAACATGTATTGTAATAATCTTATGAGTTTCATTTTGTAATTTTTGACTCTCTTACGCAATTATTAATGGTTATTTAAATGCACTTTGCATTTCAGTTATGTACATTATTTTTTGTGTTCATTATTGTTCATATTTCTTAAAATGGATCTTGAGTATTAGTTTATACAACTTAACTAGTTTTCTTGTATTATATTAACTGACATTTAAAGAATAATGATTCAATATGTAATAAGTGTTTATTGAATACGATTCAATGTGCCTAATACTTTAAGCATATGAATCACTTGAGATTCTGTATTCATCTGGCCAGATCCTAGTTAATCTTTTATTATTCTGTAAACCATTTTACCATTTAACCCAAAATACTAGCTACACCATTTAAAAACTCATAGAACAATGGTTTTAGAGGTTACATTATTTTATGCTATTTTCATAATTCTATTTGGTATTTATATAATGGTATTTGATCATTTATATAATTGTTACAATGTGTATATGTTGTATATACTATGTACTATTTTAAACATGTTTGATTGCCTGTCAATTTAATATGTATTGTCATGTTGTAGATTGGTTATTTAAATACAAAACATTTTACTAAAAGAAGCAAAGAGAAGAACAGGTGAATTGGAGCAAAAATGTATGGATTGGGAAAGTATGTGAGAAAATTACAGAGAAGTGATGTCAAGAAGATAGATAAATGGGGTTTGGATGGAAGGGCCAAGTGTTGTACAGTTAGACAGGATACATAAACCAAATATATGGAAAACATCATGTATGGATACCAAACTATGTGTGTGGCCGGGGTAAAATAGATGTTTTGAGAAAGGGGTTAAAGAGAGTAAGGTGAGTGCCTGACGAAAAGAGGAGTAGAATGTATTTGAGGGTGTGTGACAGAGGGGGCTGTCCCAAAAAGAAGGTTGTGGTAAAGGAGGATATGAAATGGATAAGAACTGTTTGTGTGTTCTTATCTCTGACAGGAGAAGGTGATGAGTGTTTGAGAAAGAAGACAACAGAGGGTTCATGCTGGTGTTTTTTGGGTTCCTGTAGCACTTCAGTGGGTTATCTGCAGAATGTCTGGGGAGCCACTGCTGGGTCTCTGTGGGGTCATGGCAGGAGCTCAGTCATTACTCTTCAGACGATCCAGGCAGTGCATGCCTGTGTGAAGTGGAATGCATGCAGGAGCTCAGAGGGGTGCCTGTAGGAGCTCAATTAAACATATCTAGATGCTCAGTGGGTTGATCATAGGCAGCTCAATGGAATACTTGCAGGATGTATGTGACATCCTTTCAAGAGCTCGGAGTAATACATGTTGGACCACTGTTGCATGATTACTGTAGCTCAGTGGTGTGTCAGAGGGTCCTCATCAGTGTCCCTGCAGAAGCTCAGTAGAGGTCCTGCAGAAGCTGACTGCAGTCCCTGTTGGAACCTGCAGATGGTCTCTGTTGTCTCTACAGGGTCTCAGTGTGGTACCTTAAGGAGTTATTGCGGGAGCGCAGTACAGTGGCCCATGTACCTCTATGGGGTTCTTACAGGAGTTCCATTAAGCTGCTCAAGAATTTCAGCGGGATACCCACATGGGCAGTCGTCGCCTGCGGGAGATAACGGAAATGCCTGCAGGACCACTGTGATGAATCAACTTCCGGGGTACCAGTGGTCAAGGGATGAATATCGGTTTCTAAACCATCAATCAGCCACACACCTCGGATACACCAGAAGGGATCTTATCAGATTGGAATAACAAGCAAATGATAAACTATCTTGTCCAATTTTGGTAACGTGGACGGAATGGCAGGCTTATCTCCAAAAGGTTGTGGATTGTTGGTTAGTTGCAACACAGCAAAAATACAATTATTACCCAATTATAATAAGAGTGTCCAGTCAAGGTTGTATTACAAATATCTACTTTATTAATCTCAACAGTCTAACAACACTACAAAATATAACCCACCCTGTAAAGGAATGCAGAGGACCGACAGTTTCAAAAAAAGAAATAGGATGCACTCTGGATACTGACAGGAGGGTAGTCGGCATGGTTAATAACCACAATAGTTTGGTAAGGTTTCTTGTGTTTAGCAAAAATGGAGCAATGGGTCTTAAAATGTATCTAGGGTTCTTCTGGGAAGGATGAGGGGGACAGAACTACAATGTAGCTTGTGTTGTAGATGTTCTTGGTGCTTGACAGGGTTGAGTCGGCTTCAGGGTGCTTTGCAGGCTTCTGAAACAGAGTTAGAGATGGGAGTGACTACGAGTATCAGCCGGCACGATGGTTTGGCAACCGAAGCTGGACGAATAGCTGCAGGCTGGACTACACGGAAGCTCCGGATCAGGAATCATTGTCTCAGTGCTGATCGGCACTTCTGAACTGCTGGTCAAGACATCTCAGATGATTTTAAGCGATATTGGCTTGACAGTGGTCAGCGTTGCCATCAGTTGCGGATCGAGGAACTCGACTGGCTCAAAAATGTCCTTTAAGGTGGATGGCGATAGGTGCTTGTCGAGGCTCTTCTCCGAGCTTCTTCAATGGGCTTTTGTCATCCTTTAAGGCAAGCAGCCCAAAGCTGAGAAGTGTGTTGCGGGCAGCTGCTTTGTCCTTGGTTGTAGGTTCAGAGAACTTCTGGCACTTCCTATCCAGGAAGCTTGCTGCAGAGCCTAGCAGGGCAGGATGTGTGCTGGCTGGGTACCGGTTCTGTAACAGTCCTCTGGGTTCTGTCTTTCCCTCTGTTCCCTGAGAGATGTTTATGGATGGGGCTTCCCTTTTTGGATATCTTGGCCTGCCTTCAATGGTGGAAGTTGAAAGGCAAACTGTACTTCAGCCCGGGTCCAAGGTTGAGTTCTTCTTTGTTACTCCAAGTGAGGTCTTCAGATGATCTCCCAAAAGAAGGGTTTGGCATTCTTTTAACACCAAGTGGGCCACAGTGATTGGTGTAGGCTAACCCTACCTTGATGAACCAATCCTGGGGTACGTACGAACAATCTCCTGTATACATGAGGTCACAACCAGAGTGCTATGCAACAGTAAAGGTAAAGGCGTTAAAACAGGAACCAGGGGTGTCCCAGAACCAACATGGCAGAAATCTTGTCCCAACAGAAATAACTCTGGCTACACTCCCTTGTGATACTAAGTCCCACCTTTCTTCCTGTCTGTTGTTAATCAAAGAGTCTCTTTGTTTAATGGTCCTTTCTAAGTGGTCCTTGTTAAAGCGGCAGGTCTCCCATGAAGTTGCATCTAGACCAGACTCTCTCGCTCCTGCAAACCACATTCTCATACCTTGTGAATGGGTTCCCCCTTGCGCGATGGCCTACTGTAAACAACAGTCTGAGACATGACCGTTCACTGTCATTGATACTGAGGGCAGGAGCTGGCTTTGGGTTGACAGTTACATATGAAAGGTTGTTGAGTTTCCGGTATCCTTTGTTAATCTCTGCAACCAGACCCCATGTAGGCCTGTTTGAAGTACCCTCTCTTGGTATGCTAATTGCTGCCACCAGCTCAGGGCCAAACAAAAGAGCAGGGCATATCCATGGAGGCTTTGTTAGTTAATTAGGCTGACCATGGCAGAGGGGAGGTTGGTCCTCCCCCTTCCTGTAGATGACATTGTGCATTCCTTGGCTGTCACATTCCAACTAAATGTGACAGGGATAGTTGGTGCTTGTAGGTGTTGTCCAGCCCGGAGTACACAGGTCTATGCTTTTGTTGTGGTGTGAGCATAGGAAAATGCGTGTGGATTAGCCCCACGCATTGGTCTACCATTATTCCATTTAATACAAAAAAAAATTTTAAAACCAGGTGAGCACACGCCCACCATGCGGATGGTCGAATTCCTCACAACCACAGTTGGGATCCTGTGGGCGCAGACATTGATAACTCCAGGAGCACAGGTCGGTGCCTGCAGGAGCCCCATGAGTGTCTGAATGAACTAGGTGAGGGGCTTGGTGCTCGGTGCCATAGTGGGGATTAGTAAAATCTGCAGAACTGCAGTTCATACTCTTTTCACTCCATTTTGCAACACAAAAGAGCAGAACGTGTTAGATCAACAAAAAGAAGGGGGAAAAGGGTTGTTTTTCAGCATTTTCCCGTCAGTACCATTTGCCTAGCGATGGCACCGGGAATGTTAACCTCAGCTCGTGTTTCATTTTCAACATTGTGGAATGCCACAAATATATGTCATGGCACATATTGTGGTGCCCATGCTGACTGCCCAGAGTTCTGTTCAGCAGTGTAATTATAATGCACCCACATGTTTCTGCTGAGCAGTGTTATGAGGGCAATGGTAGAGTGGCATGCAAGTCCCACACATTTGAAGCATTAACAGTGGTGGGAAGGGTTTAATTGCTTTCAGTCCATTTTTTGTAATCACGTGTTTAGTTTTAAGCTGTTTAATGACCTTATATTAATGCATGGCTGCATAGGACCTGCAGAGGTTCGAATTGGTTCTGAACTCATCCCCGCTTGCACATCTGCACTTAAATTCCAACACCTCCGCTTAGAATAGGCACTTTCCCACACCAGACATAGGCTCATACTCCCTTCCTTTGATTCCCCCATCCCTTCCTTCACACGACTGCCTCCTTGCTCACAGCCAGTGTCACCGATGACCGCAGTCAATCTCCCATTGTACACCCTGCCATCTCGTCCTGACACATAAGACACTCGGGTTCAGCCCGCCCCTCGCCACTCTGTGCATCTCGGGCACGTGCTTCTGTTCAGAGCACATTTTCTTCTAATAAACTCCGATAAACACACACCCGCGCGCGCGCGCGCGAGGTGACCACTGCCCACGCTGTGAGATATTGCTGCTCCTGCTGCGGCTCTGAGCCCAGAGCAAGGAATGAAGAGTTGAAGTCTGCATTCACCCCTTGGCACACACGGATCTCTTTGCTGAGCTTGGCGCTCGCTGTAAGGCTGGCAAGGCTGGCTCTGCAGGTACTGCTCGCCTGGCAGCTGTGCTCTGCACGCGGGGCTTGATTTAGTCACCCAGCGGGGCCCGCCCACTGGATGCAGCGCATCTGCCGTCCGCGTACACAGTGGCGGCGGCAATTACGTGTCGGCGCGCTCGGTTATGCTTCATTCCCTGCTCTGCACTGCAGGCCGGCAATGGCATTTCACAGAGATGCCATACCCTGGGCATGCAGGGCTGCTGGCAGATTCCGGCAGTGAAGCCAACATGGCCCTTCCAAATCAAGCCTCTTCACTGTTTTATTTTTTATTTTTAACTCCTTTACTCTCATCTAGGTGAGAGCTCCTTAAAGCCCCCTGTACCATGATAAATGTCCTCTCAATTTGTGTCTGTCACTTCTGGATAGGTCTTGGCTTCTGGGCAGCACTCTGGGGCTTCACAGTATTTGGAATCAGGGCATGGCAATGCACATTACTTTGTTGGTGCCCCGTCTAGCCTTTGGCTGGTACCATGTGTTAATATCCCTGCAAAAATATCGGCATACAAAAATATTGCCATATTTTTTGGCGATATAAAGGCATGGAACCTGCGGGGGACACCCCCGCAACACCCATATTATTTTAAAGGGAGCGGGGGCACCCCCGCAACCCCTGCTCCAAAAACCTCAAATATTCTCCCCACTAAAAATATTGCCTATGGCCGTTCCCGACGACCATATATACGGCGATATTTTTGATGGGGATAATGTTACCTGATACCCTTTGGCTTCCATAGTCCAAGGTTTGTCTTGGGCGGCCATTTGGGTCTAGTGCTATCTAAACGCTTCTCATGGTAAGGCATCTGTGTGTCTGTCCATTGCTACTCTACTCCTTCGGTCTGGTTGCTCCAGGCATGGGTACAGTGCGCCAACTTCGCAGACAAGCATCGGCACTGTAAGACCGCCATGCTGGTGATGGGTGCAGTATACATGCTTTTTAGGTGGGAGGATAGCTCAGGGGCAAAGGGTTCGTCTTCAAAGCAAGACCACGCAGAACAACAGAGGTCCCCGTTTTAGGAAGGATCTATTGAGTTCTAGAAGCCATTAGCTGCAAAGCCGGACTATTGATTTTGAAGATCAAAATAAAGCATTATGGACTTCTGCATGTGCAGGTGTGGAAATGCCCAGACATACTGCGGGGAACCCCATCAGGAGATGTATTTATTTTTTAAATAGTGAAGGGGATTGATTTAGAAGGGCCATGTTCACTGTTTTGCAGGAATATGTCAGCAGCGCTTTGAAAAAAATAACATGATTTATAATAATACATTAAAAAAAAGAACTTATTAGTGGAGATACTGGCTTCTAAAATGTGTTAGATCTTTCATAAGAGTAGAATGGCACTGCCGCTAGGGCCTTCGATAACTTAGGCGGCAAAGAAGATGCATGGATCTGAGACCTGATATTTGTTAATATTAAAATGTGTGTTGTAGCGCATGGGGCCTTTGAGGTTCGCTTCTGAAAGCTCCTTTCTTTGATGGTTTTATATTTGAGTCCAATCAAAGCTGCCCACCTCTTGCCGCTTTCCAGATGTGACATTTATTTGCTTGCTAATCTTATCCCTGGTCAGAAACTGGACGAGCCATCATATCCAATGAAGGCACTCATCCCACCCTTCCCAAAACAGCGCTGAATCCCCGACATGGCAGGACTAGAATCCCCGCACACCCAGTTGGTGGCCCCTTCCTCCATTTGTACAGTTATACGAGGACACTCTTTCTAGCAACACTGCTGTGGATTTCGCCGGGAAGTTAGAACCTGGACCTTTTCATTCATTCTTCTTGACTGATGATTATTGGTGACTCCACCACCTTCGTATCAAGTCAATTGAGGTATCTTGCAGAAGGTGGACCACCTGTGTGCTGCGGAAGAAAGCTCCCATTCCAGAGCAATAAAAGATTGGGGCCTTCGCGTTCCCTTCCTTCAGTCTCCAATGTTGAAGCATTCGGAAGAACAATATCTGGTGCTAGACATGAAAGGAGCCAACACATTTATTTGGTACATTAGACTCCAGATGGAGACGCTGCTGCATATGGATGCTCTGGGCAACTCTTTCGACGTATTATTTCTATCAGATCGGGCGGGACATTACCTCGGGTGAGAATGTTCCACAGTTTTTCCCGGGATACTGAGTCAAAAGCATTTTTAAGATCCAGAAATACTGCATAAAGTTTCATCTTCTTTAGTACGGCGTATTTCTGGATCAACAAGTACAGTATAAAACATTGATCTAAAGGGCCCTTTTCCTCCTAAATCCTGCCTGAAGGTCTGTGATGACATTGCTATTATCGGCCCAATGCTGGAGATGAGACAAAAGAACCTCGCCGAATAGTTTACCCTCACTGTCCAAAAGAGAAATTGGATGGTAACTTACCGGTAGGTCCTGCTCGCCCTTTTATACAGCAGAATTATTTCGGCCTTACTCCAGAACTCAGGTATTTGGCCTTTCCTAACAATAGAGTTAAAAACTCTACATAGGATAGATGCCCAAATACAACCTCATATCTAAAGAGATCTCCAGGAATGAAGTCGGGGCCTGCGGCTTTACTGCATTTCTGGACAGAAAGAGCACGTTCTACTTCCCCCCAGGGTGATACATAAATGATCGGACAAATGAATGGACTCTTGCGTGCAAGACAAAGGCTGTGAGACTGCACATTTCTGGTGGCCATAGAGAGTTGAAAAATGCTGGCAACAGTCCTCTGCAGCAATACAGAAATCTAATTTTTGGGTACCCTGTAATACTTTGTCCGTAACCAATTTCCAAAACAGCACGTTTATTTTGGACTGTAAGGCATCGTACAAGGCCCTCCACTTATCTGACACCTATTCCGTTTTCTTCATTTGTATTAGTTGTTTATACTCTAGCCAAGCTTGCCGCAGAGTCTCTTTGTTCACCCCCGCCTTCACTGCAGCACAATCAATGATCTTTCTTTTAGCCTTACGACAGACCTCTTCGAACCATCCCTCTTTATGGATCGCCATGGCTCTTATTTTGCCCGCAGTAACAGAGATAAAGGGAAGTATTTTCTTGTTTAGATTCTCCCAGGATTCTAGAATTAGCTCATCATTAGCCTCATTACCACAGATTTCTTCAATATTACCTACTATTGCAGCGTAAAGTGAAGGTTTCAGCTCTTTTTCTAAGACACTTGCCCATTTTATGGATTTGCAAGAATGACCAACTATTTCCAGGGATTGGTTTAGATGTGGCCCGTGGTCACCCAGATCGCCTTGGGGGGAAGTTGTTGTTCCCCTCAGGTGAAATACCGTTGGGTTGGTCACTTTCTGTTTTGTACCTCAAAATGAATTACCCATGCCCAGTCGGCTGCTGAGATCAATATATAATCTATCAAAGATGACCCATTGTGCCACATAAATGTTTTCTATGAAGGTTGGTCTTCTCGGGATCGCCCATTGCATACCCTCGGGTTGAGGTTAGATAGGAGACAGGCAGAGTCAATTGCGTGCTGATGCGTATGCACTGGGGCTGCTACCACTGCTTCTGGGATATCCCAGGCCAATCCTGATCCTCCCACAATCCCGCAAGAACACCCAAGGGTTCTATTTGCAAGTTCCCATCCCCAGCCCCCAAGATCAGTTTGTCTGTGCACCCAGGCTCGTGTTCTTGGTCTAGAAAATTCTTGAGAAGAGTGAAAGTCTTCATTCCCTCGGGATTAAAGGGTCTGTTATAAATATTCATAAGGCACATTTCCTCCCCCTCTCCCGTGGTAATGTTTAAAAATTGGAGGTCTTGAGAGCCTGCATCAGTTTGTACTACCTTCCATCCTAGGTAAACATCCACCCAAACTATCAATCCTCCACTGGGTCTGACCTTCTGTTTTTTTATGGCATGGACACAATAGGCCTGGAACCCTTGAAGTAAAACAGGATTTGTTGCCCACGTCTCCTGGAGTACTATATAATTAAAAACCTCATATAAAAGAGTTCCATATCGGGTCTATCATCACTCTATTTAATCCTGCTATGTTCCAAGACATAAACTTAGTGATCCCACTCACTGCTTCACTGCAGTGACTTTCTATGCCCAGTCACTCAACATCGTCAAGTTCCCCTAGCTCGGGAATATGGATTTTTCTATCCGATTTTGCTGCAACCTTTGAATCTTGCGCATGATAATTCAGCGCCTCATGTTTTTTTATTTTATTTGGGCCCCTCAGATATAAAGATTCTGGTGATCGTAATACGATTCCTGTGTTAGGAGAGTAAAATCTACGATTGATGCTCAATAACCCCTCAACCATATTCCAGGACCACAAGTAAATTCTCATGTAATCCCATTGTGAGTTTGGGGTATTGTCGCTCTGACGTGACAAAATATTGTCATGAAAAACCAAGAGACAACCCTTGAAATTCCTGATCCAATGGGAGCATTCGTTTTTCAAGCTCTCATGCTCTTCGTAATGACCGGCTGCTAATTAGTCATTACCACTCTAGGGCTGTAATCACTTACCTCAATATTTACTTTAGCTAAATTTAGGTCACGAATAATGGAATTCCTAATTGGAGTCAGGTTAGAGCCTGTCAAATGAAGACCCTTCCTTGTATCGTATGGCTGGTGATATATGACATTGGTTTCATATCGGACCCTTCTTTATAGTATTTTGTGGGGGTTTTACAACCATAGCGTTACTCTGTTCCACACGTTTACATTTAATTTCCCTAATTTCCAAATTCAGGGAATTGGAATAGATTGTTCATACTATACACTTTGGTAACAAGAATATATCGTGCTAACTCAGCCATTAGTTCGGTGTGAGTAATTGGGCTAGGGATTTTGTTGCTATGGTCACAGACCATTGCAAGCTCAGTCTGGCTGCCTGCTGTGCACTGCATCGGCCTGAGATGCTTCTGTGGTACCGGAACAGTTATCTTATGTTTCCCTTTAACTGGATCCTTCCTTTGCCCTGTGTTACTTTGGCAGATGTAGGTTCTCCTGGTGTGCTGTCACTAATCCCAGGGGTTCCGACTAAAAACGGGGCCATGCCCTGGGAAGATGTTTGTCTTAAGAGTGGGTCAAAGCGATTTACTATAGGAATCAAAATGAGACTTTGTATCCCACCACCAGGATTTCCCCTTCCCTTTCCAGTGGAGAGACAACTAAAGCCCTTAGTTTTCACTGGGGGAGCATTGAAACTGATTTTAGATGTAGCTTTAGGTGTGGGTCCGAGCCTGCTCGAGCTGGTTGCTTCGATGTATACTTCAATTATATCCACCCACTCAGATTCCAAGAATGTGGAATTATTTTTAATAGGGAACACATAATTTTTGCCACCCTCTTGCCCTAGGAGATGCAAAACTTCTAATGGGGCCAACTGATCCACTTTTTCTGCTGGCCTTTTTGAACAACACAGTGGTTCTGTTTGGAGGTTAGGTCAGTGTCGCAGAAATCTATTAGATCTACATTCTCAGACAGTACAACACCGTTTGATCTTACATTCAGAGGAACCTTTCCAGCTGCACCCAATGAAGGGACCTGTCCTTCCTCTATTGTTTTCACTTTGTCACTTTGTTTTGGACAATCAGCTACATCGATCACCTCAATGTCATGCAAGAAGCCCTTAATCTCAGAGATTAAATGGTTAACCTCAGTAAGTGGTTCCAATATTTTAGAGATTTTATTTATAGTGGCACCCCGGGGGAACAATCCCTCTGCTTTCCTTTGTGCCATTACGCGAGCAAAAGTAAAATAAGATATATGATAAGCTGGGAGATTCTCTGGACCTACGTGTTACTAGATACCAAATAAATCACTAAATACTATACTGCCCAGCAGATATGCGCAAGCACGCAAATTAGTGCAGATTTAAGAAAATTGTGATAATTGTGCAAGAATGAATTGAGCCACATAAAAAAAACAGATCAACCCTCGGTCAGCCCCCAAATTGGCTAACCAGATGTTGCGCAATTATACAGAGTGCATCCACCAATTACTAAAAAGTTATTAAAAAAGTAACAAAAAAAATATTAGTACACAGTTCGAATGTTAATACACAATTAGCATTAAAAAAGCAAACAGACAGAAATACACAGAAGAACCATGGAAAAAAGCAGGTCTGATTTGTTCAATATACAAAAATAAAAGTTAACTGATATAAAATTAAAGAAGGGGGCGGGATAGACCAAAAGAAAACAGTAAGGTGCCCAGCCTCAGGAGCAAAGAACACCCGACTGACTCAAGGGGCACCCAGAGCCTGACTCATCCCCTTTGCTCCCCACGGCCTTAAGAAGTTACTAACAGCAGTGCCTTCGGCCCTCTGTGTAACGCTGTGGCGGTATCCTCTTGTGCGTAATTAATGTGATAGAAGAAGTCCCACTAAACTTGAGCACTTAGATAATATGAATAGCACCATTGCTGGGCATGATCGTCAGTGGGGCAGAAATCACATTAACGGGCCACAGAACTCCCTTGCAGCTACAGGAGCTATCGTCTCTGCGCATCCAAACCTTCATCCCTCCTCTTTAGAAGACAGAGTATAAGAAAACTAAGAGCTCCAGGGGACAAGCTTGCCTTACCAGAGTGACTTCAGAGATTAGGGATCACTTTACTTCGTTTGCTTCGACTCCGGACCTTACTGCCTCCGTGGAGCTTTTCATCAGCAGGCACGCAAGGGGGCTTGGCAGGTGGTGTCAGGGCCTCAGCACTTCCCCCCGAAGCGCTAACACCAAGCAGCGCTAACACCGCCCTTACGCAGCACCGGGCTTTCGCTGCTCCGGGGAAGCAGATGCAGTTTTAAAGAATGGGAGGGGGCGTGGCCAGAGTATGGAGTGCAAAGAAATAATTTTCCTGCTCACACAAGCGGCACCAACACCGCCCTTACGCAGTACTGGGCTTCATTCTGTGCTAAGACCGGAGGTGAGCATTATTCTCGTTCAAAGCTCTCCACCACTGCCACTGCAATGGCCGACATGAGCTTGAAATAGAAAGTCTTAAATGTGAAGTCACTAGACCAATCTGCAGCTCTCATGACATCTTGCAATGAAATGCCTCCTGAAAAAGCTTTTGAAGTCATGACAGCACGGACAGAACGTGCTCGAACAATCAATGCCCCTAGGGTCATTATTTCTCTCACCCACCTAGCTATGGTGGTAGATGCCAAGGCTTGAAAAGGCTTCCTATGTGCATCCAGAAGCTTTGATACGCAGCAGGCCTGAACTCTGCAGTGACAGTCCTGTATCGCTTGATGCACTACGCTACGCATAACTTGGTGATATGGGGAAAGTATAGGTAGGAGATTAATGTGGAACTGTTCTTGGTAAAGCGCACTACATTATACGCAATCTGCTCTGGTTAGAACAACTTTTCTGTCTACCTCTAAGGCCTTCACATCTGACACGCATTACAAGATACTAAGCATAGCAAGTGGCCAACTTGTTGGACAGCTGCTGATTGAATAGTCTCACCACCACATTGACGTCCTATGAATAGGAATATTTCAGTAAAGTGGGCTTGCTAACCTACACTCCTCAGATTAACCTGGCTACTGCTGGATGCTCACCTACAGGGGCGCCGTCTACTAGATCATGACCCACCAAAATGGCCGATCTGTACACTGAACGCTTTCCCTTGTTCCTTCCAGTAAGCTCACCAAAAAAGTAATTGCCTGTACCACAGGGGTGGAAACGGGATGAATACTCCGCTGCACGCACCATCTCTCCCAGGTTTGCCAAGATACTTTGACGAACTTGGCAGCCTTTTCAGAAATTCCCGGCATATTCCATCTGTGTTTGAAACCCTGCACACAATCAGAGTGAGGCTCTGCTCTAATACTAGGGGGTGTACTGCTTCTGACGGATCCGTCAGCAGGTCCGTCTGATAAGAAACCCGCCATGGAAAATCAGAGGAAAGGTTCATCAGAACAGGGAACCATGCTTGCGATCTCCATTCTGTGTCACTATCACTACCTCCACTCAATCTCCGAGATTCTCTGCTAGTGCCCAGGCCAGCATCGCAAAAGGTGGAAACGCGTAATGAACATCTGCTACCCAGAGTTTGAGGAATGCGTCCATCCCTAGAGCTTCTGGGTCTGGCCTCCAACTGAAGTACTTCGGCAGTAGAGTGTTAAGTCTATAAGGGAAGAGGTCCATACTGAATGGTCCCCATCTGTCCTGTAGTTTCTCGAATACTGCTCTGTGTAATCTCCTATCGCTGGACTCCCATAAATAGTGGGAGTTCCAGTCTGCAATCATTTTCTGTACCCCTGGCAGGTACTCTGTTGTTAACAAGATCTTCTGGTCTAGGCAAAAGTGACAGAAATCTTTCGCTAGTTCCACCCACATTCTGGACCTGGTCCCCCCCCCCAGTTTGCTGATGTAGTGCACTGTGGATATATTGTCCATCCGGAGAAGAATGCAACAACACGCTTTCCCCTTTCTCCTTAGCAAATGCTTTAACTGAAAATGAGCCCACTAGTTGCTCCAGGCAGTTGATCTGTAACTTCAGCTCTGCCAGAGACCACTTTCCTCCTGTTTGCATCTGCCCGCACCTGGCGCCCCAACCTGATCTGCTGCCATCACACTCTATAATGAGCTCTGGAATGTCTCCAAATATAGCCCGTTCGTTCCATGCTTCCAAATTGTAAAACCACCAGCTGAGTTCTGTCCTGCTTTCCTCATCCAGCGGGATGAGCTGGTGGTAATGCATGCCTTCCTGCAGGTGTTTGATCTTTAGTCTTTGCAGGGCCCTGGAGTGTAGCAGACTAGGGTAAATTGCCTGGATGGAAGCTGCTAGCAGACCCACTATTCCGGCTACACTCTAAAGCAATATATCCGATCTCTTGAGGACTACCCTCGACTCTTTCTTTTAAAGTCCTCATCTTGTGAGTCGGTAGCTCTAAGGTCGCTTTCCTGGTGTCCACCACAAAGCCCAGAAATTCTGCTGTCCTGCTGGGGGTCAGTGCTGATTTCTCTCTGTGCACTAGAAAGCCTAGGCTGGGCAAGAAAGTGGTCGGCCACCACACTTGGGCCAGCAACTGCAATCTATGTTCCGCCATGAATAGGATATCGTCTAGATATATAATCATTCTCACGGCTTTCTCTCTGAGAGCCGCCGCTGTCACCAGACTCATTAACTTGGTAAAGGCCCAAGGGGCCGAGGGGAGGCCAAAAGCTAGGCTTCTGAACTACCAGTACTACCCTCTTCAAGTAAACTTCAAATAATATGGAAGATCCATGATTTTCCCAATGGGCCTGTCTAGCTCAAGGACCTTATCCTGGCACCTCTTCCATTTTCTTTCCATGCCCTTTCTGATGTCCTTGGATGCTTTTGTTACAAACGTGAGCATCTTAGGGTCTAGTTTTGAGGTCTCGCCTACTTTACCCGGTAGCTCAGGTCTAGGGTATTCTGCCTTTCTCCGGAATCGAGTCTCCTTCTCCACATGTTTGTGCATTGTCTGTGACATGTAGAGCGCTACCCTAGGGCATGACACCCAGTCTGTTGACCTTAGGTGTCTTATAGTGTCCGGCTTGAACATATCTGACATATGGTCTGGGTCGTCTTGCAGGTTCTCAATTGTGCTGCCTTTAGGCTCATAGGAATCACCCATGCCCCCTGTTTGGGTACTGTTACCTGCCTCATCATCATCTGTGTGGTTGTCCTCGTCTGTGGACGCCTGCATGTCTCTTGTGTTTTTTCACCCCTGGGGAGGGGGGTATGAGGCTGGGCAAAGCTGCTCTGAGTAGGAATGCGTTCTTCAGCCTATTGAATGCATCAGCTGCCTCTTGGGGCCTCCTTTTTACCCTATCTCTTCTGCGCTTGGTCGCTTCCCTTGTTTGTCCCCTTCTTGGGTTTGCCCGTGGATGGACCCTCATCAAGATTATCTTCCTTCTCCCCACCAGCGCTTTCCTTTAAAACATTCCTGCACAATAGGTTCTCTAGGACTTGCAATCTGTCCTTTAGGGGCTTCACTCCTTGGGCCATAGCCTGTGTCAAGGAATCCCCCAAAACGGAGAGGTCATTATATTCCTCTACTATCCCTGCGTGATCACTCTCCCCACTGCATGTGAGGTCTCCTTGACTAGAAGTCAGCTGTGCCTTGTGCTGTGACACTGGCACTGCTTCAACTCGATGCCCTGCAAGCAGCTTAATGTGGCGTACTGAAAGTAAGAATTGCCGCGCAATGATCCTTGGAACCACTGAGGTCGGCTCAGCAATGGCAGCAGAACTGTGACTCTGTCCGCTCCATGTAGATAAGCTTTCGCACTGCCTATGCTCGTTACAGCGTCATCAGCACTGGCGTAATGAGGGCCCCGCTAGCACATGTCCTGGAGGGGGCCCCACTTTTAATTTTAAAAAAAGAGAGCAATTTGTTTTGAATTCACTCTGCATTCATAAAGAAATTATTTCTGTAACAGAAATTATTTCCTTATGAAGGCAGAGTGAATTCAAAAAGAAACAATCTTTTTGAATTCCGAGGGCTCTCCCCACCCCATGACTTGGAAGACCCCAGGTTGGAGGCCTCCATGTCATGGGGTGGGGGAGCTCTACGACTTCAAAAATAAATAGTTTATTTTTGAAGTAACTGTGCCTTCATAAATAAATTATTTTCCATTATGGTTCGGTTCTTAACGGAAATTATTTCTTTATGAAGTCAGAGTGACTTCAAAAAGTAACAATGGGCTTCATTATAAGTATGGCAGTCCGAAAACAACAGTGCCGGTAACCTTACAGGAACCATTGTTTTCAGACCGGCATACTACAGGTCTGCCTGCCGGAGCTGCTGTGCCGGACAGGTCGGACCCTGCAGGGCACAGCGTCCACGGTAGGCAGACCATCACGGAAGCACTGCCAGTGCTTCCGTGTTCCCCATTCCCATAGAGTCCTATGGGATTCTATCGAAATGGAGAACTACAATTTACCGGCGCTTGACTTTCCGAGCCGCAGTGGCACCGGGAAGTCAGGCGCCGGTAAATCATTCTGAGTCCGGCGGAAACCCACCAGTAGGTGGTACTGAGTCTGTTAGGAGTATGGATAGGGCTTTTTCACTTGGTATCCAGAACATCTATCCGTCTGAAGATTTTCATGTGTCTGATGAGCTAATTGATAAACTTCTAAATGAACGAAGGCCTGGTGCCACTGCGCCACCTCCATATGTACCTATTCCTGCTGTTTTTCCTCTTCCTTCTGTCGTTCCTCCTCCTCTAGTTGTTCCTGCTCCTCCTATCATTCCTCTTGTTGTTCCTCTTCCTCCAGCTGTTGTTCCTCCTCCTATTGTTGCTCCTCTACTTGCTCCTCCACCTTTGCCTGCTGTTACGGGTTTGGTAGATTTGGCTTCTGCAACAGTGATAGCACCTTTGATACCGAATGTACAAGATTTGTCTACTCTTTCTCTTCCAAGTGGTTCTGTCCCACTTGTAGGCGATAAGGGAGCGATAAGGGGGCGATAAGGGAGCGGAATCACAGATTGTAACTAGTAATACTGTATCTAAAGAGAGAAAGCGCGATTTGACTGCATGGGCTAGACAGTGCATGGAGAAGGGTGAACAAGCTGATGTTTTTGCCACACTCTCCAATCTAGCAAGTTTTCCTGAGAAAAACATTTTTATTGAAGGGTTGGGAATTCATTTATGTGTAATGTGGAACAGATTAGATGATATAGATCTCCCACAAGGGTTGAGGGATCTGAACGTTTTAGCATATTCTAGAGATACTGCAGAGAAAGTAAATGAGCACGTTGAGAGGGTTTTTGAGTATAGAAGGGAGTTAGAAAGGTTACGGAATGAAGACATTGATGGTGATAGTTTGGACGCTATGTTTGTACAGAAACGGTTTCTTCCTTGTTGTAAGTCGATAAATGAGGAAACACGAATTTGCAAAAAGGATGCGTTTAGATGGATTTCAGACATGTCGATTGTAAGAGGATTCAATTCAACACTACAGCTAAGTCAATGCCTAGTCTGGGATACTGAATGGAAACCCTTATTGATATATCTTTACGTCCAGTTCATGCGTTCTGGATGACTACCCCTATATAACACCCCTCTCTTGGAATCCCCCTGACCCCACTGAGCCACGAAGTAGTTCTTTTTTGCAAGTTTAAACAGTTTATTTGATAATTTAAACAATATATATATATATCACACTTTATAATAAATTAATAATTGAATATCACACTTAATCTGAGCAGTAATCAATAATGGATAGTCCGGCACTAGCACACTTCTTTATAATCAATGATGAGTGGTTATAGGATGGATACGATAGCAACAATACTTTTATGGTTTGCAATGGATGCAATGTGGAATGAAATGCAGTACAGAAAATAACTTGATAGGATTTCAGCAAAAGACAATGTAATCACTTTCTTGGACAATTCACCCCCCCCTTTTATGCACTGTAAGGAGATGAATATGACACAGTTCTTAGGAATGCAATCAAATAGAATTCAGTTCAATTCCCCTCCAGCAGCTTATACAACAGATAGGAGTTTTGAAACACAGGCAAAATGCTTTGAATATGGTGACAATGCAGTGAGAAATATGCTGAAAATGGTTTTAATTCCCTTTAGGAGGTTCAGGGTAAGTGGTATCTAGTTAATATTAGTCCAGGCTCACTCTAGCAATGATTCAGGGATGGTTCTTAAGAGGCAAACGAATTTTTAGCAAGAAAAGAGATGACTGCTGATGGTTACACATGGCTGGATTTTTAACCAAATCGCAAATCGCGGTAAAATTCGCGAGTGCGAGAATCGTGATTACGGCAAAAGTATACGGAGTAGCAAGTCGGTTCCAAGCTTCTTGGAAAGCTGAGATTCTAAGCTTTCAAAGGAAAGTTAAACCAAGTTCCTAGCCCAAACGGTTCCAGAGATACGGACGATTAAATAAAGGTAGTTTTTCGGATTTGAAATTTTAAAAGTTCAAAGCGACAGGTTACAGCTTGCAGATAGAAAATGACAGGTGACAGCTTTGCAAATGACAGGTGACAGTTAGGAGGCAGTTCTGGTTAGATTAAAATCGATTGAATTATATTATTTTAACTAAGAGATTGGTTCTGCACAGTTCTGCTAGGTACTCACAATATATTTAGAAATAGGCCTGGCCACGGATCTGGTCAGGTTTTGGACTGGACTCCGGTCTTGTCTCGGCACTTCACAGTGATCTGGGTCAGCTCTCTGGTTCTGCTAACAGCGGTCTAGGTCAGCTCTGCTCTGCTGGTCTAGCCTCTCTGGATTCTGGATACTGCTCTGCTTTCTAGGTACTGCTACAGGTTCTGGAGATTGATGGATTTGAAGTCTAGATCTCTGGATGTGAAGTCGTCGATCAGCATGCTCCGCAGCAAATGGAATTCAATGTCTCTATCTGTCCTGACTGTCTGCTTTTATGTGTTTTGAAAGTGGGTGGAGAGGCTAGCTTTCTAGGCCCTACCCCTCTCCACTTCTCATTGGCCACTTCCTCCTTTTCCACTTGATTGGGGGAATGAAGTGAGGTGTCATCATGATGAGGTCTGTTTATGATACAGAGAACCCACCCCTGTCAACTTTCCACACAAATCTATATCTGATCCAAATACATACTTCCCCGATAGACAGTTGTTTGGCATTTCATACACACATCATGCATTTACTGATGGTAGCCCCTGTTCCAATTCTGTCGTTTCTAGGAGCTTGGGTTCAAAAATGGCAACATATTTCACTTTTTGGTCGGGTTACCAATATTGGATTTGTCCCCGCATTTACACAAATGTTCGCAAAGCATGTGGGCATTAGGTGGTGGAGTGTCAGATTTTTAACATACATACATTTAGAGTAATATCCTCTCTTCCGCTAAAAACCCCCCTGAACATACCACCGGGTCCTAACACGTCTTCAAATGTGCACAGAAAAATCACAAGAATAATGATATCACTTATAAAGTTTTCACAAGTCCGCTCTATGAATGATCCATCTTTTTAGATTTATGTTCTGGCCCCAAAGGGGTGTGGTTTCCCAGGTCACATGGTGTAGAAACCAGTTTATCCAGTTTCTTCCAAGCTCAGAGACCCTCCCCCTCCCAGCTTCTGCCAAGAGGAAGCTATTTTACGGTCCCCCTAATAAACCATCTGCCTGGGCCCTGGAAGGCCCATTGTTCAAGAGGAAGCCATTTATGGCCTCCCCCCACTAAACCCTCTGCCTGGGCCCAGGACAGGCCTTTGTTCAACTCCCTGTAGCTGCTCCACCCCTAATCTAATCAGAGAGGTGACAACTCCTTTTGGCAAGGGAAAGAGTGGCTGAGCAGGTTTTAACTCCCGTGGGGGTAGATGTCAGGCAGAATTCAGTTCCTTAAGCCAGGCCCCAGCTAATGTCACTTCTAGTTACCCAGTTTTCTGCATTCAAATAAACTAACAATTTTTACACATGCAGCTAGAATGCTGATTCTCAGTTCAAAACTATGACATTTTAACAGTTACAAACCATGTGACACTCAAAAGTAGGTCACTCAGTTAATTTAAACATTTCGATTTTGGTGGTTTTAATCCAGTTTCAGTTAGGCTGCTGACATGCATAGCTCAGCCAGTTTTGTTATGAACATTGTTTTGGGCTCTTCATCTTCCCAGATTTAGTATGCACACATACTTCATTCTGCCAGATGTCTGCTGGTGTTCAGTGAGATTGTTGGATATTCTGAAATGTCTGAAATGGGCATTCTAAGCTTGCCTTCAGAGAAACAAAGGGTGATTTTTAAAGTGCTTTCTAGCGAACAGGCACTGCTGTTTTTTCTCTTTGGCACCCCATTTCACTCACGGCTCTTCTGACCCAGCACACCCGCACCGGGGGGTGGCAAGTCAGGCGACCATTTTGGTGTGCGCACAAACTGCGCGGTTTTCATAGATTCTGGCGCACATGTGGGCTTTTTCGGCCATCTTGGATTTCCTAAGCCCACAGCACCAAATGTTGTAGCATAATAGTCCAAACGTGGGTCAGAACACCCAAAAAAAACCTCCCGCCCGACTGCACTTGGATTGAGTCGAGGGGATGTAGGGTGCTAAGGATGTTGACCCACGTGCTGGGAGGTCTGCATCATCTTCTTCCAATTCCGCAGATGACAAAGTTCAGCATCCTTTCCTCCATCAGGGGTGGATCAGTCGGTTCTCCTCGCCGGTCCTGATGGGAGTATTGGGCGGTACACTAGGCCCCTTGCGTCTCTGCTCCCGGTCTCCGGATCGTCCTCCTTGGCCAGTCTCCAGGTTTTCTTTCTCCTAGGACGACAAAGGAAGAGCGGCAATACCTATTCATGGACATTTCTCCCCCACCATTGATATAGTGGGGTGGCATATATATTTTAGAACTCAACAGATATGAACATGCGCATTTTTTTTTAAATTAAGAGACAGGAACACATAAACTTGAGAAACACAGAATTTGATAGGCTATATGTAGGATCTTTTAGGGTTGGAATTGAATTACTCTGGAGCGGTACCCTCTGGGATTACCGAGGACTCCTCCAGTTGCTGCAAAGTGTGCCTGGGATGGCAACACTTCAACTGGTTTATATGGACCCACTTGTCTTCCCCTTCTGCCAAACCGCCTTTGGGGATGCGGATCTTGTAGGCCACAGGGGAGATCTTGTCTATAATCTCAAACGGTCCCTTCCATGTAGGCAAACATTTTCGCTGTTTGGCCTGGTTCCTTTGGAAATTGTATAAATAGACCCAGTCCCCCACCTGATATTCCTTCCTGGAAGTTTTCAGGTCATAGTGGGTCTTCATACTCTCAGCTGATCTTTCTAGATTCCGCTGAGCATAGGCAAAAGCATGTTGAAGGTGTTTTCTTAAATTCTCCACATACTCATGAGTTGTGGAAGCATTTATTAGTGTCTGCTCTTGGGTCCTGTAGAGCAAATGCTGCGGAAGCACCATCTTGCGTCCAGTCATCAACTCAAATGGTGACATTTTGGTTGCAGATGAAGGGGTAGATCTGATGGCCATTAGGACCAGAGGTAATCAGATATCCCAACTTGGCCCAGAATCTGCCACAAACTTCTTTAATATGCTCACAATGGTTCGGTTATATCTCTCTACTGCCCCAGAAGAAGCTGGCCGGTAAGCAATATGCACCTTCCTTTTAACCCCCAGTATCTCCCACATCTTTGTCATTACTTCACTGGTGAAGTGGCTACCTCTGTCTGACTCAATCCTTTGAGGTAGACCAAAACGGGAAAAGATGTGGTTAATCATCAGGGCAGCTGCTGTTTCTGCCTTGCAATTTGGGGCTGGGAGACATTCCACCCACTTGGTAAACAAGCATGTAACGGTCAACATGTACTTGTTTCCTCTAGTCGAGCGAATCACAGGGCCTACAAAGTCGATTTGTAAATCTGACCATGGCAGTGTCATCCCCCTCTTTTGGAGAGGCGCCCGGTGTGTGAGGGATGTTGGCTGAAATTGTGCACACACAAGACAACCCTTCAAGTATTGGTTGAGGTCCTGGCCCATGTGTGGCCAGTATGCAACCTCTCTTAAGATTTCCAGTGTTGTGTGAAACCCCCTATGACCGGCGGTGGCCGCATCATGGGCGTGACTTAACATCAGGCTTCGGAATGAGGTAGGAACCACCCACTGATCGTGGCCAGCTTTGGATTTCCTTACCAACAAACCGTCTTGGATCCGGAACATTTTTGGACATTTCATCAACACTCTAAGGTCCTCTTTCCCGTTGTAATCGGTATCCGTCAGGGGAAAGTTCTCAGGGTCCTCAAAGTGTTGGTAAAATTTACCAATTATTGGATCCCCCTTCTGAGCGGTAATCAAATCAGCATCAGGGCTCTCCTTGCTCCATTGTGCAATTGAAAGGTCATTGTGAGCATTTCTCTGGGACCTAGTGATAGCAGTGACCTGGATTTCCCCCAACAGGGACTCAATCTCAATTAGATCCCCTTGGATGGCCCCGGTTTTGGCCAGCTGATCAGCTTAGTCATTTCCAGTTTTGTCTGGTCCCTCTACTTTGGAATGACCCTTGATCTTTTTCCAATAGATGGTCATCTCATTCGAGGTGACCAGATCATCAATGTTTTGGATCAACTTCCCATGTTTCAAGGGTTTGTTATTAGCACATAACATGCCTCTGGTTTTCCAATTAACCAGGTGCTCCACGAACCCGTTCCGGACATAATCCGAATCTGTGATTATGACCAGTGCGTGGAGTTGATGTTGGACAGCAGTGAGGAGGGCTTGATGCACAGCCATCAATTCTGCCACCTGACTACTTCAGGGACCAATTTTGTATCCAGCGGAGGGTTCTGGGAACTCATTCACCCATGCATTCCCTACGCCGGCCACCAGTTCTTTCTCCCCGTTGTTGTCAACATGGTAAGAGCATCCATCCACATAGACAGTGGGCATTCCCTCACACTTGTCCTCTTCAAAGACTTTGTGTGGGGAATTAAGGTATGCCTCCATGTTGTCCTTGATTTTTAGACTTTCGTCCTCGAGACAGTTTTCTCTGGCACAATCATGCAAGTCAGCCAGACCTTGCGCGAGGGGACTCTTCTTGTTTTGGCCATATCGGACCTCCACAGGAAAGCCTTGCATTGACAGAATCCAGGAAGTAATTCGGGAATTACTCACATTTCCGGCCCGGATTCTGTCACTTTGGAGATATTGCAGAGGCTGGTGTGGAGTCTCCACTATGATGTGTTCCCCCTGGATAAACGGGCGGTAATTCTTCAATGCCCACGCCGTTGCCAGGAGTGCCTTCTCACAATCGTTGAATTTTTCCTCCACAGAGGATAAAGTTTTGCTCGCATAGGAGATTACTTTATTGACCCTGTCATGCTTTTGGTATAATACCGCCGTCAAGCACGTATTAGAGAACCCCGTCTCCAGGAAGAACTCCTTGTTTCTGACAGGGTAAGCTAGGCAAGGCGCTTGTGAGAGGCTTCTCTTGAGTTGTTTTACCGCCTCGGCTTGTTCTGGACCCCATTCCCACTTGACCCCCCCCTTCAGGAGATGAATCAGGGGTCTGGTGATCTCTGCGTAGCCGTCAATGAACTTTCTGCTGTAATTAGTCAGTCCAAGGAGGCTCCTTAGTTCCCGCAGAGTTGCGGGGTATTTCAGTTTCTGAAGGGCTTCCACTTTCTTTTCCTGGGGACAGAGACCCTGAGGAGTAATCTCATGCCCCAAGAAATTAACACGGGTTCTACACCACTGTGCTCTCCGGCGGCCCTCAACTGGGTCAGAACATAACGGATCTCCGCTATGTGTTCCTCCACAGATGAACTTTTGATGAGGACATCATCTACATAAGCCAGGTTACCCCTCGCACCCAGGTCGGGCATGGCCTTATGTAGGAAAATGTTGAATTCATTTCCGGAGTTGAGGTATCCGAAGGGAGTCCGGGTCCATGTATACTGCTGGCCCCCAAAGGTAAAAGCCAGCTTGTATTGGTCCTCCCTACTGACCGGCACGGTCCAGTATCCATTGGTCAGGTCTATTGCAGTGAATACCTGTGACCCCTGAATCTGGGCCAGCCCTTGGTCAATGTAGGGAAGAGGCCATCGGGAAGTATGGACCCGTTTGTTGAGCTCCCTAAGGTCAGCGCAGAGTCTCCACTGGCCGTTTGGCTTTAATATTCCCAGCACCGGATTATTGAAGGTGCTGTGGACGGGACGGATTATTCCCCTGGACTCAAGGTTCTTAATTATTTCAGTAAGGGACTCCATTGATGCGAGAGGCAAGCAATATTGCTTCACAAACACTGGAGTCATGCCAGGGTCCGTGGGGATTGTTGTTGTGTGGATGTCGGTGCGACCACAGTCATATGAGTCTACCGCAAAGAGATCTTGGAAATCCAAGAAGACTTGTTTCAACTTTTGCTTCTGTTCCAGAGTCACACAGGCATCAGCTAGGTTGACTCTCTCTTCCACCATCTGCCTGAAGCCTGGAAAGACTTCTGGTTTGGCTATCTCAGCGGCCTCCTCCAGCTGGGTGGAGAAGTCCCTGGTCAGAGTGCTGATTTGGACTGGAGGCTTCAGGTGGGAAAGGCAGCCCTCATGGACCTGGAAAATCACCTCATCCCTCCTGAAGTCACAAGTCACATCTTCCTTACCATAAGGGCAAGAAGTGTACACCAGGAAGTTCCCCCCATGGCGGGTAAAAATCCTGTCTGGTGTTGTATTGTCCTCACTCTCACTGTCAAAACAGTCCTTGGGGATTGGTCCTAACAGTTAATTTCCTAAATCGATGGAAAAATGTCGGTCATCAACTGCCATTCCAATAATGGTGCCTGCGGCTAGAGTAATACTCTTTAAGTCACTGTTATCCACCTCTATTAGAATGGTGTCATGTTCTATGTTGACTAATGGAGTTGGGTTTACC
Organism: Ambystoma mexicanum; assembly: GCF_040938575.1. NCBI lineage: Eukaryota > Metazoa > Chordata > Amphibia > Caudata > Ambystomatidae > Ambystoma > Ambystoma mexicanum. The sequence goes on along the minus strand of NC_090934.1, from coordinate 923,428,327 downwards.
CCCAACCCTTGCTGTTGGAGAGAAGCATTTAGGTGTATATAAGCATCAGGGTTTTTCAAATGTTGTCCTCTTTTAACTTTCACTTCCAGGGAGAATTGTCGGGTCCTTTCTGGGATGGTGACTTCCTCTTTGATCTGAATCTTAACTGCATAAGGTAGCAATTGAGCTGACCTAAATGCTTTTTCTGGATCATCAAAGCCCATGGGATTATCCGCTAATCGGGACCAAGCTTTGAAGTTTATTAGGTCCAAACTAATGGCAAAGCGATTGAGAATGTCACTGCCTAAGTAAAAAGCGGCAGTGACGTCTCGCACGACCCAACAATTGTGGACTATGCTCTTGTTGCCAATGGAGATTTTGAGCATACACCTGCTTGGCAGGAGATGTTTGGAATTGGGTGCTTCCAGGTCCATTTCCCATTTGTCTATCAGTTTGAATGTGGGAATGGCTGGATCTTTTGGGAGTTGGCAGAACATGGCTTCGCTGATGAAGCTCTTACCGTTGTTCACACACACTCGAGCGAGAACAGAGTCCTTCCCATCATTTAACTGAACAGGGATGAACAACTGCTCTCCAATTTGCTTAATATCAGCCAGGCTCTGAGCTGATTTCACATCTTTCTGGACTGTAGGAGTGGGAGTTTCTGATTGTGGATTAGTAAAGAATTTCAGGGTGTTTCCTTCCAGTGTGGAATACCACCTTAAACTGGAAGGGAGGTTGATTTTCAGAAATAGAGAGGACCCCCCATCACCAGTCTGTTGTCCTACTGCTATTACTGTCACGTCTGGAATTTGGTTATTCTGGAAGTGGAATTCTACTTGGTCAGATTTTTGTTCGGGAAAATATGTTTAATTACTCAGAGTATCTGAAGCAAAAAACTGGAAGTTCATATCCTCGAACTCAAGTGCAAGGGGTGACAAAGGGGTGGCAAATCCAATGGGGTTGGTACATCACTGTCCAGAACTGGAGATTAGATTCTGTAGCTGTGTGATGGTAATCTGACCTGGAAAAGGTCAACTGTTCATATTCTGTTTTCCTGTGTTGTTATTTTAATGATTCTCGTAGGTCACAGAGAATTAGGAATACTTGAGGTTCAACAATTGGAAATGCACAAATAAAAATAGCCAAAGGGCCAAAAAGGTGAGGGAAGGCTCTTATAAAAATTGCACACTCTTTCCATCTGGGTGTGCGTAGGAACGGTTGTTCTCTCGCAATATCTTATTCCTTCCCGTGGAGATATTTGGTGCAGGTCATGTGAATCATTCCGAGCGGCTTCACCGAACGAAGCAGACGCCTCCCTCGAAGACGCAGAACAGAGTTACCAGCCAGCCTGTGACAGACCCCCTCCAGCACACAGTCTGTGATTAGAGGAGGAACCTGTCCCCGTTTCAGACAATTCTGAAACTTTTCGGATTGATCCCCCTTCTTTTGGAATCACGGCCCTGACGAAGATGGCCCCAAATATGAGTGCCATTGAAACCGGTCGACCCCACAGGTCATGAGGGCTCTCATGACCTGCACCAAATATCTCCACGGGAAGGAATAAGATATTGCGAGAGAACAACAGAACAACCGTTCCTACGCACACCCAGATGGAAAGAGTGTGCAATTTTTATAAGAGCCTTCCCTCACCTTTTTGGCCGTTTGGCTATTTTTATTTGTGCATTTCCAATTGTTGAACCTCAAGTATTCCTAATTCTCTGTGACCTACGGGAATCATTAAAATAACAACACAGGAAAACAGAATATGAACAGTTGACTTTCTCCAGGTCAGATTACCATCACACAGCTACAGAATCTAATCTCCAGTTCTGGACAGCGATGTACCAACCCCATTGGATTTGCCACCCCTTTGTCACCCTTTGCACTTGAGTTCGAGGATATGAACTTCCAGTTTTTTGCTTCAGATACTCTGAGTAATTAAACATATTTTCCTATAAAACCGTTGTTTTTGTGCTATCACGTCTGACCCCTTTAACGGTTTAAAGGAAACCAACGGCTTGTCCGTGCCCTCCTTTGTTTTTTCTACAACAACGTAACCCTGTTTGTTGTTACAGATTTTTGTTCACCCATGTGGCATGTGCCGTTTAAACTAACATGGTTGACACTCTGTTTTAATTTTATGGGTCGGCTAGTCTGGGTCCAGAGGACCTTGTTTACGCAATCTATTAGGGGTGACAACCTTCTCAGGAGGTCATTCCCTAGTAAACAAGGGGTTCCCTCTGGAGTCACAACTATGACCGGGTGTTTCAACTTGTGTCGCCCAATTTTAATGTCCAAGTCTGCAGTCCCCTCAACGGGAATTTCCTTCCCGTCAAAGTTCTGCAGTTGTCCAGGAAGAGAGGTGAGAGGAATATAGTAATTCTCCCCCCTTCCGGCATTTAGTTCCTCAAAGGCCCTTTTGGACAGAAGGGTAGCTTGGGATCCAGTGTCCACCAGTGCCAAAATTGTACCCTGCCCCTGTACTTGTACCGGGGCATAGTATCTTCCCTCCTTCTCCTCAAGGGGGCACAGATAATGCACATTTTTGGACAACTGGTGGGCTAACTTTCTGGTTTTGGACATTGCTAGAGAAGAGATTTGGGCAGAATTCTGTGGAGAGTCTTGGGAATCTGAAAGAAAAAGTTGGCAACTGGAGATCAGAGCCATTGTGGGTTCCCCTGGTTCCGGTTCTGGGCCGCCCCCCCCTTTTTGGAGGCAGTCACCAGGATGGGTTTGAACCAGGGGATTTTGGTATTGTGGGTTCTGGGATGAGATGATGGGCGGCGGTAGCTCAGTCTCCATATCTCCCCAGTTTGGATTGGAATCCCTTGGGACCCATTTTTCTTTGGGAGGAGTTCCCCCATCTCTGAAGGAGAAGATCCTTTTCCCAGGATCCTCTGGGGATCCCTCTCCTTCAAATTGGAAGATCTGTATTTCTTCCACAAAACAGGTCTGTTTGGGTCCTTTGTTTCTCCTACCCCCCTCTGCTCCTTGGGAGGCAGGCTTTCAGGGGCAGGAGATTTTGTTTCCGGTTCCTGGTTTTCCAGGGGCTGTTTACAAGTTGGGAAGGAAGCTTCCTCCAAAGCTTTACACCCCCCTTCCCCTTGTGCCTCCTCCCTGGGAACCGGTGGGTTGTCGGGGTGCTGCCCCGTCATTGCTCTGGAGCACCAGGCCCAGAGTTTGGTGCATTCTGTGCCGGCATGCCCATCTGAGGGTTCTGCTGAGCCCTTAGCACGCGACCCAGCTCCTGTGCCATGTTCTGAACCTGGGGCTCTAACTGGGAAACCCGCTCAGGCTGATACGGGGCCCTGTTTTCTCCCCTGGGCTGATCCCAGGAAGGGTAGCTATCCCTTCTCTGGTAATATCCCGGATTGGGAAGATTTGGGTACCCCTCCACCCTTGGCCTCCCCTCTCCCGGATTAGGTTGTCTGGGCTCAGGGAATTGGAGAAAGAAGGATGGATGATTTTGGGGTTGGAAGTTGGTTGGATACCTGGGGAAAAAGTTCTGCCCAGGATTTGGAGAATTTCTGCCCTCCGGTGGGAAGTTAGGAGGGAGGTTCCCTGGGTTAGGTGCTTGGCTGGATCCCACCCCTTGGGCTGGGGGAGTCCACACATAACCCAGGATGGGTCGATTTCCCTTGTAACGGGGACTTACATAATCAGGAGAGCGAGGGACCCCATTTGTGGGGCTGCCTCCTTGGCTCCCTGTCTGTGACTGGCCCGAGGACCTTCTGGGCCTAGCATTATTAGGTGCAGGTAGGTTTTTAGGCCCCCCCATCTCCAAATCCAAAACGGGGGCAACCTTTACCTCTGCCACCTTGGCAGCAGCAGGGGTGCTGTTTGTTTTGGGGTTTTTGGGCTGGTTTTTGTTTTCCACCGGTTTCTGCCCCTCGTAGATGCGGGTGGCTTGTTCAATGACCCATTCTAAAGATCTTTTCTCATGAAAATCTCTCACGAGCTGGGTCATTATGTATTTGGGCAAGGCATGGAAAAAAGTATTAACAAATTCTCTGCTGTCTGTGCGTACCCTTCTGGTGGTCTGCGCAAAGGCACGTTTCAGTTCTTGCACGAATTCTTGTGGGGCCTGATCCTCCCCACATTGCAAATTGTAGGCTGCCTTGCGAGCCTCTTGAGGATTTCTGTGAACAGAAAAATGTTTCAAGATAGCTGCTTATAGGTGGACCATCTTAAATGATTTTGGTCCTCCAGCCCCGCAAAGAAACTGGAGTATTCTGGTGAGAAGGTCCACTTTACATATTGGATACAGCTTTGGCTGTCCTTCAAATGAAAAGTCTCCATCATTTGCTCATAGAGCTCCAAGTGTTCCCAAACAGAGTACTTGGCGTTCTTATGATAAGGCGTGATGACACTCCTGATTGCCTTAATCTGTTTCAATGGGTCCTTAAGCAAGGCCCTTTTTGCCTTATTGGCCTCTTTGGTTCGGGTAACCCTGGTCCATTCATCCTCTGACTCAGAGGCACTGCTCCCAGAGGTTCCTGTCTGCTCTTCCAGGTTTTCCCGGATTCTGCGAGCCTGGGAGTAGCTGGCAGAATGTGGCGACCTGGTCTCCTGTGTCCTGCGCCGTTCAGAGGAGTCTTCAGATTCCTCCTTGCTGCCAGGATTTGATGGGTACCCCCCCCACTGACCTAACAGGGCAGAAGTTTTCAGGATGCCCTTAATGGGCCTATTCTCCTGGGGTTCCCCACTAAATTGCACTGTGCTTGGGTGCCCATACCCGGATGCCCGCCCATCCATTCCTGGGAGGTACTGGCCTATGAGCCCCATGCTTCTGGCTGGATAGTAATCTGCCATCCCTGTGGCCCGGTGCTCATGTGCGCCAGGGGACAGGGGGGTGGCAGAGTCCAGGGACTGAGAGAGATAAAGGCCTCTGGTACTAGGGCTCCTGAGATTATGCTCAGGAGTTTCCCTTTCCCAGCGAACCTGGTCTCTATCTGCCCCTGCTCCCTGTTGCAATGCAAGAGCCAGCGCCTTCAGTTCCTCAGTTCAGTTCCTGATTGGTCCTGGAGCACTGGGCCAGTCTTTGCTGCAGGAGGGTTACCTCCTGAGCTGTGTCCCTATTGGCCTGCTCCTTTCTTGCCAGAGCATCCTCCACCTTCCTGGTGTGCTCTAACAAGTTCTGGTGTTCTTTTTGGAGGTCACACAGTCCCTGGAGGGCCAGGTGATTTTCTTCCATTTTCCTTTTTAAGTGGCAGACTTCCTGGCCTAAGGTATCCCTTTCCTGACTAAGAGCCTGCATCTGTGCCGCCAGGTCGTCCCTTTGCCTTTGGAAGGCACCAGTTTTCTGGCGCTCCTGGTCAAACTCTGCCTGGGTATCCAGGTCTTTCAAAATCAGTTTATTGCTCTCTGCCTTCTCCCTATCTAGGTGGCTTTGCAGGGTGACTACCTGCTCAGCACGTGCCCTATTGAAGTCTAACTGTTGCTCCAGCTTTTTCTGGCTCTGCAGTAGGGAGTCCAAACCTTCTTGGTGCTCCTTCTGCAAGGCCAGAAATCTGGTATCCTGGTCCGCCTTTTCCTGTTGCAGCACATCCATATCCTCCTTTATTTTAGTGATGTACCGTCTGCTGTCATTTTCTGACTCCTGGCTCCTGAGCAGCCTCTGCTCAGAAGAGTCCAGATCAGATTGGGCCTTCTGTAGTGCCAGCAGTTGCCTACTCGCCAGATCTTGGCCTTCAGCACATTTGTCCTGCATGGCTCCCATATGTAAATATAAATATGCCGCTACCCTGGCAATCTTGTGGTGCTCATCCTTGGCGTTCGGGGCCATGTATAGTTCACTCAGGGCCACATGTAGGGGACCCTGATCTCCCCATATATCTGACCCTGTTTCAGTGACCTGTTGCGCGATTGCCTGCAACCAGACCGTTTGGTCCTGATGAGTCCACTCACCTCTCACAAATAGCTTATGTAAGAAGTGTTCTCTGGCTATTTTCATATCTACCAAGGTCGTCATTCTGGAATTTGAGTTCCTTCCTGACTTACAGAAGTTTATATTTTATTTTTGCAAAACAGACCTTTTGCTTAGAGCGTTCCTTTGAGGAGTGCTTTACAGCGTAACACAGCGTGGTGATCCGACCGGATATGTGTATCTGGTCAGCTGGCACACTGTATTAATCTGCACAAGTGATAGATCTAACCCAATCGCTCGAGTCCCCAATTTGTAAGAGGATTCAATTCAACACTACAGCTAAGTCAATGCCTAGTCTGGGATACTGAATGGAAACCCTTATTGATTTATCTTTACGTCCAGTTCAGGCGTTCTGGATGACTACCCCTATATAACACCCCTCTCTTGGAATCCCCCTGACCCCACTGAGCCACGAAGTAGTTCTGTTTTGCAAGTTTAAACGGTTTATTTGATAATTTAAACAATATATATATATATCACACTTTATAATAAATTAATAATTGAATATCACACTTAATCTGAGCAGTAATCAATAATGGATAGTCCAGCACTAGCACACTTCTTTATAATCAATGATGAGTGGTTATAGGATGGATACAATAGCAACAATACTTTTATGGTTTCAAATGGATGCAATGTGGAATGAAATGCAGTACAGAAAATAACTTGATAGGATTTCAGCAAAAGACAATGCAATCACTTTCTTGGACAATTCACCCCCCCTTTTATGCACTGTAAGGAGATGAAGATGACACAGTTCTTAGGAATGCAATCAAATAGAATTCAGTTCAATTCCCCCCCAGCAGCTTATACAACAGATAGGAGTTTTGAAACACAGGCAAAATGCTTTGAATATGGTGACAATGCAGTGAGAAATATGCTGAAAATGGTTTTAAATCCCTTTAGGAGGTTCAGGGTGAGTGGTATCTAGTTAATATTAGTCCAGGCTCACTCTAGCAATGATTCAGGGATGGTTCTTAAGAGGCAAACGAATTTTTAGCAAGAAAAGAGATGACTGCTGATGGTTACACATGGCTGGATTTTTAACCAAATCGCAAATCGCGGTAAAATTCGCGAGTGCGAGAATCGTGATTACGGCAAAATTATACGGAGTAGCAAGTCGGTTCTAAGCTTCTTGGAAAGCTGAGATTCCAAGCTTTCAGAGGAAAGTTAAACCAAGTTCCTAGCCCAAACGGTTCCAGAGATACGGACGACTAAATAAAGGTAGTTTTTCGGATTTGAAATTTTAAAAGTTCAAAGCGACAGGTTACAGCTTGCAGATAGAAAATGACAGGTGACAGCTTTGCAAATGACAGGTGACAGTTAGGAGGCAGTTCTGGTTAGATTAAAATAGATTGAATTATATTATTTTAACTAAAAGATTGGTTCTGCACAGTTCTGCTAGGTACTCACAATATATTTAGAAATAGGCCTCGCCACGGATCTGGTCAGGTTTTGGACTGGACTCCGGTCTTGTCTCGGCACTTCACAGTGATCTGGGTCAGCTCTCTGGTTCTGCTAACAGCGGTCTGGGTCAGCTCTGCTCTGCTGGTCTAGCCTCTCTGGATTCTGGATACTGCTCTGCTTTCTAGGTACTGCTACAGGTTCTGGAGATTGATGGATTTGAAGTCTGGATCTCTGGATGTGAAGTCGTCGATCAGCATGCTCCGCAGCAAATGGAATTGAATGTCTCTATCTGTCTTGACTGTCTGCTTTTATGTGTTTTTAAAGTGGGTGGAGAGGCTAGCTTTCTAGGCCCTACCCCTCTCCACTTGTCATTGGCCACTTCCTCCGTTTCCCCTTGATTGGGGAATGAAGTGAGGTGTCATCATGATGAGGTCTGTTTATGGTACAGAGAACCCATCCCTGTCAACTTTCCACACAAATCTATATCTGATCCAAATACATACTTCCCCGATAGACAGTTGTTTGGCATTTCATACACACATCATGCATCTACTGATGGTAGCCCCTGTTCCAATTCTGTCGTTTCTAGGAGCTTGGGTTCAAAAATGGCAACATATTTCACTTTTTGGTCGGGTTACCAATATTGGATTTGTCCCCGCATTTACACAAATGTTCGCAAAGCATGTGGGCATTAGGTGGTGGAGTGTCAGATTTTTAACATACATACATTTAGAGTAATATCCTCTTTTCCGCTAAAACCCCCCCTGAACATACCACCGGGTCTTAACACGTCTTCAAATGTGCACAGAAAAATCACAAGAATAATGATATCACTTATAAAATTTTCACAAGTCCGCTCTATGAATGATCCATCTTTTTAGATTTATGTTCTGGCCCCAAAGGGGTGTGGTTTCCCAGGTCACATGGTGTAGAAACCAGTTTATCCAGTTTCTGCCAAGCTCAGAGACCCTGCCCCTCCCAGCTTCTGCCAAGAGGAAGCTATTTTACGGTCCCCCTAATAAACCATCTGCCTGGGCCCTGGAAGGCCCATTGTTCAAGAGGAAGCCATTTATGGCCTCCCCCCAATAAACCCTCTGCCTGGGCCCAGGACAGGCCTTTGTTCAACTCCCTGTAGCTGCTCCACCCCTAATCTAATCAGAGAGGTGACAACTCCTTTTGGCAAGGGAAAGAGTGGCAGAGCAGGTTTTAACTCCTGTGGGGGTAGATGTCAGGCAGAATTCAGTTCCTTAAGCCAGGCCCCAGCTAATGTCACTTCTAGTTACCCAGTTTTCTGCATTCAAATAAACTAACAATTTTTACACATGCAGCTAGAATGCTGATTCTAAGTTCAACACTATGACATTTTAACAGTTACAAACTATGTGACACTCAAAAGTAGGTCACTCAGTTAATTTAAACATTTCGATTTTGGTGGTTTTAATCCAGTTTCAGTTAGGCTGCTGACATGCATAGCTCAGCCAGTTTTGTTATGAACATTGTTTTGGGCTCTTCATCTTCCCAGATTTAGTATGCACACATACTTCATTCTGCCAGATGTCTGCTGGTGTTCAGTGAGATTGTTGGATATTCTGAAATGTTTGAAATGGGCATTCTAAGCTTGCCTTCAGAGAAACAAAGGGTGATTTTTAAAGTGCTTTCTAGCGAACAGGCACTGCTGTTTTTCTCTTTGGCACCCCATTTCACTCACGGCTCTTCTGACCCAGCACACCCGCACCGGGGGGTGGCAAGTCAGGCGACCATTTTGGTGTGCGCACAAACTGCGCGGTTTTCATAGATTCTGGCGCACATGTGGGCTTTTTCGGCCATCTTGGATTTCCTAAGCCCACAGCACCAAATGTTGTAGCATAATAGTCCAAACGTGGGTCAGAACACCCAACACGATATCTCCCGTAGAAGTTTATGACACGTATAGTCAGTATACGCCAGAAATGCAGAGGAAAGTGATACAGGTAATGGTAGAATACCTGCAGGATGAATGTATAAAAAGAAAGATTTGGTGTTCCGCAGAATTGTTGAATATCTACAAGAGAGCTTTTTCGTTTAACACTTCTTCAGCTCCTTAAGCACTCGATCTAGCTCTGCTGCTCAGTAAGCGTTCAGAGTTTCCTATCTCTCAGTTGCCTATGAGAGAGGTTCCATCGACATTTGTCCCAAAAGTTGAGATTCCAGCAGATCCTGCAACAGGTTCTGCTGCTCAGGATATTCCTGCACATTATGTGGCACAGTTTGTTCACGTCCCGTTCTCGAGACAGGTAGTGAACACCATTAAACAACCCAGTCCCGATATTAGAAAGAATCCGACAGGGTTCTATAAAGAGATAGAATCTGTCTTGCAGTCATCAGTATTTACCTTGAGCAATATTGATTTGTTATTTCCCGTGCTCCTACCTGTTGATTTGTGGAAACAGATTAGGACTGTAGACGATGTACTAGGGTTAGGAGACACATGGGTTAAAATAGTTCGATTAGATAGAGAAAGGCCAGCTGGCGAGAGACCGCCACAGGTAATACTGACTCTGCCTGATAGAATGGTCACGAAACTAAAAGCCATAATTCCTGAAAGAAGGATTATTTGGGGCAAATTTACTGCTTGTGTCCAAGGGAAATTTGAGGGTGCTACCGAATTCTTTAATCGGTTTCAAACAAGTGTTTTCAGATTTCAGTGGACAAGATTTGAGCACAGAGTCTGGGAAACAACTTTTTGTAGACAAATTTGTGCATGGATTGTTGCCTGACATCCAGTCGCAAATTATGACTTCGGACAGCGCTTGGCAGGCTAAATCTCAGTCTGAAGTATTGCATATGTCTCAGTACTATGCGAACCGAGTTAATAACGAGAAAGAAAGAATTGAAAAGAGAAAGGGAGACCTGAAAACTAAAGTTCTATGATATGATATGATATGATATGATATTTTATTTGTATTGCGCTCATCATACAGGTGTTAATTGTTAGAGGCCCTAGAGGGGGTACTTCAAAATTTAGGGGACATTATGCTCCACAGGAAAATGTGCCGTTGGGTCCTGTAAACGTGAACCACTGTGCTTATTGCAGACAAGAGGGTCATTGGCGAGCACAATGCCCGATTCTCCAACAGAGATCGAATGACGCATTTGGTAACATGGGTAGACGATCCAGAGGCTGCCCTGGGGCAAGGGGTCCTGATAGAAGTCAATTTTCTCAAAATTCACAACCTTTTTCGCAGGATAATCAGGCACCAAGTGTGGATAATAGGAACATTTTGATCATCCTTCTGCTGCATATCTCTCTGAAGAACTTCCTTTTGATGATATTCTGTTTCGTTAGGATTGCCCGAAGCAGGGTTTGGAACCGACACATATTCCCGTTAATCAGAACGGTCCATACGTTGAAATGATGGTGGGAAATAGGAAACATCTATTCTTGATAGATACAGGAGCACAGAAGTGTTCCATTGACCATTCACTGGTTCCAAACATTCGACTGTCAGGGCAAACCATTGTTTCTGTAGGGTTTTCTGGTACGCCAGTAGTTTGTCCGGTTTCTTCGCCAGTACCGATTACATTGGGTCCATTCACGGACCACTGTCCATTTCTTTTGACTACGAACTGTGGAGAGAATTTGTTGCGGTTGAATCTGTTGAAGGAATTAAATGCGGTAATTCATTGTTCTTCGGATGGAGTGCGTTTGACGATTTCACCACAGCAACTTTCTGTCTCTCAGCTCTTAACTAGACCTTTGCCACCAGAATTTGGCGATGTTCCGGAGTGTTTGTGGGCAATTGATGACAATGATGTCAGTTTTCTGCAATTTGAGCCTGTTAAGATCATTTTGAAATATAGAGTAAAGTTGCCACGTATTCCTCAGTATAAGATTTCGGTCGATGGTGAGCAAGCTTTGAAATGCATAGTTTCTTATTTTGTACATCGATATTGCCTGTGTACAAGAAAGGCGATAATGCAATTCCTTTTCATTTCATCATTGATTTACGTGCCATCAATAAGATTGTTGCTCCACAATTTCCTTTTGTGCCTGATGTGATGACAATATTAACCATGATTCCGGCTTCTGCTACTTTCTTTAGTGTTGTAGACCCTAAGAATGCTTTCTTCAGCATTTCTTCACAAGGATAGCAGATATTTGTTCGCGTTCACCTTAGGGGGACGCTCGTTTACATTCACCCGTGCACCGCAAGGTTACACGGAAAGTCCGAGCATCTATAGTACGGCTTTGAAAGAGCAGTTCGACACACTTGAGTTGCCTACCACTTGTACACTGCTCCAATATGTGGATGATCTACTTTTAGCTGCTGACTCAGAGAGTGCTTGTAAGGAGGGCACTGTGTTGTTGCTTATTCATCTAGCAAAACATGGACACAAAGCTTCACTGAAAAAGTTTCAGTATTGTCGATAGGAGGTCGCCTATTTAGGCTATCTCCTGTCAAAGGAGGGAAGAAGGTTGACGCCTGAGCGGATAAAAATAATTTCTAGCATATCTTTCCCAAATACACAGAAGGAAGTCAGAGCCTTTATAGGAATGGCTTCTTACTGTAGGCAGTGGATCCCAAACTTCTCGTTAAAGATTAAACCAATGTTGGCTTTGACGAAGAAGGGCATTTCTTCGCCATTGCCGTGGAACTTGGAACACCAGCAAGCGTTTGATCTGCTTAAGACTGCACTGTGTTCAGCAGGAGTTTTTGGCACACCAAATTATGAAAAGGCCTTCGTGTTGTATGTGCATGAACGTGATGGATGTGCTTTGGCTGTATTAACGCAGGAACATGGAGGGAATGATAGGCCGCGCAGCTACTTTTCTTCTGCCCTTGATCCTGTCGCATGCCCTTTGCCAAGATGTTTGAGAGCTGTCGCTGCCGCTGCTGCTGCAGCTGCATCTGTAAAATAGAGTGCGGGAATGGTCATAGGCCATGCTTTGACCCTGATGGTACCTCACTCTGTAGATGTTCTATTAAACAGAACACAAACACAACACCTCATCTCCGCCCGATTAACGAGATACAAATTGATCTTGTTTGCACCGCACATTAAAATTCAGAGGTATTGCATTCTGAATCCGGCTGAACTTTTACCTTTCCCGCAAGGTACTGCTTAGAGTGACGAAGTGTCACATGACTGCCTTTACACCACAGAGCAAGAGACTAAAGGCAGAATCGATCTGAAAGATACTCCTTTGAATAATCCACAAGGGGAGCTGTTTTGTGATGGCTCCTGTTTCAAACTTCCGGATGGTACATCCACGGCTGCTTATGCAATCACCACATTGAGCACGATCGTGGAAAACAAAAGAATCATGCATAACTTCACGCAGGCCACAGAGATTATAGCATTGACCCGAGCTTGTGAACTTTCTGAAGGGCTTACAGTAAATATATATAATGATAGTCAGTATGCTTTTGGGGTGGTTCACAACTACAGCAGACTTTGGGCAGAACGAGGTTTCTTGACCTCACATGGAACTTAAATTCAGTATGGCTCCTTGATAGTACGGTTACTCTCAGCGCTTGCACTCCCCACTCGGTTAGCAATCATGAAATGTGCAGCGCATCAGAAAATCATAGATGATGTGGGAAAAGGGAACACTTTCGCTGACCAGATAGCTAAACAGACTGCCACTGATCTCTATCCAGAAATGCATACTTCAAGGGAAGCCACAAATGTTTGTACTTTGGATGAGGGTATCGAATCTGTGAAAAATATTCAAGCTGATGCCACATTAGGGGAATCTAAGAAATGGGCCGAGTGTTTGGCAAGATTAGATGATGGCGGTTGGGTGGACAAGGTAGAAGGGAAATGGTTGTTGCCAGATGTGTACATTAAAATGATGGTCGCTATGGCTCATGGCCCCACCCACATCTGTGCACGGAAGGTTACCAAAATGTTACAAAATGTCTGAGTGAATGATAAAATCTCCAAAGTAGCTGAAAGTTTTGTTCAAAGTTGTATGATTTGCTTGCAGCATAATATGGGAAAGGGCACATCGACTCCAAGGGGTAGTTTTGCTCCACCTTTTGTCCCTTTGAGATTATCCACTTTGATTTCATTGAACTGCAACAATTATAAGTATGTACTAGTTGTTATCTGCGCCTTTAGTAAATGGGTTTAAGCCTTTCCTGTTAAGGATGCCACAGCAATGACAACGGCGAAGGCCATGCTTAAGGAATATTTTCCTAGGTTTGGTTTGCCATGGGTCATCTGGTCGGACAATGGTCCACATTTTATCGCTGCTGTAATTCTGCAGATATGCGCAGGATTACAGACTGATAAACAGTTCCATTCGGCTAGACATGCTCAGAGTGCTGGTTTGGTAGAGAGACATAGCATCATAAAGAAAAAGCTCGCTAAAACGTGTGCCGGCACCAAACTGAAATGGCCGGACGCCTTACCGATCATGTTGTTGTCAATGAGAACGACCCCACAGACTAAGACTGGGCTCTTCTCATTCGAGGTGGTTTTGGGTAGGCCAGCTAACATTTGGAACTTCCCTAAACCAAGATCTTTGCGTGACATTGAACATGTACCTCTTTCCGACTACTGTGGCCAGTTAACTAAAAATCTGTATTTGATTTATCAACAGGTGCGAGAAGCCCTCCCCGTAAAGTACGAGGGCCCAGGCAACAGCATACGGCCTGGAAGCTTCTCGTCAAATCGTTTGAAAGAGCATTCTGCCTCACACTGCATTGGCGGGGCCCACACCAAGCTCTATTGGCCACACAGACCGTGGTACGAGTTTCGGGGGGGAAGCACTGGATCCATGCATCACACATCAAGAGGATTCACTTCCCTTTGACACACAATACAGAAGACACAGAAAACCTTACCAGCGCTGCCCCCAACGATCACGTAGCATCGAGCAGCATCGAGAGTGCTTCAGAGACTCTCCCTGAGCCCGTGGGGCCTGGGGAAACAGCCGCTTTATCTCCACACTCTCCTACAGATCCTTTTTCGCCATTGTCAGGGTCTGTCATGGATCCACCACTTCCATCAGGAAGCAACGACACATTGTTCTCAGATCACGCAGTACCAGGAGTCACAAGGTACGATCTGCGCTCAAGGAGTCAGACATACTGCCTGGTTCGGCTCTGCCACCAGGTAAAAGATCATCTGAGGGCTTGTCTTTTTGGCCCATTCTTTTGTACATAAGGAATTCTGTTGGCTGGGGTTAGGGAAGGACTAAGAAAACGCACGATCAGGAGATCGCCAGCAAACAAACTTTGGAGTGTTCGTTTGAAGAAACAATGCCTGCAACCGCTCCCACTCGTACGGAACAAATAAAAGACTGTGGGCCTCATCACGACCTCGGCGGTAACCCTTAAATCCGGCGGTAGCGCTATTACCGCTGGATTTAAGGGTCCGCCGGATCAGGGCTTCGGCGGATTTCAAACCAGCTCTGAGCTGGTGTGAAATCCGCCGAGAATTCGCGCTAATACCGCCGGCGGGAAATCCGCCGGTGGTATGAGCGCGAAATTTCCCCATTGAGCCCAATGGGGAATGGGGCATTCCCGAATGGGCTCAATGGGGAATGGGGACTTCCAAGTCCGCCCAACTCCTGATCCCGCGCTATTAGCGCCGGGGACTATGGCGGTCGCGCTAATAGCCCCCGCGCTAATAGCGCTATCGCTACCGCCGAGGTCGTGATGAGACCCTGTGTGCCCGATAGTAGTAATGAACAATCGAATATGTGGGCCTCGAAAACGTATTGTTGTCTTGTGATTATGTTAATCGGCTTCACAATAGTAATTGCCTTACGATTTTGGTATTTGGAAGAAGTACATCCGCTTGAAATTTTGTTACCCACTGAAAATGTACCTACTGTTTCTACACCTTTTGTGCATCTGCACACTCTATCTCCTAGAGACTCTCAGCACAGACAGAGTTACCACAATTACACTTTATTACTCATAAAGAATGCCACACATGGCATTTTTAATAGATCTAATTGTTGGGTCTGCTCGCATTTACTGCAACACAGAGACAAGGGGTTGGGCTGGTATATTCATTCTCTACCTTTGACTGCTGCATGCTGTGCATCTTTAAGGGCACTATTCTTTAGCCGATGGAACGATAGCATCTCGGGGAACTTTGATGGAACGAATTTGAATGATTATGAAAGACGAGTTCAAACGCCCCTGGGATGCTCTCTTTTTGCGAATAGGAGCAATCTTCATGTTGCTTCTATTAGGCCTTCTGACAAATTGTCTCGTCCTTTTCAATCTCTGATCTCTTTCAAGATGGCTCCTATAGGCAATAGGGATGCCACGCCACCTTCGTACACTGTTAACCACAGCCCCAATTCAGTTTCTTTCTGCATACAGAGGAATGGTACTCAGTTAATTGGTGATTTCAAGGGTTGCACCAACGTTGCGAATTTGACCAGTGAGGACAGACCTCTGTATGTAGGCGACTTTGTTTGCGGAAATGAAGCTTTCCCATGGTTACCTAGGGATTGGCAGGGAACATGTTATGTAGGGATTCTGGTACCCAGGGTATTCATAGCAAGCACCATAGAAATATCTAAGGCTCGTCCAAAACGGGACGAGAATGGCGATACTTCTGCACAAGTTCAGGGTGATGTAGCTAAATCCTTTGTACCATTTTGGGGGCAAATATTAAACTCTGAAGATATCAGAAGACTAGCGAGAGTACTGGAGAGGACCATAAACCGGACCACTGACATACTCTTTAATATGACTTTAGAACAGAAAGCGATAAGGTTAGTGGCACTTCAGAACAGGATTGCGTTAGACGTCATCCTGGCTGAGCATGGTGGGGTATGTAAATTAGTGGGGTCCGCTTGCTGCGTTTTCATGCCAGATTTCTCCCCAACTATCTTTAAGGCAATACAAAATCTGCACATCCTTAGTTCAGAAGTGCATGTTCCCGAGGGAAACTGGGATCTTAGCGCTTGGTTCTGGGACTTCTTACGATCTTGGGGATAGAAGCTACTTTCAGTCTTACTGATCATTTTGGGTATACTGTTATTTTTCTGTTGCTGTATACAGTGTCTTCCTGGCATATGTTCGATGTTAGGAGGATGTTGTGCACAGGCGATGGAAACGTTAGGCAAAAGGTATGCGCCGCAGAGAAGATGACAAACAAATTTGTGTTGAAAGAAATATCTGTTTCTGACCTCATGGCGATCGATATTTCCGATAGTGATTCAGGGTGTATGGACATTGAGACGTGGAGTTACTCGTAAAGTGACTAGAAGTAGTTTAGCACTTGGCTTAGGCCAAAAGGAGGGTTTGTTAAACGGGATATCATATTATACCTCCTTTATTGTATATATTGTCCTAAGCCCTGCCGCTCTGCGAAGAAATCCGTGTTGCAAGGTTCCGACCTTAGATCGACCTAGCTGCCATTTTGGGTACACCCGCCATTTTGATTTCTGTTTCAAAGTCACTCCGTGTTCTAAAATGGTGGACAGTGTTTTCCCGCTTGTAACCTAGCCGTCCTGATCTTCGCGCAGAGTTAATGTCCAAACTGTCTTAGTTTGAAGGGGTCGTCCTCATGGACAATAATACGATCGGTAAGGCGTCTGGCCATTTTAGTTTGGTGCCGGTACACGTCTTAGCGAGTTCGTTCTTAATGATGCTGTTGTGTCTCTCTACTAGTCCAGCACTCTGTGCATGTCTGGCCGAATGCAACCATTTATCGATCTGTAATCTCGCACAAATCTGCAGAATTACAGCAGCGATAAAATGTGGACCATTGTCTGACCAGATGACTCTTGGCAGACCAAATCATGGAAAATATTCCTTCAGCATGGTCTTTGCCGTGGTCATACCGGTGGCATCTTTGATGGGAAAAGCTTCAACCCATTTGCTAAAGGCACAAATGACGACCAATACATATTTAAAATTGTTACAATGCTCCATTTCTATGAAGTCAAAATGGATTACTTCAAAGGGGACAGAAGGTGGACCAAAACTACCCCTAGGAGTTGATGTGCCCTTTCCCACATTGTGCTGTAAACAAATCATACACCCTGAACGAAGCATTCAGATACTTTAGGGATTTTGTCATTTACCCACACTTTTTGCAAAATGTTGGCGACCTTACAAGCACAAATATGGGTGGGACCGTGAGCCTTAACAACCATCATCATCATATACGCGTCGGGCAATAACCATTTCCCCTTCAACTTTGCCCACCCAACACCCGTCATCATCCAATTTCGCCAAACCTTCAGCCCACTTCTTAGATTCCTCTAACGTGGCATCGGCTTGAATGTTCTTTATGGATTCGATACTCTTATCCAAAGTACAGGCATTTGTGGCTTCCCTTGAAGTATACATTTCTGAAGAGAGATCAGTGGCAGTCTGTTTGGCTATCTGGTCAGCGAAAGCGTTCCCCTTTCCTACAATATCTACAATCCTCTGATACGCTGCGCATTTTATAATAGCTAGCTGAGTAGGGTGTTCAAGCACTGAAAGTAACCGTACTATCAAGGAGCCGTGTTGAATTTTTGTGCCATGTGAGGTCAAGAAACCTCTTTCTGCCCAAAGGCTGCCCAAGTGGTGAACAACCCCAAAGGCATACTGACTGTCAGTATATATGTTTACGATAAGCCCTTCGGAAAGTTGACAAGCTCGGGTCAATGCTAGAATCTCTGCGGCCTGCGCAGAGTTATGTGTGATTCTTTTGGACTCCACAACCATGCTCAATGTGGTGATTGCATAAGCAGCTGTGGATGTACCATCCGGGAGTTTGAAACAGGAGCCATCACAAAACAGCTCCCCTTGCGGTTTGTTCAAAGGAATGTCTCTTAGATCGATTCTGCCTTTGGTCTCTTGTTCTGTAGTGTAAAGGTAGTCATGTGACTCTTCGTCACTGCAAGCAGTACCTTGCGAGAAAGGGAAAAGTTCAGCCTGATTAAGAACACAACACCTCTTGATTTGGATGTGCGCTGCAAACAAGATTAATTTGTATCTCGTTAATCGTGCAGAGGTAAGGTGTTGCATTTGTGTTCTGTTTAAGAGAACATCTACAGAGTGAGGTACCATCAGGGTTAAAGCATGGCCTGGGACCATTCCCTCGCTCTGTTTTACGGATGCAGAAGCAGCAGCAACAGCTCTCAAACATCTTGGCAAAGCGCATGCAACATTATCAAGGGCGGAAGAAAAGTAGCCGCACAGCCTATTCTTCCCTCCATGTTCCTGCGTTAATACAGCTAAAGCACATCCATCACATTCATGCACATACAACACGATTGCCTTTTCATAGTTTGGTGTTCCCAAAACTGGTGCCGAGCACAATGCAGTCTTGAGCAGATCAAATGATTGCTGGTGTTCCAAGTTCCACGGTAATGGCGAAGAAATGCCCTTCTTTGTCAGAGCCAACATTGGTTTAATCACTAAGGAGAAATTCGGGATCCATTGCCTACAGTAAGAAGCCATTCCTAGAAAGGCTCTAACTTCCTTCTGTGTGTTTGGGACAGACATGCTAGAAATGATTTGTATCCATTCAGGCATCAACCTTCTTCCCTCCTTTGACAGAAGATAGACTAAATAGGCAACCTCCTGTCGACAATATTGACATTTTTTAAGCGAAGCTTTATATCCATGTTGTGCTAAGTGAATAAGCAACAACACAGTGCCCTCCTTACAAGCGCTCTCTGAGTCAGCAGCTAAGAGAAGATCATCTACCTACTGATGCAATGTACAAGTAGAGGGCAACTCAAGTGTGTCGAGCTGCTCTTTCAAAGCCCTACTATAGATGCTAGGACTTTCTGTGTAACCTTGCGGTGCATGGGTAAAGTTAAACGAGAGTCCCCCTAAGGTGAACGCGAACAAGTATCTACTGTCATTATGTATAGGGATACTAAAGAAAGCATTCTTTAGATCCACAACACTAAAGTGAGTAGCTGACGCCGGAATCATGGTCAATATTGTTGTCACATCAGGCACAATGGGAAATTGTGGAGCAACGATCTTATTAATGGCACGTAGATCAATAATAAAACAGAAGGGAATCGCATTATCACCTTTTTTATACATGGGCATAATTGGACTATTGCACAAACTACCTGCAATTTCCTCAATCACCCCTCGAAGCACAAAATCAGAGACGATGCATTTCAAAGCTTGCTCACCATCGACCGAGATCTTATACTGGGGAATACGTGGCAACTTTACTCCATGTTTCGGAATAATCTTAACAGGCTCAATTTGCAAAACACCAACATCATTGTCATCGATTGCCCACAAACACTCCGGAACATTACTAAATTCCGGCAGCAAAGGTCTGGATAAGAATTGGGAGACAGAATGTTGCTGTGGTGAAATCGTCAAACGCACTCCATCAAAAGAACAATGAATTACCGCATTTAATTCTTTCAACAGATTCAACCCCAACAAATTCTCTCCAAAATTCATGGTCAAAAGGAATGGACAGTGGTCTGTGAATAGACCCAAAGTAATAGGTACCGGCGAAGAAACCGGACAGACTGGTGTGCCAGAAAACCCTACAGAAACATCGGTTTGCCCTAACAGTGAAATGTTTGGAAACCGTGAATGATCAATGGAACACTTCTGTGCCCCTGTATCTATCAAGAATAGATGTTTCCTATTTCCCACTATCATTTCAACGTAGGGACCTTTCTGATTAACGGGAATAGGCGTTGGTTCCAAACCTTGCTTCGGCCAATCCTAGCGAAACAGAATGTCATTGAAAGGAAGTTCTTCAGAGAGGTAAGTGGCAGAAGGATGAACAAAAATGTTTCTATTGTCCACACTTGGTGCCTGATTGTCCTGCAAAAATGATTGCTGTGAATCCTGTGAAAACGGACTTCTATCAGGACCCCCTGACCATGGGCGACCTCTGGATCATCTACCCATATTCCCAAATGTGTTATTCGACCTCTGCTGGAGGATCGGGCATTGTGCACGTCAATGACCCTCTTGTCTGCAATAAGCACACTGGTTTATGTTTACAGGACCCAATGGCGCATTTCCCTATGGAACGTGCTGACCTCTAAATTGCGAAGTACCCCCTCTAGCGCCTCTAACAATTTGTTGCAATACTACTTTTGTCTTTAAGTCACCTTTTCTCTTTTCAACTCTTTCTTTTTCATTATTGACACGATTCTCAAAGTACTGAGACTTTGCTTGCCAAGCGCTCTCGGAAGACATAATTTGTGACTGGATGTCAGGCAGCAATCCACGCACAAATGTATCCACGCCACGAATAGTAATTTCCCAGACTCTGTGCTTAAGTCTTGTAATCTGAAAATACTTGTTTGAACCGGTTAAAGAACTCAGTAGCACCCTCGGATTTTCCTTGGACACAGGCCGTAAACTTGTCCCAAATAATCCTTCTTTCAGGAATTATAGTTTTCACCTTTGTAACTATTCTATCAGGCAAAAGTTAGTATTACCTGTGGAGGCCTCTCACCAGATGGCCTTTCTCTATCGAGTCTAGCCATGGTATCCCATGAATTTCCTAACCCTGGTACATCATCTACAGTCCTAATCTGCTTCCATAAATCAACAGGCAGGAGTACAGGAAATAACAAATCAATATCACTTAAGGTGAATACTGATGACTGTAAAACACACTCTATGTCTTTATAGAACCCTGTCGGATTCTTCCTAATATCAGGAATAGATTGTTTAATGGTGTTCACTTCCTGTCTCGAGAACGGGACGTGAACGACTGAGACACATAATGTGCAGGAATTTCTTGAGCAGCAGTACCTGCTGCAGGATTTGCAGGAATCTCTTCTTTTGGGACAAATGTCAGAGGAACCTCTCTCATTGGCAACTGAGAAAAAGGGACCTCCGAACGCTTACTAAGCAACATAGCTAAATCGAGCGCTAAAGCAGCCGAAGAAGTGTCAAATTAAAAGGCCCTCTTATAAATACTCAATAACTCTGCGGGACAACAAATCTTTCTTTCTACGCACTCATCCTGCAGGTACTCTACCATCACCTGTATCACTTTCCTCTGCATTTCTGGCGTATACTGACTATACATGTCATATACTACAACTGGATTTATCGACATATCTGAGATCCACCTAAACGCATCTTTCATACAAATTCGTGT
The DNA here is from genome assembly GCF_040938575.1 of Ambystoma mexicanum. Classification (NCBI taxonomy): domain Eukaryota; kingdom Metazoa; phylum Chordata; class Amphibia; order Caudata; family Ambystomatidae; genus Ambystoma; species Ambystoma mexicanum. Next base: position 923,406,951 of record NC_090934.1, on the reverse strand, counting down.
TTCTTCATTTATCAATTTTAGACAAGGAAAGAACTGTTTCTGCACGAACATAACATCCGAACTATCACCACCTTCATTTTCATTCTTCACCCTTTCCAACTCCTTTCTATACTCAAAAACCCTCTTTACATGCTCTTGTACTTTCTCCGCAGTATCTCTAGAGAATGCTAAAGTATTCAGATCCCTTAACCCTTGTGGGAGATCTATATCATTTAGCCTATTCCACATTACACATAAATTAATTCCTAATCCTTCGATAAAAACGTTTTTCTTAGGAAAATTGTCCAAATTACAGAGTGTGGCAAGAGCATCATCTTGTTCGTCCCCCTCCATGCAAAGTTTAACCCACGCAATTAATCAT